>NC_089837.1:302001682-302601682 GCF_035609145.1 Eleutherodactylus coqui
CTTCAGTCTGAGGTTGCAAGACTATCCCAAAAAGTGAGTGCTATGAAGCAACCCTATAATCAGCCAACTGTCGCTCAAAGAGCTTAGAGGAGAAGGGCACAGTGGATGGCTATTGGTTCTAGGAGATTGTGAGTTGTGGAACATAAACATCCTTATTTTGGACTATCCAAATATAATTGCTATCGTGTTCTTTCTGAACTTGATAGTGATGTAATTGCTGATACAAATAGGGCTCCGAATATGCAGGATAATGTAACCAACAAGGGAGAAGATGGTTTGCATGAGATATGAAGTGTTAATAGCCAGCCCAATGCAGTTCTTAGAATAACCAAGAAGAAAAAACATATTCTTGTTGGACATCCAACTATTGGGCCCAATGTCTATGGGAGGATCTGATTTGCGGAATCCACACAGATTACCTGTGTGGGAGATCCACAAATCAAGCCGCCCATCGGGATACATGGGTGTCCGTAAATTAAATAAAGCATACAGATTTGATTTGCGGGCCCTTTGGTCCAGAAAAGAAAATCACAGCATGGTCCATTTCACTGCGGAAGTCAATAGAAGCTGTCGGATCCACAGCCTATCCGCAATTGAATTCTGGAGAGGCTGCGGATTCCGCGGGAAAGCAAGAGTTTGCAAAAGAAAACAAATTCTACTATGCATGTGCGGTGGCCAGCACTTCCGCACACATCTGTAGTACAGAAAAAAGAAGACCCAGATGGGTAAGCACGGTGCTCGGCTGTGGGTAAGTCGGATACGGCTGCGAGCTCCCACATGTGGAATCCGACCTGCCCGCAACAATATAGATACTGTAGAGAAAAGAGATGCATCATCCTGCTTCCATATACCTTTATACCTGTAACTCCTACCTTACTCTTTCATATCTTATGTCATGTGTAGTGCAAAAACAAAACTTTTCTTTCCAAAAATCTGAGAACATCCTAAAAGCAAACTCAGCTTAATAGCTAAGTCCCTAGACTGGAAATCAAACTATATGACTGTATTGAAATGCTACTATTCTACACAGAAAAACAAAACCTTCTAGATCAGATAGTATAACTGTTGCTATAAATGTTGTAGAGGATCAATGTAACACCAGCATATAACAAAAACCCCTTTCAGTCATGTTTTTTCTGAGGTTCAACATTTGATACAAGTTAAAACGAAGCAAAGAAAACTCACAAGTGCTGAGTTTGATACTTTTTTCCTATGAGTAGTGATCAGCCAGTCTGTTTTGCTGTTATGAGAAGCTCTAATTGACCATATGAGACTTGAGCGTGGCCTCTGTGAATCTCTCAAATTAAAGAAGAATCGTTGATGGGCTGAGGGAGACGAAGCGTCTGAATTTCTGAGACCACAACAGGGAATTGGCTCATGTCGCAGCTGAGGACCTAAAAGTCATTCTGCTTCTGAGCTGTAAAATTAATTAATTTAATGCTAGTGGAAATTTTTCTTGCTCTCTTGTGAATATCAGTTAACTATTAGTTCAATAAAAAAGCACTGGTCATTAAAGGAAGGCAGTGCAATTTCATTCAATATCTATCTAACAATTAGCTCTGTATCTAACAACAATTTAATAGAACTTTACAAAATTAAGAAAAAAATGCTTAATAAATAGTATCTTTCATATTCTACTTTTTTATTGAGAAATTTTAAATCTATCTTTGAAGCTTGAAAACCTTAGGAATTGAGGGTCTAATTCAGTGGTTCTCAACCTTTTTCAGCCAAGCGCCCCCCTTTAGGTATTAGGAGGGTGGCCAGCGCCCCCCAATCCTTATAGTTTAAACCCAGTCAAAGTTTACCTTGTTTACAAAGTTAAAAGTACAAATTAAAATACTAAATACTTTTTTTTGGAAAGTTTGACAGTCTGCAACATATTATCATTAATTGTGAAAACATGCATCTAAAAATTACCAAAGAAGTATTTTAGTCAGCTAAATTGTAGCTGCTAAAATGTAGGTGCTAAATTTTTAAAAACAGGTTAATTGTGGATACAATAATAAGTAAGTTTTATTGCAGAAGATAATTTTTTTGGGGAAGCAAGCAATAATACCATCTTTAATTATCATTCAATAGAAAAGTATAACGTATAAAGAAAATGCAAGATACACCTTAATCCTTAATGGTCAAAAGAATAATTAAAATGCGACTAATTTGACTAATAGTAATAATGTTTGCCACAATCAATCTGTGTCATTAATGGCTGCCTTGGGCCTGATGAGCGGACGCCAATTTTGTGAAATCTGGTTCTATCTTCATCAACCATAGTCTCAAATCGCCCTTTACACATATCTGAAGTTTGTTTCTCGCTTTTGTCAGGAGCTGCTGAACTGTGCTGAAGCCCCTCTCTACTAAGTACTATATGGAAAAACTAACATGAGTAATTAAACTGCCACAGGATAAGAATTCTTCACTTTCACCCGAAAACATTTATAGCCACATTGTTGGAAAAGTGCTTGGGCTTCGCTAGCATCTTTCAAGTCGATCAACTGCTCTTGTAATCTGGGGTAAAATTCTGCTGCATCTGCTGAAATTGGACTGAGTACCCATGTTGATATTTCAAGGGTATATAGATCATGAAACCTAGCTTGCATGTCTTCTTTGGCTTGTTTGAGGTGTGGGCAAAAACGTCTAAATCTGCATCTTGAAGTTTGTCTACATCTTCACGTGCAATTTCTTGAAGACTCGGAAACTGACAGAGCTCACATCAACTCAGGTTATTGGTATTAAGGTCAATTTTCGCAATGAAGGAAGAGATTATATGTTTAGCCTTAATGAAATTCGTTTTGTCTCCTTGTAGTTTTGTGTTGACCTCGTTGAGCTTGTCAAATATGTCTGTGAGATAGGCAACATCAAGACCTCGTAGTTCAATTGCATCACAAAGACTTGCATCAATCGGCCAAAGAAACTCGACTACTGTGTCAAAACGTTTGTAGAAGCATCGTAAGCACTTTTCTCTTGATAGCCAACTCACGTGATACCAGGGTAATGTGACGCGGATTTCCTCATTACGCTGGTATCACGTGACTTGTGACGTGGGAGTCACGTGATCCATCCATCATGGCGCCGACCATTCTATCTCAAGAACAGGTATTGTTACGTGTATGGCATGATATGTCTGTATGTATATATATAGAGGTGTTGTAACATTATAATTTTCATATCTTTTTTGTGCTTGATAAAGTCTTTCTTAGACGAAACGCGTTGCACCTAGGACCGTGGGTCCCAATAAAGAATCCTTTCTGTTATTATTCTTTTGTGGATTCTCTTGACCATTACAGTTCCTGTAAGTAGCGCTGATATATTTTTTTGCACTTATGTGCAATCATTTATGCTTTCTTCTTCAGTATTTGGTGGGGACATACCTGATTTCCATGTATAGTGGATCCTTTTTGGTCTTTAAGAAAATTATCTAGTTCTAGTTTTAAATAAAAAGGTTTCTACACGGCTACAAGTTTATTCACTATAACAACAATGCTCTGATAACTGCTAATACAAAATCACTGTGACCATGAGATATCATCATTACCAGTGTGGATTATAAGAGATAGTTGTCTCATGTAAACGCGGGACCCGTCAAGGTAATGAGCAAGTTAGTTGCTAGTTGCTTCATTTCAGCTCACTAAAACAAAACAACTAGCAAACTATGTCTCGCTCAGTGCAGTTGTTCATTTTTGAACTGCCTGCTCACAGTGAATGGAGGTGGTTAGATGGAAAAGATCTCTGATACACTCCACCTCCGTTCACAGAATGACTATCTCCCCTGTGTGAAAGCACAAGAGCAATATTCGTCCAGCCTAAAAGTACCCTAAATCAAGAGAGTGGTCCAAAAAGTAAAAAAAAAAAAGATCATTGCATTGCACAAACAAGGAAAATGATACAAAAAGATAGCAAAGGCACTGAATGTTCCTAGAGATATAGCTGGAAGCATAGTTCGCAGTTTCAAAGTTAAAGCAACAGTAGCCACACTACCTGGATGTGGCAGAAAGAGTTATCATCAGCTGCAACCAGATTCCTGAGGAGGCCAAAGTCAAAGAACCTTGAGTGACTGCAAAAGACCTGCAGCAAGATTTGGTGGCAGCAGGCACTGAGGTTTGTATTTGCATAATAAGATGCATAGTAAAAATGCTGTAGGTCTTCATGCCCAAACTCCAAGACGTACAAATGTACCTACCCAAAAGCACAAGAAAAGCGGGTTGTAACATGCTAACAAGCATATAAATAAGCAACAGAAGTTTTATGATTCTGTTCTGTAGAGCAATTAAATAAAACTGGAATTCTTTTGGCCTGTAGATTGGTATGTCTGAAGGAGGAAGAATGAAGCATAAGCTGAAAAGAGCCCCCTGCCTACAGTAAAGCATGGCAGTGGCTTGGTGATGCTCTGGGGCTGCTTTACTTCCTTTGGACTGGTAACCTGCAATGTGGGAAAAGCAAGATGGATTTAATCAAGTACCAGGAAATCCTAGGAGAAAACGTCATGCCTTCTGTGAGGAAGCTAAAGCTTGGGCTTCATTGAACCTTCCAATAGGATAATGATCAGCATTCATTGAAGTCCACCTAGACTTGTCATCACAGTTGTCTGACTTGAGCCCTATAGGACATCTTTGATGGGAGTTGAAGAAGGCAGTTGCAACACACAAACCAAAGAATATTATTTAACTTATAATTATGAGGAAATTATAGTACCAGTGTTTCTGGTGGCGAAATGTGCCACACAGCTCTGCTACATGCTAAATCCTACATCCATCCTGATTTCCAGACATCACACACACAGCTCTGCTACATCTATTCTGATTTCTAGACATCACACACACAGCTGTACTACATCCATCCTGATTCCCACCGATTACACACACAGCTCTACTGCATCCATGCTGATTCCCACACATCACACACACAGTTTTACTACATCCATCCTGATTCCCACACATCACACACACACACACGCACACAGCTGTGCTTCATCCTGATCCCTTCAGCTCTTCCAGCAGGGATGACAACCAGCACAGCAGACTCCTGGATACAGTGATGAGCCCCTGGTCATGTGATCCCTGACTCCACCCATACAGGTGATCACATAACGGTGACATTATCACAGGTCATGGTAGCTGCTGTAAGTAGCTTTTTGGGTTGGTGCTTATCCAGTATACAGTACTTTGTACCAGACTCCAGAATGGCTCCTCCCACAGCAGCACTGGTCATGTGGAAGTGACATCACCGCAGGTCCTTCAGCCTGCCTTATCTCTGTGTCTCCTGTCAGGACTGCAAAGTTGTGTTTGAGATAACAACTGCTTAGTTGTATTCTCATTTTGTTACTTTTGTCCTCCCCTTCCAAGAGCCCTAACATTGTTCTTCTTCTGTTGGTCAGGCTCTGTGTCTTATATATGCTGTAGGAGCACGATGACGTCATCATTATGTGATCAGGGAGGGAGCATGAGAAGCACCCACACACATACTCGTGGACAAGTGGTTGTTAGTTGTTTGAGTGGAGACCATTGATTAAGAGAAATGGGCTAACATTCATCAGGAACTCTGCAAAAGCTGGTGTCTGGCTATTCATCTATGTTTGCAGCAGGTCATACTACTAAGTGCTAAACATGCTTGTTATGAGGGGTTGAAGAATTCTGAGACTGCAGTTGTCATTAAAAGTGGCATTTTGTGTTGAATTTGGAGAAACCACTTGTTATATTAGTTGTGTTGCGCTATTTAAATTGCTCTTGTTTGATAGGTTTTTGTTTTGCAAACAGCTGAAAGTTTGTAAATTTGGCAAATAAAACTAATTTGCAATGGGGGTTGAATAAGTTTGATTGCAACTCTATGTATGTGTAAAAAAAAGATGACACTCAAAAAAACGTATAAAATGCATTAAATCCATAAGGTTTCCTATGAGCCTAAGATAAAACACTGCAAAAAGATTACATGTCAAAGAAGTATAAGTGTGTACTTTTTAAAGAGTTTACGAGCAGCAGCAATGACAACATCACATTGGAACAGTCATACATATTCTACGCCTTCGCCTTGGCAGCCACCCATGTTCTACATCGCCTAGAGACAGCCACCCATGTTCTACATCGCCTAGAGACAGCCAGCCATGTTCTACATTGCCTTGAGACAGCCACCCATGTTCTACATTGCCTTGAGACAGCCATCCACGTTCTTCATTTCCTAGAGACAGCCACCCATGTTCTACATCGCCTAGAGACGGCGACCCATGTTCTACACTGCCTATAGATAGGCAACAATGATCTAAAAGTGCAGTAAATACATATGCAGTCAAGTAGTTGCGGCAACTACCATATTAAAAATAACAATCCTTATTCCTATACAGTTATGCTATGGATGTGTTCTCTGTGTTGACCCAGCACATATATGCCATCTAACCCTATTGCTTACTGAATGGCAGAGGTCACATGACGTGTTGGAGGTTACATGAGTGAAGCCCTGTAGAGTACCATTCAATTACCATTCATGGATGCATTATACAGAACTGATCCATTAGCACTATACCATTCTACTATGCACTGGTATAACAAAGATATGTGTGCAGAATGTTAAATATGTTTGTCAAAACATTGTATGATATCCTATGATTAGATAAACATAAGTTTAAAAAAATACCAACTTGACTACCCCTTTATACAGGATTAAACATATTCAGAAGCTTTATGGATAGAATGTGTCATCTGCACAAAAAATGATGATGCAACGAAACTTGGCTCCATTAATTTTTATCTTCTAAGCATGGAATTAAAGTATGCATGTCTAAGCTTCAATGTAATGAGACACGATTTGATGACAGATATGTTTAAAAACAAAGGATCTCCTTTTCTTACTGCTCCACCCCAGCCTATTGTGTATATTCCTATGTAGGGTAACCTTTCATATACATGTTAACATATAACATCAGATTTGGTGAAAGAAATGCCCTCAGACACTACCAAATAGTATCATGGGTGAGGAAAACGTCAGCGATTGTAGGATCTGATGAAGATTGAATACGAATACTTTTCAGACTGCAGCAATGGGTTAATTCCCTCGAGCTCATTCTTAGAGACAAGATTCCACAAATAGATGCTGAAATGTACAGGATTTAAGTAGCCTACACACAGACATCAATGTTCTCTTCATCTAACACTCATACTAAGATGTTTTGAGGTATCCAAAAAATAATGTTTGACCCTAGATCTTGAAGATCGGCTGGTGCCCTGTTAGGTCTTTACGAGGACAGGTGTTATAAATAGTTCTGCTTCTGTCAGGATTGCGTTAGGAAATTCTGTTTGCCAATTACAGTAATCCCTGCTGGGAGTTGAATCTTTACTTTTGAGTGACTAGCCAACTCAATTAAGTGTAAGAAAACCTCCCAGCCTGCCAGACGGAAAGTAGGCCAAAATTTAAAATGCCTGTATCAAAGGATCCCCTCTGAACCCATATGCTGCTAGAGGGTTGTGTAACGGGTGCTAGAAAGCTATACAGTACACGCAAATATTAAAGCGCATCTATGGTGTCTGGAAATTAATGAAAACAATAGTCTTGTTTTCAAACTTTATGAAATAAATGACTGAGGGACGGCTTATTTATTTTGTCTTCAGGCAAATAGTGATTCTTTTAATTTATAGACATTAGCGCTGCTTCCAAAAGAGAAATATGTACATTACATTGCTGAATAAAATGAGATATCACATTGAATATAATGGCAAAAAACATTTCAACTCTTTGCTACCACTTCAGAGTCATTTTTTTCACATTGATTTTGCCTACTTGGTAGATGCGCAATATCTTTTTCACTAACTTGTTTTCCATTTTTCAGTTTTATTGGGGGTAAAAAGCTTAAAAAAATGATTTTTTTTAACACTTATAATTATTTTTTTTAATTAGTATATTTATGCTAAAATAAAGTATGGGAACGGGTTCCTTTATTTGTTTCGAACGTTTTGATATATAATATGTATGGTTTTGGGTTACAGGGAGCTTATAGCGATGGTTTCGCATTATTTTCTTTCTTATGTATGTATGCATTGTTGTTTTATTCTGTAATTTTGTTTTACTTATGTATGTAATTATGTTTTTTACTATCTATGTCCCCCATGACGTCATGTAAGACCTCCTGGTGGACATTCACATGTTTTTTTTTTGTTTTGTTTTTTTGACACTTTCCCACTGTAGCTGGGGCATCCATAGGAGGCCCAGTTACAGGGAAAAGAACCCCTGTAGTGATAATAGTCACTGGCAGAGCTGGCCAGGGTCTAGCATAACCCTGCAGCTCTGCCATAGCAGGGAATCCCGGAGGTCACATGACCCTGCTACCCCCGTAGTGAAAGTTACACTTTTACTTTCACTTTTGAGTACACAGCGCTCAGTGAGCACTGTGTACTCAGGGAAGGAGAAAACAGAAAGGGTTAAAACCCCCTCCTGCCTTCTCTTACGGGTTATCAGTTGTTACTAACAGCTGACAACCCATACTGCCTCTAATTGATTGCAGAGCAGGAGGCTTAAAGCGCCGCTGTAATTTTACTATCGGCGGAGCTTTAAGCCCAGGACCAGGCACCGTATATTTACTGTGCCTGGTCCTTAATAGGTTAAAGGATGACAATCCCTGTCCCTTTGCCCTGTTAGGGCACAAACACATGTTAGTAGGGGGGTCTATGCTCAGGATTTCCTCTCTATGTGCTGGAACAGACTGTGAATGGAAATTTCACAGGGAAATTCTATGCCCAGTTATGGCTTCCTCCAGTGATATCACTTGTGGCAAGAGAAGTTGGGCCTATGACCAGCTTCCTTTTAAAAAGTTTTTTTTTTTCATGAGACAATGCCTTTAAAGACAGAAACCAGCAGTATAACTTAAAAGAGCTATCAACAAGTAAATGTTATTATTTGTATGATGAAAAGAAATTCAAACTGTAATTTAAAGTGTAGGAAGAGATGTTGTTTACAAAAGTATGAAATCTCATGTAGCTCTGTGAGGGGCATTTAGGAATGCTCCCAGTTTTCTAGTGTAGAAAAGTTGCAAAATTTGGCACAACGGCCACTTGTGCCAACTTTTCAGCCTTCTACGCCAGTACTTTTAAAAAAGTGGGCAGGGCTTGCCAAGAAAGGGGCGTGGTCAACCCAGACTGACAGATTATGTATAAATTATGCCAGAAGCTGGCATAATTGTTCCAGTAATGTATGTCGAGACCAAGTATACTTTTCTGTCATGGAGCACGGAGCTGTTGGGGATGCGCCTCTTCATGCATTCAGAGCATGTGCTCCCAGGAAAATTGTACTAAGTCCAGTGCAGAAAATGCCAGGTTTAGTAGGTTTTCCACCAAGTATATCACATGGATATACACATTACAATATCACCAATGTATACTGGATAGACTAAGACAATAATATTAGGCTTTGTGTTTAGTTAGATAGTGATATTGGGCATCTAGCTGGTGTAACTCTTTCAAAACTGTTTGATGGAATATATTATGATGCCCTCATGAGTCTATTTTGCACATTAGGAATTTTGCAAATTTGCAAAATATTTCTGCAAGACGCACCTAAAGATGCAGTCAATTGTGCAGCAAAATCTGCATGTTTACATGCAGGGCATGGAGCAGAAATCCATGGCAACAGACTAAGGGTTTAGGGTGGTTTCAGACGGCCATAGGTGCAATTATGCTGACGGAGCGTACTTACGCATGCAGAGCTTTCTTTCCCTTCTTGGGCTTAGACTTCAATGGGACTAAATCACGCCCATCTGAAGAAACCCTTAGATAGTGTTACTTTACCTAACTGGTGCTATACTTTGTTATGTAATGTTATGTTTTAATAACGCATTCATTTTGCAGGTTCTTTTCCTTTTTTAAATTGCTAATGATGACTGCCAGTACTATGTGGCACTGTAATGAGCTGTATTCGTTGCATTGCATGTGTTGTTTACCATCTACTTTATCATGCTATGCCTCTAACTATGTTGTACTGCTAGTGGTAAGATGCCTAGGTCAGATGTTACATGTACAGATGCTGTGTGCTGCTTCATACTAGGTAAGGCAAGGTTATGTAAAGAGAGCCTTGGAGTCGGTGATCGAGACAGTCAAAGAGTGTATTGGCAATATTGGTGCAGAAGATGCAAAATAAAGAGACAACGAGGCTCATCATCTGCAGAGCTCACAGCATAAGATGGCTAACAAATTGATCCAGGCTGCTCACCTGATTAAGTTGTGTTAAACACAACATAAAATGTGCTTTTCTCTTGTATTCACGTCAAGACATACTTTCCACAAGTTCTCTGTAAGTCTGGGCAGGAATAGCTCACCATTCCTCCTGCAAGGCTGTGAGAAGAGATTGTTGTGAAGATGGGCGTAGGTGGCGGTGTCGTATCCATTGCTTCAGTTCGTCCCACAAGTACTCCATTGGATGAATGAATAGTTATTACAAAATGGGCAGCTTTTTGTTTTACTCATGTCCATCCCAGCATACCGTTCGGCAAACTCAGTATTTGCATATTTGCTGATTCTCTGCAGTGTCCAAATACTTCTGTCCATATAGTGTGTGTCTAGTGCAACCACACATAACCCAGATGTAAATGAAGGTGAATCAATTATTTCCCCCAATTCTCTGTGGTTGTACCAAACATATGCTCCATTTTCCTTACATAGGGATGTTGCAGCAGTGGTAGTTTGCACCTGTCCTGAGATAATGAGCAGTAATGAGTCATGTGGAAGTTGGACCTGCGGAAAGGAATAGTAATTTTGAGATACAACAGGTCATTTACAGATCATGGACCTTCCTTTGAACTGCTGTATCTGATTGGGCCTACTGGAGTGAGTGGTGCATGAGTAGAGGTGGCCCTAGACACTGCAAACAGTTATGTACTAGGCACGCACAAGCCAGTTCCCCTGAACTAGGTGCTTAACCTAAGACTGTGACTAGAGATGAGCGAGCATACTCGTCCGAGCTTGATGCTCGTTCGAGTATTAGGGTGCTCGAGATGCTTGTTACTCGAGACGAGCACCACGCGGTGCTCGTCTCGATTAAATGAGCACTGACCATTGAATTCAATGGAGCCGGCAATACAGCCGGCTCCATTGAAAGCAATGGGCTGCCGGCTAGCGCGGGATGAATTTTCGGGAAGGGCTTAAAAATATAAGCCCTTACCTGAAAATCATCCTAAAATGTGTAAAAAGTAAAAAAAAAAATATACTCACCTTGTCCCGGCAGAACGATGTTAGCCCATTGAATTCAATGGAGTCGGCAATACAGCAATGGGCTGCCAGCGATCGCACAATGAATTTTCGGGAAGGGCTTAAATATATAAGCCCTTCCCTGCAATTCATCCAGAAATGTGTAAAAATAAAAAATATATATATACTCACCTGGTCCCGGCAGACGGAGTTCAGCTGCGGCCAGCTGGCAGTTCTCCTGAACTGCTCTCTGTAGTATTCAGCAGCCGGGGATTTAAAATCCCCGCCTGCTGAATGAGCTGCCTCTGATTGGTCACAGCCTGACCAATCAGAGGCAGATCTCACTCACACCCATTCATGAATTCATGAATGGGTGAGTGAGTGCTGCCTCTGATTGGCTCAGCGCAGCTCTCAGCTGAATGACAGCAGTTCAGCAACACAGTTCAGGGGACAGCAGGAGAAGACGCGGCTGTGCCCCGGCAGCTGAAGGAAGGTGAGTATCTATTTTTTTTGTTTTTTAAATCACTTTTAATTCATTTCCAGGGAATGGCTTATATGTAAAGCCCTTCCCTGAAAAAGAATTCAGGTGTGCCAGCGGACCATTGTCTTCAATGGAGTCGCCGGCAGCAGCAGCGGCTCCATTGAAGAGAATGCCTGCATTTTTATTCTTTTTTACACTAAAATCTTTCTTTTTCAGGTAAGGGATTATATTTTTAAGCCCTTCCCGAAAATTCATCCCGCGCTCGCTGGCAGCCCATTGCTTTCAATGGAGCCGGCTGTATTGCCGGCTCCATTGAATTCAATGGGCTAACATCGTTCTTCTTTGCCACAGCTGTTACAGCTGTGGCAGAGGAGAACGATCGTTATGCGGACAGTGGGGGGGGGGGGGTCTCACTCTTGCCACTATTGTGGCTTAATAGTGAGACCTCGGAGCCCGAAATGCAGCCCTGCATGTTGCTCCTCGCCTGCCCTATCCATTTCTGTGTTTTTTACATGACTTTGGTGATTTGCTAAGATTTTCACAAATGAAAACCTTAGCGGAGCACCAGTCATATACAAAAATGCTCGAGTCGCCCTTTGACTTCAATGGGGTTCGTTACTCGAAACAAACTCTCGAGCATCACTGAAAGTTCGACTCGAGTAACGAGCACTCGAGCATTTTGGTGCTCGCTCATCTCTAACTGTGACTCATCCTACCTACTAAACCCTGTAACCGCATGCTGTGAACTATACTGTAGACTGTGTACAGTGGCCTTGTGACATCTACTATGAGTTATACTATGGATGATTCCAAGAGACTGTTTCTGTAATGATTGACAACTGTCTGCTGGAGTTACATTGTTCCATTGCTACAAATAACCGCCAGCTCTGTGCTTCATTACTGTTCGCAATTGCTAAAATTCTGCCCACTGTGAAAAACTGCTAGTTTCCTCAATTTGAGTAACCATCTTTTCAAGTTGAACTTTGATGAATCCATGTAAGTCACTCCACCTTCCTTTTATTGGGGTAAGAGTCATACACCAAACCCATATCCTCTCCCTCTTACAGACTCCTTATTGGATAAGATCACTTTATCCTGGCAATGATGTTTGGGATGTACAGGATAAGACACACTTTGACATAAAAGTAGACATTGCATGATTGGAAAAATATGAATAATTCTTAACATACTGTATGAAAAAGCTGTTAGATATATTGGCAACAGTGGAACCTGTACTCAAAAATGCCCTCTGGTCACAACTTTATTGATGTTCTACTCTTATTGTTTAAAAATTGGCCTATCCAATGGCAGTCAAGATTGGCTACTACGTAGTGGGCCATGAAAAAGTGTTCCACCCCCACACTCTTATGATAGCTGTATAAAGAAAATCTGTTTTTGTTGCCCATTTTAACCAATTGCAACACAAATTTCAATTTACCTCAGAAATGAAAGCAGCGTTATAATTGGTTGCTACAGACAACATAGACAGATTTTCTTTTACACAGCTTTTATAAATCTACCCCATATTGCTCTTTCTGCAACAGCAAAGATTTTTTTGTAGAAGTCTATGTGCAAAGCGAATCAATAAGGGAAATGCAAAAGGCCTTTGCTGAAAAGTACTCAGGTATAAAATCACCTGCCAAATGTTCAGAGCCTGGTTCACATTGCGACTGTCGCAAACATGAACAAACCAAAGCTTCCGTTGATCTGGTCATCCGAAGTCATCAGTGACAATCAGCAGTGGATTGCAAATAGCCCTTAAAAGTCAACTCGGAGGCTGTCCCAGCAAGTTGGTGTATCATGAATGAGGTGTTGGCGAGTGCTGAAATCTCTGAACTTAGAACCATACTGAATAACATGTGCAGGAACTGAAAGAACTGGACAAAGCTAAATGTGTAAATTACTGTATGTAATAGCTGACTGTTTGGTAGTGGACTTTTTGACACATTGCTGTACTTCATGATGGATAAAGTATGGTTTCATTTATCAGGACACGTGAATTCACAGGAAGAGGTACTAGCCTATTGCAAATCCCCATCTCTGTGTGAATTCCTTGAATAAACGGTTTATCTAGACATGTTTGAATGATTTTACAACCAGCTAACACCAGAAGAACGAAAGTGCTGCTTTTTCCAACAAGATGTGGCAACATACCACACCAGTGGTTCATGAACTGTTTATGAAAGAGCGGACTGTGAGCAAAGGTTTATGGCCACCATGTTCACTGGACTCCTCCACATGCAATCTGTGGGAAAATTTAAAGCAAAAGGTGTACACCAATAGTCTGCATACACTGATTGAACTCAAGGAAAACATCACAAACAATACTTTCAGCATCACTGTTGAAGAGCTGCAGGCAGTATTATTACACTCTTTGTAAAAAAAATATCAAGCACCTAGAAGGAATTGTTTTGCTGCAAATCTCGAAATGCAGTTACATCTTGATCAGATACATAAACTATAAGACTTGTGGTGTGATTAGATGAATGATCTTGTCACCTGAGGCCCTAAAAGTGGTTCTATCATTGGTTTATAAAAAAGGCTCTTAGAGGCTACTTGTGCGCAGTGGACCTCTTTTACTGCTTGTGTAGTTCTTGTTGACCAATAGACACCTCTATGATGCAATAAAAGAGATTTTGCCCAATTAACAGTTTGAAAGGGGGCACATTATTAGAATGCAAGAAGCTGGGCTGTTCTGACCAGACCTTTAGGAGGTGTTGGGACCAGTGGATGTGTGAGGACATGCACAAAAGGCAATCGGGCTCAGTATGCTCTTGACAGACCACCAGTCAAGAGAATCGCCTGATTGCCAGACAAGCGTGAGCAGCTCTGTTTTGTTGACTGCAATCCAGAAACAGGTGGCACCACCATTACAGGCCCCTGTGTCTGTATGGAACATTTCTAGGTGCTTGGTTGAAAGACATTGAAATTTGGTCTCATAAGGCCAATTATGTGTATTGCCTTTGACACTCACCCACTGTCACCTCCATTTTCCTATTTTCAGTGAAGTCTTGAATAATGAAACTGAACTACTACAGAGTGGAACCAGATTGTCTTCAGCAACAAAATCCAGTTTTAGTTTGAGCACTGATGATGGCCATGTTCGTGTCTGGGGACCTAGGGTTGAATGCCTCAATCCTGCCTTTGCTGTGGAGTGGCACACTGCTCCACTGCTGATGTGATGGTGTAGGAAGCCATCGCATATGACAGTCAGTCACCCCTAGTAGTGATACGAGCATCAATGATATGTTTAGGACAACCCGCAGTCATACGTGTTGTCTTTCATGGCAGGGCTTCCCAGAGGCATTTTCCAGCAGGATAATGCTTGGCCGCAGGTGGCAAGGGTGTCACAGCAATGCCTCAATGACATTGCCACATCCGGTCTCCAGATTTATTGCCTATAGAAAATGTATGGGACCATCTCGTATGCTAACTTCAACAGCCTATCAATGTGCATGATTTAGAGGCATAGTTACAGCAAATGTGGGCCAATATGCCACAGCATACCATATGGAACCTGTATGCCTTCATGCCTGTGCGTATCACATCTTGGATAGAGTCACTAGCATAACTATAGGGGATGTAGGGGATGCGGTTTCACCCGGGCCCAGGA
Organism: Eleutherodactylus coqui; assembly: GCF_035609145.1. NCBI lineage: Eukaryota > Metazoa > Chordata > Amphibia > Anura > Eleutherodactylidae > Eleutherodactylus > Eleutherodactylus coqui. The sequence goes on from NC_089837.1 coordinate 302,016,933, forward strand.
GCCTAGTGCCTCTCTTCTCCATATAGGGAGCCTAGTGCTATGAATGAAGCATTATAGTTGTTACAGGTTTTGCATTGGGGCCCAGGAGCTTTTAGTTACGCCTCTGCGTTAAGGGGTCAAGAGAAGTTGGGGGGCCCCAAAATAAAAATAAACTTTTGCACCTGGGGCCATGAGCCTTTAGCTACGTCCCTTGATAGAGTTAAATGTAACAATGAGAAAACGGACTTCTGGAGCTGGTGAAAGTGTGGGACCAAATTAGAAGTGACCCAACAGGATACTAGAGTCTCCCTTAAAGTGTTCAGTTTTCTACAATAAATTATCCTTTTGCTCTGATATTGTAATCACTCACTTATATCAACATTACAATCACACATTTAAGGTTTCATTTGATTCTGACAACTCCTTCTAGGTGCTTAATTTTTTTTTTTTTTTTGATAATGAGTGTATTATTATTTTTTATTCATTTATAAAGCACCATTAATTCCAAGGCACTGTACAACTGGAGAATAGGGTTAACCAACATTGCACTACACATAGCTACAAGTTCTACTATATATGTAACTACATTACGTATTAAACAGGGATGGTAAATGGTAATCATCCACTAAATGACTAACAAATTGATACAGAAGAAGAGGGGATCATGCCTGCAAGAGCTTACAGTGTACAAGGCAAGGAAAGAAGACAGAAGGTGAGGGTAGAAGGTGCTCACCTTGTGGAGGCAGCAGGGTTACTGTAGGTTGCAGGCTTGTCTGAAGAGGTGGGTTTTCATGTTGCTTTTGAAGCTTTCTCAGGTGGTGGAGAATCTGATAGGTTGAGGTAGCAAGTTCCAAACTATAGGTGACGCTCCCCCCTAGAGGAACACTCTAGGAGGGAGTAGAGGAGGAAGTCTTGTGAGGAACAGAGGTTACAACTGGAAAGGTATTGGGAGATTAGGTCAGAGATGCATGGAGGGGACAGGTTATGGATGGCCTTATATGTCATTGATAATTACTTGAATTGGATTCTCTGAGTAATAAACAACAAGTGAAGAGACTGGCAGAGGAGAGAGGCAGGAGTATAATTGGGAGAGAGGTGGATAAGCTGGGCAGATAAGGATGGATTGGAGGGGCACAAGGGCATTGAAAGGGAGGCTGCAGAGGTGGACATTGAAATAGTCTAGAAGGGAGATAATGAGGGCATGCACCAGCATTTATATTGACTCGAGATTGAGGAAGGATTGTATCTGAGAGATGTTTTTGAGCTGGAGGCTGCAGGAGGTAGTGAGGACTTATATGTGTGGTTTGAAAGAGAGGACAGCGTCAAATGTAACACTCAGAGAATGAACTTCTGGAACTAATGAAAGTGTGGAGCCATTGATAGTGATTGATAAGTCTGGTGGGAGGGTAGAGTGAGGTAGGGACTAAATGATGAGCTCAGTTTTTTTACATGTTAAGTTTTAGGAAGCTAGAGGAGAAGAAAGAGGATATAGCCAATAGACACTCTGGGATTCTGTATGGAAGAGAGGTAACATCTGGGCTAGATTTGAGTATTATCAGCGTAAAGGTGGTCCTGAAAGCCATAGGATTGTATGAGCTTACCTAGACCATTAGTATAGGTGGAGAAGAGTTAGAGTAGCACAGAGAGGGTGCAGTCAAGGATATGGTGTGAGAAAAGGAGATACTAAACATTTGGTCAGTGAAATACAAGGAGATCTAGGAAAGGGCGAAGTTTTTGATTCCATGGAAGGAGAGAGTTTGTAGCAAGAGAGAGAGGTCTACCATGTCAAAGGCAGAGGACAGGTTTAAGAGGAGGAGCATAGAGTAATGTTTGGAGGTGTTTAAAGTTAGCAGATGTTAGCTACTTTGGTTATGGCAGTTTCGGTAGAGTGGAGTCGAAAGACGAATTGCAGTTAGTCAAACAGCGAGTTGAAGTAGAGGTAGTGGGACAGTTCAAAGTGCTGTTCCAGTTGGTGCAAAAGAGAGCAGTAATATGGGGAAGTAGCTGGACAGAGAGGAATGACCAAGGGATGTTTCTCAGTTAGGATGGATGTGATGGTTGCACATTTGAGAACAAAAGAATGATGCTGGTAATCAGCAGTAGGTTGAATAGGTGGGTTAGAGCTGGGATAAAACTGTGGTAAGGTTGGGGATGAAGTGGGATGCGTTTGGGTCAAGGTAGTAAGGTGTGATTTGGAGAGTAAGGTGGAGAGCTTGTCCTCAGTAATGGGGTGATAGTATGGTAAAAAGAGGTAGGAGGAAGTTGCCATGCAACTGTCAAGGTGCTTGAGGTTCCTATGGGGTTATTCTAGTTTCTTGATGGGGAAGAAGTTAAGGAGAAGAGGGTGATGAAGGTAAGTAAGTTGTGGTCAGATAACAGGAGAGTTTATTTAAACAAATTACATAGGGAGCAGAAGCGAGTAAAAAGGAGCTCTAGCATGTGCCCATCTTTGTGAGTTAGGGTGAAGAACCTTTGCAAGAGGCCAAAGAAGGCAGTCAGCAAAAGGAGTTTGGAAGGAGCAAAGCAGGATATGTCAATAGGGATGGTGAAGTCATCCATAATGATGGCGGGAATGTCAGTGAAGAAGTGCAGGAGTCAGGTGGTGAAGTGGTTGAAGAAGTCTGTGGCAGCTCCTGAGTTTAGAGAGAGAGTAGATGAGAACTGAGTAAACTTCAAAAGATGGCAGAGTGAGGATTGGTAGATACAGAATGGGAGTGAAGATGCAGTTATCTGACAGGAGAAGGCCAAGTCTTCCATCATGTTTGTTGCCTGGTGGGGAGTGTGGGTCAATTGAGGGCCGCCATAGGAGAGTGCTGCAAGGGGGTGGGGGGCAGACACGCTTCTGTTATACCCAGAGGTTGTTAACATTAGGAATTTTATTGCAGATAGAATGTGCATTCCATAGTGCACCACAGAGAGGAACTGTTGGGACAGATAGCTCTTTTTAACGTTTAAGAATTTACAGAGGATGTAGAGGGGAGGTATAATAATAGGAGTCTGCTGGGATGGGCCAAGATTTGGGGATATGTTACAAGCAGTGAGGAGAAAGAGAGACATCGAAAGCATGTGCAGATAGGGAATGGGTGTGTGTTGGCTCTAGGGGTTTGTAAATATAAGCTTTGAGTCTCAGGGTGCATTTACACAGGGGAGATCGATATTGGTCTGAGAGACTCAGAATACTTGACCAGCTGCATAAATCAGTTACCTCACTCAGCTTGCTGTGCACCAAAACCTTACCTTTCCTTGATATCCCCCCAGTCAGGGTTATCTGTATTATGGTGCATGCATGAAGAATAACAATTGAATGAATGTTCACACATTATAGAATTGACATAGAATTCAGTGTGAATATCGCACCAAATAAAAATCCAGCTCTCCCTGCCATAAAACAAGAAATAGTGACATACTCACCTCTCCATGGTCCCCTTTGTGTTCTGCACTGCTGCTGCAGGACTCCCCTTTGACTTAATTTTTACAGGCTTCCCCAGTCTGTTTATGCAATGGCACAGGCATGGCAGCCAATGACAGAGCTCAGTGATCGATTGATGAGCTCTGTCATGGCTGCAGTGCCTGTGACGTTCCGTAAAACGGGCAGGATTGCAGTCTGTAGACAAACACCAAGAGCGAGGAGAGGTAAGTATATGCTTATTTCTTGTTTTATGACAGGGGAGCTAAATTTTATGTAAAAAAAGGATCTTGGAAAACCCCTTTAATTATGACATAGGCAAATCAGGCTAGATGTACCTGTCATATTTCCATCTCCCTATCCTTTTAATAGTTCATCTTCAGATGCACCTCAGACATTTTGCTACTGTAGTTGCCCCAATACAGAACAAATGTGTTCCAAACTTCTTATAATCCAGTCCTGCTCGGAATTAAATGGAATTTTGTGTAAAGAAGGCAATAACCAGCCGACAAATTAGTAAACGTTCCTTAATCAGCTGATCACATCTGTTGTGGAGCCTAAGGCCTCTTTCACACCAGCGTTATTTCGAAACTTAGTTAACTGTGCTATAAAATGATGAACAAAGACCAAGTCGCGGCTATTATTTGCGATTTTTCCTTCAATTCACATGGCTGGCTGCGGCGTAAAGGAAGTGAAATAAAACCGCAGCCCCCAAATCCCTCGGATGGCAGAACTACAATTTATTCATTTTAAATGCCTCAATAGAGGTGCCTGCCAGTGTTTAACAGCACTAGCCTCTGCTAAACTCCCTCCATTTTGCTGACGGCTTCCATAGACTCCCAAAGGAGTCTATGTAGTCTTCTGCATTTTGCGGTCCAAAGATAGGGCAAGACCTATCGTTTAGCACAGCAAGAAATTTCAGGCATTGAAATAACGCACTTATGTCCTATATTCTACAGTCTGATTTTTGGGCGTGACAAAAAAATTATTTGTTTGAAGGAATCCATAAGAAACCATTGGTTCTAAGGGTAGTGCTTTTTGGACGCACCTACTTAGCGTCAAAATAACATTTGTGTGAAAGAGGCCTAAAAAATAATTGTTTTCAGCATCATATCCGCCGGTGTCATGCAGGTGGATTGGGATCTTAGAAAAAGCACTGCTGAAAAACGCTTTCTAATATGTTGATGCAATATGAGGAAACGATGATAACATTAAAGTGCATAGCAAATTTATCACCAATCCTGATTGACATCCGAATGCACTCTACTGACACAAGCTGTAATATATAGGCAGTTAAAGCTACAAGCCTACAGTAGTTGCCAGAGTGACATGATTTATTGGCTTCATTGATGTGATGAGACAAATCAAGAAAAGTTTGTACTACTCACTGTCATGAAAATTAAGACATTGAAAACCCTTAATGCTGCGGAGCGACTTATCTGCCCTGCGTTATTATGGCTGCAACATCTGAAGTAGCAAGATGGAAACTATGGGCAATTATACACATACACAGACACTCACATGAAGACATGCATATGTACTGTACACACACACACATATATCACTGTGTTCTTTAGTTGTACATTATTGTACAAGTCTATGATTAACCCCTAAGTGACTAGCCATAGGGGGTTTTACGGCGGTCAATAAAGGTCAGCATGAGAATTTCATGCAGGGAAAAGCCGTGCCCCAGATGTCAGCCAGGACCCAGCACTAAGGCCTTGTTCACAAGGGCTACAAAACCTCGCTACAAAATCATCGCTATGTTTTGTAGCCTGAAAGAACCTATTGGAAACTACGGGCTTCACATACATGGATTTTGTAGTGATGATTTTGTAGTGAGATTTTGTCGCCCATGTGAACGAGACCTTAGGTTGGGTTCATACTGGGTGTAATTGCCGCAGAATTTCCGTGCTAACTTTTTGCATGGAAATTCCGCCTGTGACTTTTTATCCCGGGATTACCAGAAAAGTGGACGAGATTTGCAAAAATCTCGTCCACACGCCGCGGCCGATCTGTAGTGGCCAAGCCGTGCTGAAATTGACATGTTTCCGCGTGGCCCCTCTCTTCTCTATGGGGAGAGATGGCTGTAGCGAAATGCAGGCGGTGAAGCCACTCCAAAACCTGTGGCCTTTCATTTCTCCCATGGAAATCTCTGTGCAGTCATTCCGTGAGATTTCCACGGGATTTCAGTTCCGTGTGAACCTAGCCATATAGTCAGCAGGACCAGGGTGCCGACTGATTCCCAGGGTAGCCGAAGGCCTCATTAAGGCTTCCTGATCTGCCAGCCAGTCATACTGGACATTCAAAGCTACACTATATTGCACTACATAAGTAGCCCAGTAGTGTAGCAGCAGTCGATCCATCGCATTCTCAAGTTCCTTGGAGGGACAAAAAATGTGTTAACAAAATAAAAAAAAAAACAAATAAAAAAACACTTTCCCTACAAACCCTTTCCCTTTATAAAAAAGTAACTTATAATATATTGTTGCGCTCATAATGAACCATACAATAAAAATATTATGTCTGCTATCCCATATGGTAAATGATGTAAAAACAAATTTTAAAAACTATGCAAAAATTTACATTTTTCATTCATCTGCCTTCCAAAAAAACACATTGAGAGCTTATTTAGATGTCTGCATATCGGCCAGGTTTTCACGACCGGCCGATATACACTGTCTCTCTTTGCAGGGGAAGGAGGCGTGATGGGCTGGGAGCAGTGCTCTGAGCTCCCACCCCCTCTCCAACCCTCGCCACTGTTTGCAATAGGAGTGGGACGGGGCAGAGCTAACTTACAGTCCTGCCCCCTCCCATTGCAAATAGTGGTGAAGGGCAGAGAGGGGGCAGGAGCTCAGAGCACTGCTCCCAGCCCATCCCGCCTCCTCCCCTTGCAAAGAGGGACAGCGTATATTGGCCAGACATGAAAACCTGGCCGATATACGCACATCGGAATAAGCCCTAAAAGTGAAAAAAAGTCACAAATACCCCAAAATGGTACAACAGGAAACTTCAGCTCACAAAAAAACAGCCCCCTCCTTCCTCCCCCAGTTCATTTGGCGAAAAAATAAAAAACTATAATATAACTAATAAGTAGTGATGCAAAATATTTTTTTTTTATAAAAAGGGCTTATATTTGCCAAAGTAATAAAAAAAAGACATACATTTGGTATTGCCTTAATTATATAGGCTAAAAGAATAAACGTAGCATATTATTTATGTCACACACTGTGTGTAATTAAAAGATTTTTTAAAAAGTTAAAATTGTTGTTTTTATCTATCTGTCTTGCAAAAATAAATCCAATAAAAACAATCAAAAAGTTGCAATTAGTCCAAAATGGCTCCCATTCTAACTACACCACGAAGTCAACCCACAAAAATCAATACTTCACATAGCTCTATTGGCAGAAAGTTAATAATGTTATGGAGCTCGGAATACAGCGATGCAAATACAATCAGTTTTAAAGTTTTTTTTTTATTGTAGAAAAATAGTAAGATAAAATGAAACTACATAAAATTGGTATTGACCTGCAGAATATAAGTAACATTTCATTTGTGCCATGCAGTGGACCCTGTAAAAATTGGCAGAATTTCTGAAGTTTTTTTCTCCATCCTTTCCAGAATATTTAATAAAAGTTAAGCAATGTAAATTATATGTTCCCCAAAGTAGTACCATTAGAAGATACAACTCGTCCTGCAGAAGATAAGGCCTTAATGGCCATGTTGACGGGAAAAACATGTTACGACTCCTTGAACGTAGCAATGTAAAAACAAAAATAATGCTTAGTTATCAAGGTGCAAAATAGGCAAATCACTGAGGGGCTAAAATGAAGCAACCCTCAAAAGCTATTATTTCACCATCTGTGCTGATTTATTTATTAAAGGGGTTTTCCAGGGAAATACTATGGATGACCTATTTTCAGGATCCAGTGGTCAGTCACTCGGGATTAAAATCAACCGGTGTTGAACCTGCAGTTACAAGTGCTGCCCACAGGGGCAACAGCTTCTGCTCCTTACCCTTCTGTGCTGACATCAGTGGTGCACAATTAGCTGATGGGCCAGGGTCATGAGCAGTAGACCCAAGTTGATCAACTAATGATGACCTATTCTGAGGACAAATCATCTATAGTATTTGCCTAGAAAACCCCTTTAAGATTTTTATAGTGTCAGAGATTAATTCTTCTGTTCCATATCTCTTGCATTGACAAATGATAAAACTCTTACTACTTTCAGTTATCACTGTAAGGGCACATTCACGTGTGTGTATGCAATTTCGATGCAAAAACAAAATCACTGTTTTCACTGCATGTGTATTTAGTGTATTTTTTGTGCGTATGCGGTTTTTACTTGCTGCATCCATATACACTGCATTTGTCATGTGAGCAAAAAAATGCAGGAACGTCCAACAGATGCGTATCTACTGCATTTTTACGTGATCCTATAGACTTTAATGGGTGATTAATAGGACACACTTGGATTTTTTTGTGAACATAAAACACACAGATAAAACTGCGTGTCTGAATATACCAATGCAAAACAATGGGGTGTAGGCTGTCTGTAGTATGTCCTAAAAAATATGGGTATAATAAGGACAAAAAAATACTCCCGTTTGAATGTGTCCTTAGGAGTTTAGAAGCTTATTGTAATCAGTGTATACATTGAACTCAATTATAACATAGTATGCAGTTAGCTCTTAAGCTCCTCCTAGTGGTGAATGTTTGCAGATGTAATTTAATAATTTAATTCTATGTCTGTGCAATGGATTTGGAGCTCCGTTTTTCTGAAGAATAAGTATATATTAAGAGGCTAATCAGCATAGAATTTTAGGCATAAAAGTCACGTTGTGTTAAAAAAATAGACATTACTTTCAAATGATTATTTCTGTAATAACTCAGTATTGCAAACTTTGATTCTTTTTTTTTAACCTTAACTTAAAATTGCTGCACTGAACACCTAGGAATCAGTGATAATACAGATTTAGCATGAAACAATTACATTTGGTACATACTTGGCTCAAGCATTCAGTGGGTATATCTGTGTTGTTATAGACCTGATTTGGTGGTATTAACAAGTCAGTTTATTTCCAGGAATCCTGTCTGACAATCTTTGATCTTTATCACTTTTGCTAAAGATTACAAGCGCTTATGTGTCATTTTTAGAGAAACCCTGTAGTTGCTTTTGAAAAGCTAAGCACATCCAAAGCTTTTATCTTTAATATCTCCGGCCTATATCGCTGCGTGTCATAGCACTTATTGATCACTGAAGTTGACAGCACTCTGAGACATGAAATGAGATGCCTATCATGGTTTGAATACAATAATGTCTAAATTCACAGGAAGATCATTCTTTGGAGGATTCATATATTTTGTATTATCAGTAACTGAATTCCGTTCCCCAAAAGTTTCATAATATATTGCTTATGGTGAGTGATAGGTCATTTCCTGATGTTAGTTCACTCAGACTACAATTATTAGTACAAAAATATATTCCCATGGTCAAATAAAAGTGTCAAGATACATAAGCAAACTTATCGCTGAGGGCTGACTCCTTTAGTACTGCATGTATTATGAGGTGGGCTTTTGGGAGGCCTTTTGGGAAAATAAGAAAACCGTGGATCGTTACTGGTTTTCAAAAACTATATCCATAAGGGAATATTCTGTGAGCTTAGTAGCAAATCGGCAACATCTTGTTATCATTACTATGATGATCAACAGATTTTAGTGCACATTATACTATGACTATATTATTTAAACGATTTTGTTCCACATGTTTCAACCGTAAAACTATTTTATATACTGGGTATTGCTTAAATTCTTTCTAAATATAAGAAGATATAGTATTGTTTTTCAGTGGATTCAAAGAGTCCAAGAATAATGAGGGGCACACACAATCACTGAAGAAATCAATATAACTTATTTACATGAGTATATTAAAGCAAAAAGTAAATCACTTAGCCTCCACAGTCATGGGAAATGCCATCTAACAAGCCGACTTTCATAATGCTTTGTAGTTAGAGATGAGCGAACACCAAAATGTTCGGGTGTTCGTTATTCGGAACGAACTTCCCGCGATGTTCGAGGGTTCGTTTCGAACAACGAACCCCATTGAAGTCAATGGGCGACCGGAGCATTTTTGTATTTCGCCGATGCTCGCTAAGGTTTTCATGTGTGAAAATCTGGGCAATTCAAGAAAGTGATGGGAATGACACAGAAACGGATAGGGCAGGCGAGGGGCTACATGTTGGGCTGCATCTCAAGTTCACAGGTCCCACTATTAAGCCACAATACCGGCAAGAGTGGGCCCCCCCCCTCCCAACAACTTTTACTTCTGAAAAGCCCTCATTAGCATGGCATACCTTTGCTAAGCACCACACTAGCTACAACAAAGCACAATCACTGCCTTGATGACACTCCGCTGCCACTTCTCCTGGGTTACATGCTGACCAACCGCCCCCCCTCCCCCCCACAGCGCACACCAAAGTGTCCCTGCGCAGCCTTCAGCTGCCCTCATGCCACGCCACACTCATGTCTATTTAGAAGTGCGTCTGCCATGAGGAGGAACCGCAGGCACACACTGCAGAGGGTTGGCACGGCTAGGCAGCGACCCTCTTTAAAAGGGGCGGGGCGATAGCCCACAATGCTGTACAGAAGCAATGAGAAATAGAATCCTGTGCCACCGCCATCAGGAGCTGCACACGTAGGCATAGCAATGGGGAACCTATGTGCCACACACTATTCATTCTGTCAAGGTGTCTGCATGCCCCAGTTAGACCGGGCTTTTTAATTCATAGACACAGGCAGGTACAACTCCCTATTGTGAAGTCCCTGTGGACCGACAGCATGGGTGGGTGCCAGGAAGCCACCGGCGGTACATAGAAATATCCCATTGCATTGCCCAACACAGCTGAGGTAGTAATGTCGTGCGTAATACAGGTGGGCTTCGGCCCACACTGCATGCCCCAGTCAGACTGGGGTTCTTTAGAAGTGGACACATGTAGGTTAAACTCCCTGTGGACCCACTGCCTGGGTGGGTGCCAGGAAGCCACCGGCGGTACATAGAAATATCCCATTGCATTGCCCAACACAGCTGAGGTAGTAATGTCGTGCATAATGCAGGTGGGCTTCGGCCCACACTGCATGCCCCAGTCAGACTGGGTTCTTTAGAAGTGGACACATGTAGGTTAAACTCCCTGTGGACCCACTGCCTGGGTGGGTGCCAGGAAGCCACCGGCGGTACATAGAAATATCCCATTGCATTGCCCAACACAGCTGAGGTAGTAATGTCGTGCGTAATACAGGTGGGCTTCGGCCCACACTGCATGCCCCAGTCAGACTGGGGTTCTTTAGAAGTGTACAGATGTATTAAAAACTCCGTGTGCACCTACAGCATGGGTGGCTCCCTGGAACCCACCGGCGGTACACAAAAATATCCCATTGCATTGCCCAACACAGCTGAGGTAGTAATGTCGTGCATAATGCAGGTGGGCTTCGGCCCACACTGCATGCCCCAGTCAGACTGGGGTTCTTTAGAAGTGGACACATGTAGGTTAAACTCCCTGTGGACCCACTGCCTGGGTGGGTGCCAGGAAGCCACCGGCGGTACATAGAAATATCCCATTGCATTGCCCAACACAGCTGAGGTAGTAATGTCGTGCGTAATACAGGTGGGCTTCGGCCCACACTGCATGCCCCAGTCAGACTGGGGTTCTTTAGAAGTGTACAGATGTATTAAAAACTCCGTGTGCACCTACAGCATGGGTGGCTCCCTGGAACCCACCGGCGGTACACAAAAATATCCCATTGCATTGCCCAACACAGCTGAGGTAGTAATGTCGTGCGTAATACAGGTGGGCTTCGGCCCACACTGCATGCCCCAGTCTGACCGGGGTTCTTTACAAGTGGACACATGTAGGTTACACTCCCTGTGGACCCACTGCCTGGGTGGGTGCCAGGAAGCCACCGGCGGTACACAATAATATCCCATTGCATTGCCCAACACAGCTGAGGTAACGTCAGCTGTAATGCAGGTGGGCTAAAAATTAATTTGATTACACTGTAGGCGAGGGCCCACAAAAATTGCTGTATCAACAGTACTAATGTACATCCCAAAAATTGGCCATGGCCAGCCAAGAGGGCAGGTGAAACCCATTAATCGCTTTGGTTAATGTGGCTTAAGTGGTAACTAGGCCTGGAGGCAGCCCAGTGTAACGAAAAATTGGTTCAAGTTAAAGTTCCAACGCTTTTAAGCGCATTGAAACTTATAAAAATTGTTCAGAAAAATTATTTGAGTGAGCCTTGTGGCCCTAAAAAAAATTGCCCGTTCAGCGTGATTACGTGAGGTTTCAGGAGGAGGAGCAGGAGGAGGAGGAGGAATATTAGACACAGATTGATGAAGCAGAAATGTCCCCGTTTTGGATGGTGAGAGAGAACGTAGCTTCCATCCGCGGGTGCAGCCTACGTATTGCTTACGTATCGCTGCTGTCCGCTGGTGGAGAACAGAAGTCTGGGGAAATCCAGCCTTTGTTCATCTTGATGAGTGTTAGCCTGTCGGCACTGTCGGTTGACAAGCGGCTACGCTTATCTGTGATGATTCCCCCAGCCGCACTAAACACCCTTTCCGACAAGACGCTAGCCGCAGGACAAGCAAGCACCTCCAGGGCATACAGCGCGAGTTCAGGCCACGTGTCCAGCTTCGACACCCAGTAGTTGTAGGGGGCAGAGGCGTCACCAAGGATGGTCGTGCGATCCGCTACGTACTCCCTCACCATCCTTTTACAGTGCTCCCGCCGACTCAGCCGTGACTGGGGAGCGGTGACACAGTCTTGGTGGGGAGCCATAAAGCTGGCCAGGCCCTTAAAGACTGTTGCACTGCCTGGGATGTACATGCTGCTCGATCTACGCACATCCCCTGCTACCTTGCCCTCGGTACTGCGCCTTCTGCCACTAGCGCTGTCGGATGGGAATTTTACCATCAGCTTGTCCGCAAGGGTCCTGTGGTATAGCAACACTCTCGAACCCCTTTCCTCTTCGGGAATCAGAGTGGGCAGGTTCTCCTTATACCGTGGATCGAGCAGTGTGTACACCCAGTAATCCGTTGTGGCCAGAATGCGTGCAACGCGAGGGTCACGAGAAAGGCATCCTAACATGAAGTCAGCCATGTGTGCCAGGGTACCTGTACGCAACACATGGCTGTCCTCACTAGGAAGATCACTTTCAGGATCCTCCTCCTCCTCCTCCTCAGGCCATACACGCTGAAAGGATGACAGGCAATCAGCCGGTGTACCGTCAGCAGCGGCCCAAGCTGTCTCTTCCCCCTCCTCCTCATCCTCCTCATGCTCCTCCTCCTCCTCCTGTACGCGCTGAGAAATAGACAGGAGGGTGCCCTGACTATCCAGCAGCATACTGTCTTCCCCCGCCCCCGTTTCTGAGCGCAAAGCAGCTGCCTTTATGGTTTGCAGGGAATTTCTCAAGATGCATAGCAGAGGAATGGTGACGCTAATGATTGTAGCATCGCCGCTCACCACCTGGGTAGACTCCTCAAATTTACCAAGGACATGGCAGATGTCTGCCAACCAGGCCCACTCTTCTGAAAGGAATTGAGGAGGCTGACTCCCACTGCGCCGCCCATGTTGGAGTTGGTATTCGACTATAGCTCTACGTTGTTCATAGAGCCTGGCCAACATGTGGAGCGTAGAGTTCCACCGTGTGGGCACGTCGCACAGCAGTCGGTGCACTGGCAGCTTAAAGTGATGTTGCAGGGTGCGCAGGGTGGCAGCGTCCGTGTGGGACTTGCGGAAATGTGCGCAGAGCCGGCGCGCCTTTACGAGCAGGTCTGACAAGCGTGGGTAGCTTTTCAGAAAGCGCTGAACCACCAAATTAAAGACGTGGGCCAGGCATGGCACGTGCGTGAGGCTGCCGAGCTGCAGAGCCGCCACCAGGTTACGGCCGTTGTCACACACGACCATGCCCGGTTGGAGGCTCAGCGGCGCAAGCCAGCAGTCGGTCTGCTCTGTCAGACCCTGCAGCAGTTCGTGGGCCGTGTGCCTCTTATCGCCTAAGCTGAGTAGTTTCAGCACGGCCTGCTGACGCTTGCCCACCGCTGTGCTGCCACACCGCGCGACACCGACTGCTGGCGACATGCTGCTGCTAACACATCTTGATTGCGAGACAGAGGAGGAGGAGGAGGAGGAGGAGGGTGCTTTAGTGGAGGAAGCATACACCTCCGCAGATACCAGCACCGAGCTGGGGCCCGCAATTCTGGGGGTGGGTAGGACGTGAGCGGTCCCAGGCTCTGACTCTGTCCCAGCCTCCACTAAATTCACCCAATGTGCCGTCAGGGAGATGTAGTGGCCCTGCCCGCCTGTGCTTGTCCACGTGTCCGTAGTTAAGTGGACCGTGGCAGTAACCGCGTTGGTGAGGGCGCGTACAATGTTGCGGGAGACGTGGTCGTGCAGGGCTGGGACGGCACATCGGGAAAAGTAGTGGCGACTGGGAACTGAGTAGCGCGGGGCCGCCGCCTCCATGATACTTTTGAAGGACTCCGTTTCCACAACCCTATACGGCAGCATCTCAAGGCTGATGAATTTTGCGATGCGGACGGTTAACGTTTGAGCGTGCGGGTGCGTGGCGGCGTACTTGCGCTTGCGCTCGAACACTTGCGCAAGCGACGGCTGGACGGTGCGCTGAACTACACTGCTGGATGGGGCCGAGGACAGCGGAGATGAGGGTGTGGGTGCAGGCCATGAGGCGGTAGTGCCTGTGTCCTGAGAGGGGGGTTGCATCTCAGTGGCAGGTTGGGGCACAGGGGGAGAGGCAGGGGTGCAAACCGGAGGCGCTAAACGGCCTTCGTCCCACCTTGTGGGGTGCTTGGCCATCATATGCCTGCGCATGGTGGTGGTGGTGAGGCTGTTGGTGTTGGCTCCCCGGCTGAGCTTTGCGCAACAAAGGTTGCACACCACTGTTCGTCGGTCGTCAGGCGTCTCTGTGAAAAACTGCCAGACCTTAGAGCACCTCGGCCTCTGCAGGGTGGCATGGCGCGAGGGGGCGCTTTGGGAAACACTTGGTGGATTATTCGGTCTGGCCCTGCCTCTACCCCTGGCCACCGCACTGCCTCTTGCAACCTGCCCTGCTGATGCCCTTGACTCCCCCTCTGAAGACCTGTCCTCCTGAGTAAGCGTTGCACACCAGGTGGGGTCAGTCACCTCATCGTCCTGCTGCTCTTCCTCCGAATCCTCTGTGCGCTGCTCCCTCGGACTTACTGCCCTTACTACTACCTCACTGCAAGACAACTGTGTCTGATCGTCATCGTCCTCCTCACCCACAGAAAGTTGTTGAGACAGTTGGCGGAAGTCCCCAGCCTCATCCCCCAGACCCCGGGAACTTTCGAATGGTTGGGCATCAGTGACTATAAACTCCTCTGGTGGGAGAGGAACCGCTGCTGCCCAATCTGAGCAGGGGCCCGAGAACAGTTCCTGGGAGTGTTCCCGCTCCTGAGCAGGTGTCATTGTAGTGGAGTGAGGAGGCTGGGAGGAAGGAGGAGCAGCAGACAGAGGATTCGGATTTGCAGCAGTGGACGGCGCAGAACTGCGTGTTGATGATAGGTTGCTCGAAGCACTTTCTGCCATCCAGGACAGGACCTGCTCACACTGCTCATTTTCTAATAACCGTCTCCCGCGTGGACCCATTAATTGGGCGATGAATGTGGGGACGCCAGAAACGTGCCTCTCTCCTAATCGCGCAGCAGTCGGCTGCGACACACCGGGATCAGGAGCTCGGCCTGTGCCCACACCCTGACTTGGCCCTCCGCGTCCTCGGCCGCGTCCACGTCCTCTAGGCCTACCCCTACCCCTCAGCATGCTGTATTACCAGTGATTTGATTTCACAGGCAGGAAATAAATTGGCGCAAGACTGCAGGCCAAATATAATTTTTTCCCTTTTTGGAAAACGAAAGGCCCCACTGCCTCTAGTGAATGAATAATCTAAGTTTAATAACTGTGCTGTGTCCCTGCTAATGTGTCACAGAACTTGAGGGTAGCAGAGTTATTATAACTCTGGCAGAGCAGGTATTTTTTTCCCAATTAAGGAAAGCAAATGGCGAAGCCAGCAGTAAAGCGTAGCTGGGTGCGTCTGATTTTTCAACGTTGTTCACGCAGCTCACACGTGTCCACAGCCCTTAGGACGGACAGAGGCTGGACAAATAGATTTGTTTTCAGTTTTTTTCAACCAAAAGGCAGCACTGCGTATATTCTATGAACATGAGAAGTTTAATAACTGTGCTGTTTTCCTGCTAATGTGTCACAGAACGTGAGGGTAGCAGAGTTATTAACTGTGGCAGAGCAGGTATTTTTTTCCCAATTAAGGAAAGCAAATGGCAAAGCCAGGAGTAAAACGTAGCTGGCTGCGTCTGATTTTTACAGGTTGCACACGCAGCCGACACGTGTCCACCGGCGTTAGGACGGACAGAGGCAGGACAAATAGAATTATTTTCCGTTTTTTTGCACCAAAAGGCAGCACTGCGTATATTCAATGAATAATAACTGTGTTGTGGCCCTGCCTATACAATTCTTTCCCTGCAGTATCAATGGAGGGTGCAATGCTCTGCAGAGGCGATTTTGAGAAGCAAAAAAAAATGCAGCACAGCTAACAGCAGCCTGGACAGTACTGCACACGGTTAAATATGGCCCTAGAAAGGACCGTTGAGGTTCTTGAAGGCTACACTCACTCCTAACACTCTCCCTGCCTATGCAGCACTTCTGTCCCTAATGCCGGGTGCAACGCTCTGCAGAGCCGATTTTGGGAAAAAAAAAATTTGCCACTGCTAACAGCAGCCAACACACAGCTATCAGTGGCCCTAATAAGGACCTTTGGGGGGTCTTGAAGCCTACACTAACTACCAATTCTTTCCCTACAGCAGCTCCGGTACAAACAGCACTGTCCCTCATCTAACTCACACGGCATCTGAGGCGAACCGCGGGAGGGGCCGACTTTTATGTTCGGGTGACACCTGATCTTCCCAGCCACTCACAGCAGGGGGGTGGTATAGGGCTTGAACGTCACAGGGGGAAGTTGTAATGCCTTCCCTGTCTTTCAATTGGCCAGAAAAGCGCGCAAACGTCTCAGGGAAGGAAGTGAAAGTAACCCGAACACCGCATGGTGTTCGTTACGAATAACGAACATCCCGAACACCCTAATATTCGCACGAATATCAAGCTCGGAAGAACACGTTCGCTCATCTCTATTTGTAGTATCTTTCAAGATCTCTTATGTGCTTTTTTAATATGCTCACATAAATAAACTACTATATATATATATATATATATATATATATATGCATATATGCAGGTGGTGGACAAAAAGATGGAAACCCCATACGAAATGCATTAGATTATCATTATCACTGAACTGCCCTTTTGACTCCTGCTAGGCTGAGACCTTTTTTGTGTTTTCTTCACCTCTTGCCCTGCTCTGGGTGCTTTTAAGAGCTAGCTGGTAACAATAGCTAAGTGGCACAAACTCTTGATCAACGAAACCTTGTTGCTCAGGCAGATGTTCACTTCTGCCTGGCAGAATCTGTTTCATATTACCTCCACTTACATTGGAAATATAAATCATATTTCAATAAGACATGTAGAGACCAATTTTAAGGCATGCATTTCGTATGGTATTTCCATATTTTTGTCCACCCCCTGTATATATAATAATAAATAGCAGTAGTTTCTGAACCGTTCTATTCTCGCAATCCTTTAGCTGAACAGTCCAATGGGTGGAGCTATTAGAGATTGACAGCCTTTATTGTAGGTACAGTCATACACAGATAGCTGTCAATCACTGATAGCTCCGCCCATTGGACTGTTCAGCTCACAATGAGTAGAGGTTTACCTGAATAAAATAAAAGTTATACTGAATCCTTCCCCATAAACTATATATCAGTCCGCTCAGCTGCTCCCGCTCTATAACATCATGCCTGCAGTTTGGACAGTGTGTTCAAGCCAACATAATTCTGTTAACTCTGACAAATGTGCACATACTGTTAATATTGGAATGAATGTTGTTTCAAGTATGCAAGAGATACCATAGTATTCCCATTAGAGATGAGCGAGCACCAAAATGTTCGGGTGCTCGTTATTCGAGTCGAACTTTCAGTGATGCTCGAGAGTTCGTTTCGAGTAACGAACCCCATTGAAGTCAATGGGCGACTTGAGCATTTTTGTATATCGCCGATGCTCGCTAAGGTTTTCATTTGTGAAAACCTGGGAAATTCAAGAAAGTGATGGGAACGACACAGAAACGGATAGGGCAGACGAGGGGCTACATGTTGGGCTGCATCTCAAGTTCCCAGGTCCCACTATTAAGCCACAATAGCGGCAAGAGTGCCCCCCCCCCCGCACTGTCAGCATAAAGATCGTTCTCCTCTGCCACAGCTGTGACAGCTGTGGCAGAGAAGAACGATATTAGCCCATTGAATTCAATGGAACCGGCAATACAGCCGGCTCCATTGAAAGCAATGGGCTGCCGCCGATCGCGGGATGAATTGTCGGGAAGGGCTTAAATATATAAGCCCTTCCCTGCAATTCATCCAGAAATGTGTAAAAATAATAAAAAAATATACTCGCCTTGTCCAATCAAATTGCTCCCTGCGCTGAGCCAATGAGAGGCAGCAGTCACTCACCCATTCATAAATTCATGAATGGGTGTGTGAGTGAGATCTGCCTCTGATTGGTCAGGCTGTGACCAATTAGAGGCAGCTCATTCAGCAGACGGGGATTTTTAATCCCCGGCTGCTGAATACTACTCACAGCTGTTCAGAGCAGTTCAGGAGGACTGTCGCCGGCCGCGCTGAACTCCGTCTGCCGGGACCAGGTGAGTATATATTTTTTTAAAAATTTTACACATTTCTGGATGAATTGCAGGGAAGGGCTTATATATTTATTTATTGCCGGCTCCATTGAATTCAATGGTCAGTGCTCGTTTAATCGAGACGAGTACCGCGTGGTGCTCGTCTCGAGTAACGAGCATCTCAAGCACCCTAATACTCAAACGAGCATCAAGCTCGGACGAGTATGCTCGCTCATCACTAATTCCCATTATTTCCAATAAGAGTAGTTCCCAACCCAAGTTATTCGTGGGAAATCTTCACTGCTAATTATACCTCAAAGAAGCATCTGTTCTACCAGCTGATATAAAGAAATTATACTACACAAGTTACTTGATAGTGTCCAAATGAAACTCAAAAACAGTATGAGTGAAGACATGTCTATGGAAATTTGCAGTGAACCAGAATGATCACATTTCTGGAGAATGTGCATGGAAGAGAATGCAATACATCAAATATATAAACAGGCCTCAATTAGCAGCTAACAGCTCCTGGGACTTATCAATTGTTTCTATTAGCCCAACCATATCAAGGCCTTCTATATTCAATGACTTTTCTTTGTTTATGAAATACAATTCTACCTTGCAATAGGATAATGTTTATTTATGGGAGGTGCAGGCTTTACTGCTGACCTGGTATTTTACTTGTCTTTTAGTGTCCTTGGGTTCACAACTCAAAATAATATCTAATCTTAGGTATGTAAAAAATTCAAAGCAACATCAGATCTTTACTAAGCAATTATTCATGTGTCATATCGATGGATTATCTGTCGAGAGAGTTTCAAAACCCAATCTGAAGTCAATAGGTATAAAAAAAAAAACAGATGTAACCATTTCTGGTGAAAGCAATAAACCTGTGGAGTTGTTAATCATCTGTCCTGTGTGTACTGCATCTTCTGGTGGAATTCCTATTACTTCAGTCAACTCTATAAACAGAAGCTGAGCAGTTCTTACATATTCTAGATTTCTTCTTGACTTTTGAGTCCACACAGATATGAAACCATCCACATTTAAGTATTGTGTTTTAGCACAGTCAAATCTAAATAGTCACAAAAGTTTAAAATAATATAATTGAATAAAATCCACATATGTAAGTGGACTTTAAGAAGCATCAAGTACCCAGAAGATTTGGGGTCTTTAAATTCTAGATTACCCAAAGAATATAAAAAAGTAAACAAAACATTACATTCCAATAGCGTTGATCGTACGAAAGAACAATGGTGCTTAAAAAACAAAATGGCCCTTAGCTAAAATAATAATTTCAATGTGTGAATGCTTTGGAGAATTGGTGATCAATTAGTGAATATATTACAATCTTCCATAAAGTCCAAGGAGTTTTGTAAAGTTCTTTGTTGGTTCCATTGCTGTCAGATGTCCAACTTCCACCCGCCAGTTTGTAACCTTGTTTCCTTTCTCTTTTTTTTCTCTCCCACTTTCTAATACTGGAAGACTGGAATGAAGTTTCTCAATGACTCATACAGATGATATCTAGGGATGGTTTAATAATAGTGCTACTGCTATGTTAATTTTTTTTTAACATTTTCTGTGCATTGTCTAGCATTAAACATTGTCAGCAACCAGCTAACAGACTGAGGTTAAAATACTGTCTGGCCTAAAGAACATAACTGCACAGCATCAATTTGAGTGTCTAGAGCAGCATAGTAGTGGAGGTTTAGAGACCATAAACTGGGAGACTTTCTTCTCAATGCTTCTCAAAATCCAGGCAGGTAGCTTGTGGAGTACTCTCATTAGATAGCAATGGCTAATTCTATCCCAGTCTGGGCCTTGCCTTTAACATAATGTACCTTGCAAATATTCTCTTTGAACTTGTACATCACCTAAATCATTTTTGGCTACCATATTTCTTTGTATGTTTCATGTACTGTACTGTGCATCTTCTGGATTGTTGACCTTCCAACTTTCCTGAGTTCTGTCAGTTTGATATTGTTTTTGCACCATTGCTATTGTGTCGTTGCTACTTTACTTCTCCTTTCTGACCCAAGCTAGAAAACTGAGATTTCAGCTAGTAAGAGTAACTATTTCCTACTTTATGTTTCTCTTCCTTAGTTCCACACTGTTACTCATGCCATTAATTACTGGATAAACACCACAAATTTGGTTATGTGGTTATGAGGATTATCAAAGGAAGTAGGTTTATTTTTTTTACTTAAACAGCGCCTGTCATGAACCAGGCCTTCTCGGTACATGATGTGAGGTACGACAGTGACCAAGGGAGTAGACTTACTTCCACTCACTCAGTTCTGCACTCGTTGCAAGATGGTGCATGAATCACACCACAGCACAGTCCTACATACCCCCAAAATACTCATTGCCACCACTGACCACTGACCATTTTATTGTAAAGTAAGTCAGCCACCTAAACTTTGGTAACAAGTTGGGTGCAGACACTCACTGCACTCTAGCAATCAAAGTTACACTTTTATCTGGGTCTATAGTTTTTTTTATAAAGCGACAAGGACTAAACTTAATAAAGGTTAAAACATTATTACAAATAGCAGCAATGATTATAAAAGGTACAGAAAGATAATATAAAAAGACATAGTCAAAGCAAAAAAGTTATAAAAATAAAAGAATAAAAATTAGAATACCAGATTAGATTGGTTAAGAAATCTGGTTGCTAGAAGACAGTCTGGGTGTGGGTGGGGGGGTGGGGGGGAAGGGGGGGGGAGAGTTTCTATAGCAAGTACAATCTCCTGGAGTTCTGACCAAGAAGGTTCTGCATTCCTGGGGTCCTAAGAACTCCCCCAGCCACACCTTTTATCTCCCACTTGGGACATAAGAGGGAGGCAGGCCGATTGGAAGGATGATTAAGGATGATTATACAGTTCAATAATTCAGTATGTCCTCATGATAGACTCCTAGGGGAAATCTATGACTGCCATATCTCATAATGTGATTTTATCTATCTACAGATACCAAATATGGCATAGGAGAGATTATTAATAGAGATGAGCGAGCATACTCGTTAAGGGACAATACTCGAGCGAGTATCGTCCTTTTTGAGTACCTGCCTGCTCGTCAGAAAAGATTTGGGTGCCAGTTGGGGTGAGTGGTGAGTTATGGGAGTGAGCAGGTGGGAGCGGGGAAGTGGGGGGGGGGGGGGGAGAGATATCCCCCCGCTTTCCCGGGATCTTTTCTGACGAGCAGGCAGGTACTCGAAAAGGATGATACTCACTCGAGTATTGTCCCTTAACAAGTATGCTCACTCTTCTCTAATTATAAACTTAGTTAAAATCAGCTTTGACCTCATCCAGAGGCCGCACAAAGATATGTTTGACTAACTATAGCCTCCCAATTCTGGAGATATAATTATTCCCAAGGATGACCATAAATCCTGAGTTAGCCATTTTGCCATTGTCTTAAAACCTTTCTCAACCTATGGGGGAACAATAAGGGAGCTTCATGTAATAGAATTTCCTGTGGCCATCAATTGCTTAATTGCTAGAAACAAAAAAAATATACGCATGCTAAGGGACCAACCTTTTTAGCAAAATAGGGATAATCGAGCTAAAGCCGCTTTCATGACTTTGACAGGAAACAAATGAATATTGGCGAACCTGACTAGGACAGGATAAGTGAATGCACGAACATCATACTCTGCAACAGCACCACCCTTGTTCATGAGCTATGTCTGGTAGTGCATGTTATTGGGGGTTGACTTGTTATAATGGACAACCTTTTTAAGTCAGATCACCAAGACCTAAACTGCAGATGCAGGAAAAAGGTCTTACGGGTGTTCAGTTCCGTTTTTCAATATCTCTGTTTTGTACAAAAATGTAATAAAAACATCATGAACATTTGCGATTAAAATATGATAATTTGGCTGTAGTATCAGTTTGGTTTTTGTATTTAAAACAAACTTATTAAATGTGACAGTGACTGTAGACTTTATTAGTGCTAAAAGCCTTTTGTAGTTATTCATTATAACACCTATTCACTCATTTACATACTGAAATTACATATCACACATATTTAAATGCGTAAAAGACTCCTCTTATTCTAAACTATGCTGTGTGAGAGATACAGTATGTATTCTTCCCATGAGAAAGTTTAAATCATAGCAAAGAATAAAAAGCACTTATCAAACAATAAGACTCATAAAAGAAAATTAGAATCATAGTCCTTGTAAAAATGTTCCAATGCTAAATGCTTTTTTCCTTTGTGATTAATGGTGGCTATCTACTATAGGGAAACATGTAGAATATATATTTATGTAGAAATACGTGTGGAAACAACACAACACTAACAGTAAGAACTTTGCCATTTGTTCCTAATAAAATAGTGCTTCTCATAAGTGATAATTGTAGTTTTCAACAGGAGTT
Source organism: Eleutherodactylus coqui (assembly GCF_035609145.1). Taxonomy (NCBI): domain Eukaryota; kingdom Metazoa; phylum Chordata; class Amphibia; order Anura; family Eleutherodactylidae; genus Eleutherodactylus; species Eleutherodactylus coqui. The sequence goes on from NC_089837.1 coordinate 302,039,531, forward strand.
TAAGATGAAATCTTAAGTTTGAGCATAAGATTACTACAGTACATCAGGATGCTGACCAAATCCTTTTTGTATTTCATCTCTTTGTATTTTAATGGGTTTGTCTCATTAAGGGATCTATCACACAAAACATGTAAAGTCTAGATTGTCCCCAGCCTTATTTTTCCTCCTTTTCCTATCCGGCTCTATAGTGAAGAAGAGCAAACCCATAAACTGTTCTCAATCATCAGTGTCCTGCTTAACTAACCAACTAATCAAAGTGTATTGCCTGGCTATTGTTCCCATATGTAAGACACACAGTGGTGGGGGTCTTTTGGCTTTGTTGTGTACACTTAGATGTTATAGGACGACAGTGTGCATAAATAATTATGCTCCTTAGTACATGTTATGATTTTCAAGACAAAATGCAAGAATTACCATATCCCAAGTTTATGTACCTCTTTGCCATCCTAAGAGCAAAGTCCTTCTTAGGCCTCCTGCACACGGGCGGAAATTCTGCAGCGGCATTACAATACCCAATCCTATGCAGATGGATGCGATTTGCACGTGGAAAACAAATCGCACCATGCTCTATTTCTGTGCGGGTCTCGCAGAGTCCCACACAAAAATGTCACTCCCAGGCCGCCGGCTCCACTCTGTGCAGAGCCAGAGCCGTGGGAGAGGTAAGCGCCGCACTGGTCCCTGCAGGATTCTCGCAGTGGGATCCGACACGGCCGTCTGCAGGTGACCTTAATCGAAATGTCTGTTTTGGACAATTTTTACTCGTTAGAAGGGTCCTATTACTGGGTGATCAACTGTGATCTGTGGGAAACCTGGCATAAAGTCCTCAGCTTACCTACAATGCCACTATGCAAGAGGTGAAGCATTACACAGCTCTTATTCAAATCAGTGGGTTGTTTGGTTACTGCTTTCCTCTGTGGCCAAGAGGTGAGGATAGTTAATAGAAGACCTATTCTATTAACTCTGAGATCTCCAATAGGGAATATGCAAATGGGTTTCATAAACCACACAACCCCTATAGTAGTGAATAGACTTTAGCAAACACTTAGGTTCATAAGTACCTAAGGCCAAAAACTTAATGTTAATTTACAATCTTCATCACCAATCTCTTGCCTGCCATTTGAGCTCTCCTATTGTTAGAGAGAAGAAGCTACTTCCTACTAGCCATATTACCTCTTATCATAGGTCTGTTTTGGTATGTCAGTCACAGAAATCCTGCATTTGGCTGCTAATTCAAAGTAAAGCTAGAGCAAGTGCAATGGTAGGCAATAGAGATAAGCGAGCACCAAAATGCTCGGGTGCTTGTTACTCGAGTCGAACTTTCAGTGATGCTCGAGAGTTCGTTTCGAGTAACGAACCCCATTGAAGACAATGGGCGACTCGAGCATTTTTGTATATCGACGATGCTCGCTAAGGTTTTCATTTGTGAAAACCTGGGAAATTCAAGAAAGTGATGGGAACAGATGTTTAAACGCCTCATCCAGAGAATACACTTTGTACTCCGCTCGCCATAAATCTTTCTCACGAATAGATTTAATATTAGCGGACAGAGGGTCCTTGTCTTTTGTTACAGATGCACAAATAGGTACCGCGACTTGGTCTGACCATGCGCCGGTTTCAGCCACTTTTACATGGGGTCATGGCGTGGGGGGAGCGAGGTCTTGGAGAAACAACCTCTTCTTGATGGGGATCCCACAAAATTTGAAGAAAATATCTGAGACCCTGTCAGAGTTTTTCTTGATTAATTCCACACCGGATGTCTCTCCTCTTACAATCTGGAACACACATAAGGCCTATATAAGGGGGGTCCTCATCAAGATGAGTGCCAAACACAAAAAAGCAAAGGAGGCTCAAATATCTGAAATTCTCTTACAGATTTCTGAAAAAGAAAAAATTCTCCGGTCCTCGACATCTGACTCTGACCATGCCCAACTTTTCTTGTTGAGACAGAAATTGCGCAATCTCATGTTGGAAAGTTTTGAAAAATCTTTAAAGTTCTCTCGGGCTAATTTCTATACTTCGTTTAACAAACCTTCACGCTTGATGGCAAAAATTACGAAAAAGAAAATTATAAAGGCTAAGATCCCTTATATACAATGCACAGATACTCCGGGAGGAAAGGCGTTCCACCCAAAACAAATAGCTAACGCTTTTCAAAAATTCTGTGAGAAACTATACAATCTCAAGAAAGACTCCACTACCCCTCAACCGACACAAAAAGAGATTCAGAATTTTCTATCTAAAGTAAACCTCCCATCTATTTCGGAAACACAGAGTAGATCCTTGAACAAACCCATATCTCACAAAGAAATCTTAGACACTATCAAGCTACTAAAATCTCAAAAATCCCCTGGTCCAGATGGATTTTCAAACGAGTATTACAAACACTTTGCAGAAACCCTGACTCCCCACTTGTCCCTAGCATTTAACCAAATCATAGCACAAAGTAAGTTACCATCAGAAATGCTGGAAGCAACAATAATTACTATACCCAAGCCAGGTAAGGACCCCTCTACCATATCTAATTATCGACCCATTTCCCTACTAAATTGTGATACGAAACTTTATTCAAAAATCCTGGCCCAACGATTGCTAAAAATTTTACCTGACATTATCCATTCAGACCAAGTAGGATTTACCAAAGGGAGGCAGGCACCAGACGGTACTAGAAGGGTCTTAAATCTCTTATCAAAGCTAGAATCCTCACATACATCCGCCATTCTCTTAGCCCTAGACGCTGAAAAAGCCTTTGATAGACTCCCTTGGGGATATGCCTTCTTGGTCTTAGAAAAATTTGGCTTCGGTGGAAACATACTTAAAGCAATTAGAGCGCTGTACTCTTCCCCTTCAGCAAGGGTTCTAGTAGATGGTACCCTCTCTGACCCATTTCAAATCTCAAATGGAACTCGCCAGGGCTGCCCATTATCTCCATTAATATTCACCTTAATAATGGAACCTCTGGCAGAATATATCAGACAACACCCCACAATATATGGTATACATGCCAGTAAAAGAACCCATAAAATAAGTTTATTTGTGGGCGACATTCTACTTACTTTAACAAACTCCCTAGTCTCTCTCCGTAATGTCTGTTCTTTGATATCTCAATATTCTGCAATCTCATACTACAAACTAAATGTATCAAAATCGCAAATTTTGGGTATATTTGTCAATAAGGAGCAGAGAGATGAGATTCAACGAGAATTTCCTTTTCAATGGCAAATAAAAAGCATTCCCTATCTGGGGATAAACCTTTGCTTCCCCCTCTCGGAATTGGTCCCTAACAACTTTCTTCCGCTATTAGAAGAACTACAAAAAGAACTTGACACTCTCAAACAACAACAAAACTTGTGGCTAGGCCATATAATATTATATAAAATGCTTATACTTCCCAAAATATTATATTACTTCTGTACCTTACCGATAGCAATCCCTCATGCCATTCTTGCAAGATTTCAGAAGCAATTAACAAATTACATTTGGTTGGGAAAGCCGCCTAGAGTGGCTTGTTCAATTCTATTCCTTTATAGGACTCAAGGAGGAGTGGATCTACCTAACATAGAAGCATACCGCAATGCGATACTTATAAAACAATCCTTACCCTGGCTTTCCCGTGGCTCGGGGATCAGCTGGCCTACCTTAGAATCAGAAATAGGAGAGGTGCGTTCCCTATCTTCCTTGATATATGCAAAACTAATAAGCACTAAACTTTCCATGGCTACAAATACGTCAACTAAATCTTCTTCATCTTTACCGATAGTAGCAACCTTAGAGGCCTCGGGCAATCTCTTAAAAACAGCGGACAATAAAATATCCTGCCATTTAAAACAAATCCCCTTGGAAACCTTAGAAGTTTTCATCCATGGTATATGAACCACCACATGGTCCAACGCAGGAATTAAATTCATTTCAGATTTATATGACAATGATACTCTTAGACCATTCGAGACCTTAGCTCAGAATTATAACCTAACAATCTCGGAAATATTTAAGTACCTCCAGATACGCTCTTTTCTCCAGAAAAATCCCATCAACTTAATCAAATTTCCTAAAATAATAGCTGCAAGTTTAAACAACACCACACAAAACAAAAACCTTGAAACAAAGACCACCTAGAATATGATAACAGGTGACATGAAAGAAGGAAAAAAATGCCATCTCCTAAACTGGGAGAAAGAGCTGTCTTCCAAATTCACATCCAATAAATGGCTTAACTCCTTCAGATGGGCAAAACAAGCCTCGAAATCGGCTAATCTGTTAGAGATTCACCTGAAAGTATTAACTAGGTGGTACCTCACCCCTCTACAACTTAAGATAAGACATATATCCCCTGACGCCTCTTGTTGGAGAGGATGTGGGCACGAAGGAACACTAGTACACATCTTCTGGTCATGTCCCTTAATTTTAAAATTTTGGAGAGGGGTGTTTACTCTTCTAAATAAGTTACTAAGTTACCCAATTCCAAAAAACCCAGCAGTATCCCTCTTGCTCCTAAATTTAGAGGAAGTAGGAGCAAGTCACAGAAAAATGATTGCCCATATTCTGATGAGCGCCAAAGTGTTGGTTGCTAGAAGGTGGAGAACTAACATGGCCCCTGAAATACGAGACCTTATCCACATGATTTCAGAACACAGCATTTACGAGAAAATCTTTGCCATAAGAAATAATTCCTTAGGTAAATATGAGCTGATGTGGAGCAGCTGGAACAAAATGTTCCCGTCGTGATGTCACTTTTTCTGTTATATATTTTTTCTCTTCATTTACTGATTCCTATATTTGTACCTTCATGCTTTTATGAATATACTGTATAAAAATGGAAAAATTCAATTTTATCTCTCATAGTAGATCCATATGCAATTCGTCTTATTTCTTCATTATTTGATGTAACAATGGATGTACTTACATTTCTACCAATCGTTTCAATAAAAAAAACGAACCCCATTGAAGTCAATGGGCGACTCGAGCATTTTTGTATATCGCCGATGCTCGCTAAGGTTTTCATTTGTGAAAACCTGGGAAATTCAAGAAAGTGATGGGAACGACACAGAAACGGATAGGGCAGGCGAGGGGCTTCATGTTGGGCTGCATCTCAAGTTCCCAGGTCCCACTATTAAGCCACAATAGTGGCAAGAGTGAGACCCCCCCCCCCCCGCACTGTCAGCATAAAGATCATTCTCCTCTGCCACAGCTGTAACAGCTGTGGCAGAGAAGAACGATGTTAGCCCATTGAATTCAATGGAGCCGGCAATACAGCCGGCTCCATTGAAAGCAATGCGCTGCGGGCGATCGCGGGATGAATTTTCGGGAAGGGCTAAAATATATAAGCCCTTCCCTGCAATTCATCCAGAAATGTGTAAAAATAAAAAATAAAAATATACTCACCTGGTCCCGGCAGACGGAGTTCAGCGCGGCCGGTGGCAGTCCTCCTGAACTGCTCTGAACAGCTGTGAGTAGTATTCAGCAGCCGGGGATTTACAATCCCCGCCTGCTGAATGAGCTGCCTCTGATTGGTCACAGCCTGACCAATCAGAGGCAGATCTCACTCACACACCCATTCATGAATTTATGAATGGGTGAGTGACTGCTGCCTCTCATTGGCTCAGCGGGACCAATCAGATTGGTCCCTGCACTGAGCCAATGAGAGGCAGCAGTCACTCACCCATTCTTTACCCACAAGATGACTGAAGGTCAGCAACGACTAAATGGATAAATCTTCATCAGCGGGCCCCTGTGTGTTGAAGTCTTGTAAGCAACTCTGATCTCTGATCACTGTAGAGCACGGGTCCCCAACCCCCGGTCCGCGGACCAGGACCGGGCCGTTGGGGGTTTCTTGCCGGTCTGTGGTGCCGCTGCCGAACTCTCACCCCATGAGTGGTGAATACTGGCAGAGGCCACGGCTCCCCTGCCAGTATTTACTAAGCAGTGCTACTAGCGGCACTGATCCTGGCCACACAGTGACATCAGTGTGTGGCCAGGATCCTCCTCCCCTGACATCTCCTACTGCTTGGTTCCGCAAGAGCAGGCAAGGAGGCGTCTGACTGCACACTGACGTCACAATGTGCACTGGGATCATCGCTGCTAGTGGCACGCCGGGCAGAGGAACAGCGATGCTGCCACGAGGTGGAGGGGGTAAGTATATGGGTCTCAGGGGAGGCACTGTCACTGCTGGGGGCCACTGTGCAATGTCACAATTACTACTGTGGGCCACTGCGGGAAGTCACTATTATACTGGGGGCCAGTGTGGGATGTCACTATTATACTGGGGGCCACTGTGGAATGTCACTATTACTACTGGGGGCCGCTGTGGAATGTCACTATTACTACTGGGGGCTGCTGTGGGGTGTCACTATTAGGCCTTAGTCAGACGGGCGTTTTTTTTGCGTGATTTGCGCATGCGCATGCGTCCGGCGATTTTTTAAAACCATTGCTTTGCAATGGTATCGGACACATGGGCGCTTTTTATGCGCTCGTCCGATAAATTATAGAACAGAAATCGCAGATCGCACCTATCTGCGATCTGCGATTCCTGTTCTCTTCTCTATATGCGCTCAATGGGGCCGGCGGCAGCAGCGCCGACCCCATTGAGAACATATAGAAGACAAATCATTCTTCTCTGCCACAGCTGTAACAGCTGTGGCAGAGAAGAACGATGTTTGCCCATTGAATTCAATAGAGCCGGCAATACAGCCGCCTCCATTGAAAGCAATGGGCTGCCGGCGTGCGCTGAGCCAATCAGGGGGCAGGTCTGACTCACACCCCCTTCACACCCACTGCAGGCCGGCTGCGTGGAACTCCGGCTGCCGGGAGCAGGTGAGTATGTATATATTTTTTATTTTAACACTTTTCTGGATGAATTGCAGGGAAGGGCTTATATATTTAAGCCCTTCCCGAAAATTCATCCCACACTCGCCCGCAGCGCATTGCTTTCAATGGAGTCGGCTGTATTGCCGGCTCCATTGAATGCAATGCGCTGGACAGCTCCAGCCCGTTGCTAATGAAACGCGGCTAGGAGCAGATTTTCGGGCGATTTTCGGGCACCGCTCACGTGATTTGCGGATGCGCATCCATCATGCGATCCGCAAATCGCGCGAAAAAACGCCCGTCTGACTAAGGCCTTATACTGGAGGCCACTGTGGGGTGTCACTATTATACTGGGGGCCACTGTGGGGTGTCACTATTACTATAGGGGCTGCTGTGGGATGTTACTATTACTACTGGGGGCCACTGTGGGGTGTCACTATTTCTACTGGGGGCCGCTGTTGGTGTCACTATTATATTGAGGGCTACTGTGGGATGTCACAATTATACTGGGGGCCACTGTGGGGTGTCACTATTACTACTGGGGGCCGCTGTGGGATGTCCCTACTATATTGAGGGCCACTGTGGGATGTCACAATTATACTGGGGGCCACTGTGGGGTGTCACTATTACTACTGGGGCCACTGTGGGATGTCACTAATATACTGGGGGCTGCTGTTGGATGTCACTATCACTACTGGGGCCGCTGTGGGATGTCACTAACACTACTGGGTCCACTGTGGGATGTCACTATTATTACTGGGGCCACTGTGGGATGTCACTATTACTACAGGGGGCTGCTGTGGGATGTCACTATTAGTAATAATGTCCCCTATATCAGCCCCTAGTAGTAATAGCATTACTACTGAAGCCACTGAAACCACGCCCCTATATGACCGAATCCCCACTTCTGCCTCACCCCCACCCCGCCCTGCCAAGCCATAGAAAATGGTTGTGCTTGAAGCCTGTCCCTGGTGCAAAAAAGATTGGGGAACACTGCTGTAGAGTACTGGTGAAAGTGGGGCTTGTGCACGAGAGCCTTAGCAGTTGCCAACAGAGACTGTCTGCCCGTGGCGATAAAACCTGACGATACAAGTTTCTAGTTCTATTAAAATATTATTGCAGTATGTGGCGATATCCTTCCTTTTCTGTGACAGAGCAAACCAAGGGCCATTTTGCCTGTGATAGAAGGGCTTTTGGTGTGTGGCCTGGCTCAAACCGATGTTAGAAGAACATGAAAAGAAAAGACTCAGGAAGTTTAAGGTGTATTAGATATATCCTATTAGATTGGTAGGTTATTCTAAACGTAAGAACTATATAGAAAGGTACCTTTAAAAGTTTAGCGAAAAACTGTTTCATTTCTTGAAGTTATCTATTCTATACTTTTTATTTACTATTGGCATCTTAATTAAATTTACGAGAAGTATCCAGATTACATACATCTCATACATGGCAGAATACGTAAAAAATGGCTACGCCTGCTTTGGATTCATGGACCACATAAAAAAAAGTCAACTGGAATATACGAAAACCAAAATAAGTGTTTGTAATAATAAAAAGAGAATTAGCATTTTCTAGTTTGCTGCTTTCCCAGAGACTTTCAGGAGAGAGGTTTTCATCACAAAATTATGGTATTTGTGTGTCAAGTGTAAATTATGGCAGAAATGCATGCAAGAAAATATCTGTTTGATTTTGAAAATCTTGACATGGCTCAATGTTTTATGGAGTTAATATACTCAATTAAAGTCCTCATGAAAAGCCTCTGCAGATACGCAATAGTAATTTTTAGTGTCACAACAGTTTACTCTGCTATCGTTCTCACAGTCTGGTGTCATTTTTATCAAATATTTTCTGTTTGGTCCTAGAGATGCTCCCTGTGGATTTATTGCCATAATGATATTAAACGGCCAAGTTAGTTTTGCTATATTCTAGCACTTCATTTGAAGATCAAGTGCTTTCACAAAGCACTGAAAACCAGACTTAGAATATGCACATCTGCTCACACATATTCATATGCCTTCATTTTGAATCAAGAGATTAAAAACATCACAGTTTGCAATAAAAGACTACTGCAAACATTCGTAATATACCCACACTTTAGCTTCCATATTATGGCTGCAAGACCTGGGCTTCCGCCAATTTCATGGTACCAGATCATCATGTTAGGGGTGTCTGAAACCAGACTAAAGTTATATGTTCGATGTACCCAAACATAGACCTAGGTGCTTTCAATACTTGTCCTGTGAGAGATGATCTTGGAGAAGATAGCAAATGAGGAACCCTCATGTGTAGGTGGATTAAGAGATGCAGCATACATGGCAGTAATAATAATAATAATAATAAACTTTATTTGTATAGCGCCAACATATTCCGCAGCGCTTACATAGACAGGGGGAATACAGAAAGACAAAAAATACAAAAATGACAGAAACACAGTTACATAGTAATCAGTTGATGGAAACAATAGGGGTGAGGGTCCCGCTCTAACGAGCTTACATACTACAAGTAATGGGGTGATACAGAAGGTAAAGGGCTGGAGATGTGCATGGTATGGCGAGGTGGAGAGTGAGGGATTCTATACACATAGACAATGGTCAGACATTTGGCCGTGTGATGGCAGAAATGGTATGACTGCAGGAGCGGTTTATGATGGCTAGCAGGGATTGCAGTCAATAGGTCAGAGAACATGTTGTCAGGCGGAGTACATAGGGGTTTGTTTAGGGAATGCGGTATAACTCCCTGAAGAGATGCATTTTTAGAGCACGTCTGAAGTTCTGCGACTCCTGGATTGCCCGAGTAGCCTTTGGTAGTGCGTTCCAGAGGACCGGTGCTGCTTTGGAGAAGTCTTGGAGGCGGGAATGAGAAGTTCAAATTAAAGGGGCGCTCAGTCTGGTTTTGTTAGCAGAGCGGAGAGCCCGGGCTGGGTGATTAATTGAGATGAGGGAGTCAATATAGGGGGGCACTGCACTGTGGAGGGCTTTGTGGATGAAGGTAGCGAGTTTGAATTGAATTCTGTATTTAACAGGCAGCCAGTGCAGTGATCGGCACAGGGCAGAGGCGTCCGAGTAACGGCTGGACAGGAAGATGAGCCTGGCTGCCGCAATCAGGATGGATTGGAGAGGGTAGAGTCTGGTGCAGGGGAGGCCAATCAGCAACGAGTTGCAATAATCGAGTCGGGAGTGGATGAGGGCAACAGTAAGCGTTTTTAGCGTGTCCACAGTGAGAAAAGAGCGGATTCTTGCGATGTTCTTGAGGTGCAGCTGAGATTGGATGTAGGGGGTAAAAGAGAGATCAGAGTCGAATATGAACCCCAAGGCAGGGGGCATGTTGTCTAGGAGTTATGGTGGCGCCACACACTGAGACGGAGATGTCAGGATGAGGTCGGTTAGTGGAGGGTGGAAATACCAGTAAGTCAGTTTTAGAGAGGTTTCGTTTTAGGTAGAGAGAGGACATAGTGTTAGAGACAGCGGACAGACAGTCGGTGATGTTTTGGGGGAAAGGTGCAGCGATGTCATGGGAAGAGGTGTATAGCTGAGTGTCGTCAGCATAGAGGTGGTATTGGAGGCCAAATCTCCTGATGGTTTGTCCAATAGGGGCTGTGTAGATAGAGAAAAGAAGGGGGATGAGGACCGAGCCCTCTGGGACCCCAACAGCAAGGGGAAGAGGAGGGGAGGGAGAGCCAGGAAAGGAGACGCTGAAAGAGCAGTCAGATAGGTAGGAGGAGAACCAGGAGAGAGCAGTGTCCTTTAGGCCGATGGAGCGAAGCATACTGAGGAGGAGTTTGTGATCAACAGTGTCAAATGCTGCGGAAAGGTCGAGGAGGTAGGAAGTAATCGCCCCTCGATTTGGCTGTCAGCAGGTCATTGGATACCCTTGTAAGGGCAGTTTCTGTTGAGTGTTGAGGTCGGAAGCCAGACTGTAGGGGGTCTAGGAGAGAGTACTCAGATAGCTTACAAGGCAGTAGTAAACCAGGCATTCTAGTAGTTTGGAGATGAAGGGGAGATTAGAGATGGGTCGGTAGTTGGCAGCATCAGTCGCATCCAGAGTCGGCTTCTTTAGCAGTGGGGATATGATGGCGTGTTTGAAAAAAGAGGGAAAGATGACGGAGGTCAGAGAGAGGTTGAATATAGTGGTGAGATGGGAGATGACCACTGGGGAGAAGGATCGGAGGAGGTGTGAGGGGAGGGGGTCGCTAGCGCAGGTGGTGGGGCAAGCAGAGAAGACCAATTTGGAGACCTCTTCCTCTGTCACTGGTCTGAGTACAGACAGTGAGCAGGAGCTAGATGCAGTGCTGACAAGACGAGGGTCAGGGCTAGTCTGGGATTGGGAAGTTATTTCCTGACGGATGTCATCAATTTTCTTTTTGAAGTAAGCAGCTAACTCTACAGCACTGAGATCCGTCACAGGGGGCTGCGGTTTAGGGCCGAGAAGGGAGTGAAAAGTATCAAAGAGCCGTTTAGGGTTGTGCGATCGTGAGCAGACTAGAGAGGTGAAGTAGACTTGTTTGGCATGGTGGAGGGCGAGGTTGTAGGTTCTGAGCATGAATTTATAGTGGAGGAAGTCTGCGGACGTTTGCTACTTCCTCCACAGCCGTTCAGCACTTCTAGAACACCGCCGGATGAAGCGTGTTTGAGGAGTGAGCCAGGGTTGCCGCATTCTACATCGAATGGCTCAGTTCATGGGGGGCGCCGCTTCATCCAGGGCATGTTTGAGAACGGTGTTGTAGTGAGCGGCAGCCAAGTTGGGGCAGGAGAGGAGAGAGATAGGGGACAGAGAGGACTGTAGGAATTCAGCAAAGTCCTGGGTGTGAACGGCCTTAAGGTTCCTGTAGGTACAGTAGGTAGGGGGGTCTGGAGAGATGTTAGGGAGTCTGACAGAGAAAGAGAGGAGGTTATGATCTGAGAGAGGGAGAAGGGAGTTGGTGAAGTTGAAAGCAGAGCAGTAAACAACAAGTCTTTATTTAGTGGCTGAACTAGTAGTACAGTAGTACTGGAAACAGCTGTACAATAATCTTAAATGGGTTGTACGTAGTTAACAGGTAATCCCCTATTCAGAGTATAAGGGCTAACTTGCTGATCAGTGAGGTCTCACTGCTGAGACGCCCGCTGATCTCAAGAACAGGACTCCTGTGTCCCACTCTGCCTGTCTTTGTGGGGGTAACCTCTACCCCTGCACTAATGTCAGAATGAATGGAGCACTGGCTGAGCATGTTCGGTTGGCACTCCATTAATTTCAATGGGGCTGACAGAAATACCCAAGTGGGTGCCACTTAGTTATCACCTCAGTCCAATTGAAGGTGAATGGAGCGCTAGTATTCTTGTATGACCAGCATTCCCTTTAGTCTCCTCATAACGGTAGGTAGTGCAGTAACCACGCAGTGAGGAAGGGGAGTATGGAACCCTAATTTCTGAGATCGGCAGGGGTTTGAATGATGAGACCCCCACTGATCAGCAAGTTAGCCCTTATACTGTGGATGAGAATAACTTGTAATCTTAGTACAACACCTTTAACTTGGCACACAGTTTTAGAACATTGTAATACAGTTTTAATCCCTTCAGGACTGCCGATGGTAAATATATGTTATTGCTTGCTGGGCTCTGTTGTCACGTCTGTCCCAGACTGCGTACAAAACTTAGACAAACAAGATACCTAGAGCAGTCTGGATGACATATATGCAGGGAACTGGGGTTGCTAGACACAGGACAAGACAGGTAGTGGAAGAGAACATATAAAATAAGGGACATAATGGAACCGCCTAAACTTTTCCCAGTAGACTTACCATGAAGTGGAGCACTCGTCCTAAAAAAGTCGACCCGACTGTCTTGCATGTGACAAGGTCCGAAGTCATAAAGGAACCAGGGTACCAGAACAGAGAACCAGACTAAGGAGAACAAAAGGACTGGATGCAAAGCACAACACAAACAACAGCACCCAAGGAAACAGATAGACATGGAATCAAAAGGCACAGAAGAACACAAAACTTAAAACCAGCAGAGGACTGTCACTGCACACCAGACAGGACCAGAATACAGAAAGTATCATGAGTCATGACCAGCTCAGCTGGTAACATCATTCATCAGCTAGTACTTCAGCTAAACAGCGACAGGGAGATATTTTGAGCTGCACATTTTGGGGCGCTTCCACACCAAAGTCTGTTGCAAATTCTCATCAAAATCCACGTCAAAATCTGCACCGATGGGGTAATGCGGAATTTGACTAATTTATGTAATTAGTTATTACATCAATTAGTTCAATTTAATCATCAATACCATTTCTATAAATTAAAAATGATAAGTTAAATAGAAATTACAGTATACTATGTAAATATCAAAAATTATTAAATTAGTAAGTCTCCTAAATTGCTTAGAAACATGCAAAAGTTTTCTAAAATGCTTCCAAAATAAAGTAAACAAATGGAAATAGATGTGGAATAAACTGTGTATACGGCTCCAACACTTCTCATAAATAATATAATCTTTATTAGAACATAGCCATAGAAAGGTAAAAATGCTCACGTGCAAATAGGGGCCTACACGTTTTGGCAAAATACTAAGCCTTGATCATGGCATATAGCCTGTACAAGAAACAAGTAATTTAAAGGTACCAGTATATGACATAACAAAAGCATGACCACTCCCACTAATGAATAAAACATGAAAAACAATAGAAAACATTAATATATAAACATAAGATCAGATATAAGGTTAATACCATGTGGAAATCAATTTTTAACTGCATAATTTAATAACCATTTTTTTAAACCAATCTCTACCTCTTGCTGGGTAGAACATCTTTTCAATGCCAGTGACTATGGACAAGGGGTGGGGAGAGGGTTGCTTAGCTCCACCCATGCCCCGCCTCTGGCCCACAGCCATCAATGAGAGAAGGTGGGGTAGATCAGTGTTTAGCTCTGCCCCCATCCCACCCCCTCCCATTACACAGAACGTGAGGGTGGAAGAGAGGTGAGCCTGCACAGGGAAGGGGAGGAGAATAGAGGGAGGGAGTTTAGCAGGCACGCTGCAGTCCATGCAGTGGCCGATGTATTCCAGGACTATATTTTGGGTCCGACGTAAAAACGCCCGGCGCTATATTGGCTTAGCTGGGTGTTTTTACGTCTACCAAATACGCCCATGTGATCTGATGCATTGGAATCCAATGCGCTCATGTGCAAAAAGCCTAACGGTTATAATTGTCTTTCTTCTTTGGTTAATTGCCTTGTTTTTGCCAAATCCTGCCCCAGAGGGTGTTGTAATGCAGTCTGTTCCAAGACTGTTTATATTGAATAAGAGAGTTTGAAAGTAATATACAAATGTGGAGACACCTTGTAGGTATAATTTGCATCCAATTTCAAACGATAATTTGCTTCCTGTGCTGCTGTGTTCTCTGAAACAAAACCATTAAAATCATAAATTCAGACCGTTATTGCGCTTCAAGTTAAAATGTCATAATATTTTTATGTTTTTACATACTTTTGAACTTTTGCACCATTTCACATTATTTGCTTGGCTTGAATTGGTATAATGTCAAAAATAACTGGAAAAAAATAGGTGTTCTAAAACTTTGACGGGTAGTCTACATATGTGACATACTGCAGTTGAAAATATAAAAAAAAGAACAATTTTTAAATACTGCCCTCAATTTGGGTGTTTTTTTAAATAAATATATTATACTGGTATAATACAGCATAATCATCTGGTCTACTTTTAACACCTAAATTCAGTACCGTATGTGACAAAAAAACAATGTCAGGATTACTTGGATGTGTAAAACCTTTAGGGTGCAGTCACACAAGCGATTTTTTTAATGCTTGTAGAGATTTTTGCCCACACAATAGTAAAAGAAAGTTACTTCTGGTCCGAAGGCTCCTTGTGTTTTTTTGGATGTCAAGGACAAGATCCCTCTGACTCTTATAAATAGATCGCGGTTCCTCTGAGCCTATGGACATTTGTCAAAATGGTGCCAGGCCAAGTCAGTTACCGGAGATCCAGAGGGAGTATCTTAATTTATATGTAGCAGAGATGCACTCCAGGCTGCATAGAGACTGTGTTATGTTGATAGATCGTGTGGAGTTGCCTGCGTTACATAGTGAGCAACCAAGTGTAAATATGGACATTGACTGTACTCAGAGCCAAGATGGCGCCCAGCCCTCATGTTCTGCAGGATTCCACAATTTACATCTTTATCTTCAGCTCAGTTGGGAGTATTTACCCAAGGTTACTACCCTTCATAAGATGAAAGTTTCTGCGGGTTTCTGCGCATAAAGCCCCTTTCTCAAGCATGGCGTACATGTAAAAACAGCACACAGACTATATATATATATATATATATATATATATATATATATATATATATATATATATAGATATATATAAAAGAAAGGCGCTTTATGCGCAGAAACGTGTTGCACCCAGTGTGGTGAGAGTTGGGGAAGTGGGTTTATACCCCCATTGTCCCTGCAATTAATCAGCACTGCAGCTTGTTGCTCACCACTTTCTGAATTGACTGACTGTGCTGTCTAAGGCCTCCTGTCCATGGGCGTAGTGATATCCCGTGGCAGATTTAAATCCTGCGAGCGGAGAATCGCTATGATTCTCTGCTCGTGGATAGCAAAAATCGCCCATGGACAGGAGGCCTAAAACTGGTGTCTGCGGCAGATAGAGCATGATACTATATAAATATAAACCTCATCTCCTGCAGATTTTGGCTGTAAAGGGAAGGGGGTGATCATTCCCATCAATTAGGGATTAATATAATGCTCCACCTTCCTTTAGTAAGAAAGGTTGTACTCTGTCTGCTCTACCAGTTTCAGCCATAGATATCCCTGAAACAATGTATCCCCTAACAGCCCCATAACTGTAGTATATCATAGAAACATAAAAACTTGCCGGTAGAAAAAGAGCAAACAGTCCATCTAGTCTACCCTTATATTCTTTCCACTTTATTAGGAAATCTTCCTCCTATATGACACTGTACTTGTTATATGCAGCCCCGTCCTCACTGATATTCCTTATATCAATGTATGATCAGAAAAAATGAAAGTATTACTCATTAATTAAAACCATTTGATAAACACAAATATGTAAGTATGTGCATGACATTAGTGATGTATTCTTACATGTCTGCTGGTCATGCTAAGCATATTAATAGAGCTCCATTCACTCAATAGAGGTCATAATGTTACGATCGTGTGGGCAACCTAAGCATGGGAGCCCACACGATCGCACCCAAAATGGGACAGAGAGAGAATGGATGGGATGGACGCACACAGGTAGCAGCAGGGTCACACGGGATTCACACAGGTTTCAGGCAACTGACCCTGTTCTACACGGGAAGATGGCATGGCCCTACCTAAGCGTCGGAACATTGCCCCAATAAGGGCAGCCCAGCGGTCTTCGGATCAGGGCGCTAGCTGAACCTAGGAGCCACGCCACAGAACAGGATACATACACATTCTACATGACAGAGACAGAACCACAGGATATACAGCATACAGCAGCCACAATGCAACCACTAGAACAGATGATAAGCTGAATATAAATACCAGGTATTGGTTGACATTTTGTACAAAACATGGAAGCTAGCGGGCCACTTCACGGCTCCTGGTTATATCGCTAGTCCCTACACTAACCAGGAGTCCAGCAGAATCAGACAGAGTTCACACAGAAAGCTGCAACAGGACAAGACACAAATAGCAGGCCACACAGCAAACCGACACGAAGCCGACAGAATTCAAACGTACAAACGGACATGAACCAGCAAGACAGATTACTCAGCAAAGCTTGCAACAGGACAGAACATAGCACTGGACACACAGCCAGCTGCATCAGGAACAGGACAGAGTACAGGGCACAAGCTGAACATGACTGATAACAAGTTACAGGACACAGAACTAACATGAGTGCTCATCCTAGGGTCCAGCCAGACTGACCAGGAGCTGGGTTTATATGTGAGCACAGACCCAGGAAATTGGCTAGCAGAAAGTACCACACCCAGCCAGCTTAATTAACCCTCAACCACCTGACTGTGCTGCTAGGAGTACATAGTACAACAAATCCCAGCAGCACACGTAACAGTACCTCCCCTTTAAAAAAGGGGCCTCCGGACCCTTTAAGCATAACATCAAAAATTATGCAACTCCTCCAAAAGACAGACGCAGTACAGGACTCATCCCTATGGCCTAGTACTGCCAAAACTGTAACCAGGATTGGTGTAGCAGAGGACTTATACATACGGGCCTAATGCAAACACAAACACCTGTGAAGGAGGGGGCAAACGTAACACATACCATGCACGTAGCCGGAGGGGAAGACATGGTAAGCCACCCGGCTGACATAGCGTGCACAGGACTTATCCATACGGGCCTGATGCGGACGCCAGCCAGTCAGCAGGAGGAGGGGAAAAGCTCAAGTACATACAATACAGGGGTCTACAGCAAATGATGTCCGCTGGGCGCACCACGCCGCAGGACGGACATCGGGACAGGAATACAGACTGCATAATGCAGGACGGGTAACAGACAGAACTGAAACTCAGATAAAACAAGGAAACAGACCAGACAGGCCCTAACATCCGCCTACCAACGGACTAGGGGACAGAATACGGATCAGGACGACCTCCCACCAACAGACGGGTAGAAATACAGGAACAGGAATTAGGCGTCCACAACCAATGGACGGGTGGCTCAGACAGACAGGGCCCTACATCCGCCTACCAACGGACTAGGGGACAGGTTACAGATCAGGACATCCGCCCACCAACGGACGGGTAGAAATACAGGAAAAGGAATAGGCGTCCACAACCAATGGACGGGTGGCTCAGACAGACAGGAAACAGACTGTCAGAAACAGATACAAACAAAACGGAGCATACATGCATACCAAGAACATAGCCAACATACTCAGAACAGAAGAACATAGTGCATAACATACAACATACTGCATACACCAACATAGATGTAGCAAAACATACAACATATACCACACCTGAACATATAACATATAATGCATACAAACATAGAACATACAACATACTAACATAGAGCATACCAACATATCATACAACATACACCAACATAGATGTTGCACAACATACACAATCAACATAGGAACATATAACATAACAACATAATGCACCCCCTTTTGTAACTGGAGAGGCATTATGTTACGATCGTGTGGGCAACTTAAGCATGGGAGCCCACACGATCGTACCCAAAATGGGACAGAGAGAGAATGGATGGGATGGACGCTCACAAGTAGCAGCAGGGTCACACGGGATTCACACAGGTTTCAGGCAACTGACCCTGTTCTACACGGGAAGATGGCATGGCCCTACCTAAGCGGGGAACATTGCCCCAATAAGGGCAGCCCAGCGGTCTTCGGATCTGGACGCTAGCTGAACCTAGGAGCCACACCACAGAACAGGATACATACACATGCTACATGACAGAGACAGAACCACAGGATATACAGCATACAGCAGCCACAATGCAACCACTAGAACAGATGATAAGCTGAATATAAATACCAGGTATTGGTTGACATTTTGTACAAAACATGGAAGCTAGCGGGCCACTTCACGGCTCCTTGTTATACCGCTAGTCCCTACACTAACCAGGAGTCCAGCAGAATCGGACAGAGTTCACACAGAAAGCTGCAACAGGACAAGACACAAATAGCAGGCCACACAGCAAACCGACACGAAGCCGACAGAATTCAAACGTACAAACGGACATGAACCAGCAAGACAGATTACTCAGCAAAGCTTGCAACAGGACAGAACATAGCACTGGACACACAGCCAGCTGCATCAGGAACAGGACAGAGTACAGGGCACAAGCTGAACATGACTGATAACAAGTTACAGGACACAGAACTAACATGAGTGCTCACCCTAGGGTCCAGCCAGACTGACCAGGAGCTGGGTTTATATGTGAGCACAGACCCAGGAAATTGGCTAGCAGGAAGTACCACACCCAGCCAGCTTAATTAACCCTCAACCACCTGACTGTGCTGCTAGGAGTACATAGTACAACAAATCCCAGCAGCACACGTAACAGTACCTCCCCTTTAAAAAAGGGGCCTCCGGACCCTTTAAGCATAACATCAAAAATTATGCAACTCCTCCAAAAGACAGACGCAGTACAGGACTCATCCCTATGGCCTAGTACTGCCAAAACTGTAACCAGGATTGGTGTAGCAGAGGACTTATACATACGGGCCTAATGCAAACACAAACACCTGTGAAGGAGGGGGCAAACGTAACACATACCATGCACGTAGCCGGAGGGGAAGACATGGTAAGCCACCCGGCTGACATAGCGTGCACAGGACTTATCCATACGGGCCTGATGCGGACGCCAGCCAGTCAGCAGGAGGAGGGGAAAAGCTCAAGTACATACAATACAGGGGTCTACAGCAAATGATGTCCGCTGGGCGCACCACGCCGCAGGACGGACATCGGGACAGGAATACAGACTGCATAATGCAGGACGGGTAACAGACAGAACTGAAACTCAGATAAAACAAGGAAACAGACCAGACAGGCCCTAACATCCGCCTACCAACGGACTAGGGGACAGAATACGGATCAGGACGACCTCCCACCAACAGACGGGTAGAAATACAGGAACAGGAATTAGGCGTCCACAACCAATGGACGGGTGGCTCAGACAGACAGGGCCCTACATCCGCCTACCAACGGACTAGGGGACAGGTTACAGATCAGGACATCCGCCCACCAACGGACGGGTAGAAATACAGGAAAAGGAATAGGCGTCCACAACCAATGGACGGGTGGCTCAGACAGACAGGAAACAGACTGTCAGAAACAGATACAAACAAAACGGAGCATACATGCATACCAAGAACATAGCCAACATACTCAGAACAGAAGAACATAGTGCATAACATACAACATACTGCATACACCAACATAGATGTAGCAAAACATACAACATATACCACACCTGAACATATAACATATAATGCATACAAACATAGAACATATAACATACTAACATAGAGCATACCAACATATCATACAACATACACCAACATAGATGTTGCACAACATACACAATCAACATAGGAACATATAACATAACAACATAATGCACCCCCTTTTGTAACTGGAGAGGCATTATGTTACGATCGTGTGGGCAACTTAAGCATGGGAGCCCACACGATCGTACCCAAAATGGGACAGAGAGAATGGATGGGATGGACGCTCACAAGTAGCAGCAGGGTCACACGGGATTCACACAGGTTTCAGGCAACTGACCCTGTTCTACACGGGAAGATGGCATGGCCCTACCTAAGCGGGGAACATTGCCCCAATAAGGGCAGCCCAGCGGTCTTCGGATCTGGGCGCTAGCTGAACCTAGGAGCCACGCCACAGAACAGGATACATACACATGCTACATGACAGAGACAGAACCACAGGATATACAGCATACAGCAGCCACAATGCAACCACTAGAACAGATGATAAGCTGAATATAAATACCAGGTATTGGTTGACATTTTGTACAAAACATGGAAGCTAGCGGGCCACTTCACGGCTCCTTGTTATACCGCTAGTCCCTACACTAACCAGGAGTCCAGCAGAATCGGACAGAGTTCACACAGAAAGCTGCAACAGGACAAGACACAAATAGCAGGCCACACAGCAAACCGACACGAAGCCGACAGAATTCAAACGTACAAACGGACATGAACCCGCAAGACAGATTACTCAGCAAAGCTTGCAACAGGACAGAACATAGCACTGGACACACAGCCAGCTGCATCAGGAACAGGACAGAGTACAGGGCACAAGCTGAACATGACTGATAACAAGTTACAGGACACAGAACTAACATGAGTGCTCACCCTAGGGTCCAGCCAGACTGACCAGGAGCTGGGTTTATATGTGAGCACAGACCCAGGAAATTGGCTAGCAGGAAGTACCACACCCAGCCAGCTCAATTAACCCTCAACCACCTGACTGTGCTGCTAGGAGTACATAGTACAACAAATCCCAGCAGCACACATAACACATAAAGGTGCTAGCTTGATCCATGTCAGGCCAGTATATGTTGATATACCACAAGAAAAGGTATGAATAGTCTAGTAACACACTGGTGTACAGTAAAAAAAACGTCTTATGTTACAGACTTCTGTTATGAATCAAATGGTGGGCCATAGCATGATGTGAACAGGCCCTAACTCAGTACAAGTAAGAATAGACAGCGCAGAGAACCCAGGCCAAAATCCTAGACTGACATCATATTGCTAATGGTATCACAATAATAAATCTGGGAGTTACATCTCTAATTTCCTGATTCTTGCTGTAAGAAGGTTATCTTGGCCTTTTTTGGCCAAGTTCTGAATTTGTAGTCTTTCTGACTTTTGAATTAGTCTTTTCTTGTACCTTTGTTAAACGTTGTTACTATTTCTGGACTCTCCTTTTCACTTTTCATTACGGTTCTTTGAAGCTCATCTGCTATACAAGCACATGTATTTGGTATAATAGCAAATTAAAGGGTAAATAACTTTTTATATATGAAGATAAGGTGACCAGATGTCCAAATTTAGGTGGGACAGTTCTTTTTTGGGACCCTGTGTCCCACTTTCCCCAGGAGAGCCTTTTGTCTTACTTTTGGGACGTCTGTCCTGCTTTTGTCCCGCTTTCAGGACGTCTGGTCACCATGAAGGTGATTACCAGCCCAGGTACTGATGGCAGTGTGTGCACCCAGGATCATCCTTCTCTGACCTCTCCTTCTTGGTTCTGCAGGAAGAGAGGAAAAGGGAGGAGTCTGGCGAAAGCACTTCTACCAACAGCAGCGCCGAGCAAAGGAGCAGCAGCGCTTTGAAGACTAGCAGGAGGTAAGTATATCAGTCTCAGGGGGCTACTGTGGGGGTCACTATTAATACTGGGGCCGATATAGAGGTCACTTTTAATACTGGGGCAGATATAAGGGTCACTATTACTACTGGGGCCACTATTACTACCGGGGCCACTGCGGGGGTCACTATTATTACTGTGGCCAATACAGTGGACACTATTAATACTGAGGCCGCTCTGCATGTGGCAGCATACCTCAAGCTGACTTAGGGTATGTTTACACGTGGCTGCAAATCTGCAGCATCTACGCAAAGAACTTCAAAACCGTACCATTGGTTCAGATTTTGACTGGTAATCATCCGCGTATCCACAGCTGATTTCCTACTATGCGGTGCTCCCCCTCACCTTCTCAGAAGGCATCCTGCAGTCAGCACTCCAGTTCCCAGCTGCCTGGTCAGGTGCGGTGCTACTGGACAGGTGAGGCCACTACAGGTTGCTGAGGACCAGAAGCTGGGAAGTGCTGACAGCAGGAAGCCTTCGGAGGAAGTGAGGGTTGTGTCGCATAGTATTTCCAGTCAAAATTTGCACTAATGGTACAGATTCTAACAGTTTTTGGGAGGTGGAAAAGCTGCAGAATTTGTTCCCTGTCTTTTTTTAAAATGGCCTTGTACTTTGTGTAGTGACGGAGGTAAAATCATACATTGTGATAAGCCCCCCGACCACACCTCTCTGTCTCGCTTTGAGGCTTCTTTCCCATGATTGTGTATATCAGCCAGCCATTTCCATAGCCGGCTGATATATGCTGTGATCTGATACATTGGATTCCAATGCATCAGATCACATGGCCGTATTCCTGAGACGTAAAAGTGTGCTGCTGGGGCAATATAGTGGCGGGCGTTTTTATGTCGGGCCCAAAAGATAGTCCTGGAACTATCTTTTGGGCCGGAATATGTCGGCCGCTGCACGGGCTCCTATGGGAGCCTATGGCAGCGGCCACAGGTATGAGGCAGTTTAGCAGTGTGGCTGCTAAACTCCCTCCCTCTGCGCTCCTTCCCCCCATGCAGGCTCACCTGCCCTCTCCTTCCCGCTGGCTCTCAGCAATGGGAGGGGGCGGGGCAAAGCTAAGTGTCATCCCACACCGCCTCCTCCTATTGCTGACTGTGGACAAGGGGGGGGGCTGGGGCGGAGCTAGGCTCCCCCCTCTCTCCACCCCTTGTCCATAGCCAGCAATTGGAGGAGGTGGGACGGGACGTCGCTTAGCTCCGCCCCCGTCCTGCCCCGTCCAGCTCATGGGAAAGAAGCCTGACTCTGTCAAAATTTGGTCACCTTAATGAAGATAAAGTTACACTGAGATGTGATAGTATAAAAAGTAAATAGATTATTTTCAGTTTCCAACTACATATTAAGTGCTTTAAAAATTTGTGGGAATTCAGTCTCCTCAAGTGATAAAATCATAGCATCATGTATATAGAAGGTTTCTGTCAAATGTTTGAACAAAGAAGCAAAAGTTATGACCCTTTGACTCTGATCTTTCCTTTTTTTTGCCTCATTAGTCATGTAAGGGCTACAGGTGTTCTATGAGCTTCAAAGAGCTATGTGAAAAGAGCTGCAAAAAGCTAACGGTAACCGAACAGTCACAACACTAAGCTGGGAGCTCCTGTCCCTTCTTTATTAAGATAGATTCTAATCTCAGCACCTAAACCCAATCAAAACTCCGGACATGTCATGGTGATGTGTCAAAACCTTTTAAAACAAGTTCCTCTTTAGGACTTTTACTGTTCCAAGTAACTTTGGCAATGTTTGCATTTGAGTCATGGTTTCGGGTGCAAATGGAAATAACGATGTGGTGTTGAATCCGTTGCATGTCGATGGTTTTTGCCAGTGTTTTAATGGCAAAATCGCACATGTAGCACTATTTTTCCTGTTACAACTGCTGAATTTGCAATGGAGAGTATTAATGGAATCTCTGACACAGATGTGAACCTAGCCTGATTCTATGTTTCCAATAGAAAGTCCTTTTTGAGAGCACAGAATATTGGAAAATATCTCATACTATATGGCCATTGATGATAATGTGATTGGGATTAGACAAATAAATGGTAGCCAACCCATGAGTACAGACCACTGGTTATAAATCTATTAATGATACTCAAGTATGCAACCATGACTATGCTTTAACCAATTACATGTACGTGGATTTATAGTTTTTACGTGCCATTGGTTTTTGGCCAAAATTCCTGTGTCAACTTCAATATCTATTTTAAGCCAAAGCAAGCATGCTTTATAATAAACTGTATCAATATTCATTGCTAAATATCTTTATTACCATCAAATTCAGGCATGTACATTATAACAGAAGGCTGCCATTTTGCTTTGGGCAATATGCATGTGTTGAAAATTCTCACCCCACCCGTATCACATTGCAAATTAAATAGATAGTGTCAAATTAGACAATTAATGATTAGTATTTATGTTCATACAGGCTTTGTATGGGAGTTGCTTTTATACACCCATTATTTCATGAGAAAAGTAAGCTGCCACCTATAGCCGGACTTCAGTGCCCAGACTGAAATACAGAATCCTTTTTTCACAGGTTTAATGTCAATTCCACTGAATTTTAGTTAATGCATTTCCTTAAAAATGAATAATTAGATAATAACAGGCTTACTATATATTTGTTTTTCAAATATTCTGTTAGAAAAAAAACCCTAAAGATGTAGAAGCCAATTTTCCTAACTTAATGAAAAAAAACAACTTACGCGCACAAAAAAATGCAAGGAGGACCATTATTTAGATTATATTGTTTCGCATGGGTACAGTAAATATCAGGACCAGCGACTCGCAGCTCCCTCGTGCCCTCACCGCTGGTCCTGTCACACGGGCTGCTACTGTGCGGCGCAGAGGTGCCCCAGTCCTCGTCACCTCCCTTGGCTGGCGGGCTCATCCTCGCCGCCGGGTTGCTAGGGATGCGGTGGGTGTTGCCCTGCGAGGAGTCCTCGGTACCATGGTTACTCAGCTTGTGTCTGCTTCTCTGCCTCCTGCAGGGCTAGGCGCGGGTTCCCGAGTGCTGCTGGGTTCTCTCAGCTGCTGTCAACCTCCCCGCCCCAATCAGCTGCTGGGGCGGGAGCTCTGACAGCATTTAACCTGTTTGTGTCTGCATTCCAGTGCCAGTGTTAGTTTGGTCTTCCTGCTACACCAGCGTACTTCTTATTGTGACTCCTGACTTTTGACTCCCTGTTTTTGGGCCTGCCGTTGCCTGACCCTCTTGTACCGCGTACCCTCTTGTTGCCGACCCGGATAGTCTGACTCTCCTTGCTGTTGTTTGTTCCAGTGTCTGTCTGTTTGTTAGTCCCGGTGTTCCCCTTCCCTAGTGAGTGTTGTCACCCTGGGGCTTAGCCCAGGGGGGAAAGTAGGTAGGGACAGGTGTTGCGGGTATTTTCAGGGACCTCCAGTTTCCTGGACCTCAAGTCCTGACGGTAACACTGGCCGGGAGGAAGTTGGATCCCTACATCTGACCAGCAACCTTGAACCCCTCTATGGAGGTTGTGGCGGCCTTAGCTAATCAGGTCCAGATTCTGACGGACCTGCTTCAGGACCTGACTTCTCACCTGCAGCATCAGGAGCAGCTAGGGGCTTCCCATATTATGCAGCCCTCTCCCGTTCCTGGTACAGTGTCTGAACCACAGGCAACACCCCTGACTTCTTCTCCAGGGACAGAAGTCAGTTTTTTGCATTCAGGGAAGGCTGCAAGCTCTATTTTGACCTCCGACCCCACACCTCTGGCACTGAATACCAGAAGGTGGGCCTTCTCCTTGCCGGCTGACTCTCCCACCTGACAGTCACTAGACGCCTTTTTTGCTGCCTTGGGCCAGTTGTATGACGAACCCGACCGTGCTGCCCTCGCAGTCTCTAAACTTCTGGCCTTGCATCAGGGGCGGAGAGTGGCTGAGGACTATAGTTCTGAATTTCGCCAACATTGCACAGAGTCAGGGTGGAACGATGCGGCCTTGAAGGATCTGCTTTTGGCTGATCTGTCGGAGAGTCTCAAGGACATCTTGGTGGCTCACCCGGAACCTAGGACCTTGGAGCAAGCTATGTCCCTGGCTATCAGGGCCGACCGTTGCTTGAGGGCCAGATGCTTGACTCGGACCACTCCTGTCCCTACATCTACATCTCTGGTAGTTCCGACCTTAACCTTCCCCTACGCAGAACCAATGGAGCTGGGAACCATGACCCGAAAGCAACATCGGGAATATCACCTCAGGATGAATCTTTGTCTCTACTGTGGGGAGCCGGGTCATCGCATTATGACCCGCGAGAAAAAGCTGCGGTAGCAAAACCTCTGCTCCTAGGTAGTTGTTGGGAGGACTGTCTAGGAGCTAAGGTACTCTCTGTAAGACCAAAAATGTTTTTGCCCTGCACCTTAGAATTTCGGTCTTGCTACCATGCCGGGCAAGCATTTCTTGTTAAATTGGTGGAACTATCAAAAGTATATATTGAGCTATCGAAGATGTTATCTAATTATATATTGTTTCCGTTTAACACAGATCATTGAAGATTGTTTCTTAGCATTGTGCATTTTTTGCTTAGCAAAGTCAATTAGGATAAATAGCCATAAAAACAAACACCTTATAGGATTTTCTGAAAGAGAAAATAAAACTAGCAGCAGCAAATGTTGTTTATGGGGGTTTTGATGTGTTCTGTATTCTGATGGACATTTTATTCTGTTCTAGAGTGTGTTCACCCTGTGACTGTGCTTTAATAGGTCTTGGACCAATTTCAGTTCTTGTTTACCAGAATTATGACCCCTGTATTGCCATTCGTAGTGTTAGTATATCTATCTCGGCTATATTAGCTTTCCTATTAATAAGATAGTGTTTAAATGGCTTTTGCCATTAAAAAAATACTCACCTATTCCTCCCTAGGCAGTCTACTTATCGCATCTACTCCCCGCCAATCTTCTCCTGGCTCCTGCATCCCTTGGAGGGGGTCACCTCACCTCCAGCTGGCTGATTCTTCTGCTTCCTGTGACAAAGCATCCATTTACAGGTGTTCTTCTTCCTGCCCAGTAATGTATGCTACGTCACTAGTTCACAGCCTAGCAGGTGGGGCCGAGCTATTGCATGTGCACTGTATCTGCAATAGATCAGCATTCCTTCCTAGTCAGTGAACACTACGTCACAGTGATGTAGTGTACATTGCCTGGCAGGAAGAAGGAATGCATGCTCCATCACAAGAAGAAGAGGATCTGGCTGGCTGGAGGTGACGGGACCCAGAAGACTGGAGAAGATCAGCGAGGAGAAGATGAGGTCTTTACTGGACCTCTGAAATCTGCCTGGGGAGGAATAGGTATGTATAGATTTTTTTTTATGACAAAACCCCTTTTATTATTTTGATGAAACTCTTCCTTTAAGCTTTTATACCTGCAGGTACTGGGTGAAGTGAAGCGATGCTGCAGAGTGTTCGTTGGGGAGGTGCTGCCTCCACTAGCTAAGTAACCCTGAGCTCATAAAATTCTGCAGCGCTAATGGAGGGTGAGTGATGTACAAATCCACTGCTGGTTCCCCGGCAAGGCCTATAACTGGGCTTTCTCCCAGCGCTTCATGATATTAATCCCGAGGAGAAAGGAAGATCCACTCTTCCCAACAGTAAGTCTAATCCAAAACCTATCTGATGCCTTCTCTGCCAGGGAGACTTCTTCAGTTGTATTTAAAAAGGAGTTAACTGTAAAATCTCTATTAGGGCTGCAGAGGATTTTCCAGTGGTCTTTGTTTACTTTCCAGGAGCAATGACTTATAAGAGGCTCAAATGAGGTTTCCCTTGGATGGTGTAAAGGTGACCTCTATTGGCCATCACACATCACTGCATATTGTGTATTTCTCTATGGAGTGCTGTATACTACATTTGATTGGCTGCAGAGATGAGGTGGGATGTCTGGAGAGCTGGGGATGATAGAGAGGTGCATTGGGCTCAGTGTGTTTGAGCTTGAATCATAGGAGACACACACTGGGTGAGAGAACAGGAAGCTTGTCGTATCAAGAGGTGAAGAACCTGTTAACCCAGATTCTGAATTCGGGAGTCATCTAAAGTAGTCATAGTACCTGAGCAGCCCCAGTAATGCTCATGAAATAGAAATATTGAAGTATTTGGTTCTGCATAGATTATTGGAAGCTGAATGCCTGTGCCGACAGGGATTCCTATCAGTTACCTAGGATGGAAGAGTCCCTCTCTGCCTTGAGAAAGGCCAGATATTTCTTTACCTTTGATTTCACCAGCAGATATTGGCTGGTGCCCATTGCAGAAAAGAACAAACCCAGAACAACATTCCTATTACCTAAGGGGCTGTATGAGTTCAATTACATGTCATCTAGGTTACCGTAACCACCCGGAACTTTTCAGCGCCTAATGGAAAAGGGCTTAGGGGATTTAAATTTAGATGTGACTCTCATCTATTTAGATGGCATCATCGTATACACTACCATTTTCAATGGTTGGGACAAGTGTTGGAACTTTACCAGGCCAATAGTTTGAAAGTTAAACTGAAGAAATGTCACTACCTGGGCTACACAGTGTCCTGAAATGGGGTCCTACCCTCTCCGGATAAAGTGGTCATTATACAACAATGACCACTGCCAAAGACTTTGCTAAGCCTAAGAGCATTCATTTGCCAAACAGGGTATTGCAGACAATTTATCAAAGATTGTGTAAAAATTACAGTTTCGATTGAACTACTAAGGGGAATAGCTAATGTTCCAAAAAGTAATCTATCTCATGGGGTAATGCTCAAGAAGAAGCATTTTAATCATTAAAAGAGGCTCCCAAAATCACTCCTAATTTAGTAAACACACATTTTGATCATCCTTAATTACTATATACCAATGTCAGCCTCTATGACTTGGGAGCAATGCTACTGCAAATACAGGAGTGACATGAATCACTGATTGCTTAGGCTAGCCAATCCCTACTAGGTTCAGAACACAACCCTAATTACTATAGCTCCTTTAACCCTTTCTAATCCAATTTGTATCCTGGTTTTCCCAGGGGGCTTACTCTTTTTCTACCATTATACAATGGTGCTATATGCTGGCTAAAGCCAGTACTGCATGAGGTGACACGTTGGATAGGCTCCGACAGCAGAGAGGCTGGCAATATACAGTAAGAGAACCCCGACGGATGTCTTCCAACATCGGAGCTGTACAGCCTTAAATCATAATATCTTCACAGGTCAGACAGTGGATTGGAAAGGGTTAAACTGGAACTGCCTGTCTTGGCGTGGACAATGACTGAGAAATTTGCAGAGTAGTTGACTGGTGCCGAAATATAAGTTCGAGCCAATAACAATCCATTAGCACATCTGGGCACAGCTAAATTTTGAGCACTGCAACTACATTAGGTGGCCCGGCTGGCCAAGTACAATTTCACTATCCGGTACTGGTCTAAGACACAGAACATGATGTGTTAATACAAGTAAAATTAGAAATATCTGTGGAAGACGTAGATGACTAGTTGGAGGATGAGACACTTGACTTTTAGAACTTTCCTTCTACAGTAACTGCACAGTCAAGTGATTAAGTCCGACAACCAATGGCAGTATTAGGAAAAGCGAATGCTAAATGGAGTAAGGTCCAGAGCGAGGATCTGAGACTGTCTCAGGTGATGAGTTGGGTTGTCCAACAAGAAAAACTTGGAAAAGAAATAAAGGCTCATCTTAGAGATCCTGGAAAACATGGTTGCTAGCATTGGCCAGGGTGCTTGGGTATTAGTGTCCAAATATGTGTATCAAGAGTGAATTTATGCACCCATAATACAGAGAAGTGTCCTAGCCTGACCAAAACTCACAGTATTATAGTTATCTGTGATGCTCTGAATTTGGGTCAGTAGACCCGCAGTTGGGCCAGGAGACTTGTCCATATTATGTGTGAATACATAGTACATCCATGTGGGAGCTGACATGCTCTTGGACTATCATGGATAAGTGCTGCCTGTGACTATGAGTCCTAATCTGTACTGTTGCTACAGGCTGTTATGGGCTGAGAAAACTATTGCACACCTCTCCCACTACAACAGCACCACCTAAAAGCAGTGGTGGTGCTGTTGTGGTTGCTTTCTGCTTGTCCACCATGACCCGCAGAGCTGTGATCCACCGCAGATGAATCCCCTGCTTATCAGTCTGCTCTGATTTTTCTGCATTTTGAGGTCTCTCTCTACTGCCACACAATAATAATCTAATGTTTTAATGTGGGCTAAGTGACAGTCCTCCTGCAAGCACTGCAATATAAAACAGACAACAGGGATGGTCATACTCATCAGTGCATCATCACGACTGACCATTTTGGTTGCTTCCTCAAAGAAGGCTTAAATGGCAAAAACAGTTTTGATCTGTAGCCACTCCACAGGCTTCAAGCAACTGAAATCCAAACAGCTCCTGCTAATGACATACACCATCTAGTATTCCGTGATCACTCTCTGCTGCTGGCTTAGTCTCTGCAACATTTGTAAAGTAGAGTTCCAATTCTGGGT
Source organism: Eleutherodactylus coqui (assembly GCF_035609145.1). Taxonomy (NCBI): domain Eukaryota; kingdom Metazoa; phylum Chordata; class Amphibia; order Anura; family Eleutherodactylidae; genus Eleutherodactylus; species Eleutherodactylus coqui. The sequence goes on from NC_089837.1 coordinate 302,069,669, forward strand.
AATTGTTTAGCAAGCGTTAGAGTACCAGGTTTATCATGTAGGTCAGGCAAGGTACATTTGTGAGATTTCCAAGGCAAAGTAATGGCAGCAGGTTGCTCCCATTGTCACAAACGACCTTCCCTGGCTTCGGATTATGTGGGGTCAGCCACGTGTCATATCTAAAATAACAAAATAAGGTAAAATATATACCATAACAAAATTTCTAATAAAAATATAGAGAACATTGGTAAAGATGAATACTATAACAGGACTCAGAATAATTAGGAAAAAAAACTATTACGTAAAGAGTATACAAAATGAGAAATCGGAGGAATTCACATTTTCTATGGGATCAATGTGTTCAACCTGTAAATCCAAAACATTTATCTAGTGCGGAGTTTGTGGAATTTCTCGGACAGAATTTCTTCAATAGGGGTCAGGTGCATCATAGAAAGGTCCTTATTATGACATTCAGCAAAATGCCTGAAGAGGCTGTGCTTAGGGTGCCCATTAGTCAGTAAGGGTATCACCTCTTCTTAAGAAGAGCACCTAGAAGGAGTGAGTAGACTTATAAGGCCATGCATGCTCCTCTGGGAAATGTGCAAATAAGGAAGATGGAAAAATACCTCTGCAGCGCCACCTATTGGCAGGCAGCATTTCTGCAATTCAATGTCAGACCCTTAATACAGGTCTTTATGACAATAATTGAGAATTGAAAACTAGCCTCTCACTAGCCAAGCCAGAAAACTACTGCACACAGATGAGGGGCAAAAACCCTGAAACAGCTGTCTGTGTATGGATTCTGGCTTTTGATTTTCAATTCCCAGTGATTGTTATAAAGACCTGTATAATGTCTTTCCAATGGGTACCCTAAACATAGCATCTCCAGACATTTTACTAAATATCATAACATGGACAATTCTATGATGCTCCTAATCCATATTGAACACATTCTCGATGAAAAAAAAGAGAAAACTTCTTGCAAAAACAAAAACACACGAAATTCATGTTGTTTTTTAAATGCCTCATAAAACAACACAAGAAGGCTATATGTGTGAAGGAAAAAGGAAGCACTTGGCATACGTTTGGCCAGTAGTCAACGACTTTTATCAGTAGACCTATATACCCTGCACTTTATGGTTATTTTACAATGCACATTAATTGCAGACACGGGCAATTACATAGGCATAAAATTGCATATAACGAAGGCAACATGCATGCTAAATGTAATACCTGAAATATGATATGAATAGAGCCTTAGGTTTTCTTCATACTTCCATTGCAAGGTTCTATAGATGCTCTGCCCAAACTGATCGCACTGAAATCTACCACAAAAATGGCATTAATAAGATGTTATATCATTCTTTTAAAACACTGAGTGCGCCTACAGGACAGCAACGAGTATATTCTTAATTGTTGTCTAAGCTTTTCACACACAGAAATACCAATGCAAATTCTAAAGCCTTTCAGGATGAGCCGACATACCAACACTTTCCAGTAATATTTCCCATACGATGAAGTATACATCTGAATTGCAATGTAAAGAACAAGGAACAGAGTGACCTCAATTGCTCCCTAATGAGCATAATACTTCCTTAATTATCTCTGAGCATTGGATTCCAATATCATTTTCACTGTTATATGATCAGTCAGCAGGTTCATAATTCAATATCACAATAGTTTGTGACGCAGATTGTAACTGCACCATGACAGATTGTGAAATAATAGCTTTCAACAGAATACATATCATACCATTCTATGGAGTAACACACTTAGATATGTACACTGCTGAACATATATGCTACATGTAGATTGTACTATTTAAGCAATATAAATAAATACATACATACTGTACGTACAAATTTATATAGAACATGTCCCAAATCTACATCTGAATCACAAATAATGCATACAGCATGACCACCTATACCAAACTGAATATAGCCCACTCACTAGAAACCTAAATCAAAAGATATACCCCATATAGACCCTCCCTTTTTAACCAAAGCTCAAACCAGACCCCCTGTATACAGACTACAGACCATCATGCATATAGAACCCCGACCAGATCTGCCCATATACACACCACAGACCAGACCCTTCTATATACAGACCACCCTGTATATAGCTAGAACCTATAGAATTGCCTTACTAGATAAGAACTTCCACAAGGATAAAAAATGAGTGGTAACACACACCGCAAAATATATCTAAAATGCATAAGCTTGCACAGATGATATGTCACAAACCAAAAAATACAACGAAACTCGAAACATATTTGTGCGTTGCAAGATTTTTGAATGGAGTCATATACCAAGCAACGTTTTCCTGCACTGTGGTGCACGAAAAAATCCCTGCATGTCCTTTCTCTTCGTGTTCTGTAGAACGCATCGCCCATTGATTTCAATGGGACCTTTAATGCATTGCATAGCTCTTGCATGCACTGCGATGTTAGGTTTTGCATTCAGGTCAATGGAAAACACTTCTGATCCTCTACCACGCATGAAACTCGCACGATCGGATCAAAATTTCACAGATGCGATGGGAGGCGTTGTTGCCTGAAAATTGCCTCACATTTATGAGCAAATTACATGTTCGCTAGTGCGATATTAGGCTTGGCCATGTGTAGGTAGCTTAAGGTATAATAAAAATGGGTGCTGAGCCTTATCACTAGAGATGAGCAAATTGAACCTGTAGAACTTGGGTTGAACTTTGTAAAAAATTGATTTGATGAGGACCTAATCCTTTATGCCGAACTGGAAGTAAGTTCATAAAACCACATGTAGTGGCTCATATGTTGCCTTTAGTCATATTTGAACCTAAGACTCCAGCATTGCAAGGCAACAGTACTAACCACTGAGCTACCAGAACAAAAAACACAAAGAGAACATACAAACTCCATACAGATGCTGTCCTCTGTCAGATTTGAATCTAGAACTCCATCACTGCAAGGCAACAGCAGTAACCTCTGAGCCACCACACTTCCCTTTTCTTCTCCTGAGGAAAAAAGAACAAGGAGAAGAAATAGAAAATACAGACACTACACAGATGTTGTCCTCAGTCAGATTTGAAACTAGGACGTCAGCAGGGCTAACCACTGAACCACCATGATACCTCTCCTCCTCCTTTTTTTTCTCCTGCCTTTTCCGTCATCCTTATCACTGCACCTCCTTCACTTGACATTGTTGACATTGTAGGCTGTAACACCCTAACACCATATTGGAGCATGGCGCATTATAATATTGGCGAGAGAAGCCGCTGTCCTAGGCCCGAGGCTCCAGGGGGTCCCACTGCCATCCTTATCACCCTTTATAATCTGCCACTAGAGGACTACCGCTGCGCTGCCTTCCGCAATCGGATGGGACTGGAATAAGGATATGTTCATGTGTAGCAGAATTGGTGCAGATCTTCTGCAGTGAAAAATCTGCAGCAAAATATGTGCCAAAAACCATTGCAAAAAGTCGCTGATTTTGATGTAATTTTTGAAAATTCTGCTGTTTCCTGGCTGGTAATCACTCAATGGTGCTGCTAAGGGGGTACAAACTGACGGCAGTGTGTGCACCCAGGATCCTCCTCCCCAGACCTCTCCTTCTTGGTTCTGCAGGAGGACAGGAGAATGGAGCAGGAGTCCATGTGCACACAGCTGCACACAGCATTGCCAAACAGAGGAGCAGCAGTGCCTTTAAGACAAGGAGGAGGTAAGTATATCTGTCTCCGGGGGGAGCTATTGCTACTGGGTCTATTGTGTGGGCCATTATTACTACTGAGGTCACTGTGGGGGGTCACTATTACTACTGGGGCCGGGGGGGGGGGGGGGTCACTATTACTACTGGGGCCACTGGGGTCACTATGGGTGTCACTATTACTACTGGGCTAATATAAGAACATTATTACTACTGGGGCCACTATTACTACTGGGGCTAGTGTGGGTGACACTATTACTACTGAGGCCACTATGAGTGTCACTATTACTACTGGGCTAATTTAAGAACATTATTACTACTGGGGCCACTGTGGAGGTCACTATTACTACTGGGGTTAGTGGGCGGGATACTATTACCACTGGGACCAATATAGGGGACACTATTGCTATTGAGGCAACTGTGGGGGTCACTATTACTACTGGAGCTAATATAAGGGTCACTATTACTACTGGGGCCACTGTGGGGTCACTGTTACTACTGAGGCTACTGTGGGGGTCAAAGGCATAACTTGAAGCTGCTGGGCCCCAGTGCAAAATCTGGTACTGGGCCCCCAATATAAAGCTTCCTTGATAATATTGGTTTGCAATATGGGGAAGAGAGACTCTATGGGTCCCCTAGGGCTCCTGGGCCCAGCTGCGACTGCACCCTCTGCACTCCCTATACTTACGTCCCTGGCGGGGGTCACTATTAGTACTGGAGCCGATATAAAGGACCCTATCACTACTGAGGCCAATATAGGGGTCAGTATTATTACTGGGGCTGATATAGGGGACACTATTGCTACTGAGGCCACTCTGCACGTGGCAGCAAACCTCAAGCTAACTTACAGTATGTTTACACATGGCGGACATGCTGTGGAATGTCCACAGTGGAAATTTCTGTGGCAAATTCTGCAGCATTTCTGCATCCGAAAAACAATTATAATGCATACCCGCAGCTAATTTCATACTATGCGGTGCTCACTCTCACTTCTTCCAAAGGCTTTCTGCAGTCCTGGTCAGCTGTGGCGCCGCTGGTCAGCTGATGCTGGTCAAGTGAGGCCACTACAGGCCACTGGGAACCAGAATCCGGGAAGCGCTGACAGCAGGAAGCCTATGGAGGAGCTGAGGGGGAACACCGCATAGTGTGAAATCAGCTGTGGATACGCAGCTGATTTCAAGTCAAAATCTGCACCAATGTTGTAGATTTTGACTGTTTTTTGGATGCTGAAATGCTGTTTAATTTTCTTCCTGTCTTTTTTGAAACAGCCCTGTACTTTTTATAACAACGGAGGTAAAATAATATGTCGTAAAAAAAAATGCCCCCTGTCCACATCCTTCTGTCCTGCTTTGACCCCGGGAAAATCTAGTTACCTTACCAGTATAGAATTTAATTTATTTGGTGGAAGTGATGACTTTTATTTTTTTATGTCTCCACCGCATACAGACCTTAGATCAGACTAAGGGCTCAGTCAGACAAGCAAATTTTTCAGGCATTTATAGACGCTTTTTGGAAACGGATCTATTATAACCAATGCTCTCCGATGAAAGGGTTCACATGTCCATTTTTTAGAAGCGGAAAAAGTTTGCACCTGCAAAAGATACGACATGTTAGTGCAAATGCACCCGGTCACGCGATTTTTTTCTACATGAGATGTGCGTTTTTTTTCCCCCGCACCTATAATGCATGAAAAATACGCTCGTCTGACTGAGCCTCATAGGTACATGCACACAGACATTGATAAGTGTTATTCTCGCCTGAAAATTGGACAAGAATAGGACATGCCGCAATTTTTTTTTACTTGGTCTATTCATCCTAGTAAAAATAAGCTAATGTGCACACAGCCATTTGGATGAATAGGTGCTATTTCTCCCTGATTTTCGGACTGATTTTTCTATGCGAAAATGGGATGGAAAAAAAGGCCATATGCACTTACCCTTACAGATACTCACTTCTGCCCCCTGCAGTCCTCTTTAACTACTGGGTGTAACCATCCTGATACCGGATGGTTTTGTTGTCTTTCATTTTAAAATGTATTACTATTATACTGTACTTTAAATGATATGTTATTGATATTTATCAGCTTGTGTCATTCCCCAGGGTTGTACACAGAAATTGTACTGCTCCACTGAAAAAATGTCAGAATACTGGGGTAATTAAGGTTATAACACAGGGTGAGCACAAGAATAGTCCTTCAATTCGAACACATAAAGAACTTTTTATGCTCACCCAGTACAGTGTATCTTTACATCAATCACTTTGCAATCACTGTGCTCCTTTGCATTGTGTAGTTATGTGATTCTGGTTGCCTGCAGTCACCATTAGGTGGCGCTCATTGTATATAGTACAGTACATATGTATGCTACTCCTTTTTAACTCTTTGAAGCTGTGTAAATACATAACGATACAGCTGAAATTTCCTCCCACCAAACACACCATTACTGCATTACATTTTCATATGAAAACGCCTTGCATCCAGGGGTTTTTAGGAGGCTTGCAAGAGCTATATTGACATGTGAATCACAGCCCGATATTGCTTGCACTAGTGTGCAGAAGCCCTAGTGCAGGTGTGAACGCAGCCTTATTTCACTGACTTTACACACGCCGTAAATGCTGGAAAATTTCCGCTGCATAAATATCGCAGTGGTTTTGCAGTGATTTTTTAGTACAAAAGTCAATAGCACTTTCTAATGTTAAAAACGCATCACATAAAAATCGCAGATTTGTGCTTTGTGATGCGTTAAAAAAGGCTCCATACGGAAACATGGGAGATAAAAAAAATTGAAAAACGCAGAAAGATAGGACATGCCGCAATTTTTTTTTATCGCAACATCGCAGGAGTGAAAAGATTGCAAATCTGAAGGAAACAATTGAAAAGCATGGGCTTCATAATTCTGTCTTTTCACTCACTCTCGCATCGCACGAAAATCACGCGATTTTATCGCCAGTGGGAAGGCACCCTTACAGTACAAGCTATGTGGAGAAAAATTCAAAAATCTCCCACACACGAAGCTGAAAATCTCTTCACCGAATCTGCAGCACTTTGAAAAACATTGTGAATTCTAAAGCCAGGCTACACGGGCAGATTTCAGTCGCAGAATCTGCAATTAGCGTGTGCGCGGAGGATCAATGGCAAAACACAGGCATTGAAAGCATGTAATTTTACTTTTTCGCTCAAACTCGTGTATACAAATTGCGTATTCCACGAGCGGAGGAAAAATCATAGTATGCTCTATTTTTATGCGGTGTCCGCACAGACAGCTTCCATTGAAGTCAATGGAAGCCGTCCGACCAGCGGCCCTTTTGCAATTAACATTGCATAAAGTTCGTGGTACCCGTGATGGCACGGGAAAATCTGTGCTGCGCATGTCCAATGGCCAGCCGTCCGGACCATTCGCAGTACAAAAGAAAGAAGATGACTGACAGGTACGCGGGGTAACCGGCCGGGCACAGGGTCAGATTCCGGTGTGGGATCCCGCATCTGAAATCCGACCCGCTCGTGTGAGCCAAGTCTTAATGCTGCAGATTTCAGCCCTTGAATTCCTGCTATGGAAACCCCACAGCAAATACGGCATGTGTGAAGGTACCCCAAGCTTACAGTTCTCCTAAGAAGTGGATGCTAATAAGTAGCTTGTAGTCTGCTAGTCAAGCAATGAAGCATGCAGCAAACCTCAACGAACCTTACCCTCTACTTATATGATCTCTCTACTGTAGCAATCACATCAAGTGAAGATATAAGTGGACAACCCCTTAAAATAAATGATTGTTCATCTGACAGCCATCATTCTCAATGTCAGAGACATATGGTGGTGGGTGCTGTCTCAAAGGCCTGCCTTGGGCAACAGGCGACCTCCTGCTGCCCTTCATCATACTACCCTGTTTCCCTGAAAATAAGACATAGCATGATTTTCCAGAATTTTTGAGAATGCAAAATGATTTTTCAGGCTTTTTGAGGATGCTTGAAATATGAGCCCTACACCAAAATTAAGCCCTGCTAACAGTTAATTTAAAAAGTCAATTTAAATAGTGTCCAGGCAGCTATACATGTAAAAAAGTTAAACCTTTTTGAACAAAAATTAATATAAGACACTGCCTTATTTTTGGGGAAACACGGTAGAAAGTGAATACACAATACTACGTGAAATTCCACATTCAAAAAGTGCAAATGAGCTCTTCTAATTGTCGTTTTCATAGCAAAATATGCATGAGGCTACATTTACACAGGCCAACATGATATCGGCCCAAGAAACCCGGTCTGACATCACGCTGGTCAACCTGTATTTTACCCGCAGATGCCAGGCGTTTTTCATGCACAAATGCCTCATATCACTTCTGTGAAATTACAATCCTAAGAGGATCGTCAAGTGTTTCCCATTGATTTTATAGGGAAGCATCAGTCACACTTGCATGCACACCACACTAATGACTATCTCATTGAAAACAATGGATGATGATTTCTGAGGGATGCGAAAAAATAGGACATGCAGCAACTTTTTACCTTGCAGCATCGCTCAAATATATCACTCTATTCAAAAGAATGGACTTCATATTTGTGTGTGTTTTGTGCGTTTCGCAACACACAAAACTCGCGTGAAATTTGCACTTGTGTTATTAGTTGTTTAGATGAAGTAAATTAGGGCTTAAACAGATGGGCGTGTTTTAGCCCCGTTATGATTTTCACAGCCGCATAACTGAACCAAGCGAAACCATGCGTTTCAATGTTTTCCACTATCAGGATTCTCGTGCGTTAATTATACTATGTGCAAGAAAGATAAGGCAGGACCTATCTTCCTGCGTTCTTTTTCAAACTTGCGCGCTCTAGCACCGAGTTTAAATAGTGCGGGGAAAAACCCCTCCATACCGGCGAGCGTCTTAGTGCATGCCCATGTGTTTGTGTCCTTAATAAGGCAAACCATTGCTTTATATTTTCCTCTTTTCTTTTGGTCACACACGTTCACCTCAACTTAAGGACATGGTGCACATTGTCTGACACTGACAGTACATTAATTAATCTCTTTAATCTTCTGCTCTTTGTAAGGATGTACAGATACCTCAGGGATATTATTAAGGTGTAAAATATGTAATTGCATTGGAGCACTTAGGATAGGGTGTTGTCTGTAGAGCTGCTTTGTTTGAGTTGTATAAGATATTGATTTATTGACCTCCTGCTTTGGAACCAAGCGTTGTATTGGCAGTCTTACTATCCTGGGGTTCATTAAACTAGTCTTTATTTGAAATGATAGTAATTGTGTATCATATCCAAGCCCACTAGATGGATGTATGGGTGGATAGATAGATAGATAGATAGATAGATAGATAGATAGATAGATAGATAGATAGATAGATAGATAGATAGATAGATATGAGATAGATAGATAGATATGAGATAGATAGATAGATAGATAGATAGATAGATAGATAGATAGATAGATAGATAGATAGATAGATATAGATAGATGGATATGAGATAGATAGATAGATAGATAGATATGAGATAGATAGATAGATAGATAGATAGATAGATAGATAGATAGATAGATAGATAGATAGATAGATAGATAGATAGATATGAGATAGATAGATAGATGGATATGAGATAGATATGAGATAGATAGATAGATAGATATGATGTAGATAGATAGATAGATAGATAGATATGATGTAGATAGATAGATGGATAGATAGATAGATAGATAGATAGATAGATAGATAGATAGATAGATATGAGATAGATAAATATACACAGTTCTATGGCTATTCTCTTTGCCTGTAGCTGTAGAAACTAATATTGCAGTAACATACTGTATACTAGTATATTTGTTCTTTTTACACAATTTATCATGATATGATATGGGATAGATAGATAGATAGATAGATAGATAGATAGATAGATAGATAGATAGGAGATAGATAGATATGAAATAGATAGATAGATGATAGATAGATAGATAGATAGATAGATATGAGATAGATAGATGAATTGATAGATAGATAGATAGATAGATAGATAGATAGATAGATAGATAGATAGATAGATATGAGATAGATAGATGAATTGATAGATAGATGGATACAATTCTTCTGTGTAAGTATTCAATGCACAACTACAATTCTCAACACAACTTTCTGATACAAAACAACTTTCTCTTCTTTCAATTTCTAAGTTAAAGGGGTTGTCCCGAGAAAGCAAGTGGGGTTCAGCACTTCTGTATGGCCATATTAATGCACTTTGTAATATACATCGTGCATTAAATATGAGCCATACAGAAGTTATTCACTTACCTGCTCCGTTGCTGGCGTCCCCGTCTCCATAATTTCAGCGTCTAATCTCCCGATTAGACGCGCTTGCGCAGAAGGGTCTTCTCCCTTCTCTTGGGTCTCGGCATGAGTGGTGTTCTGGCTCCGCCCCCTTCTACGCGTCATCGCGTAGCTCCGCCCCATCACGTGTGCCGATTCCAGCCAATCAGGAGGCTGGAATCGGCAATGGACCGCACAGAGCCCACGGTGCACCATGGGAGAAGACCCGCGGTGCATCGTGGGTGAAGATCCCGGCGGCCATCTTAGTAAGGTAAGAAAGAAGTCGCCGCAGCGCAGGGATTCGGGTAAGTACTAAACGTTTTGGGTTTTTTTAACACATGCATTGGGTTTGTCTCGTGCCGAACGGGGGGCCTATTGAATTAAAAAAAAACCGTTTCGGCGCGGGATAACCCCTTTAAGTTATAATAATTAGTGCTTAGAGCATTTTCACTGCTGTAATTATGGATTATTTATGGTACGAGAAAACTATGTGAGCTCATCTGCTATGTCAAAGCAACCTTATGTATATGGGACCCTAAACTGATAGCTCTCATTACACCTATGCCTCAAAGTGCATTCAAGAATAGTGCTGTAGCCATGTGCTTTTGCTTGTACCATTCTGCCGTAGCCCTGGCATACACGCACTTGTACCTTTACTTTGTTTGTTTCTATCATCAGTTTTTGCCTTTTTAATGTATGCGCTGTACTTTAATATTTGTACTCAGTGCCAAATGTATATCAATGTATTCGTGGACATTAATTATTGCTTCATTTAGTTAAATGTATGGCCAAGAGAACAAAAAATAATAGCTCCTCGTTTCACCAACAACCGCACAGTGAAGCGCTGTTATTTAGAGCGAGCATTAATATCTGCGTATTTAGGCACAAAAATCACATTCGTTTTAATTTGGAAAAAATAATTGTGTGTAATTATGGCTCTAGTAGAAGAAGCAATCATTAGTGATAAAAGTACCATTATTTTGTTTGTGGAGGTAGCGTCCAGCTCTTAGCCTATTTAAGATGGTAGAGATGTGGTTTGTTTCTACGGTGACAATTTGTTTGTAATAAGTAAATTAAATAAATTGTATAAAGTGACTCACACAGAATTTGTATTATGGGGTCAGGACACCTTAGCATAATATTCAGCATTATTTATTAATGTACTTTGCTGGGAGTACAGCAGTTTGGACTGTATAGAAGATTTAATACCAGAACGGCTATTAAACTGTGGATATACAGATGCATTGTGGGTAAACAGTGCCAGGAGAGCTTTCATTCCTCTTATAGGATAGATGAGTATAAGGAGCAGACCATATAGAATTTCCGTGTGCAAAATCACATTGAACTAGTCCGGGCTTTACATCATCTGCTCTTTGCACTACAGTTTGCACCTAGTTTGTAATACTAGGATTTCTCAGCAAATTCGGAAACCTCCTTCTTTCTGTACTAGACAGAAAAATTAACTACATTTTTATTTTTTAAATAACATATCAGTTTTACCAATTTCTTCTTTATTAAAATCCATTGATGCCACCAAGGGTGTACCTGACACATATTGATTGGGTAGACATTCCATTCATAATAGTTTGTTCAAGTTTGCACATAACTTTTATTTTGTGCTGCTGCATATAAATAAATCTTGTTATTTGTACAGCGCCAATTTATTCAGCAGGGCTTTTAGGTAATTTATTTATTACCCCCCCACACACACACACACACACACAAACAAAGCTGGGTACTCATTTTACCAACCTCGAAAGGATGGAAGGCTGAGTCAACCTTGGGTCGCGCAACCTTCAGGTCATGAGCATTCTGCTGCCTTAACACTCTGCGCCACAGGAAGCATATCATTTAGAAATTCCATACTATGCACCTATGGCTGGCCTCAGGGGTGTGCATTCATGAAGGATGCCTCAAATGTCCATATTAAAAGGGGCACCAAAGACCTGATATCCTGCAGAACTGGATCTTGCACCTCCAATACCACATTTGGTGCCTGAAACTATGGGAAGCCATGTGTACATGATCCAGCTAAATTGACTAGATGATTATTTGGGCAGCAGTATTTAGACACTGTCTGGACAACATACAGCAATGGTATTGTGGCACTGTAGGTTATTCTTAATTTTACACTGCATCATTGTATTATTTGGTTACTATATGGAATAGTGCGTCAATAGAAGGTACTGCACAGGGCACTATTAAGGCTAGCCCTGTTGGCACAAAGAACAAGTGCCCATTAATAAAAAGTGTGAAAGCAAGATGGAGATCTTACTATACATAATCAGCTCCAGATTTAGCACTGCTTCCTCCAGGCATGTTATATATGGAATTTCCAGTATATGTTCTCTGTGGGGTTGTACTGATATCTTCCTATTACTATGATTCCTTATGTGAGGTAGGAAAATTACTTTGTGAGCCTCCATTGGAGACAAGGACTGCCAATACTCCATGTGCACAACTTTGAGGAGTATGTAGAAACTAAGAGATGAGTAAATATTATTAATATTAACATTTGCATTTTTCAATCATTTTTGAAATTAGTATTTCTTCTTCATTTCTGGGGTGCTTCAGAGACCTGTACTGCGCAGACTACATGTTATCTTTGACTTGAGCTGTTACCGTAAATTGTAGTGTTAACTATTTTCAGTTCACTTTTGTTGCATTCCCTTCTTTTCTTTCGTGGGTGTATTTGCTCCAAATGTAAAAAAAAAAAAATGCAACATTGTAATGTGACTTTTCCTGATGTATTGCTAGATTAGCGAATTACTCTTTCAAGTTTTGGCACTAGTTAATTCTCAGTATCTATGGGTGTGGAATCAATTAATGACAGCATGGCACATGTGCCCAAACAGGCTGAGGCATATCAGAAGGTAGACCTGTGCCTACGTGTTAGCTCACTGCAGGCTGGTGTGGGAAGTGTAACCCTCTCAACAGAAAAGTAAAGTGATCCAAGAAACATAGGGTGTTGATGTTGATGCATCTCCAAAGTTTATGAAACATCCACAAGGGAGCAATGACATCTCTTTCTTGTATCTGTTGTATAAGGACAATTACCGGCAGTAGTTGAGGAGGCCTGCCATGACTTGCAGAACAAGTTTTATTAAGCAAACTCCATCAAAAGATAGTTAATGACAACTTTAATTATCAGGATTAATTAAGATAATCTAGTCCAGAGGTACAGTTGATGATTTACTGGCCATAATATGCTCAGCAAAAGGGTTTTTTTATTACTTGTAATGAACACAACTGGCATGGCTTGTATATAATTTATATCTAATTGCTTTTTACTATAAGCATGCTGGAATAAATTATAAAGTCTTTACATCGTGCCTAATCAATTCATGTAGGAAATAGCATGTAAAGGCTTCTATGTTCTTCTCTAACCTCTGTCTAGTGAGATGATCCCAACGACTTACAACTTCCTTTACAGGGGTATTTCAGGATTTAACATTCATAGTGTTCACATAGAAAAGGACTGCATTATTTGCCACAACTCCCTCTATGTCCCTGTGGCTATGTCTGGTACTACAGCTAGGGCTAATGCTGGAATTGTAGACACAGCTACATAAATGAAAGCTTTGTTTAATTTTATACTGCTGTGAGGGGGCATGACACTCTAGCTAGCAGGAAGACCCCTTTTTCTGCAGATTGGTTGTAGTGCCAAGCATTTGGCCCTAAATCTGTGATGAAGCTGATGTACACCCACCACTTCCAGTGGCGTCAAGGTACAACAGTACCCGTGGCTTTAATCCCCGCAGGAAGCATGTTTTTATGTCCTCAGGGATTAAAGCCCACTTAGGCAGGACACAAGAACCCTATTGCCTGGTCACTAAGGGGTTAATGCAGACCCTGCAACTTTTATACTTAAAGAGCAACCACGCTTTATTTTTTTAGCTATGCATCTAGGAGAAAACATGGCAAATCTTTCTTCAGCTAACTGCATAGTTGAGCAGGGAGATTTGTATATAGATATATATTTTCCCCCTTAGTGTTCTCTCTTAACCTTTTTTTTTACATATCACTCCTGCCTCCATTCCCTAGCGCTGTGAAGAGAAAGAAGCTTTTTTGCATGCATTGCATTTGTGTAGGAGTGGCTGCCTACATGTGCCATGCACTCCGTTTACTCACCTGTCCCAGGTGGTTCAGTGATCGTATATAGCCAAGTATCCATGTGGAGGCTTTTTAGCCCAAAGAGAGTTGTCTATAGAGCTAGGTGCTATTCATCAAGGTTCCCCTGGACATGGTGTCTTGGCCCACATAGTTTATTCAAATTATGCGCTAAGAACCTTGCATTTTTCTGCAGTTAGTATAAAGAACAGTTGTGCCTTTTTATACAGATATTAAGGCCACCTGCACATGAACGGCTCAGATTCCGCACGCAGGAGCCCGTAGCAGGTCCAAACCTTTGCCCAGCTGGTGTCTGCGCGTACCTGACATTTTGTCTCTTCTTCTATACTAGTCCGCACGGCTCGCCAATGGACATGCACAGTACAGATTTTTTTTTAAACTCCTGCTTTTTCCGCGTTATCCGCGACCTGTTAATGTTAATTGAGGAAGGGCCCAGGGTTGGACAGCTTCTATTGACATCTATAGAAGCCATCCGCATGGAATTTGCAACTTGCATTCATCATTATTCCACTATATCACTATTCTGCTAGGGTCATGAGGGTCATCCTAATGTTTTGTAAACCTTGTTTGTACAGTATATTGTATATTTCATAAACTGTAAAATGATTTTTAATGAATGCATGTATAACTATTAGAGATGAGCGAGCACCAAAATGCTCTGGTGCTCGTTACTTGGGACGAAATTATCGCGATGCTCGAGGGTTCGTTTCGAGTAACGAACCCAATTGAAGTCAAAGGGGGATCCAAGCATTTTTGTATATCGCCGATGCTCGCTAAGGTTTCCATTTGTGAAAATCTGGGCAATTCAAGAAAGTGATGGGAACGACACAGCAACGGATAGGGCAGGCCAGGGGCTACATGTTGGGCTGCATATCAAGTTCCCAGGTCCGACTATTAAGCCACAATACCGGCAACAGTGCCCCCACCCTCCCAACAACTTTTACTTCTGAAAAGCCCTCATTAGCAATGCATACCTTAGCTAAGCACCACACTACCTCCAACAAAGCACAATCACTGCCTGCATGACATTCCGCTGCCACTTCTCCTGGGTTACATGCTGCCCAACCCCCCCCCCGCACGATGCAGTGTCCACAGCGCACACCAAAGTGTCCCTACGCAGCCTTCAGCTGCCCTCATGCCACACCACCCTCATGTCTATTTATAAGTGCGTCTGCCATGAGGAGGAACCGCAGGCACACACTGCAGAGGGATGGCATGGCTAGGCAGCGACCCTCTTTAAAAGGGGCGGGGCGATAGCCCACAATGCTGTACAGAAGCAATGAGAAATATAATCCTGTGCCACCGCCATCAGGAGCTGCACACGTGGGCATAGCAATGGGGAACCTATGTGCCACACACTATTCATTCTGTCAAGGTGTCTGCATGCCCCAGTCAGACCGCGTTTTTTTATAAATAGTCACAGGCAGGTACAACTCCGCAATGGGAATTCCGTGTGCACCCACAGCATGGGTGGCTCCCTGGAACCCACCGGCTGTACATAAATGTATCCCATTGCAGTGCCCTGGGCAGCAGAGCTAACATCAGATTAAATGCAGGTGGACTTCGGCCCACACTGCATGCCCCAACCTGACCGGGCTTTTTAATTCATAGACACAGGCAGGTACAACTCCCTATTGTGAAGTCCCTATGGACGGACAGCATGGGTGGGTGCCAGGAAGCCACCGGCGGCACATAAATATATCCCATAGCATTGCCCATCACAGCTGAGGTAATGTCATGTTAAATGCAGGTGGGCTTCGGCCCACACTGCATGCCCCAGTCAGACTGGGTTTCTTTAGAAGTGGACACATGTAGTTACAACTCCGTGTGGACCGACAGCATGGGTGGCTCCCTGGAACCCACCGACGGTACATAAATATATCCCATTGCAGTGCCCAGCACAGCTGATGTAACGTCAGCTGTAATGCAGGTGGGCAAAAAATTAATTGGATTACACTGTAGGCGAGGGCCCCAAAAAATTGGTGAATTGGTCAATGTGGCTTAATTGGTAACTAGGCCAAGAGGCAGCCCAGTTAAAATAAAAATTGGTTCAGGTGCAAGTTTCAACGCTTTAATGAGCATTGAAACGTATAAAAATTGTTTACAAAAATTATATGACTGAGCCTTGTGGGCCTAAGAAAAATTGCCTGTTCGGCGTGATTACGTGAGGTTTCAGGAGGAGGAGCAGGAGGAGGAGGAGGAATATTATACACAGATTGATGAAGCTAAAAGGTCCACGTTTTTGATGGTGATAGAGAACAATGCTTCCATCCGCGGGTGCAGCCTACGTATTGCTTAGGTATCGCTGCTGTCCGCTGGTGAAGAAGAGAAGTCTGGGGAAATCCAGGCTTTGTTCATCTTGATGAGTGTAAGCCTGTTGGCACTTTCGGTTGACAGGCGGGTACGCTTATCCGTGATGATTCCCCCAGCCGCACTAAACACCCTCTCTGACAAGACGCTAACCGCAGGACAAGCAAGCACCTCCAGGGCATACAGCGCGAGTTCAGGCCACGTGTCCAGCTTCGACACCCTGTAGTTGTAGGGGGAAGAGGCGTCACCGAGGACGGTCGTGCGATTGGCTACGTACTCCCTCACCATCCTTTTACAGTGCTCCCGCCAACTCAGCCTTGACTGGGGAGCGGTGACACAGTCTTGCTGGGGAGCCATAAAGCTGGCAAAGGCCTTGGAGAATGTTCCCCTGCCTGCGCTGTACATGCTGCCTGATCTCTGCGCCTCCCCTGCTACCTGGCCCTCGGAACTGCGCCTTCTGCCACTAGCGCTGTCGGATGGGAAGTTTACCATCAGTTTGTCCACCAGCGCCCTGTGGTATAGCATCATTCTCGAACCCCTTTCCTCTTCGGGAATGAGAGTGGAAAGGTTCTCCTTATACCGTGGGTCGAGCAGTGTGTACACCCAGTAATCCGTAGTGGCCAGAATGCGTGTAACGCGAGGGTCACGAGAAAGGCATCCTAACATGAAGTCAGCCATGTGTGCCAGGGTACCTGTATGCAACACATGGCTGTCCTCACTAGGAAGATCACTTTCAGGATCCTCCTCCTCCTCCGGCCATACACGCTGAAAGGATGACAGGCAAGCAGCATGTGTACCCTCAGCAGTGGGCCAAGCTGTCTCTTCCCCCTCCTCATGCTCCTCCCCCTCCTCCTCCTCCTCAACGCGCTGAGATATAGACATGAGGGTGCTCTGACTATCCAGCGACATACTGTCTTCCCACGCCTCCGTTTCCGAGTGCAAAGCGTCTGCCTTTATGCTTTGCAGGGAACTTCTCAAGAGGCATAGCAGAGGAATGGTGATGCTAATGATTGCAGCATCGCCGCTCACCATCTGGGTAGACTCCTCAAAGTTTCCAAGGACCTGGCAGATGTCTGCCAACCAGGCCCACTCTTCTGTAAAGAATTGAGGAGGCTGACTCCCACTACGCCGCCAATGTTGGAGTTGGTATTCCACTATAGTTCTACGCTGCTCATAGAGCCTGGCCAACATGTGGAGCGTAGAGTTCCACCGTGTGGGCACGTCGCACAGCAGTCGGTGCACTGGCAGATTAAACCGATGTTGCAGGGTCCGCAGGGTGGCAGCGTCCGTCTTGGAGTTGCGGAAATGTGCGCTGACCCGGCGCACCTTTCCGAGCAGGTATGACAAGTGTGGGTAGCTTTTCAGAAAGCGCTGAACCACCAAATTAAAGACATGGGCCAGGCATGGCACGTGCGTGAGGCTGCCGAGCTGCAGAGCCGCCACCAGGTTACGGCCGTTGTCACACACGACCATGCCCGGTTGGAGGCTCAGCGGCGCAAGCCAGCGGTCGGTCTGCTCTGTCAGACCCTGCAGCAGTTCGTGGGCCATGTGCCTCTTCTCTCCTAAGCTGAGTAGTTTCAGCACAGCCTGCTGACGCTTGCCCACGGCTGTGCTGCCACGCCGCGCGACACCGACTGCTGGCGACGTGCTGCTGCTGCTGACACATCTTGATTGCGAGACAGAGGTTGCGTTGGAGGAGGAGGAGGAGGAGGGTGGTTTAGTGGAGGAAGCATACACCGCCGCAGATACCAGCACCGAGCTGGGGGCCCGCAATTCTGGGGGTGGGTAGGACGTGAGCGGTCCCAGGCTCTGACTCTGTCCCAGCCTCCACTAAATTCACCCAATGTGCCGTCAGGGAGATATAGTGGCCCTGCCCGCCTGTGCTTGTCCATGTGTCCGTTGTTAAGTGGACCTTGGCAGTAACCGCGTTGGTGAGGGCGCGTACAATGTTGCGGGAGACGTGGTCGTGCAGGGCTGGGACAGCACATCGGGAAAAGTAGTGGCAACTGGGAACTGAGTAGCGCGGGGCCGCCGCCGCCATCATGCTTTTGAAAGCCTCCGTTTCCACAAGCCTATACGGCAGCATCTCCAGGCTGATCAATTTGGCAATGTGCACGTTTAACGCTTGAGCGTGCGGGTGTGTGGCGGCGTACTTGCGCTTGCGCTCAAACAGTGGCGCTAGCGACGTCTGGACGCTGCGCTGAGAGACATTGCTGGATGGGGCCGAGGACAGCGGAGGTGAGGGTGTGGGTGCAGGCCAGGAGACGGTAGTGCTTGTGTCCTCAGAGGGGGGTTGGATCTCAGTGGCAGGTTGGGGCACAGGGGGAGAGGCAGCGGTGCAAACCGGAGGCGGTGAACGGCCTTCGTCCCACCTTGTGGGGTGCTTGGCCATCATATGCCTGCGCATGCTGGTGATGGTGGCTCCCCAGCTGATCTTGGCGCGACAAAGGTTGCACACCACTGTTCGTCGGTTGTCAGGCGTCTCTGTGAAAAACTGCCACACCGTAGAGCACCTTGACCTCTGCAGGGTGGCATGGCGCGAGGGGGCGCTTTGGGAAACAGTTGGTGGATTATTCGGTCTGGCCCTGCCTCTACCCCTGGCCACCGCACTGGCTCGGCCTGTACCCACACCCTGACTTGGGCCTCCGCGTCCTCGCCCGCGTCCACGTCCTATAGGCCTACCCCTACCCCTCAGCATGGTGTATTACCAGTAGTGCAGAAACAGAACACTGTAATTAAATGTGCCGCTTATTGGCCTGTGGTTGGAGGCTCACTTCGCTTACCGAACGCACAGCAGAGCCAGGAAATAATTTTGCGCAAGCCTGCTGTAACACTTAGCTGGCTGCGTATGAATTAGGAGGACAACTACACCCAGCACAGACCCAGTACACTGAGGACAGTCACAGGCAGCCCAATTAGATTGTTTTTCCAAAATGTTTTTGGAAAGGCCCACTGCCTATATTCAATAAATATATGTCTTCTGTCCCCGCCTCACCGCTACTGGCCCTGGAGTATGTAAAATAACTGCACACTGTTGCACTGTGGACAGGAATACAGCGGTGATGTAACAGCCAACACAGAGCCAGGAAATAATTTTGCGCAAGCCTGCTGTAACACTTAGCTGGCTGCGTATGAATTAGGAGGACAACTACACCCAGCACAGACCCAGTACACTGAGGACAGTCACATGCAGCCCAAATAGATTTTTTTCCCCAAATGTTTTTGGAAAG
Organism: Eleutherodactylus coqui; assembly: GCF_035609145.1. Classification (NCBI taxonomy): domain Eukaryota; kingdom Metazoa; phylum Chordata; class Amphibia; order Anura; family Eleutherodactylidae; genus Eleutherodactylus; species Eleutherodactylus coqui. The sequence continues at coordinate 302,089,299 of NC_089837.1, forward strand.
GCCCACTGCCTATATTCAATAAATATATGTCTTCTGTCCCTGCCTCACCACCACTACTGGCCCTGGAGTATGTATAATTACTGCAGGGCACAATGCTCTGCACTGCCGATATACAAAAAAAAAAAAAATGTGCAACACTGCAAAAAGCAGCCTCCACACTACTGCACACGGTTAGATGTGGCCCTAAGAAGGACCGTTGGGGTTCTTGAAGCCTAAAATACTCCTAACACTCTCCCTATAGCAGCTCCGGGACCAACAGCACTTTCCCTCCTCTATGTCAGAATGCATCTGTGGCGAGCCGCGGGAGGGGCCGATTTTTATACTCGGGTGACACCTGATCTCGCCAGTCACTCACTGCAGGGGGGTGGTATAGGGCTTGAACGTCGCAGGGGGAAGTTGTAATGCCTTCCCTGTCTTTCTATTGGCCAGAAAAGCGCGCTAACGTCTCAGAGATGAAAGTGAAAGTAACCCGAACATCGCGTGGTACTCGTCACGAGTAACGAGCATCTCGAACATGCTAATACTCGAACGAGCATCAAGCTCGGACGAGTACGTTCGCTCATCTCTAATAACTATGTATTCTTGTATTACAGACTCATAGCCAATATCCTGTTCATATATTTTGTTAAGGATCACAGTGATACAAAAGGCTCAGATTTGAGAAGAATCTTCATGGGGTCTTTACATAGTTACATTGCTCAAGACGCTTTTGTGCCAAGCGGCAGTATGAAATCAAGACTGAAATGATGAAATGAGGTTAATTTAAAAGAAAATTCTGTCTTTATATTGGTTCACTTGACAATTCTACTTATAATACTTCAACTACTAAATATCTTCCTTTTAGTTTTTACAAGTCATACAGTCCTCTACTAATGAGTGTATAGAAAAGGCCATAGCCACATTTGATCTCTTGATATTAAACAGGGTTAAATAAAATGACAGAGCTAGTCGTTGAGCACCTTTAACCTTTTAAAAGTAGATTTCTTAGCTGTAGAATGAAAAGATAATAAAATCAATTAAAGATAAGGTAGTCCAAGGTATTCCTGGAATTAAATGTTAAATAGTTCAACCTTGGACAACCCGCAAGACTTGGAGTAAATCATTTAACTCATATAGAGCCTTAATCTACAGTATGGCATCCTTAAGTAAAATGTTAAATTTGGTATCACTGTTCATAATTGCCAATTAATTATATATACAGTGTGTCCCAAAAATTGTGGTTGGGTTTTAAGTGATTATGTTGTTGGAATGAAACATGACAGACACAAGAGAGAAGTATCAAATGAAAGACGTTTCAAAGTTTGTGTCCCAAAGTCATGGTTGAGTTTCAAAAAACTAAATTTTAGTGTGGGGAACATGGTATGTATTCTTAAACATGACATAAATTAAAGAACTTCAATTAAAGAAAATATTTTTTCCTGTTTATCTGAGTTTTACGCGTCTTTATTGGCAACTCTGCAAATATCTATGCTGTATTCCATTTCCTGCCATTCTCGACTAAGAACATTGGGAGTGACAGATAAAACTTTCCGGATTTGCTGTTTCAAGTGTTGAATGTTTTTTATATGATCATAAACAGTTTGCTTCACATAATAATAATAATAATCTTTATTTTTATAGCGCCAACAAATTCCACAGCGCTTAGAAAAACAGGGGGATACAGAATGGCAAAAGTACAAAAATACAAAAACAACGGTTACATGTAGTAATCAGTTGATGTAAACAGCAGGGGTGAGGGTCCTGCTCCAATGAGCTGACATACTACAGAAAATGGGGTGATACAGAAGATAAAGGGGCTGGAGATGTGCACGGTATGGCGAGGTGGAGCGTGTGGGGTGCTGTACACATAGACAATGGTCCAACTTAAGCCATATGTGGTGGCTAAATTGGTATGACTGCAGGGGGTGCTTGATGGCAGCTGGCAGGGATTGCAGTCACTAGGACAGGGTGCATGTTATCAGGTGGAGTACAGAGGGGTTTGGTTTAGGAGATGTGATATGCCTCCATGAAGAAGTGCGCTTTTAGGGCAAGCCTGAAGTTTTGTGAGTCAGGGATTGCCCAGATAGTTTGGGGTAGCGCGTTCTGGTGCTGGAGGTGGGAATGAGAGGTTCAAATTAAAGTGGCACTCAGTATGATTTTGTTAGCGGAGTGGAGGGCACGGGCTGGGTGGTGCATTGAGATGAGGGAAGCAATGTAGGGCGGCGCGGTGCTATGGAGAGCTTTATGAATGAATAACCCCAGAAATAAAAATCCAGAGGTGTCAGGTCTCAGGAGCATAGGGGTAATTGCTTCAGCGTCATAGAAATGTCTCATCTGGAAATCCCATAACAATCCTGGCTTACTGTGCAGGAGCAACATCTTGCTAAAAGTTCACATTCATATTAACCCATTAGTAATGAGCCAATTGTGTCTTAAGGATCAAGTGATTTTCATTATTGCAACGGTCATAACTTATTGTTTTTTGGGGGGACAAGTTGTATTTTTTAAGGTACATATGACTTTTGGATTGCTTTTTATAAATTTTTTTATTGTCTCGGTCATTATGAAGGAGACTTGAAGATGCGATTGTTTGATCGCTAAGATAGTGCTCTGCATTACTTATGTAGTGCATTCTGCTAAGCCTATGACAGTAGTGTGTTAGACTCTGCCAGGCACATTGTTTAATAGACTGAGTTAAATGGTAAACAAGCTTTTGTCAGGCTTGTGGTTGCCATGGCAACCCATTGGTACCTTGCAGTCACACTGCGGGGTGCCGATGGGTAGCAGAAAGAGCACCTTCTCCTGTCGTCTGCCTAATTGATGTCGTTGCTATTGATAGTGACATACAAGGGGTTAAGCTGCCAAGATCTGAGGTTTCTCTTCTCCCAACGGTTAGAGCAGAAGCCTGGCTGCTGATAGTGTGCCAAGCCAACACCTTAAAAAGACATATGTGCAGGTTGAAAGCCCATTAGTGAGGTTATTAAGAAGGTGTATTGGCTGTCAGTAAAGGAGAATGGATACTTCAGGGAGCAGTTTTCTCCATCATGCCCACATAGAGTCTTTTATTATCTTTCCATAACTATCCATATATAAATAGTTACATCATTGGGTCATCCCTGGACAGCTTGGAATGATGTAACAATTCATAAATGGCCAGTAGAGATGAGCGAGCACCAAAATGCTCGTTACTCGGGACGAAATTATCGCGATGCTCGAGGGTTCGTTTCGAGTAACGAACCCCATTGAAGTCAATGGGCGACTCGAGCATTTTTGTATATCGCCGATGCTCGCTAAGGTTTTCATTTGTGAAAATCTGGGAAATTCAAGAAAGTGATGGGAATGACACAGCAACGGATAGGGCAGGCGAGGGGCTACATGTTGGGCTGCATCTCAAGTTCCCAGGTCCCACTATTAAGCCACAATAGCGGCAAGAGTGGGCCCCCCCCCTCCCAACAACTTTTACTTCTGAAAAGCCCTCATTAGCAATGCATACCTTAGCTAAGCACCACACTACCTCCAACAAAGCACAATCACTGCCTGCATGACACTCCGCTGCCACTTCTCCTGGGTTACATGCTGCCCAACCCCCCCCCCCTGCACGACCCAGTGTCCACAGCGCACACCAAATTGTCCCTGCGCAGCCTTCAGCTGCCCTCATGCCACGCCACACTCATGTCTATTTATAAGTGCGTCTGCCATGAGGAGGAACCGCAGGCACACACTGCAGAGGGTTGGCACGGCTAGGCAGCGACCCTCTTTAAAAGGGGCGGGGCGATAGCCCACAATGCTGTACAGAAGCAATGAGAAATATAATCCTGTGCCACCGCCATCAGGAGCTGCACACGTGGGCATAGCAATGGGGAACCTATGTGCCACACACTATTCATTCTGTCAAGGTGTCTGCATGCCCCAGTCAGACCGCGGTTTTTTATAAATAGTCACAGGCAGATACAACTGGGAATCCCCAACTCCGCAATGGGAATTCCGTGTGCACCCACAGCATGGGTGGCTCCCTGGAACCCACCCGCTGTACATAAATGTATCCCATTGCAGTGTCCTGGACAGTAGAGCTAACGTCAGATTAAATGCAGGTGGGCTTCGGCCCACACTGCATGCCCCAGTCAGACTGGGGTTCTTTAGAAGTGGACACATGTAGTTACAACTCCGTGTGGACCGACAGCATGGGTGGCTCCCTGGAACCCACCGGCGGTACATAAATATATCCCTTTGCAGTGCCCAGCACAGCTGATGTAACGTCAGCTGTAATGCAGGGGGGCTAAAAATTAATTGGATTACACTGTAGGCGAGGGCCCCAAAAAATTGGTGTACCAACAGTACTAATGTACGTCAGAAAAATTGCCCATGCCCAACCAAGAGGGCGGGTGAAACCCATTAATCGCTTTGGTTAATGTGGCTTAATTTGTAACTAGGCCTGGAGGCAGCCAAGTTAAAATAAAAATTGGTTCAGGTGAAAGTTTCAACGCTTTAATGAGCATTGAAACGTATAAAAATTGTTTACAAAAATTATATGACTGAGCCTTGTGGGCCTAAGAAAAATTGCCCGTTCGGCGTGATTGCGTGAGGTTTCAGGAGGAGGAGCAGGAGGAGGAGGATGAATATTATACACAGATTGATGAAGCTAAAAGGTCCCCGTTTTTGATGGTGATAGAGAACAATGCTTCCATCCGCGGGTGCAGCCTACGTATTGTTTAGGTATCGCTGCTGTCCGCTGGTGGAGAAGAGAAGTCTGGTGAAATCCAGGCTTTGTTCATCTTGATGAGTGTAAGCCTGTCGGCACTGTCGGTTGACAGGCGGGTACGCTTATCTGTGATGATTTCCCCAGCTGCACTAAACACCCTCTCTGACAAGACGCTAGCCGCAGGACAAGCAAGCACCTCCAGGGCATACAGCGCGAGTTCAGGCCACGTGTCCAGCTTCGACACCCAGTAGTTGTAGGGGGAGGACGGTCGTGCGATCGGCTACGTACTCCCTCACCATCCTTTTACAGTGCTCCCGCCGACTCAGCCTTGACTGGGGAGCGGTGACACAGTCAGGCCTTAGAGAGTGTTCCCCTGCCTGTGCTGTACATGCTGCCTGATCTCTGCGCCTCCCCTGCTACCTGGCCCTCGGAACTGCGCCTTCGGCCACTAGCACTGTCGGATGGGAATTTTACCATCAGTTTGTCCGCCAGGGTCCTGTGGTATAGCATCACTCTCGAACCCCTTTCCTCTTCGGGTATGAGAGTGGAAAGGTTCTCCTTATACCGTGGGTCGAGCAGTGTGTACACCCAGATATAGACATGAGGGTGCTCTGACTATCCAGCGACATACTGTCTTCCCCCGGCTCTGTTTCCGAGCGCAAAGCGTCTGCCTTTATGCTTTGCAGGGAACTTCTCAAGAGGCATAGCAGAGGAATGGTGACGCTAATGATTGCAGCATCGCCGCTCACCATCTGGGTAGACTCCTCAAAGTTTCCAAGGACCTGGCAGATGTCTGCCAACCAGGCCCACTCTTCTGTAAAGAATTGAGGAGGCTGACTCCCACTGCGCCGCCTGTGTTGGAGTTGGTATTCCACTATAGCTCTACGCTGCTCATAGAGCCTGGCCAACATGTGGAGCGTAGAGTTCCACTGTGTGGGCACGTCGCACAGCAGTCGGTGCACTGGCAGATGTGAAACCGATGTTGCAGGGTGCGCAGGGTGGCAGCGTCCGTGTGGGACTTGCGGAAATGTGCGCAGAGCAGGTGCACCTTTCCGAGCAAGTCTGACAAGCGTGGGTAGCTTTTCAGAAAGCGCTGAACCACCAAATTAAAGACGTGGGCCAGGCATGGCACGTACGTGAGGCTGCCGAGCTGCAGAGCCGCCACCAGGTTACGGCCGATGTCACACACGACCATGCCCGGTTGGAGGCTCAGCGGCGCAAGCCAGCGGTCGGTCTGCTCTGTCAGACCCTGCAGCAGTTCGTGGGCCGTGTGTCTCTTCTCTCCTAAGCTGAGTAGTTTCAGCACGGCCTGCTGACGCTTGCCCACCGCTGTGCTGCCACGCCGCACGACACCGACTGCTGGCGACGTGCTGCTGCTGACACATCTTGATTGCGAGACAGAGGTTGCGTAGGAGGAGGGTGGTTTAGTGGAGGAAGCATACACCGCCGCAGATACCAGCACTGAGCTGGGGCCTGCAATTCTGGGGGTGGGTAGGACGTGAGCGGTCCCAGGCTCTGACTCTGTCCCAGCCTCCACTAAATTCACCCAATGTGCCGCCAGGGAGATATAGTGGCCCTGCCCGCCTGTGCTTGTCCACGTGTCTGTTGTTAAGTGGACCTTGGCAGTAACCGCGTTGGTGAGGGCACGTACAATGTTGCGGGAGACGTGGTCGTGCAGGGCTGGGATTGCACATCGGGAAAAGTAGTGGCGACTGGAAACTGAGTAGCGCGGGGCCGCCGCTGCCATCATACTTTTGAAAGCCTCTGTTTCCACAACCCTATACGGCAGTATCTCCAGGCTGATAAATTTGGCTATGTGCACGTTTAACGCTTCAGCGTGCGGGTGCGTGGCGGCGTACTTGCGCTTGTGCTCCAACACTTGCGCTAGCGACGGCTAGAAGGTGCGCTGACAGACATTGGTGGATGGGGCCGAGGACAGCGGAGGTGAGGGTGTGGGTGCAGGCCAGGAGACGGTAGTGCCTGTGCCCTGAGAGGGGGGTTGGATCTCAGTGGCAGGTTGGGGCACAGGGGGAGAGGCAGCGGTGCAAACCGGAGTCGGTGAACCGCCTTCGTCCCACCTTGTGGGGTGCTTGGCCATCATATGTCTGCGCATGCTGGTGGTGGTGAGGCTGGTGGTGGTGGCTCCCCGGCTGATCTTGGCGCGACACAGGTTGCACACCACTGTCCGTCGGTCGTCTGCACTCTCAGTGAAAAACTGCCAGACCTTTGAGCACCTCGGCCTCTGCAGGGTGGCATGGCGCGAGGGGGCGCTTTGGGAAACAGTTGGTGGATTATTCGGTCTGGCCCTGCCTCTACCCCTGGACACCGCACTGCCTCTTGCAACCTGCCCTGCTGCTGCCCTTGCCTCCCCCTCTGAAGACCTGTCCTCAGTAGGCGTAGCAAACCAGGTGGGATCAGTCACCTCATCGTCCTGCTGCTCTTCCTCCGAATCCTCTGTGCGCTCCTCCCTCGGACTTACTGCCCTTACTACTACCTCACTGATAGACAACTGTGTCTCATCGTCATCGTCCTCCTCACCCACTGAAAGCTCTTAAGACAGTTGCCGGAAGTCCCCAGCCTCATCCCCCGGACCCCGGGAACTTTCAAAAGGTTGGGCATCGGTCACGACAAACTCCTCCGGTGGGAGAGGAACCATTGCTGGCCATTCTGGGCAGGGGCCTGGGAACAGTTCCTGGGAGTCTGCCTGCTCCTCAGAATGTGTCATTGTAATGGATTGAGGAGGCTGGGAGGAAGGAGGAGCAGCAGCCAGAGGATTCAGAGTTGCAGCAGTGGACGGCGCAGAACTGTGGGTGGACGATAGATTGCTGGATGCACTTTCTGCCATCCACGACAGGACCTGCTCACCCTGCTCATTTTCTAATAAAGGTCTACCGCGTGGACCCAATAATTGTGAGATGAATGTGGGGACGCCAGAAATGTGCCTCTCTCCTAATCCCGCAGCAGTCGGCTGCGATACACCTGGATCAGGAGCTCGGCCTGTGCCCACACCCTGACTTGGGCCTCCGCGTCATCGCCCGCGTCCACGTCCTCTAGGCCTACCCCTACCCCTCAGCATGGTGTATTACCAGTTGTGCAGAAACAGAACGCTGTAATTAAATGTGCCGCTTATTGGCCTGTGGTTGGAGGCTGACTTCGCTTACGGAACGCACAGCAGAGCCTGGAAAGAATTTTGCGCAAGCCTGCTGTAACACTTAGCTGGCTGCGTATGAATTAGGAGGACAACTTCACCCAGCACAGACCCAGTACACTGAGGACAGTCACAGGCAGCCCAAATAGATTTTTTTCCCCAAATGTTTTTGGAAAGGCCCACTGCCTATATTCAATAAATATATGTCTTCTGTCCCTGCCTCACCACCACTACTGGCCCTGGACTATGTATAATTACTGCAGGGCGCAATGCTCTGCACGGCCGATATACAAAAAAAAAAAAAAAGTGCAACACTGCAAAAAGCAGCCTCCACACTACTGCACACGGTTAGATGTGGCCCTAAGAAGGACCGTTGGGGTTCTTGAAGCCTAAAATAACTCCTAACGCTCTCCCTATAGCAGCTCTGGCACCAGCAGCACTGTCCCTGATCTCTGTCAGAATAAATCTGTGGCTAGCCGCGGGAGGGGCCGATTTATATACTCGGGTGACACCTGATCTCGCCAGCCACTCACTGCAGGGGGGTGGTATAGGGCTTGAACGTCGCAGGGGGAAGTTGTAATGCCTTCCCTGTCTTTCTATTGGCCAGAAAAGCGCGCTAACGTCTCAGAGATGAAAGTGAAAGTAACTCGAACATCGCGTCGTACTCGTCACGAGTAACGAGCATCTCGAACACGCTAATACTCGAACGAGTATCAAGCTCGGACAAGTACGTTCGCTCATCTCTAATGGCCAGTTATGTAATTGGAACATCCCTGGAGCAGCCAAGCAGTTCTGCTCTGTACGCTGCTGCTAGAAAATAGAGAGAAGGGAAGAGGGGATAAAGTGGGGACATTTGGGGGTGTTCAGATGTAAAGGCATCACACTGGTGAGAGCTCAAGAGGAGGATGGGGCAGAAGGAATCCAGCTAAGAAGTCATAGCAGCCTGCCTATTGCAGAAGTTAGAACTGCACCTCTCAAGGCAGTTACACCATACCCAGCTGTTTCAGGAGTCAGTTGGGTATAGTGTAACTGTCCATATATGACTTCTGGGGACACATTGTAATATAGTGAATATAAGAGGGGGTACTCAAAAGAAACAGGTATTCATTTATTAAAATTAATGTACTAATTTATATATTTTGAAATGTCAGCGTCCTTCAAAGTGCAATAGGCTACAGGTCTATAGGTTTCTGACCAAACTATCAGAAATAGACTCCATGAGATTGGCATTAGAGCCCAACATCCTGTTGTGGGAACTATGCTCAAAGGTCAGCACCGTGCAGCTCCATTAGCATTCACCAGAGAACATGACAATTGTCAAGTCTATTACATAAGCCAAAGGTTGTTTTGTGTATCATCCTCTTAGAGTCAGGTAGGAACTTTTTAAATGTTGATCCAGGGATTATTCTGACGGTCATTATGGAGTTGGGAAATAATTTCTTACACCAAATGGGCTAAATTGGCATCTGCCTCATTTGTTCTTTTTTTTTGCCTTCCTTTAGATCAAAAAGGGGGAAGTGGGTGGAAACAGGATGAACTGTATGGACATTTGTCCTTTTTTCAGCCTTGCATACTATGTTACTATGTATGTTACTATCCTCAATTTTCGAGAAAATTAAGTGAATAATTTTACAGTCATCTAATCAAGACCTGAAACTGAGGATGTGTTAAGGTAGAGGTGAGCAAACTTTGAGAGTTTGCATGCTCACTAATCCAGTAAACTTCCTATTAAAAGCCTGTATTTCCTCCATTTAACCTGAGTGTACTGGTACTTAATGCAACAGGACATGGACTTATGTCCTGTGGATGCCCCAGGCTCAGACATGAATCCGCGCCATCCTGCAGTGGTAGCTGGCGGTGACTAACTGCCGGGCTTCTGCTACTACAGCGGGGATCAGTGAGAACATCCATCTGCACAGTTAACCCCTTGTTGTGGCAACTAAAGGGTTCACAAAAGGAGTATGCTACCTCTATGGTGTCATCAAACCTCCGCTATGGGTAGAGGGCTGATGGGTTGTTGTGGCAACCAGACGCCAGACATGGCATCTGGGCTTGCCATGGCTTGGGATTGCTATTGTAAGCGATAATGCATTGCAGTACAGAAGAGCTGGAATGCATTTTCATAAAGATCATAGCTTTTCTGCTCCAAGTCCCCTACAGGGACATAAAACAAAATGTAAAAAACACATAATTGGTATAATTGCATCTGAAATAACCTGTACAATAAATTGAACACACTATTCAGCCTGCATGACAAAAAGTGTAAAAAAAAAACCGAAACAAATTGAGCCATAATGCTTATTTTGTTGATTTCACCACACAAAAAAGGATTTAAAATGATTTTAAAAAGCCAGACTTACCCTGGTACGGTACTAATAAAAACTACAGTGTGTCACGTTAAAAAAAGGCCTGACAGAGCTTCATCAATGGAAAAATAAAAAAGTTATAAAAAGTGAACCCCCCCCCCCCCCCCCCCAAATTATCTTGTCCTTAAGGGGTAAGACCTCTGGCATACAAGCATATTTGGGTCTGTGTGCTGTCTGTTAATTCGGGGACAGCACATGGACCTACTGCATGTCCAATTCTTATCTGTATCTCAGACAAGAATTGGGACATGCAAACGCATGTCAATGTGTGCGCCGTCTGTTTATTGGACAACACACAGACAGGTGACCATGTGGGGTCCACTGCGAGTTATGCCTGAAGCTCTTGGGTGCAACTCGCATATATGGCAAGTGTATGCCCAACCACAGACAATGCAGGCTACAAATCTGATCCTCATTGTTGCCTCCATGTTCTTATATGGTGGAAATAAGGTTCTGTAATTAAAAAAAAGAGCAATATACCGTATTAGAATCTTCAAAGCAACACAAACCCACAAAATGAGCCGTGATTAATCTCAGTCATTGGTCATTATAAGTAGTTAATGCTTCAATGTTAGATTAGAGTTAAAGGTCATGAGCTGCAGTACAGTGCTCTTGCAAGACTACATGTGCCCTTACCATACCTCTGCATTGTTTCCAATTTCATGTAAAGGCATAAAGAAAGTTTTTCAATAGATTCCACCAAATTGTAGAACCATTGCTTGAGGTACTATTCAAATCCTTTGCACCAAGAGCAATTAAAGGGGTTGTCCCACGCCTAAAGAGAAATTTTTTTTTTTTGCCCAGTCCCCCAGTACCTGTAAAGGAATACTGCTGCCAGGTGTTATTAAAAAAAAAAAATCCCTTACCTGAATCCCCGTTCAGCAACTTTAAAAAATCTTCTTTCCAAGATGGCTGCCGCTGGTCTTCTCCCATGGTGCACTGCAGGTCTTCTCCCATGGTGCACCGTGGATGTTCTTCTGCTGTCTGCTCTTCACTGCCAATTCCAGCCACCTCATTGGCTGATCGGCACCATGTGACGGGGTGGAGCTACGCGATGACGCTGAGAAGGGGGAGGAGCCAGTACGCAGCTCGTGAGCCCGGACCCTCCAGAAGAGGATTCCTCTCTGCGCAAGTGCGACTGTTGCGGTGACCAGAGGAGAAGTTTGGTCGTCGCCATGGAGACGGGGACGCCAGCACCGGAGGGGGTAAGTATATAACTTCTGTATGGCCAATATTTAATGCACGATGTATATTACAAAGTGCATTAATATGGCCATACAGAAGTGCTTAACACCACTTGCTTCTGCGGGACAACCCCTTTAAGCCTTTGTGAACTGTTGTATTAATACTGTGTGAATAAACCCTCATTCTGATAAAACACTGTTTAGCCATTTAAGGCTGCCTGTCCAGAGGCAGGTTTTCATTGCGTTCCCCGTGGCAATAATCCGGCCGCGAGTAATGCAGTCAAAGCTTTCCATAGCGTTGCTATGAAGAGCGCTACCCCCTTTCCACGAGTGGAGAATCATTGCGATTCTCCACTCCAGGCCGGCAAATCGCAGCATGCTGCGATTCTCCACGGTCCTCCGGGCGGCTGAGATCCGCCGCAGGATACCGTAACGCCCGTGGACAGGCAGCCTAAGTGTCTTGAATGTTGCTATTTGAAGAATTAATGTGTGTAGTATTTATGCCTATACATTGTATTTATTTTTGCTACTGCTACTAGAATTAATATTTTGAACCACTAGAATTAATATTTTGAAACAACAGTTTGTAAAGAATGCTATTACATCCTTTCTCCACTATAGGAGCATGTCTGTAATATGATAAAACAGGACCCAATAAACCAAACATTATTGCTATATCAAAGAGTTGAAAGAGTTCCCTCAGTAATTTTATACTAGCCACCCAAGACTAGCCTGTGATCCCTTTGTCATCCAATGGCATTATCTCACAGCACAAGCCTGCAGTATATCATTAGTCTAGAAAATAATATCCTCTCTTTCTTTTTTAATCACACCACATGCTTTGTGTAATCTGTCTTTTGTGACAGCTGGCTTGGATGCACACCCATCAGTATGTTTTCTCTGCTGTATGGGTGAAAGGTGCACTCCCTGCAGCCACTGACATCACACCTCGGGTGTTAGCTTCCTTGAGAAACATATGTTAAGTCCACAGTCTGTTCCAGCATAGGCCACTGTCTGCCTTTTGAAAACCTTTAATCTGTGAGGGCACGTGATGTTATACACATCTGTGCCAAATTGATAATAGCCCTAATGACTGACAAGACAGTCATATTTGTTTTGCAACTTACAGGTTATAAGAGGTTATAGAAAGTGTATAACAATGACTTCATAAAGCAAAATATGAAGCAGTAATAGGATGTGAATAATATTCATCCTAATCAGTAATAGAATATATTCTAATTTTATTCTGCGATGAAAAAGGCAAACCAGTAGAGGAAATAAAAAATCTAACAGTGAATGACTAAAAGGGCTTTCAGTTGTGTTTGTGAACGATACTCTACTATAGGTATTTGACTTCATAAAAGTAATTAAGGGGGTTTCTGACAATTTGATATTATAATATTTTTTTTCCCATTTTATACAGATTCCTTCTGAAAGGGCCATCCATATCAGAATAGTTGTATCACACTCCCGACACTCCCATCTATCAGCTGACTGAATGTGCTGCATCCCCTTTGTGTGAACACCATGGCTTCTTAAGTCAACTGCTCAGTGGAGCTGACAGCAGATAAGCCTTTACCCTCTCCTAAGTATAGGCCATTAATGTCAAAGTCCCGGAAAACCATGATAAGCTTTAATTTAGAAAAAATTACTAATTATTTGTATTTTTTCCTATGTGAATGTTTTAGGAATAATCAATTCATTATGAAATTAATAAATAACTGTAATTGCATGGTAAATAACTTGTATTTTACTGCTTTTCTAATGCTAGATAGATGAAAGACATAAGACAAGATAGATAGATAGATAGATATCAGATACACAGAGATAGATAGATATGAGATAGATATGAGATAGATAGATATGAGATAGATAGATAGATAGATATGAGATTGATAAATATACACAGTTCTATGGCTATTCTCTTTGCCTGTAGCTGTAGAAACTAATATTGCAGCAACATACTGTATACTAGTACATTTTTTCTTTTTCCACAACTTTAAATAACCCTTCCTGCTTGTTACAATTTCAAGTTCCGATAAAGTTTTAACATTATTTTCTAGAGGTTGACTCAATCTTTTGGCACATGTCTCTTTTTAAAATATGCTTTCTTTAAGCACTTTGTAGAATTCTCTTAATGCATTTACTTTTAAGAACACATGAATGACATTTCTGTCCTTTTATGGAATGTATTGCCAAAACTGGTCTTACTTTAGTTACACAATGCGTCAAGGTCATTCCAAACTTAATGATATTCAGGGCTTAAATGGGTGACCAAAGCAGATGTACATTGGAGATCATTGACTAACAGCCCTGTGTTTCATTTATATGTACTGAACTGCTCAGGATATTGACATGTGATAACATACAGATCTATTCTGTTCTGTGTATGATGCAATCTGAATAGAGTTATCTGAATAAATACTTAAGTAAATACTTATGTATGTTTCTTTTGAGATAATAAAACCAATGTCAATTAATTAAAACAAAGGACTCAAGAATATGATAGCAACTCAATAAACATACAGTCTAGTACTTAACACAGACCTTATTTAAATGTCTGCAAGTATTCCATAAACAAAGTGCTTAAAGGGGCAGTAAAATTTCAGACAACTTATGCTCATCTACTGGTTTGTGTTCATCAATTAATTTCTGTAATATAGTTAAAAAATGTTGTTGCTTTACCACTGTGAATCTCGTTTGAAGTGGTGTCCACCATGGATGTACCTTCTAGCTTCTCTGCAATCAACACTGTCTGTCGTTACGCACCGAGCTTCTGTAGTAACAAGGATACAGCGATGTTTCCTTAGCAATAGGGGAAGGAGCTGTCTTCAAAGGAAACTCCAGTGCACTCAGAGGCTGCAAGCTGACAGATCTGCAGACACTGTGATAATGATCATCACAATCTCTGCCTCTCCTAGGAGATTGTGTCTGTATGTGTGTCTGTTTGTGTACACATTATCTTGGGTTTACTCACCATTTGTCCTGAATGCCTGAATCATCCTGATAGAGCAGAGAGGTGGGCATTTAGATACTTCCCCCTACTGATTGGACGACAGACTGTGCCATGCAGCATGGGAAGTCAGGGCAAGGAAGTGCATGACAGTGGATTACTGCCAGAATGCTAGGCTAGCTACATGCTCCCTACATTAAAGGGGATTGCAAACAGCAGGGGAAAAAATGGGAAAGACCACTTGTAATTCAGAACTTACAGACGTGAAATAGGGTGCAAACAGCAGCAAATCAAAAGGTAAGGAGAACGTGTTATATTTTTAAAAAATTGTTGAAAACTCAGGTACTCTTGAACACATACAATCAAAACACTGAGCGGTAACCTTTCACGTTCAAATCTAGAGAGTGGAAGAGGAAATTGTATTTGCTTGGAAATCAACTTACTGTATAACCGTTTGCTCTGTTATTATTCTGCAAGACTGCCACTGTTAATTGTACCGTGTTTCAACTACGTTAAAAGCTGAAGTAAACTGTGCACTTCTGGTTTGCTAACCAAAACAGCTACCAGGACTCCTGTCAAATTATTACCGCCATTGACTACCGTATTTCTGGATGAAGTGCTGGCGTCATGTGACAAACCACTGTTCATCTTAATAGGAAATTTATGTATGTTTTGTGCTACTGTGCTGTGACTGAGTAGGACATCTTTGCTGCCATTGCCATTGCAGAGCCACCCGTGACATCCATCTTGCAATCCCCGTGGTCTCCCCCACTTTGGTACGTCTCGCTCAGACGCTGCAGCATGTTATAAAGTAAGAAAACCTAAGCAGATTGATACATAGTTTTGTGGGAAAATAATCAGTAGAATTTGTATTTTACTCATTTGCAAAATTGTTCTTCCTAGGCTTTGGAGAACCTTGACAGGTTCCCCACCAGGAGGTTGTTTCGCAAAAATGGTTTCTAGTTAAATCCATGCCCAAACCTTTTTTTGTATTTACACTTATTAAGAAAAAAGTTATTATCCCCAGATATTCCAAGTCTAATGTTAGAATAGCGCCACCTACTGTTTCTATTGAAGAGCCTTTCTGTGTCCAGTTCATCTCAGTAAATGTTCCAGTATGGTCACACCAACTCAGACTTACTTCTCTGCAGTAATGCTGTCTTGCTCTCTTATCACTTGCCCAGTATCTCTTCTGACATCTGAGAAGATGCTTCAACTTCACTTTCTGTGTAGAGAATAAGAGCTTTTTCAGTTTCCTGTACAGTAGACAGTATACCATAAATATAAATTTAAGCCACCCTTACCTGGTGTCCAACAGAGCAGCTCATCCTGGCACCAGTAAAGATCAGTACAGAACATGTAGTACTGCACTGTACTGTAGAGAGGCAGTAGCCAATCGCTGCATGCAGTTCAATAATACTGATGCTTTACCAGGAAAATCCCCATGCTGATTGGTTAGATTTTGAAGTCAATCACACAAGCTGCAGATCTAAACTGTCTGTGGCATTGTGTGTTGAATCTCTTTTCAAGGCACACTGCCATGGAAAGATTGTTGTATGTTGAAAATATTGTATATTGAGGGGGCGGCCATTGGAACTTGAGGGAGCACTGCATGGAATTGGCTGGTTTTTTTCCCACATGAAAAAACCTCAGTATGCCCCAATATTAAATTGGGTTCATGCAGACATATAGAAGAGCCCCGCTGACCTCTGTGGCTCCATACAACTTGGAATTGGTAATCACATAATTACATAACGATTCCCCATGAGGCAATATACTCTTGTGCAGGGCAATATTTCCATTGCCTTATAATATTGGCAACATTTTGCCTAGTCTAGAACTATTTTTGAGTAATACAGTATATGCTTTTGACTGTTGGATGATAGACTGATGAAATGTTACTAGAGATGAGCGAGCATACTCGCTAAGGGCAATTGCTCGAGCGAGCATTGCCCTTAGCGAGTACCTGCCTGCTCGGGAGCAAAGATTCGGCTGCCGGCGGCGGGCGGGGAGCGGCGGGGGAGAGCGGGGAGGAATGGAGGGGAGATCTCTCTCTCCCTCTCCCCCCCCCCCCCCCCCGCTCCCCCCTGCTCATGGCCGCAACTCACCTCTCACCCGCACCGGCACCCGAAACTTTCTTCCGAGCGGGGAGATACTCGCTAAGGACAATACTCGATCGAGCAATTGTCCTTAGCGAGTATGCTCGCTCATCTCTAAAGGTTACCATACGTCAGCAGATTTTATTCTGCATTCTCTACTAATCTAGACTGTGCTATACTTTGGAAACAACATTTTAAACATTGAATATAGTTTTTTTTGCTTTCCTACTGGATTAAGCTATAACTGTCTAGCATAAAAATGGAGTAACCAGACAATCCTACTAAGAATCAAAGGGCAATATGTTTCTGGGCAAAGAGGGTCAACTGTAAATCCAATTGTATAGTCGAGTACATAATTACTAGTTATACACTAGAGGCAATGAGCCTGTTAGCAGTTGTTTTGTTTAATTCTTCTAGCTATATACAATATAGTATTTTCTAGAATTACGTCCCATATCCTAAATAGCATAACTGTATAGCTATACAATGTGGAATCTTTATGCAGGTTCCTTGAACTGCTTAAATATAACAATATCCCTTGTAAAGAGGTCATCCAAGCTAATTTAGAAGCAGGGAAGGATTCTGGACATTCCAAGGAGTTTTCTGGGTAGAGGTTCTGCCTGTAGTTGAATACGTGTGATAGCCAAGAAGTTTATGTGACTGGGATATATTTTACACACTATAGCTAGACATGGTCACGGTGATGAATGTTGTAAAACTTTCTCACTTATACTAATTTTTTCACAGCTTCATCTCTTCCCCTACATGCAGTTCAATTTCCCCTAGGTGAACATGAAGATTTATTGACCAAAGTTGTAAACAGTGACAGAGTCAAAGCTAAGGTCAATATTTCCCCTGAGAGACAATGCATCTTAATGATTACTAGAGCAGAAGTCAATACATCTTGTTACGTACTGTTCTGTGAATCATTTGAAAGGTACTAATAAGCTGGGTGGATACCAAACACAATGATACAATGTAGTAATAGTCTGGGGTTACCTTACAAAGTTCTGCATAACAACATTAAGTGGCTGGGGAGAAATGTTTAGTAAGTGATGCTATGAAAGAAAGTCATTTTTTGGCAACAACTGCATTCCATGCTGTGAGGGCATAGAAATAATTTAGACATTCACTGACCATAGAAGAAGCTGCCATTGTTACTCATCTAACCTCACTTAGGCTTTTTATTTGCAAGTTCATACATTGTAGTTACAATCCATTCTTTTTCCTTATTTTTCCAGCCAAGGAAGATAAATACCCTATAATGATATGATCTCCAATGCCTGTCATATATCAAAAGGTACTTGTCTTATAATCATTGTAGGATGATTTTTACTAAAGAACAAGGTAAAAAAAAGTCTTGTGTGGAATCTATGTAGCTGCATATCTATTTCTTACTATTTCTATGATGAGAGATGCAATTTGAAGCTTCTGAACTCCAATGTAAAAGCTATAAGAGGGAGCTCTACCAATCATGTGCGATTTATCATGGTGGTGTCTTCATGTGGTAAAGGTGATATTGCACATTGGAGTGACTACTACCTCTCCACTCCATATTATTGCACCTCTGGTTAAAAAGAAAAACAAAGTCATGGTGCCCTGCCTTGTCCATATTTCTCTACAAGTATGTCACCAGGTTTTGCATTTGTAATTAATTTAATGACTTAATTGACAGTCTGACATCAACCATTGAGCACGAGAGGTGAGGACCACCCACTTGACACATTGACAATGCCAGAAGATGGGCTTTAAAAGACCCCATCTGGGTGAAGGGAGGCCATTATAAAAAAAAATTGGGATAGACTTAGAGGGTCCACGGCTGCAGAGACATTGAGCCAGTGCCACTGACTCTATCCCATGAAAAGTCCTGTTCAATCATTGTACAGTATAATAAAAAGTTCAGCGAATTTCTATTTAGTTCCTCATCATTTTCTAGGAGTCTGCTTTTTACAAGAAAATATTAAGAGTCTTATTTAGGGAGGGCTACAGATAGTTGTGTAAAGGCCCATTTAGACACAACGATTATCGCTCAAAAGATGTTGTTTAAGCAACTTTTGAGCAATAATTGTTGTGTCATTTAAAAAAGAAAGCCGATCGCTCAAGATGAGCGATCACCTTGCGCTGCCAGCGGAGGATGCAGAAGACAAGCGGGGTGTTCCCGCTTGTCTTCTGCATCCAGATGTATTTTGCATGGAGCGCTTGGCTGTTATACAGCTGAGCGCTCCGTGTGGGCTATGGGGAATAGAGCTGGACCGCTCTATTTTCATACCCCGCCTGTCATCAGGGAGCGGGCTACAGCTGAAACAATAGTATCAGCTGTATCTCGCTGTGAATCACTGATAAGGCTCATCGTGTCTTACAGCAGAGACAACGATGAGTGACGGCTTAACGAAAACTGCACGATGTCAGTGCAGTTACACACAACGCTTATCGCTCAAAACACAGCTCTTGAGCGAATTTTGAGTGATAATTGTTGGGTCTAAGTGGGCTTTAACAAGACTGCAAAATCTGACTAAACACACTACTGTTTGTAGTCTATACATATGGAAACACATAGGACTGCGCAGGAGCTGCAGACACAAAGTTATATGTGCAAAAGTTGTTTGTTTTTATTTTAGATTTGTGTGAGCAATAATATTTTTTTCAAAGATGAATGCTCCCCTCAAGTCTTTTTCTACTATCACTTCTTTTTTCTATCCATCTATCATCACTGTTTTTCTATGTTTTTTCTTTTGCTTTCTCCATACACCTATAGCTGGTTTTGCATGAAAATCTAGGCCACCTGTTTGAAACAAGAATGTAAATACAGAAAGTCTGCTAGAGGAAGGTCCACACTCATCTGCCAAGAAAATTAACATAATGATATCATAAACTCAAAGCTCTTTATGTTAATATGTAAAATGTCTTTAGAACATGCGTGTATTAGTTAATGGAAGTTTATCTCTTAAATGGTGAAAGTAAGCTGTCATTAAACTGTAATGATTTCTGATGAGTAGCATAACGAAAGCTAATTATCTTTCCCTCAAAAGGGCCTACCTGCTCTAATCCATAGGTTTATAAACTATCAATTCGATTACTATAACCTGGGGTATAATGTTTACAGTCACAAAGGGTGCAACTGTGCCCATGCCCACAGGGTTGTCAGTCTAGTAGCAAGTATCTACATTAGAAGTGTCACTGATAGACATTAACAGCGCAGCCACTCAGTTCAGGAGTTCATAGCAGCGATGAGGAGGGTCCATGCTTCATACAAAGTGGCCGGACCGCCATGACCGTTGTTTGTAAAACATAGCCTGCCGGGCAGAGCATGTATGGGATGAGATGCCGAGTCTATTTCCCCCCAGTCTATCATGTGGGCTCATCTAGCGATGCCTGAAGAAATGAACAGAGTAAGGCAGCAGCAGCCAAGACTCCGTCTGTGATGTGAGGATGATGCACCAGGGGTCCAACACCTGGGGATGGATAATATTTTTGACATGTTCACATGACTGATATAACTGATGTCAATTACTATGGACAGACCAGCACATGGACTACAACATTCTACTGTGCACATAGGGGCCACTGTATTGGTGTAAGAAAGGTACATGTGCAAAATTTTAAATACATGTATACTACAAAATTTCATGATTTGCTCTTCTATAAAAAATAAATAAAAATAGTAAAAGATGGAGAACCCTTTAAGAGTATTGAACAATTTTATCAGAATACCTCTGATGTCAATTTCACGTTTTTCTGAAATTGCTTTATCTTATGCAATTATTTTAATGCCATTTATCTTGAAAGGATAATTTGTAAGAATAATAAATATTCGGGGTATAACTCTAGGGTATGCCGAGGTAGCAGATGTAACCAGGCCCTTTAGCCCAAAGGGGCCCAATAGCCCATTCTCGCACACCAGTATTTTAAATAGCATTGTGGATCAGGAACTTCAAGGTACTAAAAAAGAATCATGGCTGCCTTTGAATCCTGTTGAGGCTGTTGTAGTATACTGATGGGTCCCAGGGACATATCTTTTAGATGCAGAGGCATAAGTAGAAGCTGCTGGCCCCAAATGAAAATCTGTAACAGGGTCCCGAACTATAACACTTAATTTATAATACTAGTATGCTTATATGAAGAAGACAGACTTTATAGGCCCCCGAGCTCTTCAGAGCCCTGACATAACTGCACCCTTTGCACCCGCTATAGTCATATCCCTGTTTGGATAATTCTGTAGATCCACAGTGTTTTATGTGATGATGAGCAATGAGTTATACAGACATAGCCAATGATAATTTGGGTGCCTAGAAATGTTAATCACTGAAGATTAGATGCGAAATCACAAATGATGTGACATGTTGGGTGCTTAGAACCAAAATTGAATATGTGAGAGTGAATAAGGTGAATCTAGGGAAGATTTGAAACATATGTGCAGGCCAGGCTAGGTTGGGCACCTAGGCAGTCTTCTTTGCTGAAACATATCGTAACTGGGCTCTTGGTAGCCATTCATTGGCTTCTGGTCAGAGCCTCGGGGTAGATAAACTAGTGATAAACACTCTCTTGTTACATCCGGGAACAGACATTGGATGCCACACTATGATGCTGTACAACTTTAGAACTTGCAATATAGGGAACAAAGTTAACAGTTAGGTAGCCTCGTTAGCAAATCAGGTTTAACACATTCTACTACTTCTTCGTATTTAATGGTTGCAGAAATTAATCTGTGTGCTCAGTCATAACTCACAATTAATAATCTATCTATCATCCTCTTTCTTGAAGTACTCTAAAACTATTAGAATCACCACCAACTTCTATTTAAGAGGTCTCCTTCACAATATTATTTTTTTTAAGTATATGAGTTTCAGCTGAGTTTTCAGAATAAATAGCTATGTGTGTATGCATAACACTATATCTGGTCATGATATAGTGTAGCATGTATGTACAAGTCTCACTCCCTTCTCCCCTCTTCTTTCCATAGACTTCTATGGACAGAATGAGTCATCAACCTCCTCCACTTCCTGTAATCTGTCCTTGCTACTAGACCAACTTCACAAGATATATAGTGCTGAGCGCTTTCATGCTGGGCCAAGAAGATAGTCCTGAAACTATCTTTCCGTCCGGAATATGTTGGCCGCTACATGGGCTCCTATAGGAGCCAATGACAGCGGCTGGAGAAAGGAGGTGGGAGGGAGTTTAGGAGCGTGACTCCTCCTCTCTCCTCCCCTCTGGCTGTTTGCAATGAGAGCTTCGCCCCATCCCACCTCCTCTCACTGCTGGTTGCAGCTTAGCTCCGCCCCCGCCCTCCTCCCTCCTATTGCAAACAGCCGGAGAGCAGGAGAGAGGACGTGAGTCATGAGGGGGAGGGAAGGGAAATGGCATGATGGCATGGCGGCCTTGGCATTTAAGCGCCAGGCCCATGCCATCTGGATGGGCGCACAAACATAGATTTGTGTGCCCGTTCACGCTTTTTTTACGGTGCCGGTGGGCATATGTAAAAATGCCTACGGCCGTGTGAGAGAGGCCTGCATTACATGTTACATTTGTGTTAGAGTTTTTACCAAAGCGATCAGCGTTGCAGCCCTGTGAATCTATGTTGATGGAAGTCAGGTGACCATTGCCTGCCATTTTGAAGCTAAAGTATCACTGCCTGTTCTCCGTGCTAGGTGCCATGATGCCAGGTCTGAATGGTGATGCAGCAGCCTCTGATTGGCAGACAGTAGTCACCTAATTTCCACTGTCAAAGACCGGGACAACTCCGGGGCTGCAGAGCTGGATCACCAGGGCAGAAGATGGGTAAATACTCCTGATTTTGTGATTTTCACACAGATGCAGTTGACATTGAAATTTGAAAAAGTAACCAGACAACCCCTTTAAAAGAATTCTGGATGCAAACATGCTGACAGTGCAAGATAAGGACAGGGAAGAGCTTTTCAAACATAGCTGTGATGATGCTGTTAGTGACAGCTTCAGTGTAAAAACAAACTTTGATCCTAATGTGTGCTAGCAATGCAAATGCCCCCCAGAGGCAGCCCCTCTTCTTGAAGTGCTCACCTGTCTCTGCATTGAGCTGCTGCACAGCCCCTCTCCTCCGAGTGATGGTTGTAAGAGAGGGACTGCCTCTGTGGCACTTGTGCTAGTGGTGTGCATTGGTAACAAAGTTTGTTTTTACACTTATGCTACCACTAACAGCCTCATCAGAGGTATGTTTAAAAAGCCTTGCCCCTATCTAGCTCATCCAGCAGTTCTGCATCTTCAGACCATATTTTTCTGGGTGGTCATATGGATGGCCATAGACTATGCCACCAATATTTTTGATGAGACAACTTCCATGTCAAGTGTCACCTTTCTTCAGTTTACTGATTACATACAGAAATGTAACTTTCATGCTATTTTGTGAATGTTCAGGCTACATTTTTTTCTCTGAAAGGAAACAAGTGTATCTTTGCATAAAAGTAAAAACAAAACAAAATACAACAACACAGTTGTTTATGTACTGCTGTAAAACAGTTGACACTGTAACAATCCATACAAAGACACATTCCTGGCAAAGTCACATATATGTCTTACATCCAAAAAAAAATCAGTCACAGGCATCAGGAGTGGCTATTAGCAATAAATCCCCTCAGACGTTTTCCCCACTCTTCATTTGGTTTTGATTGCTGTCTGCCTGCTAAGGTGTGAAAATATGATTCATTTGTCTTGAGTAAGACATAGGGTGTGTATGTGAATGTAAAGGCTTCTTAAAAGGTAAGGGAGTTTCTGATTTGTATCACAATCCAAGTGGGTGGAGAATCCTAGAGGCATCTTAAAGAAAGATGA
The DNA here is from genome assembly GCF_035609145.1 of Eleutherodactylus coqui. Taxonomy (NCBI): domain Eukaryota; kingdom Metazoa; phylum Chordata; class Amphibia; order Anura; family Eleutherodactylidae; genus Eleutherodactylus; species Eleutherodactylus coqui. The sequence continues at coordinate 302,112,528 of NC_089837.1, forward strand.
ATAAGAATATACACCTAGAAGATCCAACTTTCTTTATATCACCGATATTATTATATGTAGCTGATTAATTATATAGATTTTGATGAAATATTTATTCTGTATACTCTATGGACTGCCCAATACATTTCTGTATAGCCTCGCGTTTTATCAGTTTTGGTCGAGAATACTGCACACGGATAATATATTGTATTTGTGTTTCAATTTGTTTCATGATAAAAAATACGGTTGAAGGTAAGTTAATAACTACATGTCCCTTGTTCTCATTAGATTTCTCTCATTAACTGTTCACATTCCATCATATTAGTGCAATGCAGACTTGGTGGATGAATATCAAGTAGTGAAAGTGAAGACAAGTAAAATTAGAATCAACATAATTTTATGTACGCGATGCAGCAAGTGCTATATGAACATTCAAGGCATGCTAATAAAATTTACTATGGTGCCTATTAGTGATGAGCGAGCATACTCGCTAAGGGCAATTGCTCGAGCGAGCATTGCCCTTAGCGAGTACCTGCCCGCTCGAGACAAAAGGTTCGGCTGCCGGCGGTGGGCAGGGAGCGGCGGAGGAGAGCGGGGAGGAACGGAGGGGAAATCTCTCTCCCTCTCCCCCCCCCCCCCCTCCTGCTCACTGCCGCAACTCACCTCTCACCCGCGCCGGCACCCGAACCTTCTCTGTCGAGCGGGGAGATACTCGCTAAGGATAATGCTCGATCGAGCAATTGTCCTTAGCGAGTATGCTCGCTCATCTCTAGTGCCTATGTTATTTGTGCAGCATGGCTGCCCATTCACTTTGTATTACAGCGGCCACCTTGTATGAATTGTACACAAATGTTTATTGTGCCAAATGAACATTCACGGTGTGATGAATGTTTTAACAATTGCTACATTTTTAAAAAGCACAACTTATCTACCCACTCAGTGCATGAAAAAGAAGCGTGTGCAAACCTCCAACATGTTACACACAATGATTAATTAGTGTCAAGAGATTAAGATCCTAGTATTAGCACAGGCTGCCACCAGAATCAAAAATGAGAAATGAATATACAGAGGTGTGCAAAAAAAATTGTATCACATGCTTCATTCAGTGTTTGATACCAAAAACAATAAGTAAGCAGCATAAAATCTCTGTGAACTGCTGTAATTGATTTTTATATTAACTTAAGTTTACATTCAATGAAATTAGAAAAAGTTTTTATTTGTTCTATTATTTGCAACAGTTCATGGAGGATTTATGCAGCTTACTTACTAATGCAATTTTTTGCACACCTCTGTAATTGCATCCAGAGTAAGGTGAACCAACCTCATTAACCCTGTGTAACAATATACACTAAAATACATGACGGAGCAGTGCTTGCTTTTCTGCTGTCAATTGAATATTATGACCATAGACTAGGAAAAAACACTTAGGGCTCATACAAAGCATTGAATTATGGCTTAGTATAACCTCTACAAGTAGTTGAGAGCCAATGTACTCCATATGCTCTAAATGGAGTGGCAAGCACTATTAGACATAATATCATAGAAATATTTTTCCCTGAGAATCGATGCTTAATGGGAAAATATCTCGGTTGAGCTACTTGCACATGGGTGGTTTAAAAGTTGCGACCAGGATTCTCAAGCGCAACTCACATTGGACAGCACTTAGACATTAGACAAGAATAGTACATGCTACCACTTCTTTTTCCAAAAAAAATGCTATCTGTTAAACTACTCTTACCAATCTGAATCATTAAATAAGGTTTTCGGAGACTAAGGTATAGGTGACCTACTCTCAAGATAGGTCATCAACATCAGATTGGTGGGAGTTCACCGCTTGGGATCAGTTGTTGGAAGTGGTCATGGTGCTTAGCCAAGCACAGCAGCCACTTTAGTTCATACAAGGCAGAGTGCCATAATATGGTATAGAAGCTGTGCTTGCTATGGCAGTTCAATCCCATTCATTTGATGGGACCGAGCTGCTCTCAGGCCATGTGACCGATGAACATGACATCACCCGGGTTGCAGCCGCTCCAAACAGCTGATCATCAGGGAGTCCTGAGCTGTGGACCCCCTTCATCAAGGGCGTAACTATAGAGGATGCAGAGGATGCGGTTGCACCCGGGCCCAAGAGCCTTGGGGGGCCCATAAGGCCTCTCTTCTCCATATAGGGAGCCGAGTACTATGAATAAAGCATTATAGTTGGGGGCCCTGTTACAGGTTTTGCACTGGGGGCCTGGAGCTTCAAGTTACGCCTCTGCCCATCATTATGATATAGATGACCTATCCAGAGAACTTTTTTTTTAAGTGTCTGGATAGTTTTAAGGGTTTAGGATTGTACTCTACATATTCTCCCTGAATTAAATTAATATATCTGTAAATTTCATCTCACAAAATTTATTTTTTATAGAGTCAAAAACAATCCTGCAAATAACATAAGTATAGGAGGGAGGCTGAAAACTCTAATTATATTCAAGTCCTCTTGATTGACATGCTTTTATTATACCGTGGAATGTTCTGCTTTTACCAATTCCTAGATATCACTGTCATTATGACATACCCAGTCTCAAGTCATTTTCTTACATGACTATATTAGAATTCACTATGCTATATGTATGACAGAAAACTTTAATGTGCCGGGTTATATACACTGATAAAGATATGTAACTTTATATATCCATGCTCTATATAGCCATAGTAATTGTCTCATGTAATAGCACCGGTCAATGGCTGGGATATAATAGGCTGCAAGTGAGCATCTTGACATGGTGGCATAAGAGCTTATTCACATGACTATGTGCATAAAATGCGGCGTGGGTCACGCAGCGTTTTACCGGTCTGTGTGAGCTGGGCGCGAGCTGGCTATTGACGCGTATGCTTTATGATTTTTTAATAAGTAGATACCTGCAACATCCAGAAGCCAATGTATAATTTCTCTCTGTACACACGGAAATGAGGGAATTAATCAATTTATAACAAAATCTTGAAATGATTAGGTAACGTACTTTGGGGGAGGCAGTAGTAGAATAGGTAACAGAACTCTACGGATATAGTACAATACAAGGGTGATTTCACATGGACGTGGGCTCAACTAGGCTCGCTGCTATGGAGCGTAGTCGCACATGAACGTTTTTTTTCTTTTGCATTGGCAGGCTATCCTAACTCCACACCATAATGCAGGAGTTTGAAAAAAGAAAACTGCAGTAAGATAGGTCTTCCCTATCTTTCCTCCACATGGTATTAACTATGTGCAGGAAAGACAGGGCAAGTCCTATTTTTTTTTGCCTATACTTTTAATGGACATGAATACAGCTAGTGAAAAAGAAACAATAGAAATCATTGGTTTCGTTTTGTCCCCGTTATGTTGCTGTGATTATCACGGCTGCATAATGGAACAAAAACACACCCATCTATTAAGCCCTATGTCTGTATTTGTTTTTGGTATATGCAGATATATCAGAGCTAGGTCAAAAAAGTTGCATGAATAGAGACTTATGCAAACCACATACCTGAAGTTGCACACTGTGAAGGCTTAAACACATGGGCGTGTTTTTGTCCCTTTATGAGGCCATGATAATCACAGCCACATAACGGGATGAAACAAAATCATTGATTTCAATGGTTTTGTCTTAACTAGTGGGATTCTCGCTCATTAATAGTATGCCAGAGAAAAGATAGGACTTAGCCTAGTTGCGGTGGTTCGAGGATTGCTTTCTTTCTAATAATACGGTACAGGTCATGTATGTGTTTCTCCATCTTCTGGCCCTGGTATTAGGTGAGACATGCTTGGTCTCACCTGTGGGTAAATTGTCAGGACTATTTAACCTGGCCTTGTGCTTAGCTCAAGTGCTGTTTAATTTCTCAGTGCTCTCTGGCTGTGGTGGAAGTCAGAGCTTGGTGCTGGACCTCCAGTTTGCCTGAGTCTTACTTAAAAAAGGGCATAACTTGTCGCAAGGGTGCTTGGCCACCTTGTCCCGACACATTTATGTATAATTTACATCAGACACTTTTGTAAATGACTCCAGAAATCTACTGCAGCTCATAGCTGGCGTAAATTTTTGTTTCAGAGCATGGAGGTGCTGAGATGTGTCTAATATATGAAGAAATGTGTGCCTCTTCATACATTAGACTCATCGTGCTCCGGTGGGGATCATAGTAAGAACGCCGTGTGAAACATCGGTCTTAATAAATCTCTTCCTGTAATTCTGTTTATGCCATGAAAAAATGCTAGCCTTACTTTCATCCCACTAAGTCTTCACCTGATATTTAGAAGTTTGCTAGAGAAAATAATTTTGCAAACTTGGCAACTCTAAAACTGTCTCTAAGGAGAGAAGCAGTTAAGGGTTTTCCAGAAACGTAAGAACCTTCTGGTTAGCATTAAGAACTACTTTATATTAGCATATTTTGCTAATAGGTGTGCCAGCATCCCATACTTATAGAGTTAAAGTGTAAAAATGACACCTGTACAGTTATTAGATTGACCAAAGCAGGTAAATTACTAAAATCACCCCAGGGGTTGGATAGAGAGGTGTGAAAAAGCATTTTTAACATGATTAAGGGAGTTAGTGCAAACCCTGGAGATTTGGATCAGAGATAATTGCATCATTATTTAAAACGATTTGTAGAGCATATCTAATGGAGATCAGCATGAGGTTTACATTTAAAGGGGCAGTCCTATGCACAATAGATTTGTAAGTTAATTAAATATGAAGAACAAATTATAATCACTTTAAATATCTCCCTTTGGTTTAAATAACTACAATTATTTCAACTGTTTATCCACATATGCCTTTTTCTTAGTGTATATTAAGTTATTAAAATGTTGACTAATTTTGATTGTACTTTAGATGGTACCACTGACTACAACTGAACTATTACATATACTGTGCTTATGACGTCCCCGCTGGCCCCACGACAACCACACAAAATAAAGTTATACAATGTACAGAATAGAGTTTTCTCCCCCTCTTTTACCTTACTTTCGAATCAATGAAATATGGCTTTTGTTTTCTATTGAGATCATATATATGAAATCAGGGGCAAATGCAAGTCCGCTATCATCCCATAGAAGTCTTCGAGATGCATTATAACTTTGTACCACTTAGAGGGTTGTCGAGTTGTAATGCAGCGGTATGCATGAGGTCAGGGTACATAAACAAGGATGATTTTTTTTGTCTGATATTCAGACCAAAAAAGTCAGTTCGAAAATAGGATGGAGAGAGCACCCATTCGTTTGTATGGGTGTATACACACAGGGGTTTTTTACTTAGACGAATAGTACAAGTGAGGCCCCCTTCACACCACCGTATGCATTTTTACATTCGGCCGTATCCAGCATTTTTTCAGATGAATGAAGATTTGCCACGATCGAGTCCCGATCTATATTCGCCTATTTCATGCCATTCGTACGGGGCACTGTTGCGTGAACGTTAAAAAAATACACTAAAGTGAGGAAAAGCAGCAATCGAAATAAAATGCTAGCCGCATCAATTAATGCTTTATTAGGGCAAGCTGTCTTCTTTTCCCAGCGTTGTATGCAGGGTAACTCCCTCCCACTCACTTTTTTTTAACCTTCCATAGAAGTCTATGGGAGCTTGCTGTGTATTTCGGCAAAAGATAGAGCAAGACGTATCTATTCACACAACATATAAAATATGTGACCAAAAACAATCATGTATGTTCTATTTTTCCCAACACCATTATTTTACGTGGTACAAAATCCTTCATCTGAATCAGAGGCGTAACTTGAAGCTCCCGGGTCCCGATGCAAAACCTGTAATGCTTTACTCATTGTACTGGGTTCCTTATATGGAGAAGAGAGGCCTTATGGGCCCCCTAAGGCTCCGGGCCTGGGTGCAACCGCATCCCCTGCATCCTCTATGGTTACGCCCCTGGTCGGAACGAACCCATTGAAATTCAATGCTTTGCATGATTGCATTTTTTGTCAATTGTTTTACAGGGTGAAGTACCTGCGTAAATACGGTAATCTGAATAGACCTTAAAAAAGAAATTACATGTCTTTGTCTGATTTTTGGGCGGTAATAGGATATGTCAATGTTCGGTTTACCACATATCGGACAGCATATGGACAGGAGTCCGTGTGCTCTCCAATCCGAGTTGTGCCCAAGTATTTCAGGCGCAGATTTGTAGCGGCCGTGTGCATAAACCCTTATCTGACAGAAGATTGCAGAAGATGCTACTGCACTTCATAATCAGTTTTAGCATGTAGGGTAGTTACTGTAGAACGGTCACAGACTCATAAATCCTTTATATCATAGGTTTACCTGCATTAATGGGGGAAGAAAGTATGTTTTGTATTTGCAGCTTCTTTTTATTTGCTGGAGCTATTAGTTCACTAGTATCTGCTATATAGGGAACTGCAAGGAGGACACAGATCATGTATTTCCTGCTCACCCTTGTAGATCTAAATAAATAAACAAACAGCAAACATTAATAAAGATCTAATAAAAAGGTAAAAGTAAAGTGATATAACACCCTATAACGCCTTCTTTACAAACTTCGCTTTCTGAACTGATCTATAGCTTTGGCAGCACCTGTCACTGATACACTTTGCATGGGCAACCCACAAAACTGTTTTGTGGATGTTGTGCCAACATGAAAACTTCCTGAGGTCATCTCAGGAGAATGTTCTCTGTTTCCCAACCTTGCTCTGTACTTCAATATTCTGGGAATTAACCTAGAAACCAGTATCCTCCCTTGTGAGAGCACAATGTCCTTATCAGAGTTGGAATGGGAAGGGCACACCTCAAAATATTTGAATACCAGCCTGTGCCAGCGATCATGTGACAGGATTTTGAGGCAACTAAATGATGAATAAATAGGATGCAAACAAGTTTATATACTGTAACAAAAGGCCAACTTCTGTATATAATATGTAAATCTAACCGTTTAGTTACGTATCTATGAATGTTTGTGTTGAATAAAGATTGTGCTTCCTTTAAGCCAGAATTGATAGGAACACATTTAATACAATCAATTCCATAATGAAAAAAAATTTTGAAAATGCGTATGTAGGTCTAACTAAGAAATAATGACCACTGACCAATGTGGGTTTTCTCCGGGACAGTAATACAATGTCTACCAGAAGATGTTTGTACAGTGTGAACAGGCTTCAGATACGGTTCTCCTGAAGTTCCAATGATCAAACTTCAAGTTGGCGCTAAAGCGTCCAATCCCTGTCAATAATTGTAGTATAAATTAGGGCACATCCACATGGCATACACGTATTTGTTGTTGCCAAATTCACTGTAGATCTTTCAGAAAATTTATGGCAGAAATCTGACGCGAAGCCTCTTCAGACGACCGTTTTTGCGCGTGTTTTTGCAGCCATAAAATATTTGTGCACAAAAACATGGCGAACAGCAGCCATTCGTTCTGAGTTCGTTCTCATGAACATTTTTTGTGCACACATTCCCCGCACGCGCAAAAAAGTATGTCTATAGTAAGATTTTCTTTTATAATATTTGTATTTCCTGTGCTATCGCTTAGTGATGACGCGGGTACCCGTGGCCCGTACACAGTGGGACTAATCCATGGTCGTCTACAAAAGCTCTAAATTTCTGCTGCAGAATGGCCAAGGGAATCACACTAAGATTAGCCCACATCGTAATTCAGTGGATGTAAGGGATTAAACAGCATGGGCATGTGCTTGTCCCATTTTGCAGCCCTGAAGATTTCAATGGTTTCTTTTTCGCTATCGGTATTCTCATGCATAGAATACCTGCTCCTCAGAATACCTCATATTTATTCGTATTTATTAGTATTTTTGCCGCAAGCAGTATGGCTTTAAATGCCAGGGGAGCCTAGGGTATCAGTTCTGGTGCGGTTTACTTCTGAGATACACGGCAGCACGCTAGGCAGAAGTGTGGCATCACTAAAAAGTTGTAAGTCTGCCTGGTGCACTACATGTACTATTTGGCCTGGCACCCTTTGTATGCTTTATCTATGTGCAAGTATCGTAACAAGGTAGTGTCTCCCCTCAGTATAAGTCCTCTTTCACACGAGCGGTTTCTTGCAACTGTTAGCCGTGAGAAAAGGTTGCCGGAAAATCGCGACCATGTAAAGCATTGGATTCCAATGCATTCATTAATAGAGATGAGCGAACGTACTCGGTAAGGGCGATTTCGCAATCGAGCACCGCGATTTTTGAGTACTTCACTACTCGGGTGAAAAGTACTCGGGTGCGCCGGGGGGCAGTGGGGGGGGTGCGGCGGAGCGGGGGGTAGCAGCGGGGAACAGGGGGGAGCCCTCTCTCCCTCTCCCCCCCACTCCCCTCTGCAACCCCCCGCTCACCCACAGCGCCCCCGAGTACTTTTCACCCGAGTAGTGAAGTACTCGAAAATCGCGATGCTCGATTGCGAAATCGCCCTTACCGAGTACGTTCGCTCATCTCTATTCATTAACATGGGTCATTTTTAGCTTTGAGAAGAAAAATGCAACTTCAAATAGCCGGCAATTTTCACCTGTGATTTTTTTTTTTTTTGCAGTGTCAAGATAGGCCATGACTAGAGATGAGCGAGCCTACTCGGTAAGGCAGTTACTCGAGCGAGCATCGCTCTTCTCGAGTAACTGCTTAGTGTTCCGAGCAGGCTCGGGTTGGTTCCCCCCGCTCAGCTCCGCTCCGCTCCCCTCCGCTGCCCCCCCGCTCAACCCCACAGCCCACCCGAGCCTGCTCGGAACACTAAGCAGTTACTCAAGAAAAGCGATGCTCGCGCGAGTAACTGCCTTACCGAGTAGGCTCGCTCATCTCTAGGCATGACCTATCTTTTCATGAAAATCGCAGAGAGCTCCCTTAGATTTTTTTTGGAGCTGGAAAAAAAAGGGAGGGGAAGGAGTTTACCTGCTTTGGCGCTCCTTGAAGAAGACAGCTGAGTCTACTTAGCTATTTAAGCTAAATAGAGCCATTCTGCTGACCGCTGCTGGAGCGTCCTTTTTACGTGATGTGGCCACGTGAACGGACGAGAAAATGCCAACTCCTATTAGTTCGGAATTAGATTGCAGCAATGCCGCAATTTTTTGATGCAATGCGACCTCCGTGAAAACGCACTGCTCATGTGAAATAGACTTAAGGTAGGTATGTGAGTTGTCCATCAGCACTTTGCACTTGTACAATGCTCCTCTATATAGCAGTTTGGACATCTGTCTGCTGAGGGATGTGGTGCCTATACCTGCCCTTCTATTTTGCATTAGTATATCGGTAACTATATTACTATTTTCTGCCATTCTATAAACACGTTGATTCTAGGTGGCTGCATGGCCACTCTAAATCACTCTGTCAGAGGTTCTTTAGATAGACACTTACGCAGAAAAGCCAAAGGAGCAAAGATCTGGTCCTACTTTTGTACTTCTGTGTTTGCATCACTCCTATAGACTATACAAGTGTAGGCTTTGATTGTTGCTGTTCTTTGGGTGCCCAACAGAATGGAGACTACTGCACCAGATAATCCCATGTTCCTTAGGGCTCAGTCAGACCAGCGGCGATCCGCACGCATTTCCGCGCAGAAAAAAGTCTGCACCTCAGGTGCGGAAGAAAATCTGCACCTGTCAAAGAAAGAACATATGGGTGGCAATGGACGTGGTCATGCAGATTTTCATCCGCACATGTGGTGCGCTTTTTTCTGTGCGAGAAAACACACATATATCTGCTCGTCTGACTGAGGCCTTAGTATAGACTCATCAATTTTAATGCCGTTAGGCTGAATACCCTCAGATTCTCAGACAACTGGCTGTTCTCACAATGCCAGGTCCACTTTAAACAGAAGCAGCTATAGGTTCCCTGACTCATCCTTAGGCCTTATTCACATGACTGTATATATGTAGCTAATTTAGCTGCGTCAAAAAATTGCGACCATCTGAAGCATTGGATTCTAATGTATTCATCCAGATGAGTGATTTTTAGGCAAATAAAAAAATCGCACCAGGAAAAATGGGACATCGGCAACTGAAAACAGTGACGGATTTTATATGGCGCGTGAAAAGATAGTTTTTACCCCATCTTTTGCTGAGATACACTGGAAGCTCTTACAGCGCTGTGAAATTAGTTGGCGCCAAACAAATAAAAATTATTATTATTATTACTTCTATGGAAGCTGAAAAAAAGGGAGAGGGGAGGGAGTTTAGCTGCGATTTTTCACCGTGTATGACCGAGCGTAAAAACGCATACGGTCATGTGAAAGAGGCCATAAAAGCAGGGGTAACTATGCTCTCCTCCCTCAGATTGATATGACAGCTATTGTGAAGGCTAGATGTTGCCTATGCCTACTCATTGTCTGTATTCTCAAGACCTTTGGCACAGGAGGGGACACATAAGCCAAAACTTATGCCCTGCATGAATGTAACACTTATTTTCTGGAAAACAAATTCCTCTGGCCTGATGAGAACACAATGGAACTGTTTGGCCATAAAGACCATCCTTATCTATGGCGGAAAAAGAGGGAGGCTTATAAGCCAAAGAACACCAACGGCAATGTGATGCAGGAAAGTGGCAGCATCTTGTGTGGGTGCTTTGCTGCATTAGGTACTGGTGCTCTTCACAAAATAGCATTATGCTCAAGGAAAATTTTGTGGAAATATTGAAAAAAACATCAAAACATCACCCAGAAAGGTAAAACTTGAATGCAAATAGGTCTTGCAAATGGACAATGACCCCAAGAATAGTTCCGAACTTGGGTAAAATGGCTTAAGTACAACAAAGTGTTTACAGTGGAGTGCCCATTACAAAGCCTTGACCTCAATCACATAGAAACTTTATGGGCAGAACTGGAAGTACACTAGCAAGTTATTGTGAGACGTTTGTGGAAAGCTATTTGAAATATTTGACTTGTTAGACAATTTGAAGGCTAAGTTACCGAATACTAACCAGGTCTATGTAAACCTCTGAGCCATTGGGAAAGTGATGAAAGAAATAAAAGCTTAAATAAATCATTATCTCTAGTATTATTCTGACATTTTACATTCTTCAAACATAGTAGTGATTCTAACTGACCTAAAAAGGGAACATGGACCAGGGTTCATTGTCAGGAATGGCGAAAAACAGGGGTTTTAATGAAGGTGGCTAAGGTGTATGTTAACATATGACTTCAGCTGTATGCCATATATGTTAAAGACAATTGCCAACATTCTCTATTCTTCATTGACAGGATAAGCTTTTTGAAGCTGTGGCTAGAAAGCAGCTGGAGAGATGCTTGATATCCAAGTCTGGTGCCAGGAACAAATTCTGTTTTTACATCTACATATATTTTCCAGCTGCAGCAAGACTAAATCAGATTTGCAATTAAGAAATAAAAAGCTACCTCGGTAAGATCAGAAGTCAAACTCTGTCTCTTTTCTCAAGCTAACATTGAAATCTCGCTCGAAGTAGAAACATTTACTGTATGTAGCATTAAATCAAATGGCTAATGTGACTGTCAAGATTTCAGGCTCCTAAAATCAGCACTATAATTAGCAATCAGTAATCACTGTTATAGAGGAATAAGGCTTGTAATCTTCAAATTACCTGTTTGCACCAATTACATCTTACTGATGAAACGTTCCAATCAAGTGCATGTGTGCCTAGTAAAAAAATATATATATTCCTCAACACTGAAACAGCAGTGCTCTCCAGTCTGCCGCTTCACTTTACAAGTTGGAGGCTTCATCGGTGTATTCCCGTCTTCTCAACTATAAATTCAGTAAAAATGTTCAATGGTTAAAAAGAGAAGAATCTCCTCTCTACGTTTTCATTAGAATCCTACTTTTCCCATATAGGATGTCCATTGTCCGGTTTCTCTTTTATGGTTGTCATTGTCAAAGCAGGTCTATTTATGTTAAGCTCCAAAATCTTTTGGGCAATGCTTCCCAATCTAGTCTTCAAAGAACTTCAGCAGGTCATATACTATATGGAGGATTTCCTTGAAATAACCCGCTTCTCTGACTATCTGATGCCAACTGTGTCTTGGTAGTACATTGGCAGTGCGGTACCTGGAAACTGGTGGACTTTAGTACCATAAAAACGTGTTTCCTATATGTGATATGTTTTAAAAAAGTATTTCTATCTTGGTAACCCCATTCCAATGTACTGTAAATAGGAAACTGAAGCACTTACCAATGCCATATTCTTTTCAAAAATTACCCACTTTCTTGAAAACCTTTATCTTTAAAGTTGTTGACTAATCGCTCTCAGCAGAACTATCCATCTCTGCTATGGAGTGGAGATGGCTAATGCTTGCACACTTTTAACTGTGAGTGCGATGAGCTGCTGGGTGGCTGGGATCTCTGGAGCATATGTGCAATAATCCCGGTCCAACCACCAGCTACCACTCTGCTCTGCTGTTTCTGAGAAGAACAAACAAGTGCTTTTTATTTGCACTATCCTTCTATGCAAACATACAGCAGAGCGCAGCGGTAGCTGGAGCTATTAGACATGTGCTCCAGAGATCCCGGCCACCCAGCAGATGCTTGCACCCAGAAGATTTGGACCTCCAGTTGTTCAACTGAACTGAATTTGGAGCCCCATAGCTTTTTATGCTGAATTAAGTTAATTTCAAATAAGACCTCATTCACACAAGTGTATGCATCTTACGGCTGCCCACACATACCATAAAATCGCATTAATGAAAAATAGCTGAAATTGGGTCCCGAGCTTAATTAGCGTTTTCAAAAATACATTGGTCGGCAGAATGCTTGGAATGACTTATAATAGGTTAAATAGCGGCAGCTGTCTTCTTTTCCGAGCGCCGGATGCAGGTAAACTCCCTTCTCCTGCCTTTTTTTCAACGCTCATAGGAGTCCAAGGGAGCTTCCAGTGTTTATCATCAAAAGATAGGTCCAGTCCTATCGGTCGCCGATGTTGTAGTTTTGACGGTGCAAATTTTTACGTGCCCAAAAATCGACCATGTAAATGAATGGATTGGAATCCAATGCTTTACGTAGTTGCGATTTTCGTATAATGTATTTACACAGCTAAATAGCCGCATAAAAACGCTTATGTGCATAAGGCCTTAACCATAGGAAGCTTGGGTCTTATGGCTGTAAGATAGACACTTAAATTTGACATGACTTATCTTATTCTGGCCCTTTAACGTTGACATTTCTGCTATAATTTTGTCATTTTTTTCCTTTTTTTTTTTAAATAAATGACAGGAATTCAGGTAGTGCAGCTAATACCCTATGTTCAGAATTACCAGTAGAGGTATGACAATCCTATTACACGTGTTTTTTATAATGCTACAATTGTTTTAAAAAGGTAGTGTTGTCTATGTGCATGTTACATTGTCCTCCTTTAAACCTAATGCAAGAAAAAGAAACTTCTCAAATTGTACAAGACCCCAAGAGATAGAGCTTTTACATACTCAATTCACAGCTATATATCATACCAATATGTCAAAAAACACCCCATGGACAGCGCTGCTAGACAATGCACATATGATGGATTTATGCTACTTTAATAACAGGGTTTATCCACGCTTACTTACTGTAATTATCTCTAATTAATTTCTAAATAAAAGTACTAAGCTAGAACACATTTAGATAATAGATAATAAGACGATGCTCACAACAGAACGTCAAAGATAGATTTCCTCTGAAAATGGTAAATCAGAAGTTAAAGCATAAGTCATGCCGCATTCACACGGGCGAGAAAATCGTGCGAGATTTGCGCGTTGCAAGATGCACAAATATAAACCCCATTCTTTTGAGTGGGGTCATACACATGACCAAATTTTTTTCCCACATGGCACCGCGATGCGGGAAGCAAATCGCAGCATGTCCTATCTTGTGCGTGCTCTTGCATTGCACCACCCATTGTTTTCAATTTGGCCGGTGGCAGCATTGCTACACATACTAGGTGCACACGATGCAAGGTCTACCATTGAAAATAATGGGAGAAACTCTGCGAAGGTTCCCTGCACCCCCGAAGTGATGCACAGCCGTTTTCACATGAAAATGCTTCACATCCTCGCGGATTTCACATGGATGGCAGGGCGTATATAGGATGTATATAGGCGTCCCCAGCATATGCTGTGTATGGAGCAGGCTCGAGAACTGCAATCAGAGATAGCTCTGATTGTGGCTGTTAACCATTTAAATGCCATTTTTAGTTTTGATATCGGCATTTAAATGTCCCGATTAGAGATGAGTGAACATACTCGTTTTGAGTAATTACTCGATCAAGCACCACGATTTTCGAGTACTTCTGTACTCGGGTGAAAAGATTCGGGGGGCGCCGGGGGACGGGGGGAGGCGTGGCGGAGCGGGGGGTAGCAGCGCGGAACAGGGGGGAGCCCTCTCTCTCTCCCTCTCCCCCCACTCCTCGCTGCAACCCCCCACTCACCCACGGCGTCCCCTGAATCTTTTCACCCGAGTACTGAAGTACTCGAAAATCGCGGCGCTCGGGTGAAAAAGGGGAGTGGCCGAGTAGGTTCGCTCATCTCTAGTCCCGATTGATTAGAATTTGAATGTCCATTCCTTCTCCCGAATAAGATTGCAGGGTTGCAGTCTGGGTTTCATGACAGCCCGGGGGCTTCTAAAGGCCCCCACGGCTTTTATGTATTTCTGCCTATTGGGGCAGCTTCACACGAGCGTATGCGCAAGAACGCTCGCTGCAAGATAAGGTATTTGCAGACAAGTGAGGTATGATGAGGTTGTTTTGTGTCTGCATATATTACTATACTTTTTTGCGCACACAGGGCGAGTTCACACTCACACAACACACCCTATCTGTGGAATAAAAAGCTTATTAGCCTAATGAGGTCCAGAAGTGTTCTTTTCCCCACATTTTGTGCACTTCCGCTTGCGTATTTGCACACCTACCATAGTTGTCTTTTGGGCCCATAGTGTGCAAAATGGAGAAAGATAGAGCAGGTCCTACTTTTCAGCGCTCGTAAAATGCACAAGAAAAATATGCTCATAAGAAAAAACTCATTAAAATCAATGTGTGCACATATACTCACATAAAAGTTAAAAGACGGTTAAAGTTTGATGCTCCGTTCAGTTTGGACTCCCTTGTGCATCCAGACAGAAGACTAGGGCCACAATGGGTCTGTTTCTGAACACAGGACAAAAAGGGGTATCCATTTTGGAGTAAAAGTCTTCATTCATATGTGTGCTGTACAAAAAAAACCCTATTTTTAAAATGACACAATTGCCCAAAAAAACGAAAATCGTAACTTTTTCCTTCTGCTTTGCTTCGATTCATTCAAAAACGGTGGGGTCAAAATATGCAGTACACCCCTAGATGTATTTGTAAAGGGGTCTAGTTTTCAAAATGGGGTGATTTGTGGGGGTTCTTTATCGTTTTGGCCACTCAATGACTCTACAAGTGGGCAATGGTGCCTAAAACACCTACAAGCAAAATGTCTGTTCTAAAAGTCACCGGCTGCTCCTTTAGGTTTTTATGCCCTGTTGTGCATACGGACACAAGATTAGGGCAACAATGGGTGTGTTTCTGCAATCTTGGCTTGGTGTAGGAAAACAAAGTGTTCCTCAAGATGTTAATAATCAATGTTAAATTTGTACGTCTCCTAAATGGTTAATAAAAGCAAAAGTTTTTCCAATGTGCTTCCAGAATAAAGTAACCAGACGAAAATATATATCTTATCAAAACTTTCTACAATATCTTTGCACATATTTGAGATATTGCAATTAGAAATGTGAAAAAATGATGATTTTTTCAAAATTTTCTTAATTTTGGAGCTTTTAATAAATATACACAAATTCTATCGGTCTATTTTTTCCGCCTAAATAAAGCACAAAATGTGCCGAAAAAACATTGTCAGAATCACTTGGATATGCAAAACCTTTACGGTGTTATTCAATGCTAAAGTGACGCGTGTCAAATTTCCAAAATTTGGCCTGGGCATTAAGGGGCAAACAGGCTTGGTCACTAAGGGGTTAAGTCTCAAGCTTAATTAGCAGTGAAATTGGCCGTTCACACAATCGGGAGCTGTGTGTTATCCAGCTCCCACAGGAGTCTATGGAAACTCCCATGCATCACGCATCAAAGATAGGTCAGGTCCTATCTTGAAAAAATTCCTTCCTGTGAACGTTTCTAAGGTAACCATTGGTTCTAATAGATGCAATCTTTTCACGCGCCTATAATGCGCTAAAATCACGCTCGTGTGAACGAGGCCTAAGTTTGTTTTACAGTAAAGTTTTTTTCTATCCAATCAGTGGTGCCTGTATGAAAGTGTGTAAGGACCTCACCCTTTTTCTAAGGGCAATGCTAATGCCGAATTGTTAATTTCTTTGGAAATTTCATGAAGAACACAAGTGTTTATTAATACAGACATTCCTTTAACCCCTTCCGCTGCATGCCTTTTTTTTTTTTTTTTTCATTTTCATTATTTCCACCTCACAAAAAAATTATAATTTTTTTTAATTTTTCCAGTGAATTAGCTACACGAGTGCTTCATTTTTGTGAGATAAGTTGAATTTTTCAATGGTACAATTTAATGCACCATATAATGTACTAGAAAAATTTCTGACTGGGGTGAAATGGAAAAAAACCCACAATTGTACCATTACAGCAATGCCAAATTGCTATAGTTTTTAATGCAGTGCAACTTAAAAAAAAATAAGACAACTTAAAAAAAAAAGCCTTCTGCCACCATCTTTTAACCCCCATAATTTTTTAAAATTTTTCCCTTCAATGAGGCTACGTGAGGGCTTGTTTTTTGAGACGTGACCTATAGTTTAGGGTTTATTCACAGGAGCGTATATCGGCTGCCATTTTCACGTCCGGGGGATATACGTTATCATCTGAGCTGTCTTCACTCCCCCTCGCTAGCTCTCTGCCTTTCTCCTGCCCTCTGGCTGTTTGCAATGGGAGGGGGCGGGACGGAGGCAGAGCTAAGCTCCCGCCCCTCTCTGCCCCTTGTCCGCAGCCAGCAATGGGAGGGTAAGGAAGGGGGCAGCAGTTTAGTTGGGAAGGAGGGTGGGGGTTGGGGGAGGAGGGGAGTGTTTGATGTTCAGGAAACCTCAGTGACACCCAACATGCTCAATACATGTACGACGCACATCAGGAAGTGGATATTAAATGTTATAAATTGTCCACTGTATCTACTATTGCCTTACAGCCCATTTTTAAATGGTGTTTCTATGTAATACCTGTCGTTGTTATGGTTCACATTACATAAATATTGCAAACAGTGGGTACCCATGCAAAACATGTAATAGGGTCACACCTACCATGTGACATTTATAAAACTTGAGTCTTCTTATGTGGTAGAGGGGCCTGTGAGCTCCCTGGGCAAGACTCCCACCTGTGCACCCACCACAGTTACACTACTGCTGGAAATCAGCAAGAGCACAAGAAAAAGAATTATAAGTGCATGTCTGCAGCATTATCTATCTATCTATCTATCTATCTATCTATCTATCTCATATCTATCGATGTATCTATCTATCTCATATCTGTCTATCTATCTATCTATCCATCCATCCATCCATCCATCCATCCCTCTTTCCATTCTATTTATACAGCAAGCATTTATATGAACAGCTCATATAAGTCTGACCTGTTCTCATTTTTGGCATCGCTTAGATGTTATGAGATCAACCTATGCAAATGCTGAAGTCAGGCAGAGGAATTAATCAATGTGATAATTGCGCCAATTATATGGGGGCACTCTCTGAAGTCAGAGGGAAGATGAAGGAGCGTAATAGAACATGTCGAGTGAAGGCAGATCCTAATTTGGATGTCTGAAATGCATTAGAAGAGAGAAGAGGAAGGTGGGATATTATAGAAATGTTACATTCATTAAACGATTAAACAAAGCATACATAGTAAAGCACGTTCCAAATAGAGAAAGGAACGAAAGAGGAAGAGTTCATGCCCCGAGGCTAATCCGAAGAGTGGTAGGTTAAGTGGAAATCACTAAAATACAGTGCTAAAGGAGTGACAGACCAATGAGTAGCTCTCCATCAGAGATGGTAAAGTACAATTCAAGAATAACATTATATTAGGGAACAATATACAACGTCTGTATTTCACTTACAGTACATAAAATCTATAGATAGTCGGGAAAAAACACTTTTAAAGGTAAGGGTCTGGCGACTAGAACGGATTACAAGAAGCCAGTCACAGTTTTGATCTTTAGTGGAGAGATCTCTACAAATATGAATTTGCTCCCCACTGACTTGAGTTATGGAAGCATATAAATGAGACGAGTATGTTTCCATAATTCCAATTCATTTCAGTGGATAAGAAGAGCTCCTAGGCGTCAGGAGGACTGCTCAGCCCTAAGCTGGTCTTCAGAACAGTGCACCCTATGGCGTATCTCTACAAGAAATCTATTAATTTCATCTCATAACAAAGTTCTCGTTTCCTGTATGGTAAATATCCGCCCTTTACATTATGCATATATAATGAAATAAAGTGAAATGAAGGGATACCGTAATGCTGATTCTATGCCTCCTATTATAACAGGGTAGGGAAGCTCGGAACAATTATTTCCAGGATTGGAGATATTGAAGTTTCAAAGTTGTGTAAAACGAAAAAAAAAAAAGGGGGGGGGGGGGGGGGATACAGTATTAGCCAGTAGAGCAAAGCGTGATTGTTCCCAGCAAGAGAAACCAAGTAATGTTGTAGATATGATAGCTTTTAGTGGCTAACAAAAATACATAATGTTATAGAGAGCTTTCAGGTCTTCTATTGACCCTTCCAGAAGACCTGAAAGCTCACTATAACATCATGCATTTTTGTTAGCCATTAAAAGGTATCATATCTACAAGATTATGTGGTTTCTCTTGCTGGGAACAATCACACAGTTGTGTAACTTACTGCAGTCTTCACAATCAATATGTCTATACGTTGACACATGAAGAGCACCTGTTTTTATTGTGAATGAAAGCAGACACATTTTACAGATGGAATACTTGCTTTATGACAGGACTTTCCAGGACAGATTTTCTACATAAATGATCACACGCAAAGTGAGAGAATTTATATAAATAGAACTCATGTTGCAGGTGGCAGCAAAGTTGCCCTTCAGAAGAAACGAGTCAGCATCAAGGAGCCTGCCAGGTAGCGCCTACACATGATACCTGTTGTCATTAGCCTGCAGGGTGTGGGAGTTATCACATAGGCGTGTGCCAGTTGGCAAGAGATACTTCAAAGAAAATACTAGCATTTTATTAAGAGAGGGAGTTGCAGCTGCCCACAAAACAACCAATACAACGGCATCTGTCACTAACATGGATTGTTTTCATGAGTTCCACCCTTCAAGATTTTCCATGCTTCCTATGCCCTGTAAACTCAACGTTCATTAGTCATCTGTTATGAGTGACAATCATGATGTACACTCAGGATGTGTTTATTACTATGTAGTGTTTTTCGGTGTGTCAGCTTTGCAATTGTATGATTTGGCTCATGGAATTAAAAGATATTCAATATACAAACTGACTTTATTTTTCATGTTAACCCTTCACCACCCAGTGAACACCCAGTAACTTGTACGAGAATTGATTTTTGCTTTGTGAGCATACTAATTTATATCTTTCCGATGTAGCACAAATGAAATTTTGCTGTTGTTGAGACATAATTACTTTAAAAAATAACACTCCCTCTGGAAGCCATGTTCTCCAATGGCGAATCAGTCAACTTCTGTGTTTTTTGATGTAACTGATTGGGTCTCGGCACAAGGAAGAAAGGAAGCATTTCTTAAAATTGTTCTGTTGATTCTGTTTATAATGGAGCTGATAATTATAATGTAAAAGACGCCGTAAGGTTGAGAATAGAACAAGAAATTATAGTTATAACTAAGTGGCTGCTGATTGGCTGCTCAAATGTAAGTTCCTGTTAGATAGTAGAGAGCAGGACAGGACTATTAATGAGTAATACATACCTCTCCTGGCTTTACTGCATCATGTTGCCATGGTCATTAGTGCACATTGATGATGCCACTGAACTAAGTGTCCGGTGGAACCATATTTAAACAGGCAACTACTGCAATATAAAAAGGAATTCCTGCTGCTGCATTGACAGAGTCCCCATGAGCCGAGGTGCTGCTGGGAACTCTACTAGGAGAGGCTCTATAGTCTGCAGAAGAGCTGAGTGAGCGCTGTGATCCAGGTACAGGACCTGTGTAAAGACCAGAGAAAAAGAACACGGTGACATTGCTTACATACTTGGTAGCACTAGTTTAGTCTACACTGAAAGTACTACAGTTCTGAAGAATTTAGGGCAGCATTGCCATCACTAATTCTAGCATGCAATATTGTCAAAAGATTGTCGAAAGGATAAGTATTGGAGTTGGGGTTAGGATTAAAAAGGCTGAGCAGAAAATGGGGGTTATCTCTTAAAAACAAAAACATTCTCTTCTGTGCATCCATAATTTAGGATGCTAAGTGGCTACAAGCTATTACTGTGGCTCCCATGTAATAATATACAACCTTTTATTTCAACTGCAAGTTAGCCAACAAAAGCCAAAAATAAAACAAAAGCCAAATTCAGTTAGAGGATAAGCCGAGCTCAGGAAATAACACTCACCACAGCACCACTTTAGGTCCTTTTACACAGGACCAATGTCGGACAAACGATGCCCGATACTTGTCCCTGTGTTTCCTCGCTCCCATGCTGGTTCACAGAGTGGCCATGCTGCATAAAAGACCAGCGATGAAGCTCATTGATCATCGTGCAGTTTAAACAGTGGCCGTTCAGTAGCAAATGGCCGCTGTGTTATCTCAATGGAGGGGGGGCGGGGAGCGAGTGGAGAGAAATCTCCTGCACTGCCTCGCCCCAATGCTGCCCGCTCTGTGAACCAGCTAGCTCTGCTAGCTCCCGTGCAGGAGCCTGGGAGCAAGGAAACACAGGAACAAATGTCAGGCATTATTTCCCATGTAAAAGGATTAAAGTTATCTATTTGCAAACAAAACTATTTGCTACACGATATGCTTCTGGGGTCCAAATTTAGTTAGAGGATAAGCTGAGCTCGGGGAAAAAACCCTCACCACAACACCCCTTAGCGTGATCAAAGTATCTATTTATCGATTGACAGGCACTAACATTTATAGAGGCACATGCTTCGATTACAATATTGTAAAATTTGTTATAAAATATTTTTTTATTATTATTAGTCAATAAGACATAAACACAATATGAATATGCAAGATAAGGAATTTAACATCTAAAATGCAGAGGGAAAAGCAGTGCAGACACAGTAGAATCTTACATGATTAATTTCTCAGAACATAAAAGTACAGTAAGTCATCTTGCTTCCTTCCCCCCGGCCAGTCTAAATGCTGCATAGCTATCTCCTAGAAATTTGGTCTCAGTCATTCATTTAAGGCTTTTTGAGTAACTATTTAATATCTATAAATCCTCAAGAAAGAAGATGAATCAATATAATGAAAGGAGGCATACAAGATGGCTACCTTACACAAAATAGCTATGCATAGGATAGAATATGGAGCCATATTCATTTCACTAACAACTGTAATTAAGGCTTATTTTTGAACTGTTTCAAGCACCCTCTAAAATCTTGAATAGGGCTTATTTTCAGGGTAGGTCTTATCTTCAGGACACATCTAAGATTTTGGACTTTAATTACAAAATATTCTACTTCTAAAAATTTTTTTCTTTGCCTAATCTTTTACATCTTAAATAGAGATGAGCGAGCACCAAAATGCTCGAGTGCTCGTTACTCGAGTCGAACTTTCAGTGATGCTCGAGAGTTCGTTTCGAGTAACGAACCCCATTGAAGTCAATGGGCGACTCGAGCATTTTTGTATATGACTGGTGCTCCGCTAAGGTTTTCATTTGTGAAAATCTTAGCAAATCACCAAAGTCATGTAAAAAGCACAGAAATGGATAGGGCAGGCGAGGAGCAACATGCAGGGCTGCATTTCGGGCTCCGAGGTCTCACTATTAAGCCACAATAGTGGCAAGAGTGAGACCCCCCCAACCGCACTGTCAGCATAAAGATCGTTCTCCTCTGCCACAGCTGTAACAGCTGTGGCAGAGAAGAACGATGTTAGCCCATTGAATTCAATGGAGCCGGCAATACAGCCGGCTCCATTGAAAGCAATGGGCTGCAGGCGAGCGCGGGATGAATTTTTGGGAAGGGCTTAAAAATATAAGCCCTTACCTGAAAATCATCCTAAAATGTGTAAAAATAAAAAAAAAATGTATACTCACCTTTCCGCTGCAGCCGCGTCTGGCCGGCAGTTCTCCTGAACTGCTCTGAGTAGTATTCAGCAGCTGGGGATTTTGAATGACAGCTGAGAGCTGCTCCTGATTGGTCCCTGCGCTGAGCCAATCAGAGGCAGCACTCACTCACCCATTCATCAATTCATGAATGGGTGAGTGAGAGCTGCCTCTGATTGGTGAGGCTGTGACCAATCAGAGGCAGCTCCTTCAGCAGGCGGGGATTTTAAATCCCCGGCTGCTGAATACTACAGAGAGCAGTTCAGGAGAACTGCCGGCCGGCCGCGGCTGAACTCCGTCTGCCGGGACAAGGTGAGTATATATTTTTTTTTCATTTTTACAGAGTTTTGGATGATTTGCAGGGAAGGGCTTATATTTTTAAGCCCTTCCCGAAAATTCATCCTGAGATCGCCGGCAGCCCATTGCTTTCAATGGAGCCGGCTCCATTGAATTCAATGGTCAGTGCTCGTTTAATCGAGACGAGTACCGCGTCGTGCTCGTCTCGAGTAACGAGCATCTCGAGCACCCTAATACTCGAACGAGCATCAAGCTCGGACGAGTATGCTCACTCATCTCTAATCTTAAAATGTTATTTCTAGCCAAAATGAGCAAATCATATATAATTCCAGAAAATATCCTGAAGCTGTATTATGACTGAGCACTTGGAAACCTTCAACATTGAATATAAGTTGTAAAGAAATATGTGTGCTGGTGTATTCTTTAATTGCTCCAGATTTTTTCACAATGAAGTGATATACTTGTGATTAGTCCATATGTAAATAATAATATAGAGGGACTTTTAAAAGCAACTACGTTTGACAGCTTAATAGCTTAATGATAGTGTTTATTTAATCGTTACCATTTAAAAAGCTGTTCTTCACATACTGTACTTTCCCGTAAATTTCATTTACTTCCAAAAGAATGTGTCTAAGCATATGAATTGAGCACCAAGTTATAAAAAATAGTTTCCTATTTATTTATGAAATATAAAATCCACCAGTCAATGAGCAAAATATCTAATGGGTATATTTTCATGGTTTAAAACTTCCTCTGTCTCCATTTAGGAAACTTTGTAAGTTTGTGGCAGCTCATGCCTACGTAAAAGCATAGTGTTTAGTCCATAGGTTTGTTCACTTGCCAACTCTTCCAATGCAGACCACTTAATATGTCTGACTTCTTTCGTTTTGTATTCTTGCATGTTCATCATGGTACTGACACATCAATTTTTGATCTGGTGGCTAGTAGAGGAATATTAACTAAATATTTAATTTACTCTAGTGTACAAAAAAACCCTTCATTTCATTATTGATCACAAGATTTAACTTTTATTTCAATTTTGTCAATACATTTTTTCTATTATTCTGGGCTGAAAACATAGTTGAAGTGACCCTCCAGTCTCAGGAGAAAACTTTGTTCCAGGACAGTAGGAAGGGATAGGGGGGGATTATTACATACAGTCATTCTTCTCTGTCATCCATCCAATCCACCGCTCCTGGGCCCTATTTTCAGCTGTCCAAGATGGCTGCAGGAATTTTCTAACTAACTAATGCATACTGTGCACTGCTCACTGACTGGCCAGTGCTGATCATATAAGCAACAATTTCGAATCAGACAGCAGGCATAATGCATCAGTAGTCTAATACTATCAATGCACTGTAGGGAATTAGGTAGTCTGAAGATTGTGTTGGCCATCCTGGATAGCTAAAAACAAGACTCGGAACTGGTAGATGGGAGAGACAGCAAAGAAGACCAACTACACGTAATATACCCTCTTCTCTTTTGGTCCTGGGACAGAATTGTTTCCTGAAAACAGTGGTTCACTTAAAAAAGAGCCAGGGTCTGTGTATGTCACTCCTCACTGTCAGTTATTTCATTTTTTGTGACTCTGATAGTCTCTCTCTAACATGCGCTTTCTAAAGGTCCTTTTAGGTGAGCCGATTCTCATTTGAAAGAGTGCGTGATGTCACCACTAGCTGTTTAGACAGGCAGACACATTGTTGTCTCGTTCAAAGGAGCATTCTTCAGTATCATTCAGTCTTTCACATTCATTGTATAAGCGACTGTGAAAGACTGAAAGATCGCTGTTTGAATACCTGCATAAAATGAACATTGAGTAAAAACCAAACTTTTCTTATTCGTTGTGCAGTTGTTGGCTCACGTTTAGACCAAACGATTATGGCTTCTTTTAACGATAATCAGTCCATCTAAAGGCACCTTAACGATTGCTCTCTGTTCTTTATCTGACCAACAATAAATACAAGAATGTTTATTTTAGATATAGGCATGCAATACCTAACTGAAGGAGCATGCATAGCAGGTATGAACATACGATATAATTAAAAGACCATTTAGACGGGGCAAATGCCAGGCAAACGATGCCCGACACTCATCCCCACAGCAGCAGTGGAGCTAGTATCACTGGCTCACAGCAGGGCGGCTGGAGGAGATTTCTCTCTTCACTCTCCCCCCCTCCTCTCCATTGACTTAACATAGCAGCCATTCAGTATTGAACAGCTTCTATGTTAATTCAATGGAGAGGGGTGGGGGAGCACGAGGAGAGAAATCTCTTGCCGCCTCCCCACCCCCTGACAGCAGCTCTGTGAGCGAGCCAGCACACAGGATACACAGGGACGAGTATCAGGCATCATTTGCCCGACATTCGTCCCGTCTAAATAGACCTTTAGTGGAAAAACATGCATACTGCACTGTTTAATCAATGGGATTGTGATTATGTTACTCCGGCAATAAAGGCAATATTTTTTTTCTTAAGGCATGATTATCATATCTCAATATATCATATTATCTCACACTACAGCAATTTTCATTGTATCTATTTTTATTGTCAGCTGAATTGAAGACAATGTTTGAGCCTCATGGGCCTTTCACACCCCTTTGGCAGGAATGGACAGGGGCCGCACACAGGTGATCAAGGCTCTTGAGAGGCAGTCCTTTTTGAAAATGTAGACATTACACTATATTGAAACATGATAGAGCAAACATTTTTCATTACTATTTTGCTTTTTTTTTGCATAAAAACACAGATGAATGTTAAATCAGTAAGCAATTTGTATTCTATATGCTTATCCATTTACATAAATACCCTTTTTAGTATAATTCAGAACACTTCAGTTCCCACTTCTCTTTCTACAGAAGAGGTGAATGCACATTTTAATCCATATTCATTTTCTTGGTGGTATGCTCATTGTTGGTGTAACATTAGTAAAAGCTGTATTGTTTTGGGTTAAACTACTTATAAAGTGAGTTGGAACCATAAGATAATTGTGTTAGGTACTGCGTAACTGGAAAATTGCAAATGTAAAGTTCCTCTTGAAATCACTTTCTTCTGTGCTAGGACCTTCTGATTAAAACCAAAAAAGTCTAGACAAGATTTCAAGCAGGGCTTGGAGTTTGGCCAAAATGGTCAATTACAGCAGTTTACAATTCTGATTTTCCTAAGGCCACTGTCAGGCAGCCACAATGTGGTCCCGTTTTAGGATCTATATTATGGCTGCAATAGTCAAACTTCAACTGAACCAAACTTAAAACATCAAAATTTTCTAAAATGATCTAAATTTAGTTAAGCTGAACCACGGAAGGCTTGAGTGTTTTCATTGTAATACAGGCACTTAAGAACAGCCACATTACGACCACCTAAATATGGCCGAAGTCTGATTGGAGAATAGTAAAAATAAAAAATATGATTTGCCAACAGCCTCACATTTCCTTTACGTTAATGACTATAATCCTTCCTCTATGATGTAATTAAATCCTCCAGATGGGATTATTCTGTCAGGCTGACTGATGTTAATCCGCCTTGCCACAAACCGATTTGACTTTGGGCTATCATAGAAGGCAGCATCCAAGATTTTCATCCTCGACCCCTCCAAATGCTATTTAATTTTTGCTGCGGGGGTCCCAAATCTGTTACTCACAAAAATAGTTTTGGTTATGTGGCTAGTGATGCTGCACAGAGCCAAAGCATGATATCTTATGATGTGAACAGTATATTCTGTAACACTAGCAATGGCCAGAGCTGGCAGCACAATATTAATAATGGTATCAGGTCAGGCAATGGTCAGGGCAGGCAGCAGGCAAATATCAAGAAATGTAGCCAAGGTCAGGGATTACAAAAGTCAAACAAGTCAGGAAGCAGGCAGGTCAGAACTGGAACTAACAACTTACTGGGCTTTGGATGGAACCAATTGCTCAGGTATGTTCCATAGGGGGAGGATGCCTAATACAGCATGCGTTGGTTGATTGAGGGGGGGCACATTTAGGGAGCACGTGCTGGTCCTTCAAGAAATTTGTAAGCCCCATGGGCAGACACCAAGGAAGCAGCCGAAGAGTGAATGTGGTATGCAGCATGTGTGTGAGAATGGCGCCTGACCATCGCTCCAGCCACTGGTGAGCATGGTGTGAACTTTCCATGTGGTTCACAGTGGCTTATAGTTCATAGATGCATTATAACTAAAACTGTACACTTGAATGCAATGTAATCTTACTGAAGTAACACATATTTCATTCTAACATACAAAATTACATATATTGTGAAATACCTAAAGAATATGTCATTGATTGATTTTCCATCAGACATTTTTCCTTATCTTTTTGATTTGCTGTTGCTAAAGAAACCCTCACGGGAAAATTTGGAAATATGATTTGGATTTTAAGGACCAATGGCTTCCTTGAACCACTTCATTTTCTCTTAGTAAAATATCCCCTCTTTCCAGCTGCTTAGAAACAATATTTCAGATAGGTTGTCCAATTTATTCTACACTTACTAACGGTCCGTACCTGCCAGGGGCTTTAATGAATGCTCTCTTATTCCGTGGCATAAAATGATTAAGTTAATTGTGTCCCAGGATTCTGCCACTCTGCATAAATTATCTACGCAATGCTCACGAGAAGGATTAAGTCTTGAGAGGATGGATAGTTTTGCATATTTTATGGTAGAATCTTCAGAATTTTTTTGTTTGAAAATTAAATGATCATTAAGCCAGTTAAATAAAATGGTAAAAATACAAGGTTTAAAATGACAGCTGAATCATCTGATATGACATCCTGACTAACTGATACAAGGCGACTCCGGGCAACGTGGAGGTGCATCGGGAATCAAATGTCTTACTGCTTTGAATTCTAGAATGTGACTTTTGTTACTAGCAACAAAAATATTTAGTAAATTTACCCAAGCTATTACCCATGCAATTTTAAGGAATTGATTAGAGGGTCTGTATGATTTAGGGAACCAATTTTCAAATACACGTCAGTATTGTTCATCAGTATTTTGTGTGCCAAAACCAGGAATGGGTCCAAAATCCGGAAGAAATGCAAATGTTTCCATTATTCTTTCTCTCTGGACATTCCACTTCTGGTTTTGGCTTACAAAGTACTGATGAAAAATACACCCGTGGGAATTAGCCCTTGTGGGAATTCTGAGTAATTAGATAGGAAGGTCTCGTATTTGGTATGTTCAACAATTAGTTAAAAAGTATGCATTTTTATTTCTATTTGACTTTTTATATTTCTGGATGCTGATTTGATGTCATTTGATCCTTAGGGTGAAGTCACACGAACGTATATCGGCTCGGTTTTTACGCCGAGCCGATATACGTTGTCCTCGTGTGCAGGGGGAAGGATGGAAGAGCCAGGAGCAGGAACTGAGCTCCCGGCCCCCTCTCCGCCTCCTCTCAGCCCCTCCGCACTATTTGTAATGGGAAGAGGCGGGGCAGGGGCGGGGCTAAGTTCCGAGAATTAGGCCTTTCCCCATTGCAAATAGTGCAGAGGGGCGGAGAGGAGGCGAAGAGGGGGCCGGGAGCTCAGTTCCCGCTCCTAGCTCTTCCATCCTCCCCCCCCCCTGCACACGAGGACAACGTATATCGGCTCGGTGTAAAAACCGAGCCGATATACGTTCGTGTGACTTCACCCTTAAAGGTAGAGGATAATAATGCTTAAATGACGTCTCGTTAGTACATGATTGCGACTCCTGAGGAAGCCAAGAAGGTAAAACTGGTTAGGTGCATCATGAAGATCGACTTTTAATTGTTCTACAATGTCCATATTATGGATGGTTTTATTTTGTGAGTATAACATTAAAGTAGGGCAATATCACTAGGAAGTGGTTGGAGATACAGTACACAGCAACACTTTGCTATTCTGATTGGCATCTATAATGACGTAAGGGGAAGGAGTGACCAGAAAAGTTGCAGCTTGACGAGTGTATGAGACAAGCTGTAAGATAGAAGTTTTCCTTCTATAATATTGGAGCTCTAGAGCAGACTCTGAAACCTACCTGATGAATATATCCTCATTGCAAAAAAAAAATCCATGCTATATTTATTTACTAATAGCCGCAAGAAATTTAAATTACAAAAAGAGGTTATTCATTTCAAGCAGCAGAAAGAGTAATACATGTGTTACTAATTTCTATTAAAATGCTTTTTACTGAAATATTAAAAAAATGTAATTTTCACCATCATTCCAAATATGTGCCTAACATGGCATGAATAATAATATCCATGATTATTTAAGTGACCAAACCACAGGGCATAACGAGATAATGCTAGGCCTTAAAGTGAACTAGATGTCTATACCTCATGCATTTACCAGATCCATAGGAAAGTTAAAGTGTAAGGGCTCATTCACATGAGTGTATGCGTTCCCAGGCTGACCGCAACGCGGCCGAAAATCGCATCAATGAACAATAGCCGTGATCGAGTCCCGAGCTTAATTAGCATTACCTTGTCCATTCACACAGGCGTATCACGGGAAATGTACCAGCAGTGTAAAAATTCTTCGCCTGGCAGAAATCCACGGAATGACTTCTAATAGCTTCAATAGCGGCAGTTATCTTCTTTTCCGAACGCCGAACACAAGTAAACTCCCTCCCCCTCCCCTTTTTTTCTCCAGCTCCTATAGGAATATATGGGAGCTTCCCGCGTTTTTCGTCAAAAGATAGGTCTTGACTCTTGACCTATCTTTTAATGCAGCAAGAAAAATATTTTTTTTTACGTGCCTGAAAATTACTCATGTGAAAGAATGCATTGGAATGCAATGCTTCACATGGTCACAATTTTTCAATGCAGCTCCAAGAGCTGTGTATATACGCTCGTGTGAATGAGGCCAAAGTGTATGTTCACACATAGGGAAAATGCAGTGGATCTTCCGCAGTAGAAAAATCCACTACAAAATTCACAGCATTTTCGTATCAAAAACATAGAATATTTTTTTCAGCTGCAGATTCTTAGCTAAATTCACCCTGCAATTCTGTTCCTCTCACCATACGGAGCCTTCACTGCAGCACACATCGCTCACCCGACTACCACTACTAAGCCCTCTGCGGCTTCTGCCGGTCAGATGATGCACCCACTTCCCCATCGCCTGACCAGCGTTGGCGGAGGACTCAGTAGCGGTTGTCGGGTGAGGGATGTGTGCTGCAGTGAAGGCTCAGTATGGTGAGAGGAGCCTGGTGAGAGATCTGCAAGTTTAGGTGCATGTTTATGCCGAAATTCTACAGATTTTGCAGCAGATAGTTGCGCTGTGAAAAATCCACAGTATTTCCGCTCCGTGTGAACATACCCTAACGGTAGAAACCCCTCCACTATTTCTGTGAAAGTAAGTACCACTCTAATCATGCTCTGACAAATAGAGTATGCTGGTACAATGGTACCCGGGAAACTATCAACCACATGCAGGATGGTGATATAGAAAACATCAAAATCAAAAATAAATTCCATTTGGACCACAGACCAAACCTTATATTAATAATGACTGCAGATCAAACATCTAAATTAACTCAGACCCCAGGCTGTACCCTAAATTAATTCAGATCTCATACCCTTTAAGTAAATCAGACCCCAGACCAGAGCCCCAAATGAATTCAGACTTCAAACTACACCTCTATATTAATTCAGATGCCAGGCCTGGCCACAAAATGAATACATAAATTCTACCTGAAACCCCATTTTTTACTGACTACTCCTGGCTCCTGTTCACTTCCAGGTGACTCTGCACATAGCTGCGCTACTCCACTGCCAGACAACCATAGTCAAGTAGGTCGCTATCTCTGAAATACAAAGACCTTACATAAACTTGTTGGCAGAATTATCTTTCAGTTTTCTGCTGATGAAACCCTACTATAATAGTATTATATTATTATGTAGTATTATTATTATTAAATAATACTATTATATTATTATTTTACATTACTGTACTTTATATGTAAAGTTGTACTGAGAGCAGTTCTACAGTGTATATGTAAAATGAGATGCTCCATGTTACATGTGTTCAGACATCAGTGATAACTAATCTCTAATGCATGCAGTATATAGAAGGGACAAGAGTATCTAATTTGCTTACCCATTCTGCACAGAGCAGGAGGTATTTGGGATGGTAAGCCGAAATTAGCTTGTGTGGGTACAGTATATAGCAGCATATGCTCTGTTTGCTTTGGCATTTCACAAGCCAATAGATTTTCTCTTTTTGTGGAAAGCTCTTTACTCATGACACTGCTGATTGACAGCATACCACGCAGGACACAGTCATTCTAGCACCTCATCTTGTGATCTATGCCTCATTTTTAATTTGCAGGTTTTTATGTTCTTCAGCATTTAATATTTAAAAGTTATAGGTACATTTAATTCAAAAGATTTCTTTCCAAACAGGACTGTCTGTTCTCTTGTACACAGCATTGACAACACGGAACATTATCAAAAGTCACAGGAGTAGAAACGATTGTACCACTTTTGTGTTGCTAAAAAGATGCACATTGTGTGTAAAAATTTACTTTTTTGCTATTCTGTGCTTTTATTGTCATTTTTCAAAAATGACGTGAAAAGTGAGCAGGATTGGGGCAGATTTACAAAATTTGCGCCATTTTCAATTTCTCGTGCATGCATGAGCAAAGATGTGCTAAGCTTATTTGGCCGCTTTCATACGGCCGAGAAAATCTTGCGAGATTTGTGCGTTGCAAGCCAAACAAATTTCGCCTGAATATGAACCCCATTCTTTTGAACACGAGGGTTTTTTTTTCACTCAGAACGCCTCGCCCATTGTTTTCAATAGGGCTGGCAAAGCATCGCAATGCATGCGAGGTGTACACGAGTGCGATGCGAGGTTTCCCATTGAAAACAATGGGAACCACTTCCCGATCCTGACAGCCGTGCTGGAGGATCACAACTTTCCTAAAGTGATGTGCGTTCCACGGCCCAATATCCCACTCGCCCGTGTGAAATCTGCCTTAAGAGGTATCCTCGTTTAAAGGGCCATTTAGACACAACGATCATCGCTCAAAATTCATTATAACGATCAAAAGTAAGCGATGGTTTTGCTTTTAAAGACGGACGTTTTATCCTAACGAAAATCGTTGGAAAATGGTGGTAGCGGCCGGCCGTTTCAGTCGTTAGATTATCGCTAGGTAGCGTTTGAGCGATAGTTTGTTTGAAGGCGCATGCATTTAGTGAAGGACAAAAAAGAGCTGCTTCGTATCGGCTCGTGAAAATGGTGGCTGCGCTTATCTGGTCTTTAAAAATACCCGGCTGTTCAGCAGCGACAGAAAGAAACGAGATATCGTTAATATTAAAAAGTAAAAGAGGCGCCTATTCTAGGCGATCTACGTAAGGAATTGCGAAAGTGCTATATGAGAAAGCTCTGTGGTACAAGCGGTAGTACTTCTGTCATTGGAATGTAAATAATCTCTTGGTCATCTCTGTCAAATATACAGGTAGTTTAGTGTATCCACTGAATAGTGAGCTAAAAGAATCTGGGGTTGTGTTTAGGGGAAAAACACAACGTGAATCCGAGACCTTTGCACGTGCGTTTAGGCCAATGGTTGAGCACTAGGTGGGGGTGTTAAAATCGAAGCTTAGTCCTCCTGACAGCCAATCGCTCAGCTGGCTGAATGTACGCCACGACAAACGATTAGACACTCCCATCAAATCGCTAAACAAAAGTCATTTAAACCAAACGAAAAGCGATCTCCCAAGCAATGGATTTTAAGCAGAATGAAAGACAATGATGAACGAATAGGTAATGAAAACTGCGCAACTGGCATGCATTTACACACAATGAAAATTGCTCAAAAGACGGCTTTTGAGCGAATCTTGAGCGATAATCATTGTGTCTAAATCCGCCTTTAGGGCTTTTATACACTAGCGTTTTTTTTAACACTGCATTTTTTTAATGGGACTTTCTAATGTTAAAATTGCATTGCACAAAAATCGCAGGAGCACAAACTTGCAATTTTTTTGCAATGCAATTTTAACATTAGAAAGTCCCATTGAAAAAAAGGCAGCGTAAAAAAAACCGCTAGTGGGTAAAAGCCCTTATTCTGATGTACTATGGTTTTAAATCAACAACACGGTCTTTGCCATACAAGCTCATGAAAGATTACGTCACCACTGACAGACCAACATGGCTGTAGATATTACAAAATGATGGTCCAAATAAAAAACTATTCTGACTATATCTGTGAATAACTGGTTACTTTTGATTCATATTTATTCATCTAAGTTAAAATAAAAGCAAAGAAAATGACAAAATGGCAAGTATCAATAAATTAGGCCAGACTACAGGCAGAGGTTTGGAGGTAGCCCATTGAGCCTTGTGTGGTGCAGAGTGTTAAGGCAACCGCAATGCAGTCCTAAGCTTGTGCTCACCTCTTGAAGGTTGTGGGTTCAATCCCGCTTAGCACAGGTAGCTGGCTCAAGGTTGATTCAGCATTCCATCCTTTGGAGGTTTGTAAAATGAGTATCCAGCTTGGTGGGGGGTAATAAATAAATCACCTGGAAGCGCTCTGGAATAAGTTGGCGCTATACAAAAAACAAGATTTAGATATTTTCGCAGAATGTGGAATAAGTGCAATGAGATTAATCCAGGACCTGCTCTGGTGAGTTCCGTGTTGAGGTCTATTCTGAAAGTTGCCAGCCAAAGAGGACTAGGCGTCCTTCATAACTTAGCCTTGATGTGACCGCTTGGCTCAGGCACTGATTAAACACTTTATGGAATCATCTGGTCCAGGCCATGGGCAGACTCACCCAAGAGGAATCCTGTACAATGGTGGCATTCACGACATGATGAGGCAGTGAACAGCGCAAAAGAGTCAAGAACAGGTTTGGCAAGCCTACTGCTAGGAAGAAGCAGTGGGTCAAGTGCAGGAATGCTGTAAGGAGGTCTCCAGAGAATGTGTTATTAAGGCATCAGGACATGGGCTCTTGCTGAAAGGTGCAGAGCAGATGGTTGGAGCCCACCTTCAATAGTAAGCATTAGACTACTGATGATGGCCACAGCTTCCCCTGGAAAATGCCAAGACAATATGGTTGACCTGATATGTGGTTTGGAGTCTGGCCACACAGAGGATGAACAGAGGTTATTAGATAAAATTAAATAACTACCAGCCAGGCAGCTTCAAGCTAACAGCCTACTTATGGCTATGGGCAGTTGTACCATTAAATTTGTATATCAATACCTAGCCGAAATAAGACACTATGTTATTCTCAACTAATTCATAGTATATGATGCATAAGGCACATCTTCCCCTCAAATACTCTGCTGAAAAATGTAACCAAAACTGGTCTCATAAAGTTTTATTAGCACAGATGTTACATATTATTGCTTGTTTATCCTGAAATTTCCATGGTTTTACAAGTATGAACATGTTGTTTTGTTTGTCTTAATTAAACTTATAGTTTATACTAATAAAACTATAGTACTTGCAAAGTATTGTGTAACACATCGGTAACTATACACTCATAGTAGCATAACATTCACTTGTCATCACCTGTATGCTGCCATTTCTGAGGACACCATAAGGTAGTGAAAGGCACTGTCATTACAGTGATATGTCTTATGTATCTGTAAAACAGTTTGCCAGAAACACATTTTATCAGTAGTAGAACACATGTAGGACTACAAGAAGTAGTCCTTGGTATATATGAACTGAAAGTTAGCCCAGCCTACTACTGATTGACAGCTGTCTGCCTCTTACTGTCTATAGAAAGACTGTAGGATGGGGTGAGTGGGGATAGCTCTCAGCTCTGGAATATCCAGGATTACTTCCGATGGCCCTCTGAGTGTACTACTATTGATAAAATGTGAACTTCTGACAAACTACTTCACAGATACATAAGACACATATATCACAGTAACAAGGTTGTCTGTCACTGCGCTGCCCTCAGAGAGGATTACAGAGTTGGTGACAGATTCCATTGAGCAAGAGGTTATATCTAACAATTGTGAGCAAATATTATAGAATATTATAGAATGATTTTTGTAAGATTATGGTAATACTAGCACAACGATATTGAAGAATGGTTAGACTAAAATAATTCAATGTCCACTAGGCTAAATCAGTTTATGGCATAAATTGTGGAGAAGGAAGCTGTAACACTGTACAGAAAAAAAAACTTTGCTCAAAATAATTTATATAGCCAAGAATACAGAGAATTTATTTTTCTCTCGAGTTAGGCTGGCCTCACACGACCGGATTTGAATTGCGGATTCTGCGGTCAGCGTCTGTGCAGACAATCTGTGGTAAAATGCAGGCATGTATTTCCAAATTTTCTTTGACACTCACGAACATGAATTGCCTATTTTGCGAGCAGAAGAAAATTGCAGCATTCTCTAATTAACCACGGAATCCACATGGAGGTCCTTCATTGATGTCAATGGAGGCGTCCAATTCACAATCCATATGCAATTAACATGTTTGCATCACATATCAGATACCATAGGAATGTGAAGGAATCCCTGTAGTGCTATTCTTCCCATCAAATCCGATGGCATCTGTAACAGACACTTGGCACAGATATGTGGCATACTATGTCACTAATGAACATATCTTAATGTAAGGTTTTGTATCCATCACAAAGCCATGTGCAAAGACTCTGTATGGCAATACACAATGCCTAAACATATTTGTTTTAAGACGCTAATGATGCTGATTAACTCTTCAGTTATTGCCGACTCTGGGTCACCCAATAGATCAATTCTTGCCATTTTCGCCTATCAAGTACAGCTTCTTTTAACTGGCAAATAGTCATGCCAATGTCTGCCATGACTGAGTCTAACCAGCGACTTTTTTGACAACCTCTTCTTTGTGAACCACTGACAAACTCCAGCATAAGAAGATACTTTACCAAGACACTACCTCTCCAATATGGCATATGATGCAACATGTCATCGAACTAAAATTTGTGTGCCTTTCTGCAAAATAGGAAGCATGTGGAGGGCTATATAGTTGCCATATTACAGATCCCTTACATCGTTTTTCTCTATTATACCATTTAAAGGATGTGGATTATTTACAAGAATAGTCCAAATATTATGTACACACTTGATTCTGTTTATTGTTTCGTTATGTAACGTATCAATAAATCTCTCATATTTAAGAATTCAGACTGAGAATGTAGCAGTAAAGCATAATTGTAAAGACAATTGTCTTAAAGAGAAGGATGTGGCCATAAGGCCTCCTTTAATTGACTGGATAGGATATGTTTGTTTAGCTTTCCAGCAATGAACTAACCTCCAGCACAGAGAGTATCAACCTTTGCTTGCCCATTCAACATGTTTACGGCGGCTCATTATCATTCCCACTTCTGCACGGCTCCTCTTACAATCACAGAAAAGATTCAATAGAGACATACTGTATGATTTTATGTTGGTTGTGTAGCAGATGGACCAGCAGTTGAAGCTTTCTTTTACAAGCCCATTACCCTGACCTCATTAGCGATTGCCTCATATCCCTCTAAACACATTCGACTCTGCTGCTGCAAAAGCCAATCATGCTAATTAAACCAAATCAGTTTGCATATTCATGGAGAACTGCTAGACTTTTATGGGCAGATAAAATAAACATGATGATGTTTTTTCTTTAATAATTTGAAAGCCACAGTCCATCATCATTTCAATCTTTACACATCAGTGATAAGTACATAGCAGGCTTTTAACTTTTTTTTAAATAGAAATATAGGAAATCTAGTTAATGGGCAGCTAATGAAATCAATCTCAATGCGGTTTGCTTTCAGAAGTACCATATTGGAATCATTCACTGTATTTTCTCTGCTCCACTGTAGACACAAGCCGTTATTGCACACACTGTAGCATCCTGCTGCTGTGCATTAAAATGGTACAGTAAAAACAACATGTCACCATGCTCGGTGTTGACTTTGTAATAGGATCTCAATGCCGATAATGCCCTGTGATTAGTCAAATGTCACCACTGAGCACAGGTGCATGCGTCCTGTTGGCACAGGATCTCAGCATCCATATTAACTATTGTACCCGCTACTTAGTAAACTGGTTAAACTTCAGGTGGCTGCAATCTCTTTTAGCTCTCAAATTGTACTGCAGAAGACAATGCAATGGGGGATTCATTCTGTGTACTCTATACTATACTTAAAATAGTTAACAGGGGGTCCTCTATTTAGGATCCTCATCTGTTAGCTAGTACCTGTCCTGATAACGCATTGATTTGAATGAGCAGTGTGTAATGATTAAGGGGGCTTTCCAGGCAATTGTTTTCATAATCTATCTTCAGGATAGGTAATCAAAAATTTACGGCTGGACCCAGACTTATTAGCTGTGCGAGTGTCAGCGCCAAAACACACAGGGCACGGACTGGAAGCAAAGCCTTCGTAGTGCCTGGTGCTGTAATTGCAGGTGAAGTTCTTATTGATTTTAATGGAAGTGTGCTTGCAATTACTAGCGCCGATCCCTGCACAGGGGTCGGAGCTATCTACTTCCGCTTCATACACTGTGTCTTGTGGCACTGACAATGGATGCCCAAACAGATGACAGGTATTGGTTAGGACCCAAGCAGCGGACCCCAACCGATCAGCTCTTGATAACCTACCTTGTGGATAGATTTTAACAACTGCCTTGAAAACCCCTTTAATTTCCCCTGTGGCAGTGCTGCAAAGAACTAGATCACTAAGGCCACCTGCAGAGACGAGCGCGTACTCACCCGCGCCCGGCGGCCACGGCTCTTTCATGTGCCGGCTGCCCGGCAGCCGGCGCATGCGCAGACCGGAGCCGGCGGCCGGGTGAGTGAAATAGGACATGCCGCGGTTTGTTTGCCGCGCGACATTTCGCGCGGCCAAACCGCGGCCGTCTGCATAGGAGTGCGTATTGTAATGCACTCCTATGCAGGATTTGTGCGGTGGAAATCATGGGTTCACATGGGGCGGATTTGCCGCAGAAATTCCGTCCGGAATTTCGCCGTGGCAAATCCGCCTGTGGCCGCTAAACCCGGGATTAGCCAGCCATGTGGACGAGATTTCTCATCCACACGGGGCGGCAAATCCGCCGCGGCAAAGCCGGTAGAAGCCGGCACTGAGGCGCGGATTAGCCGGCCGCAGCATGCTTATTCTTTTTCTTCCTTCGCTGCGGCCGCGCTCTCCTCTATGGGAGCGCCGGCCGCAGTGGATGAGCGAGCGGCCGGGCCGCTTCAAAACCCACGGCTAAGTGCCACGGGTTTTGAAGCAGCGCTTCTCCCGGTGGAAATCTTGCAGTTTTTTGCTGCGGCCAAACCGCGAGATTTCCGCCGGGATTCCAGGCTTACTGATAAAGTTTTCCAACAGATTTCTGCTTATCATTGCCTTCCTCTGGATCCACATCGGGGTTTAATAGGCTTCACTGAATAGACATATGTCTTTTTTTGGCCTTACATGCTATGTTACTATTAGGGCTTCCATAGATGAGATACAATGTGGTCATGTGGTCAGCTTATTGTTAAGAGACCCTTCTAATTAACAGGAATTATCCAAAGTGAACAACTGCTTTAAATCATCAATCATGATAATCATACAAACTTCCTAAAACATCTTGCAGTTGGGCATGGACATAAGTGACTATTCCAGTCACTTTTATGGGTCCCCATGATAGGTATTTATGACCCTGAGTATGAGGCTGTTTGGAAATATCTGAAACCTTGGATTGCATTAAAGCCTATAGAGGAAAACACTGATGATAAAAACCAAGTGATTACATAATTCAGCTTTAATCATAATAGTAGAGGGAAGAACAGACACTGTAGGCTGGTTGCACTTAAACAGTGGTTCCTTCATTTTATGGCATACATAGGGAGAACTAAGAACAGCGTTTCAAAGGGTAGTCTTAACCCTTTCCAATCCACTGTCTGACCTCTGAAGACATTATGATTTAAAGCTGTACAGCTCCGTTGTTCGAAGACGTCCGTCAGGGTTCTCTTACTGTATATTGCCAGCCTCTCTGCTGTCGGAGCCTATCCAACGTGTCACCTCATGCAGTACTGGCTTTATCTAGCAGATAGGCTGTTGTATAATGGCAAAAAAAGAGTAAGCCCCCTAGGAAAACCAGGATACAAATTGGATTGGAAAGGGTTAATATAATTTCCTCCAATGCATTATGTGACTTGTATATGAAGAGACACATACCTCTTCATATCTTAGCACATCTCAGCTCCTCTGTGTGCCTACAAAGAAATCTACGCCAGCTGGGAGCTTTTAAGGAAAGTGGTGCAGAGCGTCGTGTCACTCAAAAAGTTTTACAATTTTTGCACAAGTGACGTTTGCCTTTAATTGTGCTACTTTTTTATGCCAAAAAGCATTGATAAATCTCCCCCATACTGTACTGTCAGGGAAACTTCTGCGTACAGCAACAATCAGGCCCACCCCAATGCCCCGCTGCTGGCAGTAAAGAAGAGACACCACACACGGAGGTCTGGTATAGTTCCTCACACGGGGACATAACTGCGCACTTTATTACAGATTACATGGGGTCTTATACCCTTATACAGTGGTCACGTCACTAGGAATGGGTAATGGTCTCATTGGCTCAAATTCACCGCATAACCATATATGTGAAGTCCGCATTTCCGCCTGAGGCAGTAATAGTTATATACGTAGTTAAACAGTCGTTATCTTGATACGGCGCCTCTGGGAAAACAGCCAAGCACACGGCCTTCGTATCCGGTTCTGTATCATCTCTGAATTTCTGGACACATCTCTCTCAGCCTTGCAAACCTTTGAAATGTCTGATGTAAGGCGACATATTAAGTTTTTCTCATTTTAACTTTGAATAGAACTTGCATACAGGTATAAAAGCATAAAAAACATATGGCAATATATACATATACCATCACAGTACGTTAACAGAAACAGAGAAATCTGTGTACGTGCAGTCTGCAACGCTGTTTGCGCCATTAAACAAAAAACAAAAACAGAAACATAATAAAATCAAAGAAAACTGAAAGCGTTCTCTTTTTATGAAAATCAATTAAAATCAATGAGGAAAAATTTTGAAATGTTTGATTCAGTATGTGTCCCAAAAAACTGGACAGCGAGATGGAAAGCCCTAGTGTAGAACAAACCCTTACCGTTGACCATAAATAGCTGCCCCATAAATCATCAAACAATAGCCATATAACCATATGACACTAAATACATAAGAAAACACAAA
Organism: Eleutherodactylus coqui; assembly: GCF_035609145.1. Classification (NCBI taxonomy): domain Eukaryota; kingdom Metazoa; phylum Chordata; class Amphibia; order Anura; family Eleutherodactylidae; genus Eleutherodactylus; species Eleutherodactylus coqui. Next base: position 302,152,075 of record NC_089837.1, read on the forward strand.
GAATCCACAATGTGCAGTTAGAGACCACATCCAATGTCGTCATTTTGACTAGAGTAACATATTAATAATAGGAAATATCATATATTGTACACTGTCCCATCTGAAAAGTCCTTTCCATAAACTATGTTAGAGCATATGTAGTTTATGGAGGGAGCACCCTCATAATCCCCATAAATTAGTGGAAGATGGCAGCCAGGGGAAAGTTCATCTACTGTCAACAGATTGACTCTCACCCTGTATTACACAGTTGCCCATTCAATTGAATGAGTGCCGTATAATATTACTTTGCCACTGAAGTGGTCTCTGGGGGGCAAATATGTGGCCAGCTACAGTATTGCTGAGCAATACAGTAATTGGATCCAGGGCTTTCCAGCAACTTACAATTACAGAGGGGATTGTCCAGACTGCACAACCCATTTAAATTATACTAGAAGCACAATGCCATCCATGCCTCCTATAATATTAGATTTTGCCACTTTGTTCTAACAGCAAAAACAAAATAAAATGCTTGGCTTTAGGGTTCTATTCAGAAACATGCACATAATACGGAGCGTATTTCCATCCTCGTGAATGAGGCCTTACTATCAAAGGTCTGGTGAAGGGGCTACAGCCTAAGTCTCCAAGTTCCATTGCATTTTCAGATTTCATTTGTACGGATTTTCAGTAAATTTACAGCCTGTATTGAGATGTGATTTTATTATACATTCAACATGACAGGTGCACTGATAATATTTTCAAAAAGCCATAAAAATCCCCATGGCAGTGCTTGGGTTAACAAGGGTGGACAAAAGGGGGCAGTCTGCACATTTATAGTGATACTATCACAAAAAGTTCCTTGCATAAATGTGAACCTGTCATTAAAATCAATTGTAAACTGTGATAAAAAAAATGAAAATTTTAACCTTCATTGAATATCAGAATAACGGCTTTCTTGAGCGATAACATGTAAATCACTCTGTTGGTATACAGAATATCTTCATTAGATTCAGAAATGAGAGACAAATGCTAACATTTTGGGAATCCTATTATTCCTCACACAGAAGCAACATATTTCAACCACACATTTCCATTCAATATACATTTGAATATTAATTTGATATTTTCTGTGACTTTTCCCTGACTTTCACGGTAACTGTTATAGGTGCTAGGTTGGTGGTTCATATCCTCTGTGAATATAGATTGAAAAAATGCCACTTCCTATATCAGCAGACCTCATTTTCTGTAAAATATAAGTTACTTAGATCAAGAGATCCTCCATTTTTTTACTTTACTGTATATATGTATCTCTACATACAGGTATCTCTACATATATGTATCTCTGCATACATATATGCAAGACTTTTTATTGCATATTTAGTGTGGATGATAGGAGAAAGGGAAGGAAGGAAGGAAACGAGAGTCTAAGGAAGGAGGGAAGGAAAAGGGAGAGGAAGGAAGGAAAGAGGGAGGAAGGGAGGGAGGTAGAAAGGAAGACAGAAAAGAAAGAAGAGAAGGAGGAGAAAGGAAGGAAGGAAGGTTGGAGGGAGAAAGGAAGGAAGAGAGGGACGAGGGAAGGAAAGTAAAGTAAGGGAGAAGGCAGGGCGTAGGGAGGAAGGAAGGAAGGAAGGAAGGAAGGGAGGGAGGAAAGAGGGAGGAAGGGAGGGAGGTAGAAAGGAAGGCAGAAAAAAAGGAAGAGGGGGAGGAGAAAGGAAAGAAGGAAGGAAGGGAGGAAGGAAGGAAGGAAGGAAGGAAGGAAGGGAGGCAGGAAGGGAAAAAGAAGGAAAGGAGGTTGGAGGGAGAAAGAAAGTAAGAGAGGGAGGAGGGAAGGAAATTTCTTTAAAAAAATTTTCGGAGCCTTATGCTAGTTGCATAGTCTATTGCAGTATATAACAGCTGGGCTTTGCAAATAGTGTAGAAATGCTACCATTACAGTGCAGTGTGCTCGGCCAGTGCATCTATAGAGAGATATGACATAGATAGATAGATAGATAGATAGATAGATAGATAGATAGATAGATAGATAGATAGATATGAGATAGACATAGTACAGCTTCTATGTCTACACCAATAACTGACTTCTTCATATCATTCCCTTACTTTGTAATATCCAGAATTCTCCTTAAGTACATGAAAGTACTTTTTGACAATCTACTGTATATTAATATCTGAACTAGAGATGTGCATTTACTTTAGTATAATATTCACACAGCTAGAAGCATAATAAGTCCAAGTTATGAGAAGTGCAAATAAAGACAAAGCTGAAGGAACATACACAGCGACACTGGAGGGGCAGGTGAGAATTTGACAAAGAGCACTGGAGTGTGAGTGATATCTTTGTAAATCCAATAGTGTGAGAAGGACCTTGGAGAAAACTAAACATGTGAAAACAATGTGAACGTTACCAAACCATTAAAATCATGTTCAGCGTTTGAACAACCTAATATTCCAACTAGCCTACCTGCATGTGAGATAGTAAACTCCCACAGAGGCATTTCGCCATGACTGAATATAAAGCTACTGTATGTCTTGGACGGGTTACCTTTAATAAATCTAGTACTTTTGGAGTCTTCAGAGATTAGCATTAGTAGTATTTGAGATATAATGTCTGAACTCTTACCCAGAATGACATTGGCTCACATTTAAAAATGTTAAAAAATATTTTTAAAGCACGATTGTTTTAATCCTTTTGTGCAACATTAACATCAACTTGCAAATGGTTTGTTTAGAGTGGGCTCAGGAGGCAAGCCCACTGCATATGTGACAGGTGCTAGCTGTAAAATAGAGCTGATCTCCAACCGTTAACCCTTTAGATGCTGCAGTCAAACTGATCATGGCTCCTTCTGTCTCCCAATCACTTTCTCCCATCCAATAGACTTTTGTACCAGCTCATCACTGGTACATAAAAAGGCTGCAAGTCCATGTGTTAACCTTGTTTAATTACACCAAATATATGTGCTACCAGCGGCTATGGTTTTCCCACTGGGTTTGTGTTTTCTGTTGCTGAAACCAAAAATAAAACTGTTTGGACTTTTATATGGACTGAGTGAGTAGCTGTGTCCTCACTGACCTCACCCTCCACGCAGATATGGCCACATATGGCGGAGCATGTAGGCAACGCTGGTTGCTAGGGGCACTGGCATGACCATTGTTGATGTTTAAAGACTAAAGGCCCATTTACATGCAAAAATAATTGTTCAAAAGATAGGTTTTGAGTGATCGTTTTGCATGTAAATGAGCCTCTGTAACCTGTATACAGAGTACAGCAGGCGGTCTGTTAACTGCATTCAGCTCTTTTGTTCTGCTGTGGGGCTGCAAGCTGAATACAATGTAATCCACACTTACATGGAGAATACAGCACCATGGACCGCAAACACAGCATGCAGTCTGTATTATCTTCTCTCTGGCTGAACGATGGATTTTATGCTCACCTAAAAATCATTTAGTCGAAGAGTGAAAAGTGGGAGGCTGGGAGCATTTACACACAGCAATTGTTCAAACGATGGCTTTTGAGCGAATTTTGAGCGATAATCGTTGCGTGAAAATGGGCCTTTAGTCTACCTATGTCGTGGGTGAAACCTGCTACTACTATGCTATCACAGTCCGCTGCTCTATGGGAGCTGGTCAAGCAGCTAATAGCAGCTAATTAAGGCAAATGCTCAGTGACAAAAGGCAAATGCCCAACAGTAGGAACAAATCACTATGCTGTAATATGCACTTCAGAGACACCCTAGAATCATAGAATGGTAGAGTTGGAAGGGACCTCCAGGGTCATCTAGTCCAACCTCCTGCTCAGTGCAGGATTCACTAAATCATCCCAGACAAAAATTTGTCCAGCGTTTGTTTAAGCACTTCCATTGAAGGAGAACTCACCACCTCCCATGGTAACCTGTTCCAGTCATTGATCGCCCTCACCGTTGGAAGGTTCTTTCTAATATCTAATTTGTGTGTCCTCCCTTTCAGTTTCATCCCATTGCTTCTAGTCTTTCCTTGTGCAAATGAGAATAGGGTTGATCCCTCTGCACTGTGACAGCCCTTCAGATATTTGTAGACAGCTATTAAGTCTCCTCTCAGCCTTCTTTTTTGCAAGCTAAACATTCCCAGATCCTTTAACCGTTCCTCATAGGACATGAGGAATAAGGTTGGTTTTGATGTATAAGGACCACATGCAATTTAGAGATTAAAGCAGAAGCAGACAGTTCTGTTCTCATGTCAGTGGTCAGTCCTGGCATTGCAGGTTACATAACATTACCATTGAAATGGATAGTAAGTTTAGCTGCAATACCAAGCTTGCAGTGGGACCCCTGCAGTGGGAACATAATTGTCTATTTTCTTTAGAAATCCACTCAGTGCACAAGAACACAGATCCCACAAACAACTAATCAGAGGGAATCCGGGGTGACAGACACCCACCTATCTACTATTGGTGACCTATCCTGAGGATTTGCCATTATTAGTTTACAATTGGACAAGCCCTTTAATCATGATCATCCTGTATATATAAATATATATTTACAAATGCATACTGTTATACTATCAGCAGATTGTGTCCTATTGATATACAAAGTAATTGGGGAATTATTTATGAAAACTGATGTAGTATTATTTTCTTTTGCTTATCTTGAGTCCTGCATATTCCACAGTGCTGTACATAGATTGCTATTATTCACATAATTTTCTTTATTCCTTGGAGCTCACAATCTACTTTTCCTATCTAGATAGCCCTAGCCAATTTCATAGACAGCCAGTTTACCAAACATTATGTTTTTAGAGTGTGGGAGAAAACCTATACAAGCTCCATGCGGATGTAGCCCTTGGTCAAACCCAAACCCAGGACCGCAGCTTATATCTTGAAGTAAAAGAATCAGCTTTTTTATTTTAATAAACTTGAGTTTTGCCATGAACTTGGAGCACATTCTTTGTCAAACAAAATCAAGCATCTGGAAGGAATTGTCGTTTGACACGTGGCACTATAATTACAGGTCCCCGTGTTTGTTGGAACCATTTCCAGGCACTTGGCTAAAGGACATTTGGTCTTATGGGGTCCATTATGCATACTGCTCTGAAACCCACTACTGCTTGTGTTTGCAGTAGTGTAGCAAACAACATAACTGGACTGCTACGGAGTGGGACCAGGTGGTCTTTAGCAATGAATCCAGGTATAATTTGGGCACTGATAGCGGACATGTTCGTGACCCCTGCAGACCTAGGGGTAAGCACCTCAATCCTGCTTTTGCTGTGAAGCAGCACACTGCCCTCACTTCGTGTCATTGTCTGGGGAGCCATCATACATGACAATCAGTCACATCTAATAGTGGTATTAGGGAGATTGACAGCTTTTTGATATGTTCAGGACATCCTGCAGCCACAGGGGTTGTCTCTTATGGTGGGGCTTCCAAGAGGCATTTTCCAGTAAGGGTGTCACAGGAATTCGTTGACAACACTGCCACATGTCCAGTCGCCAAATGTATTGCCAATGGAAGATGCATAGGACCATCTGAAATGTCAACTTTGACAGCCTCTGCGTTTGCACCATCTGGAGGCTCATTTACAGTAAATGTGGACCGATATGTCACAGGATACCATACAGAACATATATGCCTTCATGCCCCACCGTATCACATCTTGTTTCCAAGCTAGAGGCGGTACAACAGGGTACTACAGCCTCTATGCTCACCTGTATCACATCTTACATCCAAGCTAGAGATGGTACAGCATGGTATTAGAGGCTCCGTGTCCACCTGTATCACATCTTGTATCCAAGCTAGAGAGGGTACAACAGGCTATTAAAGCCTCCATGCTCACCCGTATCACATTTTACATCCAAGCTAGAGGTGGTAGAACAGGTACTAGAGCCTCCATGCCTGCCGTATCACATCTTGTATCCAAGCTAAAGACGGTACAACAGGGTACTAGAGCCTCCATGCCCACTTATATCACATCTTGTATCCAAGCTAGAGGCGGTACAACAGGGTACTAAAGCCTCCATGCCCGCCCATATCACATCTTTTATCCGAGCTAGAGGCGGTACAACAGGGTACTAGAGCCTTCCTTCAAGTGTTGAGTTTTCCACAATAAATGATCCTTTTGCTCTGGTATTGTAATCACTTACTTATATCAATGTTACAATCACACAGAGAGTTTCATTAGATTCTGACAACCTGTTCAATTTCAGACTGTTAGCATAAAAGAAATGGGCAAAACATTTTAGGATTTTTGTTATAATTTTAAGGGAAGAATAATACAGAAGATCAATGTCCTGTGGATGAATATGATGGGCCAATTCACACAATAGAATTGTCCACTTAAATGGTTATAATAGCATTGTTGGCCCACACTATATCCAAGCTTCCTAGAAAAAAGAAAAGAGGTGATTAAGGTCACCACTCTGCATTAACAAGCCAATGCATTATTCTACAAAGCAAGATTGCCATTGTTTTTAAATGGGATTTGTAGGTAAAATAACCAATTGTTGGTCACTTTACCTCAAACACCAAATACAAAAGAGTTTCCAAAGGCAAATCAGATGCTTTTTTTTCGGAGGCTTTCTCAAAAAGGCCGGGAACCTTTGCCCTCATCTGTTTTGGCTGTGTGAAACTTCATTCTCTGAGGAAACTATAAGGGCATTTGAAAGTGTGTGGTCCTCTGGGATAATTCTAGACACATCCTTACTCTTTGTGTGTGTTCTTTACTGGAGCACACTCCTTCAGCCTCAGCTCTGACGAAAAAGGAGTAATTGGTCCTTCAACTGTCTCTTATAACAAATCACTCATTCAGGCATTTTCCAATTTTCCACTTACTATGTGGATTATTAGTCCATTACTAGTTTCCTAGTTTCACTGATTATATATATATATATATATATATATATATATATATATATATATATATATATATATATATATATATATATATATATATATACAGTATATATATATATATATATATATATATATATATATATATATATATATATATATATATATATATGAGTTTGAATAGGCAGATAAAGTGCAAAATCACTATAATAACTTTTATTTCCAGAAATATAAATGCGCTGGAAACACTAAACGTACAATTCCAAATCCAAAGAGCAACATTTATTTAGTTAGTGTTAGTCATTTACAGAAAGTAAAGAAAAAGGATTTTTGGGCTGTTTCGATGAAAACTCAAAAATGTATTGTATAAACTGAAAAAATGTTTAAGGTTTCACTTTCCTTGGAATTACTGAACTAATTTGAAATGACATCTATTGTTTGTAAGAATTGCTTGACATTTGCTTTGCATTGAGACTGCCAACTTCTGAGCCTCTGAACAGGTATTACAGTCCAGGAAGATTGCACTACATTCCACAGCTGTGCATTTTTTTATTCTGCCTCATAAACCGCATTTTGATGTCACTCCACAAGTTCTCCAGGAGATTGGGTTGACCATTCCACTACCTCAAACCAAGATGTTGTTTGCTTACTGGTGTGTTTTAGGCCATTGTTGTGTTTAAACACCCATTTGAAGGGTATTTCTTCTTCTTTGGCATAGGGCAACATGATCTCTTGAAGTATTCTCTTGATATATTCAAAATGATCCATGATCTCTCGTATGCGATAAATAGGCCCAACACCTGGTGTAACAAACATCCCCATATCATGACTTTTGTACTACCATGTCTTACTGTCTTCACGATGTACTGTGGCTTCAATTTCGTGCTCAGTGGTCATCTGACATGCTGTCTGTGGCCACTAGACTCAAAAAGAACAATTTTGCTTTCATCAGTCCACAAAATGTTGCGTCATTCCTCTTTGGGCCAGTCAATGAGTTCTTTTGCCATTTTTAACCTATTCAGGACATGTCTTTTTTCCAACAAAGGGCCTTTGCAGGAGCTTCTTGCTGGTAACTTGGCTTCACTTAAGCCCCATTTAGACGGAACGGATGTCGGGCAAACAAGTATCGTTGCTTTACAGTGGGGAAGCTGCAGGAGATTTCTCTCCTCACTCTCCCCCGCCCCTCTCCATTCACTTAACACAGCAGCCGTTCAATAGTGAATGGCTGCTGTTTATGCTGTTCATTTAGAGCATCGCTCATCGTTTGGGCTGCATAGAGTCCTGAACGATCGTTCAGTGTAAACAGAAGCTGTTCAGTACTGAATAGCCGCTGTGTAAGTGAATGGAGAGGGGCGCGGGAGAGTGAGGAGTGAAAGCTCCTCCAGCCATCCCAACCCCCTGCTGGCCGCTCTGTCAGAGATCCAGTGATACTCACTCCAGTGTGACATCACTGGAGTGAGTACACACAGGGACGAGTGTCGGGCATCGTTTGCTTGATAGTCGTCCCATGTGAATGGGGCTTAAGTCTTTGCCCTTCTGGCTATTCTTTGATCCATTTCAACAGTAAACCTCACTTCCTTCCATGTCTTTGAGGTTTGGTTAACAGTTCAAGGCATTTGAGATAATTTTAGCTGAGCAGCCTATTATGTTCTGGACTTCTCTATATATTTTTCCCTCTCCAGTCAACTTTTTAATCAAAGTGCGCCCTTCCTTAGAACCTCTGGAAGGACCCATTTTCACTTGTATTTTGGAAGTAAATGCACAATAAGGCCTCTTTCCCATGAGAACCTACACATGCAAAAATCATGTGCGTAAAAAAACTTGTTGCTATTAGAACCAATGGTTTCCTATGGGAATGTTCACATGAAAGAATTTTAGACTCGCAAAAAACATCTGAACGTTCCCATAGGAAACCATTGGTTTCAATAGCCATGAGTTTTCTACGCACGTGATTTTTGTGCGCGTAGGTCCTCGTGTGAAAGAAGCCTAAACAGCATGTGCAACATTTGCCACCCTCCTACCTTGAATAAGGGACACAATTAACCTGCTATTCCACAGAATTTATGACTTCACCAATTTAACTCCTCACTGCTATTATTTTGCAAACTCTCCTTTGAATTACTGATTTAATTACTCAGAATGAGTGGCATGTAAGACCAAATTGTTGGGTCCGTTTTTTTTCTATTACTCTACTGCATTTACAAGTAAAGTACTTGCTACATAGAAATATTACTTCTTCCAAAAACAACGATTTACCAGGTTAATGATTTTTGACTACTATTTCTTTAGCTGTATTTCATGCGTGTATATAGTGTATGTTTGTGTGTATATATATATATATATATATATCTGCCTAAGATAACAATTATCATTCACAGTGAATAATAGATTTGAGTATTTTCAGCTCAACAAAAATTTGGATTCCCTCCAGCAGCTTCGGGGCTGCATTAGTTTATCATCACCTTAGTTTATTAAGGCTTTTATGAAACCAGTTGAAAACTAAATGAAATGAATGATTACTACATTAATTGAAGTTTTAATAGGTGTAATTGATATATCCCATTTAAAAAAACTTAAGTTGTGGGAGCAAGCTTTGCTAAGTAAATTAAACCACCTTGTTTTTTTTCAATGCATATTTCTATTAGCAAGGAACAATCTTTGCACTTTCATGATTTGGTGTGATTGATGAGCAGACAATCATAGCAAGATAGCATAGCAAGATAGCATGCCAGGCTGAAAGTAGACAATGCTCATCCAGCCTGCTTCCACCCCCCCCCCCTTGTTGATCCAAATGAAGGCTAAAAAAAACAATGGGGCAAAAGCCAATTTAGCCCATTTGGGGGGGGGGGGGGGGGGATTCCTTCCCAATTCCAGTCAGAATAATGGCAGTCAGAATAATCCCTGCATCAATGTTTGAAAGTTCTTAGCTAACCCCAAGACCTGGATCAACAACTCTGCTGGTTATTTAATATCTATATCCTGTAATATCATAGCGCTCTAAAAAGACATCTAGTCGCCTCTTAAACTCCTCTATGGATTTTACCATCACTACGTCCTCAGGCAGAGAGTTCCACAGTCTCACTGCTCTTACAGTAAAGAGCCCCCTTCTGTGTTGGTGATGAAACCTTCTCTCCTCTAAACATAGAGGATGCCCTCTTGTTACCGTTGCGGTCCTGGGTATAAACAGATCATGGTAGAGATCCTTGTATTGTGCCCTAATGTATTTATACATAGTTATTTGGTCACCCCTTAACCGTCTTTCACCAGGGTGAAGAATTAAAATTTTGATAGCCTCTCTGGGTATTCCAGTCCTCCCACTCTATTTATTAATTTAGTTGCCCTTCTTCGAACCCCCTCAAGCACTGTAACATCTTTCCTGAGCACCGGTGACCAGAACTGTACGCAGTATTCCATGTGAGGCCTGACAAGTGCCTTATATAGTGGGAGAATAATGTTCTCATTCCTCGCCCCTATACCTCTTTTAATGCACCCCAAGACTTTATTAGCTTTTGCAGCACCTGACTGGCATTGGTTGCTCCAGTTACGTCTACAGTCAACAAGCACCCCTAGGTCTTTTTTCATATCACGTTTTTCTAGCAGTACCCCATTTAGTGTGTATTGGTGACATCTGTTTCTCCTGCCCATGTGCATAACCTTACATTTATCAATGTTGAACGTCATTTGCCATTTTTCTGCCCAAGCCCCTAGCTTATCTAGGTCAATTTGCAGCTCTATATTGTCCTCAATTGTATTAATTATCTTGTATAATTTCGTACTGTCTTCAAATATCAATATTGTTGCAGCTGTTCTGAGATCTTCACCATGCTTTCAGGCCGGACCAGGCTTTAGTAATGTCTCTGCCTTTCCAGGGGCTGAGGGGCGTGGTATCGGGTGAGTGATGTCAGTTCTTACCTGCCTCTAGTGGCCCTGCCCTATATAATCTGTTCTAGAATTGACCTCAGTGGTGGTCAATTTTAGTCGTTCCCCGGATTAGGGGTTTTGTTTAGGGATGAGGAGTTGTACTGTTGTTTACCTTGAGGTATTCCAGAATGACATCTCTCAGAAACCTCTCAAATATTTTTCCAGCTATTGAAGTCAGACATACCTGCCTGTAGTTAACAGGCTCTCTCTTAGACCCCTTTCTGTATATTGAAACCACATTGGCAATGCGCCAATCCAGTGTACATCTGCGATCTCAATAGAGTCCCTAAATATAAGAAATAGGCGTCTATCTATCACGTCGCTTATTTGCCTTAGAACCCTTGGGTGTATTCCATCTGGGCGGGGCGATTTGCTGATTTTAATCTTTTTTAACCAACTCTGCACTTTCTCCCGCTTTAAGGCCCATTTAGACACAACGATTATTGCTCAAAAGCCGTCTTTTGAGCGATAACTGTTGTGTGCAACTGCACTTATATTGTGCAGTTTTCGTTAAGCTGTCGCTCATCGTTGTCTTTCAGCATGCTGAAGGATGACGATGAGCCTTATCAGGAATTCACAGCGGGACACAGCTGATACCATTATTTCAGCTGTATCCCGCTCCCTGATGACAGGCTCAGTATGAAGAACAGAGCGGTCCAGCTCTGTTCTCTATACCCGGCACGGAGCGCTTGTCTTCTGCATCCTCCACTTGTCTTCTGCATCCGGGTGCTCGGATTGGGGAACAGCAGGATGCAGAAGACAAGCGGGGACACCCCGCTTGTCTTCTGCATTCTCTGCTGGCAGCGCAAGGTTATCGCTCATCTTGAGCAATGATTTTGCGCTGTAAATGACACAGTGTATATCGCTCAAAAGTCGCTTGAGCGACATCTTTTGAGCGATAATCGTTGTATCTCAATGGGCCTTTAGACAGTTGATATTTAGTGGGGGACATTTCTTTTTCCTTCGTGAATACACTTGAGAAAAAACTATTTAATAGATTTGCCTTCCCCCCATTGTCTTCTATGATTTCTCCTGCATTATTTGTTAGTGAAGCATAAGACATTTATAGCAAAGATAACACTCTGGCCTGGTGACCCCCTAACACTAATTCAGGGACCATAAAACCTTCACATCTTTATCAGTGGACTATTTAAATATGTTTTTATTTCTCTACTTATCTTGTTGTATGAGAGTTTTAAAAGCTCGCTACAGCATCACATCTTGCCCTATTGGCTAACATGGTACTAAACGTTTTTTTTATAATATAACAAGATATGTCTGACCAATGGTATGTTCATATGTAGTGGATTTAAGTGTGGATCTACTCTAAAGTCCATAACATATTTTGTACTGAGGATTTTGTTTCGAATCTGCAACACAATCTGCATCAAACTCTGCACCATATAGTGCGGACATTCCTGCATTTTTTGATGAGGGTCTGCAGCCAATTTCATCCTTTTAATTGAAAGGATGAAGTCTGCTGTGAATCCACTGCAATATCTGCACCATATTCTGCTCCAATGGTGCAAATTTTGATGTCGTTTTTGGCGCTGATTTCATGTAAGAAATCAACACTAATTCCAGTAAGGCCTCATTCGCACGACCGTATATACGTAACTAATTTAGCTGTGTTAAACAATTACGACCATCTGAAGCATTGGCTTCCAATGTATTCCTTCAGATGAGCGATTTTTAGCCGTATAGAAACATCTTGCCGGGAATAATTGGACATCTGCGACCGGTTTTATACAGTGTGTGAAAAGATATGTCTTGCCCGATTTTTTGCGAAGATACGCTGGAGGCTCCAATAGACTTCTATGGGAGCTGAAAAAAACAAAGGAGTTTAGCTGCGTCCAACACTGAGAAAAGAAGACAAGCGCCCCTAATTAAACATTAATAGTAATTCCAAGGATTTCTGGCGACCGAGAGATTTACACGCAGCAGTGTATTTTTTCACCGATACGCCACCCGTGTGAATGTACAAGAAAACGCTAATTAAATCAGGACTTGATTGCGGCTATTCTTCATTCATACGATTTTTGCTCGCGATGCGTTAAAAAACATACGGTCCTGTGAATTAGGCCCCAACAGCAGCACAATATAAAAAAACAACACTGCAACATCAGTAGGACACAAGTGCTGAATACTTATAGTGATTCACAGGCTGCAAATTAGGTGAAAACAAGGACACCAATATTTGTAACTATTCACGCATAAATACGTAGCACTGTGATTTTTCTAAACTTTCATATAAAACACTTCAGAAAGATCATAGCCATATGGAAAACATTTGATTTTGACCCTTTTCAGGTAAAAGTCAAAGAGCAGAAGTGTGTGATAAATTCTGTGGAACTGTATCACTGGATGCAGCTATGTTGAAAGTAAATATTCACAGAGAGATAAATTATACAAGTAATTACTGAAAGACAAGCTTAAGTGGGGTTATGACTCTATTACAAAGACAGGTGGCACCCTAGTGATGGATGTATAAGAGCGAGCACTAAATTCCCACAAGGTGTCCTCGCATTGAAGGATATTGCAGAAGAATACACACCCAAGTCAAGACCTGTCCCCTGGCTCTTAATTGCCAGTAATGCTCAGGGGAATTTCTATACAGATGTCAAGGTTAAAAGAGAAAAGAGCAGTGAGGTGTTGAGCTATCCTGTAGTGAGTAATCTGCTAGTTACATCACCGACTACTTATAGACACACTATCGGAGAGGGAAAAGCTGCAACCAGAAATCACTCATTCTACCTCATTACTTGCAGACACATGGTGTTCATAAGGGAAGGAGAATATTGGAGCACAGTCTATACATGAACACATTGGTCAGATTTTTAAATGGAGATTTATGAAATTGTCTAAAAGAAAAAACTGTTTTAGTTGCTCCTAGCAACCAATCACAGCACAGCTTTCATTTTGTATTTTGCTGGTAAAATGAAAGTTGAGCTCTATTGACTGCTAGGGGCAACTAAGACAGTTTCTCTTTTAGGCAGTTTCATAAATCTGGCCCATAGTCCTCTTGCCTTGAACTAAAGGTTAGAATTGCACTTCTATAAAATTATTTTTGCGTATGCTAACGTGTTCTATAAACCATCTCAATGGTCATGTAAATAAATCCCCTTCGCCCTATTCACTTCTCAGTAACATGGATTCAAGTTCAATCTATGCATTTAGTCGCGTCTGACTCTCGGTGACTTCATAGGTGAACATTCTCCATTCAAGCATTGCTTCTAACTGCTTAATGCACATATTGGCATCCATTTTGATTGCGTTGCGCCAACATGTTCTTTGTTGGCTCTCTCTTCTGGTTCCACTGATCATTCCCAACATTTTTGTCTTCTCTAGCGAGTTTGCACGCATGACGTGGCCAAAATAAGTCAGTAGCAGTCTAGTGACTTTAGCTTCTAGCGATGTCCCTGGTTTTATGCGATCCAACACTTCTCTGTTTGTTACCCCGGCTGTCCAAGGTATTCTTAATTATTTCTGCCAGCACCACATGTCAAATGCATCTATTCTTCTTCTGTTGGCCCTTCTTAGTGTCCAATTCTCGGACCCATACATCATCATAGGAAAGACAATAGCTCCAACTAGTCAGCTTTTGATAGTAAGAGTGATATCTTTGCTCTTCCAGATCTTATTCATGCCAACCATTGTGTTTGATTTCTGAGGTGGATTTGCCATTGCAGTCGATTTTTGATCCAAAGAAGATGAATTTCTGAACTGATTCAATTTCTTTGTTGCTAATGTTAAGCTTAAATTTTCCATTAGCCGCTGTTGTTATGATCTTTTTTGTTTTTTTGATGTTAAGGTGCAGCCCCCTTTTTTTTACTTTTTTCCTTAAGTTTCAAAATCCAGTTTTTTAGGTCCTCCTCTCTTTCAGCCAGCAGAGTTTTATCATCTGCATATTTTAAGCTGTTGATGGTCCTTCCTCCCATCTTCACTCCAATGTTGAGCGAGTCCAGGTCTAATTTACTCAGGATCACCTCAGCATAAGGTTGAAGAGAAATGGGGACATAATGCAGCTTGCTGTAGTCGATGAAACATATGTAAAAAATCTTTGTGATATTTGTGGGTCTTTTCCATGATCCATCTGATGTGGGGATGTGATATCTTGTACCTCTTCCCTTCCTAAAACTGGCTTGGCCATTGGATAGTTCCCGAGCAATGACCTGCTGCAACCACTTTTGAATAATCTTCAATAGGATCTTACTGGCATGGGAGATCAGTGCTATTGTGCTATTAATAGTTGGAGCAATCTCTGACATCACCATTCTTTGGTAGCGAGGTGAATATTGATCTTGTCCAACTCTTTGGACAAATGGACCATATCTGTTGGCTCAAGGCTGTGAGGGTACTGACTGGTATTTGCTTCAGAAGCTCCACAGGTATCCTATCAATTCCTGGGGCAGTTGTCTCACAGCCTATGCTATTTCTTCTTCCAAAATGTTAGGCTCCATGTCCATCTGGCCATTATTATTATCTTTGTGGTGTTCAAACTGGCTAGCATATAGCTCTTCTGTGTTTTCTCTCTATCTATTCTTGATCTGCTGATCACTCTATTCATTTCCATTATTACCTGACTGTTCCTTTTCGAGCAGAGAAGCTAAATCACATCACATTTACTTCATCAATCATGGCTCTAGTATGTCCCCTTCTATTTGCATCTTCCACGTGTTGACATTGTGCATTCAATTGTCTTTTCTTGTCCTTCCTGGCTTTATGTTGGAAAACTATGACTAGCTTCTTGGCTTTCTCTATCTTGCCCATGGCTTTGGCCACTCTTCGCTGATTAGCTATTTTGATAGTGTTATCAGATAGCCACTCGCTCATCTTCTTCATCTTGCTTTTGGTATTGCACATGTCTCTCAGCAATTCCAATGATTTTATCTCGGATCTCTTGCCATTGCTTATCTGGATCTTTTCCGTCTGGGCTGAGTATGTCAAACCTCTTGTTAACTTTTATAGCATACACTAGCAATATGTTGTCAACATTACATTTCTTCTAGTTGGTACTCCTCTTGATCTTGAACAGTTTAAGCTTCCCCTTAGCCACTAACAGTTGGTCTGTGCTGCAGTCGGCACTAAGGGGTGTCATCATGTGGCAGTAGAGCTTTTTCAGCGTTGTTGACACAGAATGCCAAGTGTTGACAATCCTGAAGAAATTCTTCTGACAAAATTACTCAAAACAATCCCCAGCTTCATTTCTTTAACCCAACCCAAACTTGCCTACAATCCTGGCATCTTTTCCTTCACCTACCTTTGCATTGAAATTGCCCATAATGTACAGAAGGTCCTTCTTTCATATTTGGCGCACATTGGACTATCCTCACTTGCATTTGAATTTGGTAAATAGACTTGTATTAAGGGGATGTTAAGTGGTTTGCCACGGATTCGGATGAATATTACCCGATCCCTATATGCTCTGTGATTTTCGATGCATCTAGTCACCCACTTGTTTACAATAAACGCGACTCCCTTTCGTCTGATGTTGTCATTTTAGGAAAAGTATGGGACAAAATCATCTGATGATGACCAAAATTGACCATTTCCAGTCCAGTGCAACTCATTAATGATATCAGTGTCAGTTCTCATCATTCCCCATTTCACAATTTCCAGTTTGCCAAAGACGATGCCCCTGACATTCCTTGTTCCAAGTCAGTAATACTGTGTGCTGTGCAGGCAATTCCTTTCGTCACAGGCACCATCAGCCATTGGGCTTCCCATAATGAGGTTTCCTCCAATTGCGCCATACACTCCCTGATTATTAGGTAAAAGCCCATGCTCTTCTCCAGTTGCACGTAGGCCACCATCCCGCCTGTAGGCTTCATTGTTGGTATCTATATTTCAAACACATTCAAGTTTTGCCATAAAGTTTTCTGTTGAGATTTTCGAAGGATAGTGCACTATTGCTTTCTCCAACCCTCTGCATTTGTCCAGGCTTTGGATCAGCATCTACATGGCTGGCTTGAAACATGGATTACAAACTTTCTAAGGGCAGCTGCACATGGGTGTAAGCACATATACATTTGCAATAATGTGACATATATGTGCTGTGCAGAGAGCATGATCATCTGCTTTCATGCCCATAGTGTTTTTTTTTACTATACTGCGGCGCGGCCCCACAGTGCCATGTTTGAGTGGCAGGCTAGCCTACTTACTCCCAGGGGTTATCTATTTTCCCATGCGAAATTGTGCACGATTGCATGCAGGTGGGGGCCTTTGGTGTGCAATAGCGTACCAAAGTAAATCATGTTGTGTCAAGCTTATCAATTTTTTTCACCCTAAGGGCGCCCACCCACTGGCGTTTGCGATTTTCGTGCGTGAAAAACACAGCGTTTTGCGCGGCGTTTTTTGCCGCGTTTTCGCGGCTTTTCCATTAATTTCCATTGACTTTCATGGGTGCATTAGGAGAAAAATAAGGACACATATGCAACTGACAGTTCCTATGTTAAAAAACGCAACGCAACGCAAAAAAAAACGCCAGTGGACAGGAGTACATTCAATTCTAATTGCTCTTGAGAAAAAACGCAAAACGCAAAGGAAAAAAAATCGCCAGTGGGTGGGCGCCCTAAGGCCTCGTTCAGACGAGCGTGTTTATGTGCGTACATACATTTGCACAAAACCATGCATCTATCACAACCATTGGTTCCATATGGTGTGTTCACATGTCCGTGTTTTACAGACATGCAAATGCTCGAACCTGCAAAAAATAGGACATATGTGCACCATAGATCCATGCTCCGCTTCAATATTTCCCGCGGGGAGTCCCCTTGTCATTGAACATTGAAAGCAATAGGATGCTGGCACCCCCACAGTGATTTTTGGGGAAGGGCTTTAAATATAAGTCCTTTCCCTGAAAATCATCCCTAGCTGTAGTAAAAAATTAAAAAAAAAAAAATATACTCACCTATCCGCCGCTGCCGGGGCTCAGGCGCTTCTAGCTGCTTGTCCTCCTGGCAGTGTAATGAAGTCCTTTTAGCAGCCGGGGATTTAAAATTCCCGCTTGCTGAAAGGGCTGCGTCCGATTGGCTGAGCGCTCAGCCAACCACAGGCAGCGCTCTTAAATTCATTGAATTTAAAACATATTTTGGAATACAAATTGGTGCGCTGTTGGCGCATTCAGCACTGCTATGCAAAAATTGGAGCATTTTTGGTGCAGCTTTCCTATTCTCCGTCAGTGAGCCACTTTTGTGAATTTGATGCACTTTGTAATATATATCGTGCATTAAATATGAGCCATACAGAAGTTATATACTCACCTTCCCTGCGCTGGCATCCTCGTCTCCATGGTGCCATCTAATTTCAGCGTCTAATCGCCCGATTAGATGCACTTGCGCAGAAGGGTCTTCTCCCTTCTGGTCGGTCCGGGCACGAGCGGCGTTCTGGCTCCGCCCCTTCTACGCATCATTGCTTAGCTCCGCCCTGTCACGTGTGCCGATTCCAGCCAATCAGGAGGCTGGAATCGGCAATGGACCACACAGAGCCCACGGTGCACCATGGGAGAAGACCCGCGGTGCATCGTGGGTGAAGATCCCGGCGGCCATCTTGGAGGAAAAGAAGGAAGAAGTTGCAGACAGGGGATTCGGGTAAGTAAAATTTTTTCTTTTAATTTCAACACATCCCTTGGGTTTGTCCTGCGCTGAACGGGGGGCCTATGCAAAAAAAAAAAAAAAAAAACGTTTCGGCGCGGGACAACCCCTTTAAGTCAATGGTATACACCTTTCTATCTTAGGCCCCTTCACTTAGGCATATTTATACACATAGTTGCACATGGAAAATTTGCATGCACAATTCACGGAGAATTGAAGCTATTGATTTCAATGCGTTTATTTTCATCGTTACCTTTTTGTGCAGCATGCTCTATTTTTGTGCGCATTTGCACGCCAAAGGTTTCCATAGAAGCCTACTGGAGGTGCACAAGTGTGCGCTCAACGCAATTGCACCCTGAATGAAATTGTGCACTATGCTGTGCAATTCTGCAAAAAAAAGAACACATCTAGAACTCATTAGGCTAAATAGTCTTTAAAATTACAGAAGGGGGTATGTCCTGCGCCCACATGTACTTTTGAGCATTCGCTCGTCTGAAGGGGCCCTTGTATATACAACGAATCCTCTGACGTAGAATGTAGCACACAGGTAAAAAACAATCAAAGTTAAAACTCACAATACGGAATAAAAAAAATGAATAAGCGAATGAATTTTGAAAATTACAATAAATAAACTTAAAGGCATTGTCCAGTGGAAAACATTGTTAACCACTTAATGCTCCATGACGTACAGTTACATCATGAATGTCAGGGGGTTTATATGGAATGGGATCAGGGGTCAATTCCACTCCATACACCCACCCACAGCAGCCATGATTAGTGTTCACGATGATTGTGGCTGTGAACTCTTTAAATGTCCTGATTGGAGTTCGAGCATCCCTAAGAGCCCCCTGTGATGGGATCTCTAAAGCCCACCCATGATGAGATCTCTGAATGCCCTCAGGACTGCCTTTGTAGATACACTATGGTGGCATGGCTTGATAGACAGCCTGTAGGATCACTGTATAATGTAATACTCTAGCATTACATTACACTGAAGGAGTGAACAAACGACTGCAAGTTCAAGTGCTTTATGGGGAATAAAAAAAGCATTTTAAAATGAAGATAACATGTTTTATTAATTACTACAAAAAAATAAAAGGTAACAAAAGTTTTTTAAAAATTACTTTTTACCATATTTATAATAAAAATGAAAAATGAAAAAAAAAAACAACCTTTTTGCTATTTCTGCATCCATAAAAGTCCAAACTCTAAGCCTGGGGTCACGCGGGACGGAATTCCAATGGAATTCTCGCAGAATGGCCGCACTGAAAACCTGCGAGAATTCTGCTTGAAAAGCGCTGCTTCAAAACCCGCAGCTGAAGGCTTCATTTCTGCTGCGGCCATCTCTCCCCATTCAGAGGGGATTTTGCAAAATCTCATCCACTTTGCTGGCTAATCCTGGGATTAGGAGCCGTGGGGGGAATTGCTGTGTGGACATTCTGCATGGAAATTCCACTGCAATTCCACCCCGTGTGAGCCCAGTCTAAGAGTAACGCATTATTTATCCAGTACAGTGAACGTTGTCCGAAAAAATATGCACAACATCAGAATTGTGCTTCGTTTGGCCACCCTGTCTGCAAGAAAGAATTTAATAAAAAGCAATCATATGTTCTCCAAAACATATTTGTGTTTACACTTCTTAAAAAAATGTCTATATCCCCACATATTCCAGGAATAATGTTAGACTATGATCTTGCTCAGTATTAGAGATGACAGAACACCCAAATGCTCGGGTCCGTGTTATTCGAGTCGAGCTTTTCGTAAAATTCGAGCTCTACTCGAGTAACGAACCCCATTGACTACAATGGGAGACTCGAACATTTTTGTATGTGGGATGCAGGGTCCCGAGGGGCCAAAACAGGCACGTCACAGCGAGGAGGAGCCAAAAACTGTGGTGTGGTCGAACACGGCTGAGCATGGGTGACCACCTTGGGACATTTGTTGAGGTGGACATAGACTAGAAACAGCCGTTGGCGCTATTCTGACATTAGTCCTGGAATATTTGGGGATATTTTTTTAATAACTGTTAACACAAAAATGTTTATTCACTCCAAAAACACACAAGTACCCGCAGCACTACAGCAAACCCTTATCCAAGGGGAGGCTCTTCCTGCACAGCCGTTAATCAGGAGACGGATCCCAATCTTCCAAACAATTCCCAAAGTTTATCCAAAAAAGGCAGCAGGAGCATTCAGGTGCAGTAAAAACAGGTATTATTTTCTTTATTCCATCCTCAGTAATCACGCAACGTTTCGGCCGTTACAAACAGCCTTTGTCAAGCATGTTACAGAAAACCACAACCCCCCTTAAATAGTTTAAAACAAGGAGAGTACAGTAAATCTCGCGCAACATGTATTAGTAATGAAATGGCACGATTGTATTTTGATATTTTTTCATCATTTTTTATCATTTGTATTCAATAAATTAATGCAAAGAGGTTTACTGTAAAGCGCATAATTAATACTGTATTAAGGGATCTGGCGAGTGGTACAACTGGGTCTAATGTAATGCGTTGTGTGGGTATAGTATTAGTAGATAGATTGGGTGGAACATCGTTCTACATTGCGTTATAATTTGCTTAATAAAGGGGCTACACTAACGGAATAAGTTAATACGAGGTTGTGATGCTGTGTAATGGTCCTTGTTACGCCACACAGCCTCAGCATCAGAGTTGCTGTAACATATGCCCAGGATTTGCAATACACACATGTAAATATATTGAGCGCCCATATGAGACTAACCCGAATGCATTATGTTATGTTATAGCTAGCGCGGAGGCTGCAGGATCAAATAGGGTAGCACAGCGTTGAGGCAGTGTGATGGAACCGCTGTTATGTTACTCGGCGCTAGGATTAACACTACGGACGCTAAGTTATGGTCCTAGTATTTGATCTGGTAGAACCGCCCTAGATACACAGGGCTGCACTGTGATAGGTGCGGAGGTTGCCTGGATACGACATGCTGGCGTGGTCACAGGTCGTTGAGGGAGTGACGGACCGTAAGGAGCGTGATGACATCATCAGGAAGTCGGCGCGGGCGCGCTGCTCCCATGGAGACGCTGAAAATGGAGGCAGAGGCTCTGGTGATGGCGTGCCCAGTCGGGGAGGAGGACTCTGGATCCCTGGGTTGTCCTGGATTGGACACAGGAGCAGCTACTGCGCACCTGGCAGCTGATTAAATGGTAGGAGGAACAATCTAGTAACCAATGTTATGCCTGTACTCTCCTTGTTTTAAACTATTTAAGGGGGGTTGTGGTTTTCTGTAACATGCTTGACAAAGGCTGTTTGTAACGGCCGAAACGTTGCGTGATTACTGAGGATGGAATAAAGAAAATAATACCTGTTTTTACTGCACCTGAATGCTCCTGCTGCCTTTTTGGATAAACTTTACAAAAATGTTTATTATCATGGGCTGACACGTTGAGACTACAAACAAAGAAATTAAAGGGCTATTTTTGTGAAAACACATTTTTCCATCCTTACCCCACTTATCTGATTGCCTGTAACACACTGGAGGTCTCTATGTATTGCAGCAACTTTGTTGTAATACGGTCCCCTGTCTGCTGCTGATCAGGCACCATCTTGATTTTTCCCATTACACTTTAACCCCAATCCTATGATGCATCAGGACAGCATTAGCTAGAGGCTGTACCACATATGCCTGCTGAGGGAACAGTTTAATTATCATTACCTTCTATATTCACCTAAAGAAGCTATAGACCATAAGTATACAGTAATCATCCTTAGTAGCTGTGATAGGAGTGCCTGTGTCCCCCTTTAGGTCGGTCCCACACAAACTGATTTGAATTGTGGAATCCGCGGTAAAACGAAAGACATTGAAAGACATGTATTTTCAAATTTTCTTTCACACTCATGGGTATGAATTGTGTATTCCGCGAGTGCAAGAAAAGTCTCAGCATGCTGCATTTTAGTGTGGATTCCACGTGGACAGCCTCCACTGAAGTCAATGGATGTGGTGGATCCGCAGCCCATATACAATGAAAATGGAATTGCTCAGAACTTGCTATCAAAATACATACAAAAGCCTGAATTCTGAGAGAGAGAGCAAATTATATTTCTCACCTGAGCAATACTCTCATACCTTCAGGTATCATTCATTGCCTGCGATCTTTCTTCTCCGCAGATGATACACTATACATACGTGTACTTCTATGTGGAAAATAGCGAGCAAACACATCCATGCACAGTTTGTTTGTGGAATGTGGAATCCGACCCGTTCGTGTGAGCCCGGCTTTAGGCAGTTTCTGTGGCAGGATTCATGTAATAGAATCACACTGACAAATTGATTAGAAACTGAACACATAAGTCAAAGTAGATCGGAGCTGGTCAGAACTGAGATCACATGACAACCAGAGGAGAAAGAAGCCAGGAGCTTCAGATATAGAAAAACAACTAAGGTAACACTAGCATGAAAAAACTGAGCTTGCTTAATCCAACACAATGAAGGAAGGAATTGGTTAGCAGATTAATGTCATCTGGGAAGACATTGCTTAAAACCTGCTTCCTTTTGATTTCTGCACCAGAGAAACAAAGGACTCTTTCGGGTAACCGTAAGTCAGACCGTCCCATAGTTGCATCATAATACTGTGGTCAACAAAAGACACCTACATAGAAAGTGAGCAGTTTAAGTACTAGTTAGCTATTGCATTACCTAGAGGTGACAAGATTCTAAACACAAAGCCATATGGATACTATTGGGACAGTCCAGATTTCTTCTGTTACCAAACCCCTGGCGAGCATAGATCATAGTACAGATGTCCATTAGCAAAGTTAAAGTTCTTCATAAGAAACAACCCTCTACATTTGTAGAGGCAGTACTCTTTTATTTTCCCTGGGGTGTTTAAAACCTAATCAGTGGAAGGTCTCACTTGGGTTTCATTAATGGACTGTGTAGTTCAGAAACTGTTAGTTATAATCATAATTTTTCCAACATCTATTTTTATAAGTGTGATATTTGTTTATTACCTGATTAAGTAAATACTATCGGCTTGAAAAGTAAGCCTTCCCACCGAAAATAAGCCCTAGCTACACTACATGAAAAAAAAACAAAAAACAATACTCACCTAGCAGGCGCCGTTTGGTTTCCCTCTCGCTACTCTCCAGCGCTCCGGCAGTCTTCCGTGTAGTATTTAGCAGTGAGAGAGCATTCTCGTCCTGATAACAGGACTTGAATACCCCGCCTCCAGCTAGAGATTGCTGTGATTGGTTCATTTAATGGCTGTGATTGGTTCATCGAGCGCTGGCTCTGATTGGCTAAGGCGGCGTTCTTGAACCAATCACAGCAATCTCTCACTGGAGGTGGGGTATTCAAGCCACGTTCGCAGGAAGAGAATGCTCTCTCAGAGCTGAGGACTACATGGAAGACTGCCAGAGACCAGCTAAAGAGACCTGGACGGCGTCAGCTAGGTGAGTATTGAGACACCCCCCAAAAATAAGACACTGTGCCTTTTTTTGGGGCAAAAATTTATATGTCTTATTTTTGGGAAAACACGGTATATCTGTTCACTTATTTGTGTGCTGTCTCTCCAGTATTGGCATCATATTTTGCACTACTTGCACTATAAAGATTTGTACACCACACCCCAGTATTACCACTCCCCACTATATTATCTCTCTTAGGGCTCTTTCACGTGTGCGCTGTTTTCACTCAGAATAGACGCGTGAAAAAAATTGTGTCAATTAGAACTAATGATTTCCTATAAAAATGTTCAGATAAAGGTATTTTAGACATGCAAAATACTCACACCGTACAAAGATAGGACATGTGTGGCTACAATGCCCGCATCTAAGGTCCGTGCTGCATCAAAAGATAGGACCTGACCTATCTTTGCTGCATGATGCGCAGGAGTTTCCATAGACTCCTATGGATATTGGATAAAACACAGCTCCTAATCATGTGAATGGGCAATTTCACGACTAATTAAGCTCAGGACTTGTTAGCTGTAAATCGTTCGCTCACGCTATTTTTCGAGCAGTTAGCCACAAATTTTTCACGTGCCTATTCTGCGTGAAAACGACACCCGTGTGAAAGAGCCCTTAGCCTTCTAACATGATCTTTCCCCTCTTGCTGGTATCATCCATCCAGTATCATCTGACTCCCCTAGTATTATTGAAGGATGGCGCGTTACATCTGCAATGCAGACCTCTCGGTGCTCGTAAGCTGCACTACACTAATTGCATAGTTGGCGCTGCCATTCACATTAAACAACGGCTGTGCTATGCAAATATCTTAGGTGTGCCACATAGCTTTAAGCCACGATTCATTAGTGCAGTAACCTGCTAATG
The DNA here is from genome assembly GCF_035609145.1 of Eleutherodactylus coqui. Lineage (NCBI taxonomy): Eukaryota > Metazoa > Chordata > Amphibia > Anura > Eleutherodactylidae > Eleutherodactylus > Eleutherodactylus coqui. The sequence goes on from NC_089837.1 coordinate 302,176,687, forward strand.
TGAGATGCCTTAGTGGTGTTACATCTGTATCTACCCACCTCCAGCATCATCTCTACCCCAATTATCATCTCTTCTCTTTTTCTATTTTTAAGTCACTCCCCGCAGTATCATCTTTCGCACACATCTGTTATCATCACCAGTATTACTTCCCTAATATCATCTCTCTCCTCTAGTATTTTTTCTCTCCTACACCAAATGTATAATCTCCACTACTCCCAGTATACTCTCCTACAGCATATATATCTCCCCAAGTATTATCTTTTTCTTCCCACAGTATAAACTCACTCCATTCAGTATTAGCCCCCCCTAGTATAATCTCCCCTGCGCAGTTTGTATCTTCCCCCAAAGTATACGCTCCCCTTTATAGAAGATAGTTGTCTTACTACCAGTGAGACCTCTCTCCTCTCCACAGGCAATAGTAGTTATCAGCATTTTTCCTCCATGGCTCTCAGTGAAACTGCCTTGTGTAATGTTGAAGGAGTCTCTTTCTGATTACACAAGAGGTGTTGGAACCAGGGGGTTGTCCCTGAACTTGGGAGGTTTGATGTGTCCTGTGCAGCTCCACAGGTTGCGCACCCCTAGGGCTGACCTTGCTAATTCTTGTACTAATGTCTCCTTCCATGAGGAATCTCTCTTCTATTGTCCTGAAAAAGACTCATGCTGAGGAGTGTGTGATTCCTCCTGTCCCTTAAAAATGTCTGTCCTGAATTTACAGCTATCTCTCTACAACACCTATGTGATTCACCCTCCTCCTGCAAACTGTCTTGTGTGTGCTTTCCTCCCTGATTACTTGGATGCTTCCCCCATTCTGCACTCTGATCTGCCCTGTATAACCTCCTCTACGTTCTGCTATCTTTTTGGCTATTTCTTCATAGCAGTATTTTTGACAGCATTTTGCTTTAGTATTTGTAAGTCAAAAGCAGGGATGAAACCTATGAAGAAAAAATATAATCAAATGATTTACCTCTCTTTTGCATTTTGGTCCCACTACTGGTTTTGCCTTACAAATACTGAGCAAAATACTGTTATGTAGAAGTGCTTATTACTGAGAGAAGGGAAGAGAGAGAACAGAAAGAGCCAACAGAGCGAGGAGCAGTGCTCCTATAAGGACCCACCCAAATGTATAATATTGCCATAGAGATATAATGGGAGAGATGCACCAAAAATTGCACCAAAATCCTAACCAGGAGGAAAATTTGGTACAACAGAGCTGACCGTGCTCACTGGACACTGGCTGATTGGTTGATGCTCTAATATAAAAAGGGCAATTTTTGTTGCGTAGTGAGCTGAACTTGGTGCAGGACCAATGGTTAAGGGGATGGTGTTTGTGTTGTCCAGGAAGCAACGGAAAAGCAGCAAACCTTGACCTAGTGGGGACAGAACGCCAATGGCAGAAGACGGAGGGAGTAGCAGCCCCAACTCCGGATCAAGCAGTGGCCTCACTTTGAGCACGAGAATTAGGAATGTCCAGCGCAATGAACTGTAAGTGAGGCCAGCCTCTTAGAGAACTATAAATGTGCACACCAAAAAAGGAAAGGTAACAAATAGCAGGAAAGCCTGCTATATTTTTTATTGATCGTATTGGGGAAGAGTAAACTGTAAGGGACATATCCTATTGCTCAAACTCCTGAAGGTTATCAGCGAATTGGTGAGGGGTAAAGCCTTTTTTCAGGACTGAGATACTTCACAAGAGTGAGGGAAATAGAAAATGGTTTTAGAGCTGTATATGTCTTCGTCCAAAGAGAGACTTGTGTGTTAATCTAATAGAAATATATAATATAAAAGTTTTGTTCATAGTATCAACATATTATTGTTATTTCTCAAAAAGGTGTTACTGTGTTACAATTAACCGTAGATAGGTTCTAGAAAGTCAGGGAAAGATAATCCAGTTTTTTACATTCTTTTCCATATATCTCAAATAACTATTTTTCACTATTTTATAACTATTTTTGTTACTTCATCTGCTACATTGTATCCTGAACTTTGCGCCACCAAACCCTGACTCATGACACTCTCTCTGATTGTGTCAGATCCAGCACAGCAGCCAGCAAGATGAAGAAGTTACACAGACTTCACACCAGCAAAATGCGAGGAACTTATCATGAAGACTAATTAGAAAGTTGCTTAATTTTGCAAGTAGAAAGCAAATGAATAATAATAAACCTTTCAGTACAAATGTGTTCATAAGCTTTAAAATTATGTTTTTATTTCATGAGTATCCCATCCAATCTGGACATGCTGGAACCATAACCCTGAAAAACTCACAGTCTGTGAACAAACACAGGGAAACACTGTCCCTATAAACCCTTTACCCAGGATAGGGAGCTGCCTGTATGCAAATAACCTACCCTAATAATGGCAAACCTGGCCACATACCTTGGCCACTAGTAGACCCTATGTGGGATAAGAGAAAACAAGATATAAATGATACTAACTGCAGTATTTAGCTTTGTTACGCATCGGTCAAATAGGATATCCAGCACCAAGCTCTGACTTCTACCACAGTCAGAAGGAGACTGAAAATAAACAGCAAGGCCAGATTAAATAGTCCTCCTAAATAACCCACAGGTAAAACCAAGCAAGTCTCAACTAGTATGCCTTCCGCCAGAGCCGGAGGATGAAGAGAAACAAATACAAATTATCAGCACAAGACAGCAGCATCAGAGGTGTAAAAAAATTCAGGCTCACAAATCTGCTCCCATCATGTCCGTTTATTGGTGGTTCCATGCATTAATGTATTACCCAAAATACACAAAAGGTTAGTAAATCCGCCTTGCAGGTCAATAATATCCAGCAGAGGCTCCATCTTTAACAATCCGTTCAGATTTTTGGACCGTGTATTAAGGGAATATGCAGCAAAGGCACGGTCCTATATCAAAGATATGAGCGATTTTTTGGTTAAACTAAAACAAGTTGAGGTTAAGAGAATTACAATTTTGGTTACATTTGATGTCACCTCTCTTTATACCATTATCTCACATTCTAGTGGTTTGGAGGCATTGCGTGGGTGCCTCCTTGGATCCCATCTATCTAATTCTTTTACCCTGGCTCTGTTGGAGTTTATTTTACATCATAATTACTTTGTCTTTGAGAGCGTATTTTACCGACAGTGCCAGGGTACCGCAATGGGGTCTAACATGGCCCCCACGTACGCTAATATACTTATGGACTATGTGGAGAGAAATAAAATCTATACCTCTGAACTGTGGTCAAAAGTGTCCAGATGGTGGCATTTCATAGATGACATATTTATGTTGAGGAACGGCACTATTGATAAGCTGAATGTCTTCTATGATGCGATAAATAATCTGTTGCCAGAGCTGAAATTTACAATGTCCTGGTCACAGGATAGGATTCAGTATTTGGATGTGATGGCAATTAAAACTGAGACAGGGTTAGAAACAGACTTGTTTTGCAAAACAACAGATCATAATAATTTGCTTGTCTATAGCAGCTGTAACTCCAGGAATCCTCTGCAGTTTTTACCCTGGAGTCAGCTGCTTAGAGTACGCAAGATTGTGCGGAGATGAAAACGTAGACTTATGTCTAAATCAGATGTGTAAACATTTTTTAGATAAGGGGTATCCCCCTGATTTGGTTTTATCTGCATCAGATAGAGCACGCTCCTTGAATCAGATGGATCTGTTAATCCCTTGTAATAAATCTGATAAGCCTCCCCGAATGGCATTTGTATCTACGTACAATATTTTGAGCAATAGGATAATGGATATCATCAGGCATTATTGGCCCATTTTGGGTAAAAGTTGCCCCCCAAATAGCAGAATTCGCTAGTCCTCCAATGATGGCCTATAGGAAATGTCATAATATCAAAGACAAATTGGTTTGCTCATATAAAAGGTGTGAGGAGAGGTCAGGACAGCAAGTGCTATGACAACCAAGACAGGGAAATTTTCCCTGTCTTGGTTGTTCATGTTGTAGTAATATGCTAAAGGGGAATAGATTTAACCACCCCTATACAGGGGAATCCTTTTGCATTTGTATTCATTTTACGTGCCGATCGTCTTTTGTGATTTATCTTATATCCTGCCCCTGTGGTCTCCTCTATGTGGGGGAGACCACAATGGAAATTAAATCCAGAATAATCAGTCACAAAAGTACAATTTGGACGCATAAACTTCCCATTCCAAGACACTTTTAAGAAAGAGGGCATACTATCAGCTAACTATGCTTTAGAGTGATAGACCATATCCCTAAGAGTATAACAGGAGGGAACAGAGAAAGGGCCCTTAGGAAGAGAGAACTAGAATGGATTTACAAATTGGACACATTGGCCCCCTTGGGCCTCAATATTGATTATAATATTGCTCCATATGTGTAGGATTATTATATCCCCCCATATCTGTAGGTGCTCGACTAGGTGTCAGCATTTAATTTTAGATGCTATATGACATTATGGATATTATGGATGTTATATTGACATTGTTTTATTTTTTTTATTTTCTATTTCCGCATTTAGATTGTGCGCTGATGGTTGGCACGTGAGAACAGTAAAAGTCGACACACAGGACTCTGTGATGAATGCTGTGACTTTGTAGGAGAATTCAGGATTTGGAATTGAGATGCACATGATAGATCTAACATATGGATCCATTTACTTGGTTATTAAAGGCATTTTGAAATTATCTCTGGGTTCTTTAGTGATTAGAGATGAGCGAGCACCAAAATGCTCGGGTGCTCGTTACTCGAGACGAACTTTTCGTGATGCTCGAGGGTTCGTTTCGAGTAACGAACCCCATTGAAGTCAATGGGTGACCCGAGCATTTTTGTATATCACCGATGCTCGCTAAGGTTTTCATTTGTGAAAATCTGGGCAATTCAAGAAAGTGATGGGAACGACACAGAAACTGATAGGGCAGGCGAGGGGCTACATGTTGGGCTGCATCTCAAGTTCCCAGGTCCCACTATTAAGCCACAATAGCGGCAAGAGTGGGCCCCCCCCCCAACAACTTTTACTTCTGAAAAGCCCTCATTAGCAATGGATACCTTAGCTAAGCACCACACTACCTCCAACAAAGCACAATCACTGCCTGCATGACACTCCGCTGCCACTTCTCCTGGGTTACATGCTGCCAATTCCCCCCCCCCCCCACAACCCAGTGTCCACAGCGCACAACAAACTGTCCCTGCCCAGCCTTCAGCTGCCCTCATGCCACGCCACCCTCATGTCCATTTATAAGGGCGTCTGCCAGAGGAAAAGCAGGCACACACTGCAGAGGGTTGGCACGGCTAGGCAGCGACCCTCTTTAAAAGGGGCGGGACGATAGCCCACAATGCTGTACAGAAGCAATGAGAAATCCAATCCTGTGCCACCTCCATCTGGAGCTGTACACGTGGGCATAGCAATGGGGAACCTATGTGCCACACACTATTCATTCTGTCAAGGTGTCTGCACGCCCCAGTCAGACCGCGGTTTTTTATAAATAGTCACAGGCAGGTACAACTCCGCAATGGGAATTCCGTGTGCACCCACAGCATGGGTGGCTCCCTGGAACCCACCGGCGGTACATAAAAATATCCCATTGCATTGCCCAACACAGCTGAGGTAGTAATGTCGTGCTTAATGCAGGTAGGCTTCGTCCCACACTGCATGCCCCAGTCAGACTGGGGTTCTTTAGAAGTGGAAACAGATGCATTTACTACTCCCTGTGCACCCACAGCATGGGTGGCTCCCTGGAACCCACCGGCGGTGCATAAAAATATCCCATTGCATTGCCCAACACAGCTGAGGTAGTAATGTCGTGCTTAATGCAGGTGGGCTTCGGCCCACACTGCATGCCCCAGTCAGACTGGGGTTCTTTAGAAGTGGAAACAGATGCATTTACAACTCCCTGTGGACCGACAGCATAGGTGGGTGCCAGGAAGCCACCGGCGGTACATAGAAATATCCCATTGCATTGCCCAACACAGCTGAGGTAGTAATGTCGTGCTTAATGCAGGTGGGCTTCGGCCCACACTGCATGCCCCAGTCAGACTGGGGTTCTTTAGAAGTGGAAACAAATGCATTTACAACTCCCTGTGGACCCACAGCATGGGTGGGTGCCAGGAAGCCACCGGCGGTACATAAAAATATCCCATTGCAGTGCCCATCACAGCTGAGGTAGTAATGTCATGTTTAATGCAGGTGGGCTTCGGCCCACACTGCATGCCCCAGTCAGACTGGGGTTCTTTAGAAGTGGAAACAGATGCATTTACAACTCCCTGTGGACCGACAGCATGGGTGGCTCCCTGGAACCCACCGGCGGTACATAAAAATATCTCATTGCATTGCCCAACACAACTGAGGTAGTAATGTCGTGCTTAATGCAGGTGGGCTTCGTCCCACACTGCATGCCCCAGTCAGACTGGGGTTCTTTAGAAGTGGAAAGAGATGCATTTACAACTCCCTGTGCACCCACAGTATGGGTGGCTCCCTGGAACCCACCGGCGGTACATAAAAATATCCCATTGCAGTGCCCATCACAGCTGAGGTAGTAATGTCATGTTTAATGCAGGTGGGCTTCGGCCCACACTGCATGCCCCAGTCAGACTGGGGTTCTTTAGAAGTGGAAACAGATGCATTTACAACTCCCTGTGCACCCACAGTATGGGTGGCTCCCTGGAACCCACCGGCGGTACATAAAAATATCCCATTGCAGTGCCCATCACAGCTGAGGTAGTAATGTCATGTTTAATGCAGGTGGGCTTCGGCCCACACTGCATGCCCCAGTCAGACTGGGGTTCTTTAGAAGTGGAAACAGATGCATTTACAACTCCCTGTGGACCCACAGCATGGGTGGGTGCCAGAAAGCCACCGGCGGTACATAAAAATATCCCATTGCATTGCCCAAGACAGCGGATGTAACGTCAGCTGTAATGCAGGTGGGCTAAAAATTCATTTGATTACACTGTAGGCGAGGGCCCACAAAAATTGCTGTATCAACAGTACTAATGTACATCAGAAAAATTGGCCATGGCCAACCAAGAGGGCAGGTGAAACCCATTAATCGCTTTGGTTAATGTGGCTTAATTGGTAACTAGGCCAGGAGGCAGCCCAGTTAAAATAAAAATTGTTGGAGGTGAAAGTTTCAACGCTTTAATGAGCATTGAAATGTATAAAAATTGTTTAGAAAAATTATATGACTGAGCCTTGTGGGCCTAAGAAAAATTGCCCATTCGGCGTGATTATGTGAGGTTTCAGGAGGAGGAGCAGGAGGAGGAGGAGGAATATTATACACAGATTGATGAAGCTAAAAGGTCCCCGTTTTTGATGGGGATACAGAACGATGCTTCCATCCGCGGGTGCAGCCTACGTATTGCTTAGGTATCGCTGCTGTCCGCTGGTGGAGAAGAGAAGTCTGGGGAAATCCAGGCTTTGTTCATCTTGATGAATGTTAGCCTGTCGGCACGGTCGGTTAACAGGCGGGTACGCTTATCTGTGATGATTCCCCCAGCCGCACTAAACACCCTCTCTGACAAGACGCTAGCCGCAGGACAAGCAAGCACCTCCAGGGCATACAGCGCGAGTTCAGGCCACGTGTCCAGCTTCGACACCCAGTAGTTGTAGGGGGCAGAGGCGTCACGGAGGACGGTCGTGCGATCGGCTACGTACTCCCTCACCATCCTTTTACAGTGCTCCCGCCGACTCAGCCGTGACTGGGGAGCAGTGACACAGTCTTGCTGGGGAGCCATAAAGCTGTCAAGGGCCTTAAAGAGTGTTGGCCTGCCTGTGCTGTACATCCTGCCTGATCTCCGCGCCTCCCCTGCTACCTGGCCCTCGGAACTGCGCCTTCGGCCACTACCGCTGTCGTATGGGAATTTTACCATCAGTTTGTCCGCCAGGGTCCTGTGGTATAGCTACACTCTCGAACCCCTTTCCTCTTCGGGTATGAGAGTGGAAAGGTTCTCCTTATACCGTGGGTCGAGCAGTGTGTACACCCAGTAATCCGTAGTGGCCAGAATGCGTGTAATGCGAGGGTCACGAGAAAGGCATCCTAACATGAAGTCAGCCATGTGTGCCAGGGTACCTGTACGCAACACATGGCTGTCCTCACTAGGAAGATCACTTTCAGGATCCTCCTCCTCCTCAGGCCATACACGCTGAAAGGATGACAGGCCACCAGCATGTCTACCCTCACCAGTGGGCCAAGCTGTGTCTTCTCCCTCCTCCTCATCTTCCTCCTCCTCCTCCTCCTCAGCGCCCTGAGATATAGACAGGAGGGTGCTCTGACTATCCAGCGACATACTGTCTTCCCCCGTCTCTGTTTCCAAGTGCAAAGCGTCTGCCTTTATGCTTTGCAGGGAACTTCTCAAGAGGCATAGCAGAGGAATGGTGACGCTAATGATTGCAGCATCGCCACTCACCACCTGGGTAGACTCCTCAAAGTTTCCAAGGACCTGGCAGATGTCTGCCAACCAGGCCCACTCTCCTGAAAATAATTGAGGAGGCTGACTCCCACTGTGCCGCCCATGTTGGTATTCCACTATAGCTCTACGCTGCTCATAGAGCCTGGCCAACATGTGGAGCGTAGAGTTCCACCGTGTGGGCACGTCGCACAGCAGTCGGTGCACTGGCAGATTAAACCGATGTTGCAGGGTGCGCAGGGTGGCAGCGTCCGTGTGGGACTTGCGGAAATGTGCGCAGAGCCAGCGCACCTTTCCGAGCAGGTCTGACAAGCGAGGGTAGCTTTTCAGAAAGCGCTGAACCACCAAATTAAAGACGTGGGCCAGGCATGGCATGCGCGTGAGGCTGCCGAGCTGCAGAGCCGCCACCAGGTTACGGCCGTTGTCACACACGACCATGCCCGGTTGGAGGCTCAGCGGCGCAAGCCAGCGGTCGGTCTGCTCTGTCAGACCCTGCAGCAGTTCATGGGCCGTGTGCCTCTTATCTCCTAAGCTGAGTAGTTTCAGCACGGCCTGCTGACGCTTGCCCACCGCTGTGCTGCCACGCCGCGCGACACCGACTGCTGGCGACGTGCTGCTGCTGACACATCTTGATTGCGAGACAGAGGTTGCGGAGGAGGAGGAGGGTGGTTTAGTGGAGGAAGCATACACCGCCGCAGATACCAGCACCGAGCTGGGGCCCGCAATTCTGGGGGTGGGTAGGACGTGAGCGGTCCCAGGCTCTGACTCGGTCCCAGCCTCCACTAAATTCACCCAATGTGCCGTCAGGGAGATATAGTGGCCCTGCCCGCCTGTGCTTGTCCACGTGTCCGTTGTTAAGTGGACCTTGCCAGTAACCGCGTTGGTGAGGGCGCGTACAATGTTGCGGGAGACGTGGTCGTGCAGGGCTGGGACGGCACATCGGGAAAAGTAGTGGCGACTGGGAACTGAGTAGCGCGGGGCCGCCGCCGCCATCATACTTTTGAAGGACTCCGTTTCCACAACCCTATACGGCAGCATCTCCAGGCTGATAAATTTTGCTATGTGCACGTTTAACGCTTGAGCGTGCGGGTGCATGGCGGCGTACTTGCGCTTGCGCTCAAACACTTGTGCTAGCGACGGCTGGACGGTGCGCTGAAAGACATTGGTGGATGGGGCCGAGGACAGCGGAGGTGAGGGTGTGGGTGCAGGCCAGGAGACGGTAGTGCCTGTGTCCTCAGAGCGGGGTTGGATCTCAGTGGCAGGTTGGGGCACAGGGGGAGAGGCAGCGGTGCAAACTGGAGGCGGTGAACGGCCTTCGTCCCACCTTGTGGGGTGCTTGGCCATCAGATGTCTGCGCATGCTGGTGGTGGTGAGGCTGGTGGTGGTGGCTCCCCGGCTGATCTTGGCGCGACAAAGGTTGCACACCACTGTTCGTCGGTCGTCTGCACTCTCAGTGAAAAACTGCCAGACCTTTGAGCACCTCGGCCTCTGCAGGGTGGCATGGCGCGAGGGGGCGCTTTGGGAAACAGTTGGTGGATTATTCGGTCTGGCCCTGCCTCTACCCCTGGCCACTGCACTGCCTCTTGCAACCTGCCCTGCTGCTGCCCTTGCCTCCCCCTCTGAAGACCTGTCCTCAGTAGGCGTAGCAAACCAGGTGGGGTCAGTCACCTCATCGTCCTGCTGCTCTTCCTCAGAATCCTCCGTGCGCTTCTCCCTCGGACTTAATGCCCTTACTACTACCTCACTGATAGACAACTGTGTCTCATCGTCATCGGCCTCCTCACCCACTGAAAGGTCTTGAGACAGTTGCCGGAAGTCCCCAGCCTCATCCCCCGGACCCCGGGAACTTTGCAATGGTTGGGCATCAGTCACGATAAACTTCTCTGGTGGGAGAGGAACCACTGCTGCCCAATCTGAGCAGGGGCCCGAGAACAGTTCCTGGGAGTCTGCTCGCTCCTCAGAATGTCTCATTTTCATGGAGTGAGGAGGCTGGGAGGAAGGAGGAGCAGCAGCCAGAGGATTCTGAGTTGCAGCAGTGGACGGCGCAGAACTCTGGGTGGACGATAGGTTGCTGGAAGCACTTTCTGCCATCCACGACAGGATCTGCTCACACTGCTCATTTTCTAATAAGGGTCTACCGCGTGGACCCATTAAATGTGCTATGAATGTGGGGACGCCAGAAACGTGCCTCTCTCCTAATCCCGCAGCAGTCGGCTGCGATACACCAGGATCAGGAGCTCGGCCTGTGCCCACACCCGGACTAGGGCCTCCGCGTCCTCGGCCGCGCCCACGTCCTCTAGGCCTACCCCTACCCCTCAGCATGCTGTATTACCAGGAATGCAGAAACACAACACTGTAATTAAATGTGCCGCTTATTGGCCTGTGGTTTGAGGCTGAGTTTGCTTACGGAACGCCAGGAAATAATTTGGCGCAAGCCTGCTGTAACACTTAGCTGGCTGCATATTTATTTGGAGAAATTTTACCCCCCAGCACACACGGACCCACAACACTGAGCAGAGTGACAGGCAGGCCAAATAGATTTTTTTCAAATCTTTTTTTGCAAAAGGACCACTGCGTATATTCAATCTATAAGATGTCTTCTGGCCCTGCCTACACAATTCTGTCCCTGATGTGTGTGACGGAACTGCAGTGTTGCACTGTTATTAAGTGCAACACAGCGGTGATTTCAGAGGCAGGAAATAATTTGGCGCAAGCCTGCTGTAACACTTAGCTGGCTGCGTATTTATTTGGAGAAATTTTACCCCCAGCACACACGGACCCACAACACTGAGCAGAGTGACAGGCAGGCCAAATAGATTTTTTTCAAATCTTTTTTTGCAAAAGGACCACTGCGTATATTCAATCTATAAGATGTCTTCTGTCCCTGCCTACACAATTCTGTCCCTGGACTGTGTGACGGAACTGCAGTGTTGCACTGTTATTAAGTGCAACAGAGCAGTAATTTCAGAGGCAGGAAATAATTTGGCGCAAGTCTGCTGTAACACTTAGCTGGCTGCGTATTTATTTGGAGAAATTTTACCCCCAGCACACACGGACCCAGAACACTGAGCACAGTGACAGGCAGGCCAAATAGATTTTTTTCAAATCTTTTTTTGCAAAAGGACCACTGCGTATATTCAATCTATAAGATGTCTTCTGGCCCTGCCTACACAATTCTGTCCCTGATGTGTGTGTCACGGAACTGCAGTGTTGCACTGTTATTAAGTGCAACACAGCGGTGATTTCAGAGGCAGGAAATAATTTGGCGCAAGCCTGCTGTAACACTTAGCTGGCTGCGTATTTATTTGGAGAAATACTACCCCCAGCAGACACGGACCCAGAACACTGAGCAGAGTGACAGGCAGGCCAAATATTTGCTTTTCTTCAAATATTTTTTTCAAAAGGACCACTGCGTATATTCAATCTATATATGTCTTCTGGCCCTGCCTACGCAATTCTGTCCCTGATGTGTGTGTCACGGAACTGCAGTGTTGCACTGTCTGTTATTAAGTGCAACAGAGTGGTGATTTCAGAGCCAGGAAATAATTTTGCGCAAGCCTGCTGTAACACTTAGCTGGCTGCGTATTTATTTGGAGAACTACAACCCGCAGCAGACACAGACCCAGAACACTGAGCAGAGTGACAGGCAGGCCAAATATTTGTTTTTCAAACATTTTTTTGCAAAAGGACCACTGCGTATATTCAATCTATAATATATGTCTTCTGGCCCTGCCTACACAATTCTATCCCTGGAGTATTACTGCAGGGCGCAATGCTCTGCACAGCCGATATAGCAAAAGAAAAAAAATGTGCAACACTGCTAAAAGCAGCCTCCACACTACTGCACACGGTTAGATGTGGCCCTAAGAAGGACCGTTGGGGTTCTTGTAGCCTAGACTAACTCCTAACACTCTCCCTGCCTAACCACCACTTCTGTCCCTGTAGTATTACTGCAGGGCGCAATGCTCTGCACGGGCAATATAGCAAAAAAAAAAAAATGTGCAACACTGCTAAAAGCAGCCTCCACACTACTGCACACTGTTAGATGTGGCCCTAAGAAGGACCGTTGTGGTTCTTGAAGCCTACACTAACTCCTAACGCTCTCCCTACAGCAGCTCCAACACTATAGCACTGTCCCTCAGCTATCTCACAACGCATCTGAGGCGAGCCGCGGGAGGGGCCGATTTTTATACTCGGGTGACACCTGATCTCCCCAGCCACTCACTGCAGGGGGGTGGTTTAGGGCTTGAACGACGCAGGGGGAAGTTGTAATGCCTTCCCTGTCTTTCAATTGGCCAGAAAAGCGCGCTAACGTCTCAGAGAGGAAACTAAAAGTAACTCGAACATCGCGTGGTACTCGTTACGAGTAACGAGCATCTCGAACACGCTAATACTCGAACGAGTATCAAGCTCGGACGAGTACGTTCGCTCATCTCTATTTGTGATGCATCATGATGAACTATCTTTATTCTTGAAAATATACCACAAGTGATAGGGTTGAAACAGCTGTCGATGTTATGACCAAAGAAGACAAATAAACGGACGTGATGGGAGCAGATTTGTGACCCTGAATTATTTTACACCTCTGATGCTGCTGTCTTGTACTGATAATTTGGGGATTTGATTGGGATTAGGGTCTTATCCCAAAGAAGCGGGCATCTATTTCCACTCCATCCACTTGGAAGACTGGTGAGTGCGGTTGGCATTTTCCTTGTTTTGGTTGAGAAACAAATACAAGACCTGAACCAGATTACTAGAAAGGAACAGATCCCAGGACCGCTGCAACAATGAGACTTTGCTTCACTGCCCATGGTTTCAATTTTTAAAGGATTCAAGATGGACATGGCAGTGTAAATGGTGCCAACAAATTCTCTTTTAGATTTGCTCATCCCTACTTTACGTATATAAATTATATACGTTGCTCCATTGCTGCGCACATTCATAAGCATACATGTAAAGCTGTTGCAATTTGCAAGAATATCCTTCCTTCTTCCAGCTTGGGTACACCTTGTTAGAGTTTAAAAAAAAAAAGGAAATTCTGAGTTCCCTCCTTTCTCACCCACTATTATCCTGCCAGATAATGGTCCTGTAGAGTTTTCTATAGAAGTGTCTGAAAAGAGGACACGGCCATCTGAAACAGTGCAGCAGGGGAGGGTGACCACTGTATACACTCATGGAATGCTGGCAAACAGAAGTGCCAAAATATTTGTCAGACTGATTGTGTGAATACAAACAGAAGCCTCAGGTTTGACAGTTTAACTGTGGACAGGCTCTTCAGAGTGTTTACATAGGTGGACAATAGGCTGCTTTTTTAATGTACCTGTTTTCACTCTTCAGTTCTACAAAGTCTTTCCACAATGAGTCTGTTAAGAGCTCTTCTAAAGCACTTATATATCCTTGATTGTGTTGGAAAAAAAAAGTCTTGTTAGTGAATCATTGGGAAAACATTTCCTAACAAACCCAATTTATTTCTTTAGTTTAATGAGGCTCGCCAGCAGTCTCAGCAGCAGTTGGAAGCAGTGTGTGTACGAGTCCTGCAGAAGGATGGGAGGGTGATTTGATACTGGTATACTTGTTTGGGTAGCTATGTGAAAAAAAAAACACAATAGAAGAGACAAGAGCCTGCCAAAAGACCTTTGTGTGCAAATTTCCCACCAGAACCAAGCAATTTTTTTCTTACAATTTAATTAAGTGGCTTTGGAGTTCAGAGACAGCTTAACGAGCTGTCCCCGGTGAAAGAAAGATTTGTCCCAAGTGATGGGGCCAGGAACCCAACAATGTCAACTGCAATTACTGCTAACCATGCCTGTTTTAACAAGTACGAGGGTGCTGGGGTACCATGTAGAGTAAAAGGAAAACAAAGGAGGAAAACAGGGACTCACCTCTCTTATAACTGAGGAACAATACAATGAACACTGTGAAATTCACAGTGTGGGCAGTTAAGACTTCCAATGGCAATACACAGGACTCTTTATATAGAAGATGATGTGTGGTGACACAGCGAGATGAACAATGTTTTGCATGATGTCATTGCATAGAGAGACGCATGTTTAATGGACTCCTTGCAAGTCTAGAAATGGGACTTGTCTGTATACACACAGCTACATTGTAGCCAGAGTTATTTTATTTGATTATTTATTCTTTGATATGTTTATATATTCATGTGAACAGCTTAACAGGTCTTTACACGGACACTGAACTGTCTAACAAGAAATTTGTTATGGTATTTTGTCAACAAATCAGAATTTTATGCTGTACTAATTGTGTCATTGCATTCTGCAATGGAATATCAATGCTAATAGCAGTGTAAGTAACATGTAACAATAGACTGGATTCTCATATATATCTTTACATTATGTATGCAACAAACATATGAGAGACGCATTTAAAAAACGTGGCAGCTGATACATTACTCATTATACAGTATGTCCATGATGATGGAAATTGCATAAATGTGCTGTTATTCAAAATGATTTGTGCAAACGTTACCCGTTTGTACTACAATTCCAACTGAAACCCATGTAATCAAATGTATGAGGCAGGTCTTATAAAGGTACTTCCACTAGAATCCACTGGATTTTGACAAAATATTAATAGCCAAGAGGTTAAGAGAAGTTGGGGAGCCCCAAGATAAACTTTTGCACCCAGGACCATGAGCATTTAGCTACGCCCCTGCCCTTCACCACTTGGGATGGATGTTAACGTAGCATTTTAGAGTGTTATGTTATACTATTTATAGAAAAAATAATAAACCATTTACATTTTTTACTGTTCTTATGAAATGTATTACTTTTAGGCTTGAATTAAAAACTTTATCCTACACTAAAGAAATGAGACGTGACAACATTTATTATGAAGATACAAAAGGGTTCTTTTGTATTCTAGTTCAATGAATGGCTGAGTGCTGCCTCTGATTAGCTGAGTGCAGTGACCAATCACAGGCAGAGCTCAGCTCTCATTTAATGGCTGATTGTTGCCTTTGATTGGTCACAGTGCTCAGCCAATCAAAGGCAGCTCTTTCAGCAGGTGGGGATTTTAAATCCCCACCTGCTGAAAGCATTCCAAAGCAGTTCAGAAGAAGAAGCAGCTGGACTCGCCTGAGCCCCGGCAGCTGCGGAGAGGTGAGTATATATATATTGTATTTTTTAAACATTTTAGGGATGATTTTCAGGGAAGGGCTTATATTTAAAGCCCTTCGCCAAAAATCACTGTGGGGGCTGCCAGCATCTCACTGCTTTCAATGGAGCTGGCTGTATCGCCGGCTCCATTGAATTCAATGGGATAGCATTGCAGTCCTGTGCCACAGCTGTGACAGGGAGATGAGGCCATTTTCTTTAACACACTCAGTGAATAAGAAATGATACACAAGTTGCAACAAGGAAGACACCTGTGTCTAAGGCCTCATGTCCACTTGCATGCACGGATTCCACTGCTGAATGCCACAGTGGTATCCATACATGTGCGCAGCCATGGAGAGGAAAAGAATGTTTCTTACCTCTCCAGGTCCGGCGCAGATCTCCTTGGAGCTGACCGGATCTTTTTTCTTTAGCACGGCGGATGCATCTGGGAGCATCGGGCGACACACCCCTGCTTTCCCGCGGATTCACGGCATCTCCACAGTGACAGCTGCGGGTGTGCAACGGCGGGGAACGCTTTAATTGACTTAAATGGAAGCTGTCACTGTGGAACCCACAGGAAAATGGAGCATGTTGCAATTTCTTCCCGTGCATGCGAGCCGCACGCCGGGAAAAGATCACATCCGCGTGCTTTTACTTGCTGTGCACATGCTAATGTATCCCTATGGATGGCAAGAGGTGCGGATCTCCCACTCAGGGGCCACGCGCGGATTGTATAATTAAAATCCACATGTGGACATTGGGCCTTACACATTTATATACTGGGAGCTTACTCTGGATTTCTTTATCTCCCTCTCTCTTCATATTTGCATCTTTTTTATTGTTCCTCTACTCAGTGTCAAAGCTGACTCTCCTTCTCTGTTACTCACGGTTTGTCTGATGTTTCTCTTGTTTCTCCCTGTTCCTCTGCTTTCTCTCCTTCTTCTCTTGCCTCTCTGCTTCTCTTGCAACTGCTTGTTCTGCTCTCTCTGTCACTTTTTTCTCATTGGCTTCTCTCCTCTCTGTTGTCCACTTCACTCTGGCTCTTCTTCTTTATTTTACTCAGCTCTCTTATCTTATCTCGCTCAACTCGCTTATCTCTTCTGCCTCCTGCTATTTATCACCTGTATCACCTGACTCGTCTGTCTGCAGCCAATCACAAACTATCTGGTTGCTAGGCTACCTGCCTCATCTGAGTCTCTATGCATTTTTTCTATCTTGTGCAGCTGGATAAAAATGACTAACGGGTTGCTAGGTTACCTGCATCAGCTGTGTAAAATGACTCAGATTAAACCCTTAGGGCTGGTAATTATATTACCGGTCCCCATAGCTAAACAGCGCTACGTAGTGCCTTTTTTCAGGCCACTACATACCAGAAGTCTACTGAGATGCTGAGGCATAAGCTTTCTCTCCAGAGTCCTGTGAGGGAGATTGCCCAGAACTTCAAGACTGATCTGAGGTTCTAGAGTGCAGCTATCGGGGCCCTGCAGGAAGCAAGTGAAGCATACTTGGTGTTTTTTTTTTAAAGACACCAAGCTGTGCGGCATCAGGGCAAAAAGAGTAACCATTATGCCCAAGGACATCCAGCTAGCAAGAAAAACACGTGGAGAAGTTGCTTAATTTTTGCGGGGAATTAGTTTTTGACCTTTAAATTTCCTTTTATAAACTGTACATAAGTGTGATGTCTCTTTATTTTATAAAGGGCTTGTTAATTTTAGAGTAGTTGACAGTAAATGGGTAGTACACCTTTTATATGACATTCCCTTAATCCTCAGGTTTTTCAGAAAAAAATTGCATCTACAGCTAGTCTTCTGTGGCTCTTCCACTTCACAGTTTGCATGCCTCAGCTCAGTTCTCTCCATACTTTGGTATCTTAGGTGGAACTCCATTGTAAATAAACTTTCCACTACCTTAATGGTCAAAGAAAATGGACATCTATTAATGTGTTAGTGGTTTATCACAGGATGGCCAGGATCTAAGGGCCCATTTACACAGAACCATGATCGCTCAAGTTTAAGCGATCACTTTGCATAACGTCTTAAGTACCTAATTAGCTTCTTAAGAGTTTATTAGCTTGTAAGTGAAGGCAGAACGGAATACTGCCTATAGCTCCGAGAACAGCAGGAGCGCTGGCAGTTGCTTTGTTCTTGGAACTATCAGCTCCGAGCAGGATACCAGCTGAAAGAATACAATCAGCTGTATACCGCCAAGAACTCAGCGTGCGGCACTGATAAAAGTCATCGCCGACTTTTAGCTTGCTTCAAGTCAGCGATGAACTAATAGTGCACGAGAGGTGTGCGATGGTCGTGCGTTTAGACGTAACGTGAGCGAATTTGGAGCGATAATCATTATGTCTAAATGGGCTTTAAGGCTCTAAACTCACTAATGTGGTAATGGCCAGCATGGTAGTTTGTGATTTACAATAGAGAACATTTTTAGTGTTAAGGCTAGATAAATTTGGTGGTTTCTCCTAATCATTGTACCTGGTTGGGACGGAGTAGTACATATTGGGACGTGTTGGAGGCAACTTATTGAGTAGTATCAGTGTTCTGTACCTGGGATCAGGGGTTACCATGCCATCAGTGATCTGAAGGCTTTCATGCATTGCTATAAATGATCATTTGTGTTCAGACCTTTTTTTTTCTTACCAGCAGTTAGGGGGTTGGGTAATACAGGGGTTGATCAGAGAAGTAAGGCTTCATTTTGCAGCATGTGCAGGGTAAACCATGTAAGGCCTTAGTCAGACGGGCGTTTTTTCGCGCGATTTGCGGATCGCACGACGGATGCGCATCCGCAAATCGCGTGACCGGTGCCCGAAAATCTGCTCCTAGCCGCGTTTCATTAGAAACGGGCCGGAGCTGTCCAGCGCATTGCATTCAATGGAGCCGGCAATTAAGCCGACTCCATTGAAAGCAATGCGCTGCGAGCGAGTGTGGGATGAATTGTCGGGAAGGGCTTAAATATATAAGCCCTTCCCTGCAATTTATCCAGAAAAGTGTTAAAATAAAAAATATATACATACTCACCTGCTCCCGGCAGTCGGAGTTCCCCACGGCCGGCCTGCAGTGGGTGTGAAGGGGATGTGAGTCAGACCTGCCCCGATTGGCTCAGCGCTGAACTCCGGCTGCCGGGAGCAGGTGAGTATGTATATATTTTTTATTTTAACACTTTTCTGGATGAATTGCAGGGAAGGGCTTATATATTTAAGCCCTTCCCGACAATTCATCCCACGCACGCCGGCAGCCCATTGCTTTCAATGGAGTCGGCTGTATTGCCGGCTCCATTGAATTCAATGGGCAAACATCGTTCTTCTCTGCCACAGCTGTTACAGCTGTGGTAGAGAAGAATGATTTGTCTTCTATATGTTCTCAATGGGGTCGGCGCTGCTGCCGCCGGCCCCATTGAGCGCATATAGTGAAGAGAACAGGAATCGCAGATCGCAGATAGGTGCGATCTGCGATTTCTGTTCTATAATTTATCGGACGAGCGCATAAAAAGCGCTCATGTGTCCGATACCATTGCAAAGCAATGGTTTTAAAAAATCGCCGGACACATGCGCATGCGCAAATCGCGCAAAAAGACGCCCGTCTGACTAAGGCCTAACAGTGCAGACTTAATAAATGCAAATGTCAACATATTAAGATCTTAAAAGCTCGGTTACACTTGAGATTAAGTGGTGTGATCTCCTTTAACCTGTCCACTACTATAATCCAATGTTCAAGATTTTTACTTAAAATAAACCTGCTTGCTTAGGAAAAAAAAAAAGGATTCATTTTTATCAGAAAAATACATAATTACAATGTATACACTAACCACATTAAATAAGGCAAGGTTCTTGGTATATATTTTGATCAAAGTATATTGGCTAGAGATGAGCGCGCACCAAAATGCTCGGGTGCTCGTTACTCGGGACGAAATTTTCGCGATGCTCAAGGGTTCGTTTTGAGTAACGAACCCCATTGAAGTCAATGGGCGACCCGAGCATTTTTGTATATCGCCGATGCTCGCTAAGGTTTTCATTTGTGAAAATCGGGGCAATTCAAGAAAGTGATGGGAACGACACAGCAACGGATAGGGCAGGCGAGGGGCTACATGTTGGGCTGCATCTCAAGTTCCCA
This sequence comes from Eleutherodactylus coqui, assembly GCF_035609145.1. Lineage (NCBI taxonomy): Eukaryota > Metazoa > Chordata > Amphibia > Anura > Eleutherodactylidae > Eleutherodactylus > Eleutherodactylus coqui. The sequence continues at coordinate 302,196,281 of NC_089837.1, forward strand.
GGTCCCACTATTAAGCCACAATAGCGGCAAGAGTGGCCCCCCACCCCTCCTGCACTGTCAGCATAAAGATCGTTCTCCTCTGCCACAGCAGTAACAGCTGTGGCAGAGAAGAACGATGTTTGCCCATTGAATTCAATGGAGCCGGCAATACAGCAGGTTCCACTGAAAGCAATGGGCTGCTGGCGTGCGCGGGATGAATTGTCGGGAAGGGCTTAAATATAGAAGCCCTTCCCTGCAATTCATCCAGAAATGTGTAAAAATAAAAAAAATATACCGTATATACCGGCGTATAAGGCGACGGGGCGTATAAGACGACCCCCCAACTGTCACCTTATACGCCGGGAATACAGCAGAGCAAAAAATAAAAATCATTACTCACTTCCCCCGGCGTTCTGCGGCGCTGCTGCAGGATGTCGCTCCCTCCTGGTCCCCGGCAGAGCATTGCTTTCTGGACGCAGGGCTTGAAATCCCCGCCTCCAGAAAACACACGTGCCTTCAGCCAATCACAGCCAATGACAATGATGTCATTGAATGGCTGTGATTGGCTGACGGCGTGTGTTAGCTAATCACAGTAGCTTTCTGGAGGCGGGGATTTCAAGCCCTGCGTCCAGAAAGCAATGCTCTGCCAGGGACCAGGAGGGAGCGACAGCCTGCAGCAGCGCCGCAGAACGCCGGGGGAGGTGAGTAATGAATTTTTTTTTGACACTTTCTTTTTTTTTGTATTACCGGCATATAAGACGACCCCCGACTTCAGAGCAGATTTTTCGGGGTTCAAAAGTCGTCTTATACGCCAGTATATACGGTATATACTTACCTTGTCCCGGCAGACGGAGTTCAGCGCGGCCGGCCTACAGTGGGTGTGAAGGGGGTGTGAGTCAGACCTGCCCCCTGATTGGCTCAGCGCTGAGTCTGACTCACACCCCCTTCACACCCACTGCCGGCCGCCGCGGCTGAACTCCGTCTGCCGGGACAAGGTAAGTAATAGTATATATATATATTTTTTTTTATTTTAACACATTTCTGGATGAATTGCAGGGAAGGGCTTATATATTTAAGCCCTTCCCGACAATTCATCCAGCGCACGCTGGCAGCCCATTGCTTTCAATGGAGTCGGCTGTATTGCCGGCTCCATTGAATTCAATGGGCAAACATCGTTCTTCTCTGCCACAGCTGTTACAGCTGTGGCAGAGAAGAATGATTTGTCTTCTATATGTTCTCAATGGGGTCGGCGCTGCTGCCGCCGGCCCCATTGAGCGCATATAGAGAAGAGAACAGGAATCGCAGATCGCAGATAGGTGCGATCTGCGATTTCTATGGCCTAAGAAGGACCGTTGGGGTTCTTGAAGCCTAAAATCACTCCTAACGCTCTCCCTATAGCAGCTCCGGCACCAACAGCACTTTCCCTGATCTCTGTCAGAATGCATCTGTGGCGAGCCGCGGGCGGGCAGATTTTAATACTCGGGTGACACCTGATCTCGCCAGCCACTCACTGCAGGGGGGTGGTATAGGGCTTGAACGTCGCAGGGGGAAGTTGTAATGCCTTCCCTGTCTTTCTATTGGCCAGAAAAGCGCGCTAACGTCTCAGAGATTAAAGTGAAAGTAACTCGAACATCGCGTGGTACTCGTTTCGAGTAACGAGCATCTCGAACACCCTAATACTCGAACGAGTATCAAGCTCGGACGAGTACGCTCGCTCATCTCTAATATTGGCCTTTCCACCAACGTCCACGTGACCAAGCTTTTGGATGGGTCCTAACACTAATACCAGGTGGTATCCTACCTTCCCTGATTTTATTTGTAGTCTTAGTCCCACGAGAGGTGCATTCTCAGAGGTAGGTACCCATCTTTCCCAGATTAAGATTAAACCTCCTGGTATTAGTGTTAGTACCCATCTGAAAGCTTGGTCACCTGGACGTTGGTAGATGGGCCAATATGGTTTGATCAAATTATATACCAAGAACCTTGCATTATTTAATGTGGTTAGTGTATACATAGTTATGTATTTTTCTGATAAAAAAAATGTATTTTGAGCGCTGTTTCCACTTTTTGTTTTTTGCTTGAACAATACTTTTAAGGGAGTCAGTGTACCACCGTATGATACTTTATCGAGTGCCATATGATGGAGGTATTGTCATCCAGAAGCTCTGCTCTACTCTCTGTACAAATACTATACAATTGATCCGATTGGTACAGAATGGAACATAATAATAGTCATCTCTATTTATATAGAACCAATCATCATATAGAAATCATGTACACACAAAATCAGATATTACATAAAATAGCAGTAATAAACTAATGAGCAATTCAAGCATTTGAGGTCAGGGCCCAGCTCACAAGTGGCCTATTATGACTCTGCAGAGCACAGAGCTATAATATAGTCGTGCGTCCAAGGCGTAACTGTACATATCTCCAATGTTTATATATATATATATATATATATATATATATATATATATATATAATCAGTACTGCTAGAATGTAGCACAATAAAAAAAATATGTTGATTCCTCAGTGAACCTTTTCCTTTATTCCAGGATGGGTAGAATTTACTGCTTTTAGCAGAAGAAAGTATTATTATTTTCCTTCTTAAAAATGACCTGGAAACAATGAGGATTCAACTACTTTTAAGTTACCTGAAATAATGACTCCCTGGTCATTTTCCCCTGGAGCAGTTGACATTATAGTGCCATTAATCCTATATTTTTACCTTCATGTTTCTGCTGCTTGTGTGATTTCCCAGCAATAGACTCCGGGACATTTTACCTTATGTTACAATATTCCTATTCTTTTTAAATTCCCCTTACAAATCAATGTTCCAATTCTTCAGTATTCATGATATCCAGCATGCAAAACAGGAAGAAATAGCTTAGGTGGATTCATTAAAAATAGATCTGCTTTTCGTAGCATATTTACAGTATATTTTCTTTTCTTTTTTTTTTTTTTTTAGAACCAGTTTAATTCTGTGCCCTTAATTTTATGCTGTTTTATCCCACACACAAAAGATTTTTGAGTGCAATTATTACAAAGGTACTTAATTTTAAGGATTGCCACACACATTGCTTTTTAAAGTTAGCATGAAATCAATATGTAATAATGCTTTCCAACTGTCAGCTATTTTTTAATGCAATTAAAGTAGCTAATGTCTGTTCTGTTTTATTTCAGTTAACTTCAGCGATCATTTTTGGGGCAGAGAGGGTTTCTCTCTAATTAGATTTTTCCTTCTGCATTTGTTTCATATATTTATTTTACTGTTGTAAGGCCCAGAAAATTGTAAAGATTAGGTTGCATCAATACATATTTATTGATTTGTAGCATTAAAGCAGTGTGTTCACGTATGGAAAGGGGGTCTTTTAATAGGATGGCTCCTAGATGGCTTTATAAAACAAACTTATGTCTTGTAAGCATGAGATGTGTATTCTATGTATATATATATATATATGTATATGTGCGTGTATATACTGGTATATATATATATATATATATATATATATATATATATATATATATATATATATATATATTCAAAAGCCCTCACTCACTGGCTGGCTGATTCATCACTTCCCGATGTCGTACAAACTTGAGATTTTCCACAACCATTCATTAGGTTGTAGACAGGACCCACGCGTATATACTGAGAAGAATCTAACGCTCCACTATGTGTATATACTGAGGAGAATCTGCCTCACCTCTATGTGTATATACTGAGGAGAATCTACCCCACCACTATGTGTATATACTGGGGAGAATTTACCTCGCCACTATGTGTATATACTTAACCCCTTAGTGACGGCACCATTGCCTTTTTACGTCCTAGCTAAATGGGCTTTAATCCTAGAGGAGGTAAAAACATACATCCTCTTTGGATTAAAGCCCTCTTAGCTGAGGATGTGACAGCTCCATGCTGTCGGTGCCCGCAGGTAGCCGACAGCATGGAGCTGTCATCCTGGGCAGCAGGCAGCCTTCCCCGGCAATGCGATCGGCGCTATCCAATGGATAGGGCCCATTGTAATAAAGTGAAAAAAAAAGTTTAAAAAGTTAAAGATTCAGCTGCCCTGATAGATCGGATCCATCAGGGCAGCTGAAATTACTTACCCGCCTTCACCGAAGTGTGCCGCGGTGAAGGAGTCCTCCGGGACCACACAGTTTACATTATTACTTTTATCTAAGATTTAGGGAAGGCCAAAAAGGGAGGGGGGGGGGGTTTGGGGTGGCGAATATTTTTAAAGAGTCAATTTTTTTTTCCGCACAAGTGAGCAATGGGGCCTGGAATTTATTCAGTTGTGCCCTGCAATCCAACGGGTGTTCCTTCCATTATAGGCCTAGTCATGTGTCCTGTAAGTAGATTACGGCCACTATGGGTATGTTTCTGAATACAGCACAAACAGGAGTATCCATTTTGGGGTGAAAGGCTTCAGTCATATGTGTGCTGTACAAAAAAAACCTGTTTTTAAATTGACCCAATTGTCAAAAAAATGAAAATCGTAATTTTTTTCTACTGCTTTGCTTAGATTTATTCAAAAATTGTAGGCTGAAAATTTTCAGTAGACCCCTAGATGAATTGGTTAAGAGGTCTATTTTTTAAAATGGGATCATTTGTGGGGGTTCTCTACGGTTTTGGCCGCTCAAGGGCTCTACAAGTGGGCAATGGGGCCTAAAACACCTTCATGCAAAATGTCTGTTCTGAAAGCCACTGATTACTTCTTTCATTTTGGGCCCTATTGTGCATCCAGACATAAGATTAGGGCCACAATGGGTATATATCTGAACATGGGAGAAACAGGGATATCCATTTTGGGGTAAAAGTCTTCATTCATGTGTGTGCTATACAAAAAAGCTTCTTTTAAAATGACAGAATTACCAAAAAACGAAACTCATAATTTTTTCCTTCTGCTGTGCTTGAATTCATTCAAAAACTGTGTAGTCAAAATGGGCAGTACACTCCTAGATAAATTCATTAAGGGGTCTAATTTTCAAAATGGGGTCATTTGTAGGGTTTGTTTATGGTTTTGGTCACTCAACAGCTCTACAAGTGTGCAATTGGGCATAAAAGGCCTTCAAGCAAAATTTCTGTTCTGAAAGACACTGACTACTTTCATTTTGGGCCCCGTTGTGCATAGTGACATGATATTAGGGCCACAATGGGTATATTTCTGAATACAGGACAAACAGGAGTATCTATTTTGGGATGTCAATCCCCTTTTTTACATGCACTATAGAAAAAAAATATGTCTTTAAAATGACATATTTGTAAAAATTGCATTAATTTCATTAATTACTGAAAAAAAACTATGGGGTCAAAATACGCATGGCACCACTCAGTGAATATATTAAGGGGTTTAGTTTTTAAAATGGGGTCATTTGTAGGGGTATCTATCATTCTGACAGCTATGAGTCTTTGCCATCTTGGCTTGGTGTAGGAAAACAAAGTGTTTCTCAAAATGCTGAAAAGTAATGTTAAATTTGTACGTCTCCTAAATGGTTAAAAAAAAACTAAAGTTTTTCAAACGTGCATTCAGAATAAAGTGAACAGATGGAAATATATATCTTAGCAAAAATGTGTACAGTATGCTTACACATATTTGAGATATTACAGTTGAAAATGTGAAAAAATGACAATTTTTTCAAAATTTTCCCAATATTGGCACTTTTAATAAATATATACAGGTTCTATTGGTCTATTTTTACCACCTAAAGGAAGTACAATATGTGGCGAAAAAACAGTGTCAGAATCACTTGGATATGCAAAGCCTTCACAGAGTTATGATATGTTAAGTGACACATGTCAGATTTCCAAAATTTGGCTCCGTCACTAAGGCGCAAACAGGCTTCGTCACTAAGGGGTTAAGAGAATCTACCTCAACTCTATGTGTATATACTGAGGAGAATCTACCTCATCTCTATGTGTATTTTATAGCTATTTGTTATGTCTTTCACACCTAAGGAGAACAGCGGGATCCATGGCCACAGAATATTGTTACAGATTACGGAATGTTGATCCACTGTCCAGGTGTGGTTAGCAGCTGACTCCTCAGATAGAGGGACTGTAGCCAGGAATTCAGAACAAACTCAGATTCAGGAATACATAACTCAGAGAGCAGGACAGAATTGAGAAAATGATCCAAGCAGCACAGGACATAGTTCACATTAACATAGAGCAACAGTACAGATACAGAATCAGAAGTGACGACAATGCCAGCACAGACAGATCAGAAAAGACACAGAGCACAGAGACAAATATACAGATAACAGGCAAAAAAAACTGGTGACATGCCAGCATAGAAAGATCAGACGGCCAAAAAGAAGCAGGATCACAAGACTGCTCACACTGCAAGAGAAAAGCCAGCAGACACCGACAAAGGAGCTGGTATATATGAGCAACCTGAGAGATTGGCTCACTGGAGCAAACCACACCCAGCAGCACAATCAACCACACCTGTGGAGCTGAGCTGTTGGGAAAACATGTAGAGCAACAGATCCTAGCAGCAAGCTCTAACACTATTCCACCTGCTTATACATGTGGGTATTATTGGTAAGTGTTTTGGCGTTTGTCAGTCGTTGTTTGTTTGCATGCCCACCTGGTGTATCTGTTGTAGCTAGAGATGAGCGAGCACCAAAATGCTCGGGTGCTCGTTACTCGAGACGAAATTTTCGCGATGCTCGAGGGTTCGTGTCGAATAACGAACCCCATTGAAGTCAATGGGCGACCCGAGCATTTTTGTATATCACCGATGCTCGCTAAGGTTTTCGTTTGTGAAAATCTGGGCAATTCAAGAAAGTGATGGGAACGACACAGCAACGGATAGGGCAGGCGAGGGGCTACATGTTGGGCTGCATCTCAAGTTCCCAGGTCCCACTATTAAGCCACAATAGCGGCAAGAGTGGGCCCCCCCCCCCCCTCCCAACAACTTTTACTTCTGAAAAGCCCTCATTAGCAATGCATACCTTTGCTAAGCACCACACTATCTCCAACAAAGCACAATCACTGCCTGCATGACACTCCGCTGCCACTTCTTCTGGATAACATGCTGCCCAACCCCCCCCCCTCCACGACCCAGTGTCCACAGCGCACACCAAACTGTCCCTGCCCAGCCTTCAGCTGCCCTCATGCCACGCCACCCTCATGTCTATTTATAAGTGCGTCTGCCAGAGGAACCACAGGCACACACTGCAGAGGGTTGGCACGGCGAGGCAGCGACCCTCTTTAAAAGGGGCGGGGCGATAGTCCACAATGCTGTACAGAAGCAATGAGAAATCCAATCCTGTGCCACCTCCATCTGGAGCTGCACATGTGGGCATAGCAATGGGGAACCTATGTGCCACACACTATTCATTCTGTCAAGGTGTCTGCATGCCCCAGTCAGACCGCGGTTTTTTATAAATAGTCACAGGCAGGTACAACTCCGCAATGGGAATTCCGTGTGCACCCACAGCATGGGTGGCTCCCTGGAACCCACCGGCTGTACATAAATGTATCCCATTGCAGTGCCCTGGACAGCAGAGCTAACGTCAGATTAAATGCAGGTGGGCTTCGGCCCACACTGCATGCCCCAACCGGACCAGGGTTTTTAATTCATAGACACAGGCAGGTACAACTCCCTATTGGGAAGTCCCTGTGGACCGACAGCATGGGTGGGTGCCAGGAAGCCACCGGCGGTACATAAATATATCCCATTGCAGTGCCCATCACAGCTGAGGTAATGTCATGTTTAATGCAGGTGGGCTTCGGCCCACACTGCATGCCCCAGTCAGACTGGGGTTCTTTAGAAGTGGACAGATGCAGTTACAACTCCCTGTGGATCCACAGCATGGGTGGCTCCCTGGAACCCACCGGCGGTACATAAGTATATCCCATTGCAGTGCCCAACACAGCTGATGTAACGTCAGCTGTAATGCAGGTGGGCTAAAAATTAATTTGATTACACTGTAGGCGAGGGCCCCCAAAAATTGGTGTACCAACAGTACTAATGTACCTGAGAAAAATTGCCCATACCCAACCAAGAGGGCAGGTGAAACCCATTAATCGCTTTGGTTAAAGGGGTTGTCCCGCGGCAGCAAGTGGGTCTATACACTTCTGTATGGCCATATTAATGCACTTTGTAATGTACATTGTGCATTAATTATGAGCCATACAGAAGTTATCAAAAGTTTTTCACTTACCTGTTCCGTTGCTAGCGTCCTCGTCTCCATGGTTGCCGTCTAATTTTCGCCGTCTAATGGCCAAATTAGACGCGCTTGCGCAGTCCGGGTCTTCTGCTTTTCTGAATGGGGCTCCGTGTAGCTCCGTGTAGCTCCGCCCCGTCACGTGCTGATTCCAGCCAATCAGGAGGCTGGAATCGGCAATGGACCGCACAGAAGCCCTGCGGTCCACCGAGGGAGAAGATGCCGGCGGCCATCTTCACCGGGTAAGTAAGAAGTCACCGGAGCGCGGGGATTAAGGTAAGCGCTGTCCGGTGTTCTTTTTTAACCCCTGCATCGGGGTTGTCTCGCGCTTAATTGGTAACTAGGCCAGGAGGCAGCCCAGTTAAAATAAAAATTGGTTGAGGTGAAAGTTTCAACGCTTTAATGAGCATTGAAACGTCTAAAAATTGTTTAGAAAAATTATATGACTGAGCCTTGTGGGCCTAAGAAAAATTGCCCGTTCGGCGTGATTATGTGAGGTTTCAGGAGGAGGAGCAGGAGGAGGAGGAGGAATATTATACACAGATTGATGAAGCAAAAAGGTCCCCGTTTTTGATGGGGATAGAGAACGATGCTTCCATCTGTGGGTGCAGCCTACGTATTGCTTAGGTATCGTTGCTGTCCGCTGGTGGAGAAGAGAAGTCTGGGGAAATCCAGGCTTTGTTCATCTTGATGTTCATCCTGTTGGCACTGTCGGTTGATAGGCGGGTACGCTTATCTGTGATGATTCCCCCAGCCGCACTAAACACCCTCTCTGACAAGACGCTAGCCGCAGGACAAGCAAGCACCTCCAGGGCATAGAGCGCGAGTTCAGGCCACGTGTCCAGCTTCGACACCCAGTAGTTGTAGGGGGCAGAGGCGTCACGGAGGACGGTCGTGCGATCGGCTACGTACTCCCTCACCATCCTTTTACAGTGCTCCCGCCGACTCAGCCGTGACTGGGGAGCGGTGACACAGTCTTGCTGGGGAGCCATAAAGCTGTCAAGGGCCTTAGAGAGTGTTGCCCTGCCTGTGCTGTACATGCTGCCTGATCTCCGCGCCTCCCCTACTACGTGACCCTCGGAACTGTGCCTTTGGCCACTAGCACTGTCGTATGGGAATTTTACCATCAGTTTGTCCGCCAGGGTCCTGTGGTATAGCAACACTCTCGAACCCCTTTCCTCTTCGGGTATGAGAGTGGAAAGGTTCTCCTTATACCGTGGGTCAAGCAGTGTGTACACCCAGTAATCCGTAGTGGCCAGAATGCGTGTAACGCGAGGGTCACGAGAAAGGCATCCTAACATGAAGTCAGCCATGTGTGCCAGGGTACCTGTACGCAACACATGGCTGTCCTCACTAGGAAGATCACTTTAAGGATCCTCCTCCTCCTCAGGCCATACACGCTGAAGGGATGACAGGCAAGCAGCATGTGTACCCTCAGCAGTGGGCCAAGCTGTCTCTTCCCCCTCCTCCTCATCTTCCTCCTCCTCCTCACCGCGCTGAGATATAGACAGGAGGGTGCTCTGACTATCCAGCGACATACTGTCTTCCCCCGGCTCTGTTTCCGAGCGCAAAGCGTCTGCCTTTATGCTTTGCAGGGAACTTCTCAAGAGGCATAGCAGAGGAATGGTGACGCTAATGATTACAGCATCGCCACTCACCACCTGGGTAGACTCCTCAAACTTTCCAAGGACCTGGCAGATGTCTGCCAACCAGGCCCACTCTTCTGAAAAGAATTGAGGAGGCTGACTCCCACTACGCCGCCCATGTTGGAGTTGGTATTCCACTATAGCTCTACGCTGCTCATAGAGCCTGGCCAACATGTGGAGCGTAGAGTTCCACCGTGTGGGCACGTCGCACAGCAGTCGGTGCACCGGCAGATTAAACCGATGTTGCAGGGTTCGCAGGGTAGCAGCGTCCGTGTGGGACTTCCGGAAATGTGCGCAGAGACGGCGCACCTTTTCGAGCAGGTCTGACAAGCGTGGGTAGCTTTTCAGAAAGCGCTGAACCACCAAATTAAAGACATGGGCCAGGCATGGCACGTGCGTGAGGCTGCCGAGCTGCAGAGCCGCCACCAGGTTACGGCCGTTGTCACACACGACCATGCCCGGTTGGAGGCTCAGTGGCGCAAGCCAGCGGTCTCTGTCAGACCCTGCAGCAGTTCGTGGGCCGTGTGCCTCTTATCTCCTAAGCTGAGTAGTTTCAGCACGGCCGGCTGCCGCTTGCCCACCGCTGTGCTGCCACGCCGCGCGACACCGACTGCTGGCGACGTGCTGCTGCTGCTGACACATCTTGATTGCGAGACAGAGGTTGCGTTGGAGGAGGAGGAGGAGGAGGAGGGTGGTTTAGTGGAGGAAGCATACATCGCCGCAGATACCAGCACCGAGCTGGGGCCCGCAATTCTGGGGGTGGGTAGGACGTGAGCGGTCCCAGGCTCTGACTCTGTCCCAGCCTCCACTAAATTCTCCCAATGTGCCATCAGGGAGATATAGTGGCCCTGCCCGCCTGTGCTTGTCCACGTGTCCGTTGTTAAGTGGACCTTGGCAGTAACCGCGTTAGTGAGGGCGCGTACAATGTTGCGGGAGACGTGGTCGTGCAGGGCTGGGACGGCACATCGGGAAAAGTAGTGGCGACTGGGAACTGAGTAGCGCGGGGCCGCCGCCATCATACTTTTGAAGGACTCCGTTTCCACAACCCTATACGGCAGCATCTCCAGGCTGATAAATTTGGCTATGTGCACGTTTAACGCTTGAGCGTGCGGGTGCGTGGCGGCGTACTTGCGCTTGCGCTCAAACACTTGCGCTAGCGACGGCTGGACGCTGCGCTGACAGACATTGCTGGATGGGGCCGAGGACAGCGGAGGTGAGGGTGTGGGTGCAGGCCAGCAGACGGTAGTGCCTGTGTCCTCAGAGCGGGGTTGGATCTCAGTGGCAGGTTGGGGCACAGGGGGAGAGGCAGCGGTGCAAACCAGAGGCGGTGAACGGCCTTCGTCCCACCTTGTGGGGTGCTTGGCCATCATATGTCTGCGCATGCTGGTGGTGGTGAGGCTGGTGGTGGTGGCTCCCCGGCTGATCTTGGCGCGACAAAGGTTGCACACCACTGTTCGTCGGTCGTCTGCACTCTCAGTGAAAAACTGCCAGACCTTTGAGCACCTCGGCCTCTGCAGGGTGGCATGGCGCGAGGGGGCGCTTTGGGAAACAGTTGGTGGATTATTCGGTCTGGCCCTGCCTCTACCCCTGGACACCGCACTGCCTCTTCCAACCTGCCCTGCTGCTGCCCTTGCCTCCCCCTCTGAAGACCTGTCTTCAGTAGGCGTAGCAAACCAGGTGGGGTCAGTCACCTCATTGTCCTGCTGCTCTTCCTCTGAATCCTCTGTACGCTCCTCCCTCGGACTTACTACCCTTACTACTACCTCACTGATAGACAACTGTGTCTCATCGTCATCGGCCTCCTCACCCACTGAAAGGTCTTGAGACAGTTGCCGGAAGTCCCCAGCCTCATCCCCCGGACCCCGGGAACTTTCCAATGGTTGGGCATCAGTCACGATAAACTCCTCTGGTGGGAGAGGAACCACTGCTGCCCAATCTGAGCAGGGGCCCGAGAACAGTTCCTGGGAGTCTGCCCGCTCCTCAGAATGTCTCATTGTAATGGAGTGAGGAGGCTGGGAGGAAGGAGGAGCAGCAGCCAGAGGATTCTGAGTTGCAGCAGTGGACGGCGCAGAACTGTGGGTGGACGATAGATTGCTGGAAGCACTTTCTGCCATCCACGACAGGACCTGCTCACACTGCTCATTTTCTAATAAAGGTCTACCGCGTGGACCCATTAATTGTGCGATGAATGTGGGGACGCCAGAAACGTGCCTCTCTCCTAATCCCGCAGCAGTCGGCTGCGATACACCTGGATCAGGAGCTCGGCCTGTGCCCACACCCTGACTTGGGCCTCCGCGTCCTCGCCCGCATCCACGTCCTCTAGGCCTACCCCTACCCCTCAGCATGCTGTATTACCAGTAATGCAGAAACAGAACGCTGTAATTAAATGTGCCGCTTATTGGCCTGTGGTTAGAGGCTGACATTGCTTACGGAACGCCAGGAAATAATTTGGCGCAAGCCTGCTGTAACACTTAGATGGGTGCGTATGATTTTGTAGAACTACTACACCCAGCACAGACAGACCCAGAACACTGAGCACAGTGACAGGCAGGCCAAATAGATTTTTTGCCCAAAATTTTTTAGCAAAGGCCCACTGCCTATATTCAATCAATAATATGTCTTTTGTCCCTGCCTAAGCACTTCTGTCCCTGGAGTATGTCACAGAACTGCAGAGTGTTGCACTGTGAACTGCAACACAGCGGTGATTTCAGAGCCCAGACAGTGCCAGGAAATAATTTTGCGCAAGCCTGCTGTAACACTTAGCTGGCTGCGTATGATTTTGTAGAACTACTACACCCAGCACAGACAGACCCAGAACACTGAGCACAGTGACAGGCAGGCCAAATAGATTTTTTGCCCAAAATTTTTTAGCAAAGGCCCACTGCCTATATTCAATCAATAATATGTCTTCTCTCCCTGCCTAAGCACTTCTGTCCCTGGAGTATGTCACAGAACTGCAGAGTGTTGCACTGTGAACTGCAACACAGCGGTGATTTCAGAGCCCAGACAGAGCCAGGAAATAATTTGGCGCAAGCCTGCTGTAACACTTAGCTGGCTGCGTATGATTTTGTAGAACTACTACACCCAGCACAGACAGACCCAGAACACTGAGCACAGTGACAGGCAAGCTAAATAGATTTTTTGCCCCAAATTTTTTAGCAAAGGCCCACTGCCTATATTCAATCAATATGTCTTCTGTCCCTGCCTAAGCGCTTCTGGCCCTGGAGTATGTCAAAGAACTGCAGAGTGTTGCACTGTGAACTGCAATACAGCGGTGATTTCACAGCCCAGACAGAGCCAGGAAATAATTTTGCGCAAGCCTGCTGTTGTAACACTTAGCTGGCTGCGTATGAATTTGGAGAACTACTACACCCAGCAGAGACCCAGAACACTGAGGACAGTCACAGGCAGCCCAAATAGATTTTTTTCCCCAAATTTTTTTGCAAAGGCCCACTGCCTATATTCAATCAATATGTCTTCTGTCCCTGCCTAAGCGCTTCTGGCCCTGGAGTATTACTGCAGGGCGCAATGCTCTGCACGGCCGATATACCAAAAAAAAAAAAAATATGCAACACTGCAAAAAGCAGCCTCCACAGTACTGCACACGGTTAGATGTGGCCCTAAGAAGGACCGTTGGGGTTCTTGAAGCCTAAAATACTCCTAACACTCTCCCTATAGCAGCTCCAACAAGATAGCACTGTCCCTGATCTCTGTCAGAATGCATCTGTGGTGAGCCGCGGGAGGGGCCAAATTTTATACTCGGGTGACACCTGATCTCGCCAGCCACTCACTGCAGGGGGGTGGTACAGGGCTTGAACAGCGCAGGGGGAAGTTGTAATGCCTTCCCTGTCTTTCAATTGGCCAGAAAAGCGCGCTAACGTCTCAGAGATGAAAGTGAAAGTAACCCGAACATCGCGTGGTACTCGTTACGAGTAACGAGCATCTCGAACACGCTAATACTCGAACGAGTATCAAGCTCAGATGAGTACGTTCGCTCATCTCTAGTTGTAGCATTACCGTACAGATTGTTGTTGAAGTTTGTGTTGTTGTGTATGCATGTTCTCTATCTGTGTGTGAACAAATAAGATCATCCTGAGCGTGGTGGTGAACGTGGTGCGCCGGGCTCAGGGTGAAGACAACATTACTGTGACATCAGAAGTGAATTTAGGCTCTGTTCAAATCTGTTTTGCGCTTTACATTCATAATGGAAACCATAATGCATTACTGGATTTGTCGCATAACCAATATAGGGCTGTTGGCTTCCACGGAAATTTTTTTGCTTGAAAAAAAATAGTCCTAAATGTGGTTCTATTTTTTTTCCTATCAAATGTGATTGAAACTGTAATGGAGGAGCCTATTGGAGCATAAACACATCCTGTTTTTGATGTGGAAATGCTGAATATTTTCCACTGCAGAAAAACCACAACATTTCTACTCTGTGTGAATGTACCTTAAGGGCTCACACCCACTTGCATTTTTTTAATGCTGTGATATAGCTGCATTTTTTTAACGCGATTGTCAACAGGACTTTCTAATGTTAAAAACGCATTGCAAGTTGGTGCTTTGCAATTTTTGTGCGATGCATTGTTAACATTAGAAAGTCCCATTGATAATCGCGTTAAAAAAACGCAGCGATATCGCGTGAAAAAAATGCACAAGAATAACGCAACTGTGCAGGAGCCCTTAGGCCTCCTTCACACAGCAGCGCTGCAAAGCCCTGTGATTTTACTTTCGTTTTCGCTATGTTTCGTTATGTTTAAACTCTTTATAACCCTTAACTTGCGCTGTGAACAATTTTCTATGGTGAAACTGATGGCAGGCTTCAAGTTCCGTCATTGAAAGTTAAAAAGAAAGTTGCCCCTCTTTCTATTTCCAGTAATTGTCTTAGCAATCGGCCGGCAGGTAAAATCAGGGCGATTGTCACTGAATTAGACCATGACATTTTGGCGAAAATAGCTGGAGAATCTGCTTTCCCATAATGTATTCTGAATGGTGGTCGCTCTTCAACAAATGTGGCTCAGTGGTTAGCAGTTCTGGGGGCCTAGGTTCAAATCTTGTCAAGGATAACATCTGCATAGTCTTTGAAAAACTCGATACACTTGGTTAGATTTAAACCTAGAATTGCACCACTGCAATTCAGCAGTTATAACCACTGAGCCACCAATCTGTTCTTTCTTTTCCAGAGAAGAAGAACAAACACAAAAAGAACATAAAAATTCTATACAGATGATTTGATTCTGGAACTCCGTTACTGTAAGGCAGCAGGGCTAACAACTGAGCCACCATAGATGTTCATTCTCTTCAGAAGAAGAGAAGAATAAACACAGAGAACATAAAAGTTCCATATAGATATTGTCCTCAGACAGATTTGAACATAGAACTCTGACACAACAAGACAGCAGTACAACCACCACCACAAAGATATGTGGCTGTATTCCCATGCAGTTTGGGGGCATTTGGCTACATTAGGGACTGTCTGAAGACCAAATTTTAATGGCAATCAGGATTGAGTCATCCCGAGTATTCGGTCCAATCACTTCGACCCATTTATTCCAATAATCACTGATCACTAATCCTGAGTATTACATACCTGTGAAGGATTTTAGGACGTGAATTCAGTGTCTATGTCAGGCTCCCTGCTGTCATTAAGTTACAAGCTCGAAAACAAGAATATAAAATGTTATACTATATACATTCATATACAGTTTTCCTCTTTTGGTCCCCCTTTTGTTGGTGTTCGCCCCTGTGCATTGCTGCTTTCCATGCTGTGCTGGTAAAAATCACTCTTTTCAATTACAAGACCATCTACTCTGATAGACTTCAGTGTTGGTCACCATTATTCTGCTGACACCTGCACTTACAGTATTTTTTAGCAAAGCATAGTCCCTGAATATGATTGGCTAGCACCTAAGTGAAAAGCGTTTTTCCTTAAAGTAGGTCAGGAACATTACATTTTCTCCTTAGGGAGAGCACCTAGAGGGTAAGTGAGGAGACTTATAAGGCCATTCATGCTCCTCTGGGTAATTTCCAAAAAAAAGGAGATGGAACAATGCCTCTGCAGTGCCACCTATTGGAAGGCAGTATTCCTGCAAGTCAATGTTAGACTCTTTATACAAACCTGACCCACGTCACAGGCCTCTCGCTAGCCAAGTCAGAAATCTACTGCACACTAATGAAGGGGAAACCCCCCGAAACAGCTGTCTGTGTATGGTTATTCTAGCTTGGCTTTCAATTCCCAGCCATTGTTACAAAACTTGTATAAAGAGTCTAACATTGACTTACAGGAATGCTGTCTTCTAATAGGTGGTGCTGCAGAGCTATTGTTCCATCTAACTTATTTCCTTAAAGTAGAAAACCCTTTAAGAAGATGTAATGCTTTTATGGTAGCATAGAAGGGACAACTCCATATTAATGTACATTGTCTGTGAGTGAGACAACAATGGCTTATGGATAAAATGATAAGTAGACACATATTTTCACCAAAGTAGTGTATGTGTCTTTATCACTCCATTTATATCATTCCATGTCTTCTGCCATAACCATTACTAGTCAGATATATGGTTTGAACTGACAAAGGTACAATTAACTATTAATAAAGGACAGACGGCCTGATAACAACAAGGTCCCTTCAGCCACCCCCATGATGACAAGATGTAACCTGACTATCTCCGAATGATGCATATTGTCATACACATCACTTCTTCCGCCTTCGCAGAACTTTTTATTTTTGTTTCTGGAACCAACCCCATTCTCTCTCACCTCCACAATGCTTTCACCCACACGAGTTTCAAATATTTCTCCACAATCTTTCTATTAATGTGGTCTATGCTGTAATCAGCAGCTGCCAGCGACATCCTCTCTCTTGCCAACTTTCTGTGTTAACAAATGCTGAAAAATGTGTTTAACCTCTTCTTTCCGACTAATATGTGAAGGAATTGTGTACAATAGAGTACATGCAACAGTTCATTCTTTGTTACACCAGCAAAAACCTTCAGTAATATGGTTTTTTGAAAATGCAGATGGAATTAATGGTATGTGGCTTTGTATTATAATTTTAGGTTTGGGATTATGCCACCGTTCTCACAAGGCATAGAACAAAGGTACTGTGGGGGAAGAACGGTTGAGCCCTTTGTGAACAATGATGCTGAGCCATGGGGCATGATTTAACACAGACATTTGACCACATTTATTCTATGAGGTCTCTTTTATGTACATCTCTATATAGCACTGTACATACAATGTATAATCTCATTTATGTCTTCAATCCCAATAAGGTCCCAACTTATTGGTATACCATATGACAGTGCTTCACAAACTGTGGGGAGCCGTCACCAGTGTAGTGATCCCTAATTGTGAGCGAGGAAAACATAGGGAGACAGTTTGCACAGAAGTGATGGAAAAGCTGCACCGTCCTTTCTCTGGCCATGCTGATTTCTGGTTGAGCAATGTAATTGGCTCTCTTTGTGTTTATATTAATCTTCCAGGGCCAAATAAAAGATGAATTGGGCAACATTTTTAATTTTTGCATGAATTTTGACAACAGATGAAGACGCCTAGGTGGGACAACATTCTAACTGGTGAGACCCAAGCAGAAAAATTTTGACCAGCTCTGCTATATGATACATTTAAGGAGAAACCCCAATCAAAATAAGAAGTTTCCCATATATTCCTTTAAGGATTTCCATGTGTCAGGCCATATTTACATGGCAATTTACATTCCGAGAGTCAGAGACAGAAAAATCACCTATTTCTGCCTTTGTATATTAGACTGGACTATATAGTAACAGTCTAATCAGGCATTGGTGACATGATATTTCTTTGTTAGTCTATGGGATCTGTGTTTTACTCATGCAGAAACCAGAACTTTCTGTAGTATAATATTGCATGGATGGTTCCACACTGGAAAATACAAAGGGATAGATAATCACAGGCAAAGAAGGTGATGGCTATATATGCCTATGTGATAATGTGCTGAGGTATCAGGGAATTGATAGTAGAGAACAGAAGAAAAGAAAGCAGGGTCATATCTAATAAGATGGTGTCCAATCAGAAGCCGACAGAAGGATGAACTGTGGGGAAGGCAGCATAATATAGAGAAAACAAACATTAGGGTTGCAGCGATTGATAGTTGTGTGTCTTCTATAGGTCTTCTTTAACTGACTGTCAAAAAGTTTGCTACCGGTATGTATTACATCGAAGAGAAAAAGGTATTAAAGGGGTTGTATCACAATCAACTGTTATCACCATTCCTAGGAATATGCTGAGACCCCCACCGATCCCAAGAACAGAAACCCCATGTGGGGATCCCATGTCCCACCAGCAGTGACATCAGATTGAATTGAGTGATGACCACATATGTGAAGCCACCACTTCATTCATTTCAATGGTGCTGACAGAAATAGCAAAGTACTTGTACTCTGCTATCTCCAGGAGACCAATTGGAAATGGATGGAGCAGCATTATACTCCACACGTCAGGGGGTACAGTCAGCCCACAGTGAGTAGGAGTGGGACATGGAATCCCCACTTATCAGACTTTTATCACCTATCCTAGAGATTCTTGTACAACCCCTTTAACATATTGCACAATTTTGAATGACATTGAAAGCAAATAAATGTGCTGAGTAGAGATGAGCAAGCATACTCGCTACGGACAATTACTCGAGTGAGCATTGTCCTTAGCGAGTACCTCCCCGCTCAGAAGAAAAGGTTCGGCTGCTGGCGCGGAGAGAAAGAACCTCCCCGCTCTCCCCCGCCACTCCCCATTCCCCACCGGAAGCCGAATCTTTTCTTCCGAGTGGGCAGGTACTCGCTAAGGGCAATGCTCGATCGAGTAATTGCCCTTAGCGAGTATGCTCGCTCATCTCTAGTGCTGAGCAATAAGGAACTATTCACTACAAAAAATGTAAAATTAAAATAGGGAATTTGTTTAAAAAGACTGCAGCGACATATAACTAATAAAGAAGAAGAAAAATGTCACATGCCAAAATGACACACTGGGAATAAAATTAAAGAGGCATTCTACATAGGAGTATAACAAATGCATTGATCGGCATTTATGTAGCAAATATTTAATGACTTAAACAATTGCCTGGGGCCGTACGACATGCCGCTGTTCCTAGTGCCAATAAAATGTGGAGGCGCCAAACTTGAATTACAGGTATAATAATGTCTAAGCTGCAAAACTCACTACAGTCTCACTCGTCCCTCTCATCAATGAATCTAGGAGTTCTTTAATATTTAGAACAGTCATTTGCTGTAGTAAATGACCATATGAGCATTTGTCATCTCATCTGTTCTTGGCAAGTTTTGGTTTTTCCATTGGAGTAGTATTTGACAATTGATCAGAATCTTCTCTTGGCAGTTTAATTATTATGTTTCCTTGGCAGTGATATTTAACCCACTCTTGCTGCTGATATAGCCAAAATGAGCATATCTTTCAATATGTGCAAATGTGGAATACATGTTGTACTGTATACAATAGAAACAAAACATGCACAGAAATGAATAATTGATGTCTGTATATATGTTGGTATATATCTGCTTTTGCAATTAATTTATGAACACAAGGGGGAGGGAGAGGAGGAAAAAGTGGTAGGAGCATGTTGTCAGATGAAATTGGCCCCCATCCTAAATACAAAAATGAAATGAAGAAAAACTGGGACTGTTTTTAGCATGAAATTCCACCTCCTTTCTTAATAGGGCTTCCTTGACTAAATATGTATAGATGTCTTTTAATCTGGCCTTTAACTCAATATATCTCAACATATGTGCAAGAGGGAGAGAGAGCCTTCAGGCCAATTTGTTCACAAGTGGTTCATATACAAAAGACTGTGACTTTACACAAGACGACTTGATCCATCAGCTACTATTTTTTAGGTAAGCTGAAACAAAATAGCTAGCAACTAGTTCATCTCCTTATTGGTGGCCATGTTTAAACGGAATCTCAAGCCAAGGTAAGGGTATACACATTTGTAGGTGTAGATTATTTGGTAGTCATTTGGTTTCCTGCAGTTTTTAATGATTCTAAGCTTTCAGTTTGGAAATTTTCCCAGCATGGACTGACTTCCTGGTGAGCTTGGCTTTATACACAGGAGCCAATCTGAACAGACATTATTACAATGTTAAAAATTGAGGGAAGCAGCCTGAGTAGAGATGAGCGAGCACCAAAATGCTCGGGTGCTCGTTACTCGGGACAAAATTTTCGCAATGCTCGAGGGTTCGTTTCGAGTAACGAACCCCATTGAAGTCAATGGGCGACCCGAGCATTTTTGTATATCGCCGATGCTCACTAAGGTTTTCGTGTGTGAAAATCTGGGCAATTCAAGAAAGTGATGGGAACGACACAGCAACGGATAGGGCAGGCGAGGGGCTACATGTTGGGCTGCATCTCAAGTTCACAGGTCCCACTATTAAGCCACAATAGCGGCAAGAGTGGGCCCCCCCCCCGCACTGTCAGCGTAAAGATCGTTCTCCTCTGCCATAGCTGTAACAGCTGTGGCAGAGAAGAACGATGTTTGCCCATTGAATTCAATGGAGCCAGCAATACAGCAGGTTCCACTGAAAGCAATGGGCTGCCGGCGATCGCAGGATGAATTGTCGGGAAGGGGTTAAATATATAAGCCCTTCCCTGCAATTCATCCAGAAATGTGTTACAATAAAAATATATACCGGCGTATAAGGCGACGGGGCGTATAAGACGACCCCCCAACTGTCACCTTATACGCCGGCAATACAGTGGAGCAAAGAATAAAAATCATTACTCACTTCTTCTGATGTTCTGCGGCGCTCATGCAGGCTAGATTTCCCCCCCCCCCCAACAACTTTTACTTCTGAAAAGCCCTCATTAGCAATGGATACCTTAGCTAAGCACCACACTACCTCCAACAAAGCACAATCACTGCCTGCATAACACTCCGCTGCCACTTCTCCTGGGTTACATGCTGCCCAACCCCCCCCCCTCCCTGCACGACCCAGTGTCCACAGCGCACACCAAATTGTCCCTGCGCAGCCTTCAGCCCTCACGCCACGCCACACTCATGTCTTTTTATAAGTGCGTCTGCCAGAGGAACCGCAGGCACGGGGCGATAGTCCACAATGCTGTACAGAAGCAATGAGAAATCCAATCCTGTGCCACCTCCATCTGGAGCTGCACATGTGGGCATAGCAATGGGGAACCTATGTGCCACACACTATTCATTCTGTCAAGGTGTCTGCATGCCCCAGTCAGACCGCGGTTTTTTATAAATAGTCACAGGCAGGTACAACTCCGCAATGGGAATTCCGTGTGCACCCACAGCATGGGTGGCTCCCTGGAACCCACCGGCGGTACATAAAAATATCCCATTGCATTGCCCATCACAGCTGAGGTAATAATGTCATGTTTAATGCAGGTGGGCTTCGGCCCACACTGCATGCCCCAGTCAGACTGGGGTTCTTTAGAAGTGGATAGAGATGCATTTACAACTCCCTGTGGGGACCCACAGCATGGGTGGCTCCCTGGAACCCACCGGCGGTACATAAAAATATCCCATTGCATTGCCCATCACAGCTAAGGTAATAATGTCATGTTTAATGCAGGTGGGCTTCGGCCCACACTGCATGCCCCAGTCAGACTGGGGTTCTTTAGAAGTGGACACAGATGCATTTACAACTCCCTGTGGACCCACAGCATGGGTGGGTGCCAGGAAGCCACCGGCGGTACATAAATACATCCCATTTCAGTGCCCAACACAGCTAATGTAACGTCAGCTGTAATGCAGGTGGGCAAAAAATTAATTGGATTACACTGTAGGCGAGGGCCCACAAAAATTGGTATACCAACAGTACTAATGTACCTGAGAAAAATTTCCCACGCCCAACCGAGAGGGCAGGTGAAACCCATTAATCGCTTTGGTTTATGTGGCTTAATTGGTAACTAGGCCTGGAGGCAGCCCAGTTAAAATAAAAATTGGTTGAGGTGAAAGTTTCAACGCTTTAATGAGCATTGAAACGTATAAAAATTGTTTAGAAAAATTATATGACTGAAAAATTGCACGTTCGGCATGATTACGTCAGGTTTCAGGAGGAGGAGGATGAATATTATACACAGATTGATGAAGCAAAAAGGTCCTCGTTTTGGATGGTGATAGAGAACGATGCTTCCATCCGCGGGTGCAGCCTACGTATTGTTTATGTATCGCTGCTGTCCGCTGGTGGAGAAGAGAAGTCTGGGGAAATCCAGGCTTTGTTCATCTTGATGAGTGTAAGCCTGTCGGCACTGTCGGTTGACAGGTGGGTACGCTTATCCGTGATGTTTCCCCCAGCCACACTAAACACACTCTCTGACAAGACGCTTGCCGCAGGACAAGCAAGCACCTCCAGGGCATACAGCGCAAGTTCAGGCCACGTGTCCAGCTTCAACACCCAGTAGTTGTAGGGGGCAGAAGCGTCACCGAGGACGGTCGTGCGATCTGCTACGTACTCCCTCACCATCCTTTTACAGTGCTCCCGCCAACTCAGCCTTGACTGGGGAGCGGTGACACAGTCTTGCTGGGAGCCATAAAGCTGTCAAAGGCCTTAGAGAGAATTCCCCTGCCTGCGCTGTACATGCTGCCTGATCTCTGCGCCTCCCATGCTACCTGGGCCGCGGAATTGCGCCTTCAGCTTCTAGCGCTGTCGGATGGGAAGTTTACCATCAGTTTGTCCACCAGCGCCCTGTGGTATAGCATCATTCTCGAACCCCTTTCCTCTTCGGGAATGAGAGTGGAAAGGCTCTCCTTATACCGTGGGTCGAGCAGTGTGTACACCCAGTAATCCGTAGTGGCCAGAATGCGTGTAACGCGAAGGTCACGAGAAAGGCATCCTAACATGAAGTCAGCCATGTGTGCCAGGGTACCTGTACGCAACACATGGCTGTCCTCACTAGGAAGATCACTTTCAGGATCCTCCTCCTCCTCCTTCTCTGGCCATACACGCTGAAAGGATGACAGGCAAGCTGCATCTGTACCCTCAGCAGTGGGCCAAGCTGTCTCTTCCCCCTCCTCCTCATGCTCCTCCCCTTCCTCCTCCTCCTCCTCCTCTGGCCATACACGCTGAAAGGATGACAGGCAAGCAGCATCTGTCCCCTCAGCAGTGGGCCAAGCTGTCTCTTCCCCCTCCTCCTCATGCTCCTCCCCCTCCTCCTCAACGCGCTGAGATAGAGACATCAGGTTGCTCTGACTATCCAGCGACATACTGTCTTCCCCCGCCTCCGTTTCTGATTCCAAAGCATCTGCCTTTATGCTTTGCAGGGAACTTCTCAAGAGGCATAGCAGAGGAATGGTGACGCTAATGATTGCAGCATCCCCGCTCACCATCTGGGTAGACTCCTCAAAGTTTCCAAGGACCTGGCAGATGGCTGCCAACCAGGCCCACTCTTCTGTAAATAATTGAGGAGGCTGACTCCCACTGCGCCGCCCATGTTGGAGTTGGTATTCCACTATAGCTCTACGCTGCTCATAGAGTCTGGCCAACATGTGGAGCGTAGAGTTCCACTGTGTGGGCACGTCGCACAGCAGTCGGTGCACTGGCAGATTAAACCGATGTTGCAGTGTCCGCAGGGTGGCAGCGTGCGTGTGGGATTTGCGGAAATGTGCGCAGAGCTGGTGCACCTTTCCGAGCAGGTATGACAAGTGGGGGTAGCTTTTCAGAAAGCGCTGAACCACCAAATTAAAGACATGGGCCAGGCATGTTGTCACACACGACTATGCCCGGTTGGAGGCTCAGCGGCGCAAGCCAGCGGTCGGTCTGCTCTGTCAGACCCTGCAGCAGTTCGTGGGACGTGTGGCTCTTCTCTCCTAAGCTAAGTAGTTTCAGCACGGCCTGCTGACGCTTGCCCACCGCTGTGCTGCCACGCCACGTGACACCGACTGCTGGCGACGTGCTGCTGCTGCTGACACATCTTGATTGCGAGACAGAGGTTGCGTAGGAGGAGGGTGGTTTAGTGGAGGAAGCATACACCCCCGCAGATACCACCACCGAGCTGGGGCACGCAATTCGGGGGGTGGGTAGGACGTGAGCGGTCCCAGGCTCTGACTCTGTCCCAGCCTCCACTAAATTCACCCAATGTGCCATCAGGGAGATATAGTGGCCCTGCCCGCCTGTGCTTGTCCACGTGTCTGTTGTTAAGTGGACCTTGGCAGTAACCGTGTTGATGAGTGCGCGTACAATGTTGCGGGAGACGTGGTCGTGCAGGCCTGGGACGGCACATCGGGAAAAGTAGTGGCGACTGGGAATCGAGTAGGGCGGGGCCGCCGCCGCCATCATGCTTTTGAAAGCCTCCGTTTCCACAAGCCTATACGGCAGCATCTCTAGGCTGATCAATTTTGCAATGTGCACGTTTAACGCTTGAGCGTGCGGGTGCGTGGCGTCGTTCTTGCGCTTGCGCTCAAACTGTGGCGCTAGCGACGTCTGGACGCTACGCTGAGAGACATTGCTGGATGGGGCCAAGGACAGCGGAGGTGAGGGTGTGGGTGCAGGCCAGGAGACGGTACTGCCTGTGTCCTCAGAGGGGGGTTGGATCTCAGTGGCAGGTTGGGGCACAGGGGGAGAGGCAGTGGTGCAAACCGGAGGCGGTGAACGGGCATCGTCCCACCTTGTGGGGTGCTTGGCCATCATATGCCTGCGCATGCTGGTCGTGGTGCCTCCCCAGCTGATCTTGGCGCGACAAACGTTGCACACCACTGTTCGTCGGTCGTCAGGCGTCTCTGTGAAAAACTGCCACACCGTAGAGCACCTTGACCTCTGCAGGGTGGCATGGCGCGAGGGGGCGCTTTGGGAACCAGTTGGTGGATTACTCGGTCTGGCCCTGCCTCTACCCCTGGCCACCGCACTGGCTCGGCCTGTGCCCACACCCTGACTTGGGCCTCCGCGTCCTCGCCCGCGTAACGTCCTATAGGCCTACCCCTACCCCTCAGCATGGTGTATTAGCAGTAGTGCAGAAGCAGAACGCTGTAATTAAATGTGCCGCTTATTGGCCTGTGGTTGGAGGCTGACTTAGTTTACCGAACGCCAGGAAATAATTTGGCGCAAGCCTGCTGTAACACTTAGCTGGCTGCGTATTTATTTGTAGAACTACTACACCCAGCACACACAGACCCAGAACACTGAGCCCAGTGACAGGCAGGCCAAATAGATTTTTTGCCCAATATTTTTTTGAAAAGGACCACTGCGTATATTCAATCAATAATATATGTCTTCTGGCCATGCCTACACAATTCTATCCCTGGAGTGTGTCACAGAACTGCAGAGTGTTGCACTGTTATTAACTGCAACAGAGCGGTGATTTTAACAGCCAGGAAATAATTTGGCGCAAGCCTGCTGTAACACTTAGCTGGCTGCGCATGATTTTGTTGAAGTACTACACCCACCACACACGGACCCAGAACACTGAGCACAGTGACTGGCAGGCCAAATAGATTTTTTGCCCAATATTTTTTTGAAAAGGACCACTGTGTATATTCAATCAATAATATATGTCTTCTGTCCCTGCCTCCACACTTCTGTCCCTGGACTATTACTGCAGGGCGCAATGCTCTGCACGTCCGATATACCAAAAAAAAAAAAATGTGCAACACTGCAAAAAGCAGCCTCCACACTACTGCACACGGTTAGATGTGGCCCTAAGAAGGACCGTTGGGGTTCTTGAAGCCTACACTAACTCCTAACACTCTCCCTATAGCAGCTCCGGCACCAACAGCACTATCCCTCAGCTATGTCACAACGCATCTGAGGCGAGCCGCGGGAGGGGCCGATTTTTATACTCGGGTGACACCTGATCTCGCCAGCCACTCACTGCAGGGGGGTGGTATAGGGCTTGAATGTCGCAGGGGGAAGTTGTAATGCCTTCCCTGTCTTTCAATTGGCCAGAAAAGCGCGCTAACGTCTCAGAGATGAAAGTGAAAGTAACACGAACATCGCGTGGTGCTCGTTACGAGTAACGAGCATCCCGAACACCCTAATACTCGAACGAGTATCAAGCTCGGACGAGTATGCTCGCTCATCTCTAAGCCTGAGACAATGATGAGATGTGGGGTGTGTTCTAGACTGTTAGACTTATTTAGCAGGCTAGACTCTCATGTCGCTTAGGCTCTCTTCACATTTTCCTGATGAAGAGCTAGTTGCATCCTGGTTTCCCCTCTCCATGCAGAAAATCAAAGAGGTCTCCATATTACCTATTTCAGTCTATGGTTTTGTCCTGATTTCCGTCCCCATGCAGTTTTTTCCATGGAAGATAGATATTAGGACAGATCTAGTACAACATCAAAAAATACATTGTGAAAAGAACCTTGGAGCCCTTTTTTATGGAACGATCATGGTGTAAATAATCATTAGATCGAGAGGTTTGCACCATAATTGTTAGCTGTAAAGGCATGCAACGACTGAACAAGCAGTGATAAATCCTTAGATTATCCCTGATTGGATCTTTCATGCAGACCTAAAAATTATCATTCATCTGCTGTAAATCCTTTGGTATAAACAGGCGTTGTAACAATATTCCAATGAGTGATCAAAACTACCAATTCTTGTTCAGTGTAAATGCTAGGTGAATGATATACGGTTGCTACATACATCATCATGGTTGAATTCTCATTCCAATTTATCTTACAGTGTAAAAGGATCCTTAGTTGTATTCTCTGGTGTTGATTTAGGTCTAATGAAGCTGAGCTAGAAAGCAGCCAACACTGGAAAAATAAATAACAGCTAAGCACTAAAGCGACCCACCGGGTCTGGACAAATGAAAATGGCCAAACTGCTTCTCCAACTATTTGATGCACACTATTAGAGATGAGCTAACGTACTCGGTAAGGCCGATTTCGCAATCGAGCACCGCAATTTTCGAGTACTTCACTACTCGGGTGAAAAGATTCGGGGGTCGCCAGGGGGCGGGGCGTGGCGTGGTGGAGCGGGGGCTAGCAGCGCGGAACAGGGGGGAGCTCTCTCTCCCTCTCCACCCCACTCCCCTCTGTAACCCCCCGCTCACCCACGGCGGCGCCCCCCGCATCTTTTCACCCGAGTAGTGAAGTACTCGAAAATCGCGGTGCTCGATTGCGAAATCGGCCTTACCGAGTACATTTGCTCATCTCTACACACTATGCATGGCATATATCGGTAGTCGAAGACACTACATGCTGCTCTGACTGGCCAGCACTACTCATGTGGGCAGCACTGGTCAATCAAAGCAGGTCTATAGTAATTTAGACTAATGACGGATACTAATGCACAGTGTGCATCAGGTAGTCAGGGGAGCTGGTGTGGCTGCCTTGGTTTGTCCAGGCCCGGAGGTTCGCTTTAACTATAGGGTTGCAAGTTAAATATCACTTTTAGACTTTAACTTTAAGACTTTAGCATACAGACAGCACACTATGCTATTCATGTAGCACACTACAGCAGCCTACACTATTAACGTAGTGCGCCATTCTAATAAATGTAAACAGTGCAGCCGCGTAGTGGAGAACAAAGTTAATAGCATAGCAGCGCTGTGACATTGCACATTAATAGCGGAGCACACCGACTGTAGAGTCAATGATTGCTGCATCTGTATCCTAGAAAGTGTCAGCCTGACTCTAAATTGCATATTAGCTATCATTATGGGTCTTATGTTATCATTTTAATGTGCCTCTTATTGTGTGGTTAGACCTTAAATGTAAGTGTATGTTCCCACAGAACAGATCCACTGCGGCTTTAATACAGCAGAAATCCTCAGCATTTTTTGCCACAAATTTCAATATTAGCTAACACTATGGGTCCTAGTGATCTTTTTAATATACTGTATATACTGGCGTATAAGACGACTTTTGAACCGCGAAAAATCTGCTCTGAAGTCGAGGGTCGTCTTATACGCCGGTAATACAAAAAAAAAGAAAGTGTCAAAAAAAAAATTCATTACTCACCTCCCCTGGCGTTCTGCGGCGCTGCTGCAGGCTGTCGCTCCCTCCTGGTCCCTGGCAGAGCATTGCTTTCTGGACGCAGGGCTTGAAATCCCCGCCTCCAGAAAGCTACTGTGATTAGCTAACATACGCCGTCAGCCAATCACAGCCATTCAATGACATCATTGTCATTGGCTGTGATTGGCTGAAGGCACGTGTGTTTTCTGGAGGCGGGGATTTCAATCCCTGCGTCCAGAAAGCAATGCTCTGCCGGGGACCAGGAGGGAGCAACATCCTGCAGCAGTGCCGCAGAACGCCGGGGGAAGTGAGTAATGATTTTTATTTTTTGCTCCGCTGTATTCCCGGCGTATAAGGTGACAGTTGGGGGGTCGTCTTATACGCCCCGTCGCCTTATACGCCGGTATATATGGTACATCTTATTTTGTTGCTCTGTATTACAGAGCAAATGTTAGTCAATGGACCAATACATTAGTGTTGCTCATTGTGATCAGTGGGGTGATAAAATCGTGCCAATTTTTACAAAATTAGATTAGGTGATCTCAACCCGATTTTTTCTAAAAATCATTCTACAAATAAATTGTGTGTTTTTTTCTATGAATGAGGCCCAGTTGTTTGCCCTTTTGCACTTTTTAGTACTGTGATCCTAGGTTCAAATCCCATCAAGGATAACATCTGTAACTTTCTGGACTTTGCAAAACTCCATTCAGATGCTGCTCTTGGGCAGATTTGAACATAGAACTCCAGCACTTCAGCAGATGTTAACCTTGATAGGACCCCAGCTCTAAAAGGTAACAGTATTAACAACCGAGCCACATTCATAGAAACATACGCACACTCACACTTTTGCATTAGTGAAACCGATTTTTACCCTCATTAATTTTAATGGATGTTGGAATCGGCTGTACTGATTCAAGATACTATAATTTTTTAAAAATCAGGTTGGGCCTGCCCAACCTGAATATTTTACTAATTGCTCAACACTACATACAATTGTTGTTTTTTCTTTTCAGTCACATTACGTTATTGAACAGAATTCAAAAGAAGCCCTATAGCAGTTTATGGAGCCTGCAAGAAAGGAGCCATGACTGGGGAGCATAGTTTACACTTCTTTTTAGAGACACCTATAAAAAAGTTGACTGACGGATGATACATGGAAATTCAGTAAAAGATGGACACGCGCAATGCTTGTGGATGCAGCATTGGTAGTTTATCAGAAACATACAGTAAGTCTATTTAGGTGCACACAAAATATTATGAT
The DNA here is from genome assembly GCF_035609145.1 of Eleutherodactylus coqui. Classification (NCBI taxonomy): domain Eukaryota; kingdom Metazoa; phylum Chordata; class Amphibia; order Anura; family Eleutherodactylidae; genus Eleutherodactylus; species Eleutherodactylus coqui. Next base: position 302,225,256 of record NC_089837.1, read on the forward strand.
ATTTTAATCAAAACTATTTGCAAAGTTCTTAACAAAAAACTATTCTAGATGCATCAGAGCAAAAGAAGTTACAAATGCAGTAGAGCACATGGCTTTTAATTAGAGATGATTGAGCACGCTCGGATACAGCAGTTACTCGAGCAAGCATCGCTCTTCTCGAGTAACTGCTTACAGGTCCGAGCAGGCTCGGTGCGGCGGCGGGAGGGGGGGGGGGGGGAGAGAGAGAGATCTCTCCCCCCCCCCGAGCATGCTCGGACCAGTAAGCAGTTACTCAAGAAGAGCGATGCTAGCTCGAGTAACTGCTGTATCCCAGCGTGCTCGCTCATCTCTACTTTTAATCCACTGTTAAAGGGGTTGTCCCGCGAAAGCAAGTGGGTCTATACACTTCTGTATGGCCATATTAATGCCCTTTGTAATGTACATTGTGCATTAATAATAATAATAATAATAATAATAATCTTTATTTGTATAGCGCCAACTTATTTCGCAGCGCTTATTAATTATGAGCCATACAGAAGTTATCAGAAGTTTTTCACTTACCTGCTCCGTTGCTAGCGTCCTCGTTTCCATGGAGCCGTCTAATTTTCAGCGTCTAATCGCCGGATTAGACGCGCTTGCGCAGTCCCGGTCTTCTTCTTTTCTCAATGGGGCCGCTCGTGCCGGAGATCAGCTCCGTGTAGCTCCGCCCCGTCACGTGCCGATTCCAGCCAATCAGGAGGCTGGAATCGGCAATAGACCGCAAGAAGCCCTGCGGTCCACCGAGGGAGAAGATCCCGGCAGCCATCTTCAACCGGTAAGTAAGAAGTCACCGGAGCGCGGGGATTAAGGTAAGCGCTGTGTGGTTTTTTTTTTAAGTCCCTGCATCGGGTTTGTCTCGCGCCGAACGGGGGGGTGGGTTTGAAAAAAAAAAAAACCGTTTCGGCGCGGGACAACCCCTTTAATCAGCAAACAGATGTTGTAAAAGGTATAATATGCTTTCAAAAATAGTTTTCTCATTTTGTATTTGTATGTTTCATTTTTTTCTATAAATACAAACAAAATATAGGCTACAGTATATCATTTGTACTAAGAAATAAAGCATGCTAGTACAAGAAGTCTAGAAAAATGACTGACCTTTCGGTTCATTTTGTTTCTGTCTGATAAATAGATTTGGCGGAAACCTCATTTTCACAATCCAGAGAAGTAAAATGACAGCCAGGTGGCAAGCATAGCCCTTCAGTGATTCAAGGGCTCTTAGCAGTAGAGTGCTGGCAACTGTTGGTCTATGAGAACGATCATACAAAAGTAGCTTATGATACCAGTATACTTTCTACATATTCATGATGATATTGTTAAATACTGTAATATAATTAGGCCAAGGAAACTGAAGACAATGTCTAAGACAAACATCTGCACTTATATTTACTACTTAATTTCAACTTTTTCTCCATTGTCCATGGCAGTCATTTGTTAGCCAGAAAGCAGGGAACTTAAAGTGGCCCTGGAAAAATATCTAAAAGTGGCTCCATTTGTGACATGGTAAAATATTACGTTGGTGATTGAGTAGATGTTAAATTAGCACATTTCAACAAGGAGACATTGGGAGAATGAGCCCATAATGCATGGGGTTTAGTTGGGGAGAAGACTATGGAAACAAAATCAAGCTTACTAAATGTATGATACCAAATCCGAGCTTACTATGTACATACAAAATCAAAACCAAACTTACTACTTAGGTATGGTACCAAAACTGAGCTTGCTACATACAGTACTAGAACCTAGCATACTACATAGATGCGATAAGAGAACCAAGCTTACTACATAGATAGTATATCAGAAGCATGCGTATTACATAGACACAACATGAAAAGCAAGCTTACTATATAGATAAATATAAGAAATGTTGCAGATTTTTTTATTTCCTAAGCATGCTCTGTTTGTCGCAGATATTTCACAGTGGATTTAATTCATTTCAATGCAAACAGTGAAATGTGCACCAAAATCTGCAACATAATCATGTACTAATTTTATTTCTGATTTTTTTGAGCAAAAATAGAGCATATGTTTTATGCTGTGTGCGCAATGATAGTTACAAGTTTACAGAACATGCCCCATATATATATAAATAATTTCACACATAACAGTTCTCCTTTATAAACACAGAGAGCGCACACAACAGCACATCTTAGGCTGCGTTCACACAGGGCGAATTTGCCGCAGAATTTCCCTGCGCAATTTCGCTGCAGCAAATTTGCCTGCGGCCGCTAATCCTAGCATTAACCAGCCATGTGGACGGACAATCCGTAGCAGCAAAACTGGCATTAGCTGGCGCTGTGGCGTGGATTCCTGGCACGTAGCATGTCCATTCTTAATTTTTCTGTTGCGACCTCGCTCCTCTCCATGGGAGAGCTGGACGCAATGGAAAAGCATGCAGTGAGGCCGCTCCAAAACCCATGGCTAAGGGCCGCAGGTTTTGAAGCCGCGCTTATCCCGCAGAAATCTTGCGTTTTTTCGCTGTGGCAAAACAGCGAGATTTCGTCGGAGAAGCCATCCCGTGGGAACCTAGCATTAGAGCGGCTTCATACGACCATATGTGCAAATACGCTTGCCTCAGTGCACCATTTTGCGCAGTGAACAAGGTTGATTTGCGCATGTCTGCACATAGTCCTGTACTTTCTTACACACGCAGGGCCTGTTCATATGTGTTCTATTTCTTCACTGAATTGCACAGCGAATTGTGCATTTGCAAAGCTCCCATAGATTTGCGTAACACCAGTCTGCTTTAGCCCTTAGAAACACACACATACACTTTTAGAGTACATCCGCACGTGTACACGCTGTGTATTTTCCGCCGCTGAGTTATATGTGGACAATCTGCAGTGCATTATGTAGCCAGCAGTGTGGATCAGATTTCAGGAAACACATCCAAACGCTGCTGAAATAATCTACATAGTAAATTGACCTGCAGTGTGGATTGTAATGCTACAGCATGTCAATTTGTTCTGAGGATTTTCATTGTGGATTATATCTCTTCAAATGAGTTGGGTGAAATTCGCAAAGAAAAAGTGTATGCACAAATACGCCCGCGCTAGGTTGATTTGCACGCATGTCTGCGCATAGTACTGCAGACTTTTGCGCATACAGGACTTATTTATATAGGCGCGCATCAGCCCCCTTGCCTTGATTTAAAAGGCTGTTAAGCTTAAAGAGGTCCAGGCGTGTTCTTTCCTCGCAGTTCTGCACAGCGTATTGTGCACCCCCTTGCATATTCCGCGCACATTTAGGCACCTCCCGCTGACTTTTATGGAGCCATTTGCTGCACAAATGTGCAAAATGATAGAGCAGGATCTATGGGTTCTACTCTCTCTGTGTTTGGTGCTTGCATTTTTGCGTGCACCAAAACCTACACAGATACGTCTATATTAGAGATGAGCGAGCACCAAAATGCTCGAGTGCTCGATACTCGAGTCGAACTTTCAGTGATGCTAGAGAGTTCGTTTCGAGTAACGAACCCCATTGAAGTCAATGGGCGACTCGAGCATTTTTGTATATGACTGGTGCTTTGTGAAAATCTTAGCAAATCTCCAAAGTCATGTAAAAAACACAGAAATGGATAGGGCAGGCGAGGAGCAACATGCAGGGCTGCATTTCGGGCTCCGAGGTCTCACTATTAAGCCACAATAGTGGCAAGAGTGAGATGCCCCCCAACCGCACTGTCAGCATAAAGATCGTTCTCCTCTGCCACAGCTGTAACAGCTGTGGCAGAGAAGAATGATGTTAGGCCATTGAATTCAATGGAGCCGGCAATACAGCCGGCTCCATTGAAAGCAATGGGCTGCCAGCGAGCGCGGGATGAATTTTCAGGAAGGGCTTAAAAATATAAGCCCTTACCTGAAAATCATCCTAAAATGTGTAAAAATAAAAAAAAAAGTTATGTCAGCATTAAGATCGTTCTCCTCTGCCACAATGGGCTGCCAGCGAGCGCGAGATGAATTTTCGGGAAGGGCTTAAAAATATAAGCCCTTACCTGAAAAAGAAAGATTTTAGTGTAAAAAAGAATAAAAATGCAGGCATTCTCTTCAATGGAGCCGCTGCTGCTGCCGGCGACTCCATTGAAGACAATGGTCCACTGGCACACCTGAATTCTTTTCCAGGGAAGGGCTTTACATATAAGCCATTTCCTGGAAATGAATTAAAAATGATTTAAAAAACAAAAAAAATAGATACTCACCTCCCTTCAGCTGCCGGGGCACAGCCTCGTCTTCTCCTGCTGTCCCCTGCACTGTGGTGCTGAACTGCTGTCATTCAGCTGAGAGCTGCACTGAGCCAATCAGAGGCAGCATTCACTCACCCATTCATGAATTTATGAATGGGTGTGAGTGAGATCTGCCTCTGATTGGTCAGGCTGTGACCAATCAGAGGGAGCTCATTCAGCAGGCGGGGATTTTAAATGCCCGGCTGCTGAATACTACAGAGAGCAGTTCAGGAGAACTGCCAGCTGGCCGCAGCTGAACTCCGTCTGCCGGGACCAGGTGAGTATATATATTTTTTTTATTTTTACACATTTCTGGATGAATTGCAGGGAAGGGCTTATATATTTAAGCCCTTCCCGAAAATTCATTGTGCGATCACCGGCAGCCCATTGCTTTCAATGGAGCCGGCTGTATTGCCGGCTCCATTGAATTCAATGGGCTAACATCGTTCTGCCGGGACAAGGTGAATATATATTTTTTCTTTACTTTTTACACATTTTAGGATGATTTTCAGGTAAGGGCTTATATTTTTAAGCCCTTCCCGAAAATTCATCCCGCGCTAGCCGGCAGCCCATTGCTTTCAATGGAGCCGGCTGTATTGCCGGCTCCATTGAATTCAATGGTCAGTGCTTGTTTAATTGAGACGAACACCGCGTGGTGCTCGTCTCGAGTAACGAGCATCTCGAGCACCCTAATACTCGAACGAGCATCAAGCTCGGACGAGTATGCTCGCTCATCTCTAGTCTATATGAAGAAGTCCTAATCCACATTTTTGTACACAACAACATATCTGTAACTGTTGCCATTTCTTTGCTGTGGAATTTCAGCAAAATCTGTAGTAGATGCTCCAATGTGACTATGTCTATAGTCACAAACACAACTATATACATGCCTTACATTTCTGTTGGTCTAATTGCGGCCTCCTAAAGGCAATACGATCCAAACATCAGTGGGGTGGCATTGCAAAAGACACATGCTCCAGTGACAAGCAGGCTTCCTCTACAGCTCCATCTCCCGCCGTGTCTCTGCCGCTGCGGTGCCGGCTCACTGCTGTGTCCTGGGCGCCAGCTCTCAGTGCTCCCGGTTGAGTGATATCCGGCCCATGATGCACACGGGGACACTGAGGAAATACATCACCCAATCAGCTCCTGGGGGCATCACTGGCCTGTCAAGCTGCCTGTATCTTGTGTCCACCCATACTTCTGGTGGTGACAAAATATAATAGTACCTAGTGCTCATCCCCCTTATACCTTTTAATGTCTGCAGGCTTCAAAATCTACTGACCAATATGTCAACCACCACTAAGTAGAGCAATAGAACATACAGATAAACTAAATAAACATATCCTCAATATATAAAATAAATATAACCTCAGGTTTTGGTCTCATGCTGGTGTCTGCTTGTTTCTTCTCTGTACCATCCATGAATGTACATTTTACTACATATCATCTGTTTGTATCATTAATGACAGAAGAAGGAAAATAGCAACATCCAATAGTCAAACAAGGTGGCCATACATGTTTAATAGCTGAGCGAATGTTCAGCTGACACAATATCCTCCTAACTATGACATACACTTGCACATTTAATTTAGCTGACCATGCATGTGTGTTTTTAATGGGGAGAGGGTGTAGGCCACTGTTGGTGGGTTACTATACTTTATCTCCTGTGAGAACAAAGGTGAGTTCAGTTGACTTTGCTCTTATATGTATAGGCACTTTTAAGTCTTGACTACAGTGAATTTTTGCATTTTTTTCTTTGTGGAGTATCAGTATCTACTAAAGCAGACATATCTGAAAAGTCAACAGGTCCTCTATAAATCCAATGACTCACTGGTGCCATCTTCTCTGATTGGAGTAGCTCTAAGTTTCTTTTTTTCCTCCATTCATCCCAAACTGCTACAATGATTTCTCCTTATGACTAGAGTTTGATGTAGAGACATCTTACATCGCTCTGTTCACCTGTCATCCACAGCTTCTATAGCAGAACAAATCAATTCAGACCAAACACGTTAATTAATGCAGACCCCGGATTACACCTAGAATTAATGCCAATTCCAAACTTACAGGCACCCTAAACTATTATAGTCCCTAGATCCCAGAATCCTCTGAAGAAATACCCCTGACCAAACAATTACAGGCTGCATTCCAGGGCATCTGCAGGCCGCTAAATAAGTGTATACCCCAAACTAGACTGCCTAATTACAGACCTCAGCTAATTCCTAATAAATTAATACAGGCCAGAACCCCTAAATACAAACCTTTAAACTAATACAGACCCCAGACTAAACATATGACAATCTCAGTGGCTCACACTCAATTGCTCTGGGGAGCTTGCTGTTCCACTTTCTGGTTTAAGGATCTGCTCAAATATAGTCATGAAACCATATGTTTACATGTACTACATACATCAGTTTCTTTAGGGATTACTGCACACCATAGTTTTGTGCTGCAAAAATGCAAAACCCCTCATTGGGCATCAAATCTTGGGACAAACATCTGTACCCCAGTAGCCTTAAGAGGCTGCCCAAGGCTATCATGTTATAATCACCCAGTGGTTACCTTATGTTTACACACAGCACATTTCACTATGTAGCAGTGGTGATAGGACCACCAATAACCTTTGAGGAGACCGCTTTACAGTTCAGTCTCGAAGCCAACAAGAGAACAGCCAGAAACTCTCACATGAAGATCTACTGTTCTTCTCATTGAGGTCTACTGATACATCGCTATCTACCATTTGGCCAGCACTATCATAGACTATTGCTTGATGCTGATAACCTGATGCACTAATAGAAGAAGGGACCATCATCAGTTTAGGACTTTCTTATTTTACCATTACAAAATAGCCTATCACTTTTTCAATGGCATTCACATGTCTATAGAACTCAAGCCTGCAGTCCAAGCCATAAACATAGTGCTGTACAATAAACTGAATGGCAAAGTTAATTTGAAAGAAGAGACAATATGTATGTTTTGGAAGAGGCGGAAATGTGGATCAGCAGATGAGATATTGTCTTTCTCTTAGAGGTTTTCTTTAAGAATAAAATATGTACTCCCCACATCATGTGAGAAGGTATAAAAGAATCATTAGTTTAATGGTGATGAGCTCACTCATATAGTAGTTTGTTTTTATATTTTCGTGTTATTTGCTGCTGCGAGTAGTAGTATTAATCTAAGATAAGCGTCTACGCAATGGGTTCCTACTCCACATACATGTATAAATTGTGTTCCGTATGCATTACTTATAAGCAGAATTACACTTTACATCTTTTGGAAGAATGCCATTAAACCATCCCATTACTGTGTGATTTTATGCTAGGTATGTTTATTGCATTTACAGCATTTTTATCACTGCTGAATACCCATTTGTCATTTACTTCCAAGATGAAAAGGGGAGCAGAGTGTGTAGAACCCAACGCACTAATGCTTTTCTAATTTGTATAAATGCAATGGCGACTTCTTGCAAGACATGCATTGTTTATCACTGTGACATATGCTCACATGCGTTTGTGCTGGAGAAATCACTTGGCTTATTCAATAGAGCCACTCTTGTGGTTATGCTAATGCTCCAGCTTGTGTGCTTCTGCTCTTACAGCTTCTCACACTCACCTGAGAAATCGTATTTGTGCTCCTCTTAGTTGTACTCTGACTGCCTTCTAATGGTTCTGGAAAAGAGTGCAGTTTAGTCTGTTATGAGGATTTCTATCTATATTCAAGGTTTTCAGAAAATCTTCACTATTCATAGGGTGAGGCAAAATGTATGCAATTTACAGCCATATGCTGCTTTCAGATTAGTGTATTTTTAATTGTTATTTGGTATGTGATTAGTGATTATAATATGGAGTTAATGAAAATCTATGAATCTATTTACATGGGCATATTTTTTTACAGCCGAGTTTTAAAAAGACTACATGAACTACTACTAATGAAAAGTGCACCCTTTATAGTCTTTGGAAAGCTATTGATATATGCATTTGATCTGTATTTGCACTCATTAGTATTCTGAAAGATAATCGCTCAAAAATCGCTCAAACGATAGCTTGAGTGACAGTTTTGAGCGATCATCTTTGCATAACTGTAAGTAGATAATGAGCTACTTAAGAGTTAATGCAGGTGGAGCGGGATAGCTCCGTGATAGCTTGGAGAACAATGCAGCTGTTTTGTATATGCAAACAGCTGCATTGTTCTCGGAGATTTCAGCTGGTGTCCCGCTGAGAATTGTCAGCTGGATACCAGCTGAAAGAATACTACCGTGTTTCCCCGAAAATAAGACAGTGTCTTATATTAATTTTTGTTCAAAAAGATTTAACTTTTTTACATGTATAGCTGCCTGGACACTATTTAAATTGACTTTTTTAATTAACTGTTAGCAGGGCTTAATTTTGGAGTTGGGCTTATATTTCAAGCATCCTCAAAAAGCCTGAAAAATCATTTTGCATCCTCAAAAATTCTGGAAAATCATGCTATGTCTTATTTTCAGGGAAACAGGGTATCAGCGCCACATGGCGTTGATAAGAGTCATCTGTGAGCTCTAGCTTGCTATAAATCAGCAATGAACGAATTGTGCATGAACAGTGCACGATGGCCACGCATTTATATGCAACGGTTTTTGCTCAAAAGATGGCTTTTCAGCGAATTTTGAGTAATAATCGTTGTGTCTAAATAGACTTTTAAACAGATCCGTATTTGCACAGTAGAAAATAAAAGCAGTAATAGCAAATACAAAAGCAAAGATTGATCAAATACTGATGACATATGGATGCAATCTCATCTGTAATATGTCCGTATTATGGATATATTACAATACACTTGAATAAAACTAGCCTAAGGGCTAAAACAGACTGGCACATGCACATAAACCAGTAAAAATATATTTTTTTCTTTTACTTTTGCGCTATTGCGCATGCGTGAAAACAAACACAGGTAGATAGGTCCTGCTCTGTTTTTCCCGCCCGTAGAAAAAATATGTGCGAAAAAGATAGGGCAAGTCCTATCTTTTCTCATGCATATTATTAAAGCACGAGAATCCCGCTAGTGAAAACAAAGTTGTTGAAATCAATGATTTTGTTTCGTCCCATTTTGTGGGTGTGATTTTGACACACACAAAACCGGACAAAATCACAGCTGTCTCTTTAAGCCCTAATAGTGATCTGTGCCATTTAGTATTCTAGATTTTGGAGCATCCTGTCCTGTCACAGTCACATTTTCTCCTTCTGCATTTGTACATCAGCATAAGTCATAAATGTTAGGTAGGAGATTATTGCCCATTGTTAATTTGTGCAGCCCAAAAGGGGGTAGAAAAAAGGGAGGGGAAGACCTTTTTGCAGCGGCCAACGCTGCAAAAAGCTTACAGGTGGCTCTATGTAGGCATTAGAAGTTAATTCAGAGGATTTAAGCTGAGTGAGGGTTACCGGGGTGCAACCACGCTCACAGTCGTGTAAATGGGAGAGAAAACGCTAATTACCCTGGTGGAAAAAAAGTCCTTTCATGCGATTTTACGGCGCCGGCGAGAAAACGTAAAAATGCCTACATATGTGTAAAAGAGCCCTGAGCAGCATATTCAGTGACTGAGGAACCAGCATTGTCTCTGCAATACCTATTAGTAAAGTAGCAGATGGTCATAACTTAAGTACTGAGCCTGGTGGCGGTTTACTGCCATCAATTAATTTAGACAACAACGCAAGAAAGTAAATAGTTGTGTCAAGCTCAGGCTACACATGGGCCCACATGAATGCTCCAAAGTGTTGCAGTAACCCATCTTTCCTTTCGAGTCTTGTACTGGTCGCTACTGCCGTTGCAAGAACATGCCGTATATTGTACTGTATAAGCCATTAAATACTTGAGAAATCTATGACTGATCTCTTCTAATATGGCAGATACGTTGCGCTCTGGGATAGAGCCAGGAATCCAAAGCTATCTGACCGAACCCTGCGCTTTGAACCTGTTAATATATCATGTAACAGTGTTGAGCTGCTATTTGCTTGTATGAGATATACAACAATGCTGCCTAGCAGCAGAGTGTCCCTGATAATTATATTTATATGCATGGAGGGGTCTACTACATGATGAATGACTGGCTGAAGGTGGAGCAGCTCTGCAACATGTCACTTGAAGGCAACTGCTGAATGTACATACATATAATGGATGGAAGATCTATCGGTAAGCAGTGATATGGAGATGGGCAGAATAGATCTTCTATATACAATTTCAGTAACCCATGGTCATTTCAGCATTGTTCACATAACAGATTTATATAAACATAACTATGCTTTAGCCTACAACAAAGGCATTGATTTCAAATGATGCAATGGTGACAAACAAAAGAACTGCCGAAGTTAAAAAAAATATATTTTATGTGCAATTTTGTTTATTTACAACTGCTACAAAGTAGAAGCAAATAGAATCAATTCATAGCAGACTTTAGTGTATTTTGAAACTTATTTAACTTAAATCAACTGAGTAATGGAGGGGGATAAAGTATATGAAATCAGCAGGACTTTACAGTAAAAGAGGTGCAGGTTATGTTACTCGGAGTGTGGAAGAGTTACCCATGTAAGTATGTCAGTTTTGTGGTGTGTTATATCAAAATGTACGGATTTGGACCCAAATACCATCATTACAATGGCCCTATCCGGTTTTACTTATGCAAGTAACCATTATCTGTACAGAAAGCTGGCAGTGTACAATATTCCCCTTGATTTAGCAGATGAAGAATTTCTTATAAAAATGTACTTGTGACACTATGGTGTTAATTGTTGCGATGGCATGCAAGAAAGAACTGTAACTGACAAGGCGGAACATATGTATTTAACACCTTCAGGGCCCAGTCAACTTTGACCTTAAGGACTAGGGACAATTTTTCATTTCTGCCTCTTTGCATTAGGTCAGCTCTTGTTACAGATAACATTGCAATCGTATGTCATCAGTATTTCATCATTGTTTGATCTGAATTTGCTTCCCTATTTGCTGTCATTTGTTTTATTTTCTACTGATTATTAGAAAATAAAATCAATGCAAACACAGGGGTAAAAATGGCTAAGATTGGCGCATGCTGCATTTTTAAAGCACGACTGTGAAAAATGCAATCACGTGAATATATACATAGATTTACATTAGCTCCGCATTACGGTCCATAAAACATGGACCTAATATGGAGTGAAAATATGCTCATCTGAAAGGCCCTTTTCCCACCACAGTAGTTTGGTCAGTATTTTCTATCAGTATTTGGAATCTAACACCAGGAGATGAACCTACAGATAGAAACTATAATGCTTTGCATCTGTTCCGTATTTTGGACCTATTCCTGGTTTTGACTTACAAATACTGATGCAATATACTGATCAAAATACTGTCAAGTGAAAGTGGCCTGAAGCTGCATAGCTATTTGAAGGCTTTTCTATTTTGTGGGGAGGAGATGTATTTTTAAGCTATTATGTTGGCGTACATACATGTAGAGTTTAACTTATATGAAGTTTTGGAATCATAGAATGCAAAAAAAATGCTATTGTCTTGCTAAAGGACTTCACATTTTTTTGTACTATGATATCATATATTGTACCTGTAAAAAATATTCCCTAACAGGCAGTAATACTGGACAGCTTGGGGGCCTTTATAAGGTCCTAGACTGGCAGCTTAAGCCTTGTTTTACACACATCATTTATTTTTAAATGTCAGTACAGTTTTTGATGCAGTTTTATGAGCCAAAGAAAGAATTAGATCCAACAGGAAGGTTGAAGTATAAGTCCTTCCTTTAAACTGTAACTAAAACTGTAGTGTTTTGCCAAGATAACCTATGTGTGAAACCAGCCTAAAACTGTCAGCTGGAAGATCACATGAGGCTTAAAGGGATTTTCTGACACTAGGCACAGCACCCTACGTTGTGTAGCAGCAATGCCTGTTATTGTAGCTCAATCCCATTCACTTAAATAGGACTAAATTGCTCTCAGGCCATGTGACTAGAGATGAGTGAGCATACTCACTAAGGCCAGTGAGTAGTGCCTTATTTGAGTACCTGCCCGCTCGTCTCCAAAGATTCGGCTGCCGGTGCGGGTGAGCGTTGAGTTGCGGGAGTGAGCGGGGAGGAGCGGGGGGGAGAGAGTGAGAGAGAGATCTCCCCTCCGTTCCCCCTCGCTCTCCCCCGCCGCTCCCCGCCCCCCGCCGGCAGCCCAATCTTTAGAGACGAGCAGGCAGATACTCAAATAAGGCACTACTCGCTTGAGTAGTATGTCTTAGCGAGTATGCTCGCTCATCTCTACATGTGACTGATGAATGTGACGTCTTATAACATGCCTTAGAAAAGGCTGCTGGACTCATTTGAGTAGCATGGCCTCTTCAATCTGCGGATTGACAAGGATTCCAAGTAGATAAACCCACCAATTAACTATTGATCCCCTATGCTGAGGACAAGTCATCAATGCTTCAGTCTCAGATATCCCTTTAAAGAGGACCTGTGAATGTTTTTAACATATCTGTTTTAGTAAATATTAGCAATTTATATGAAATAACAGTTTTGGAGCACCTTTTCTTAAAACTCTGCAATGTATTATTCCCCTATTATTCCTGCTAGAAATATATTTATAAATTGACAATTGGGTGTCACCATTCTCCATATATAAATGGTGTGTCCCTGCACAGTCTGATACTGTCATCACTGATTGGTCAATGTAAGATTGTATGGGGACTAATCCCCAGATGGTAACACCAAGATGTCAATTTCCTGATATGTTTCTAGCAGGAATAACAGAGGAATGACATAATGGAGTTATAGGAAAAGATTAGCGATGAGCAAGCATACTCGCTAAGGGCAATTGCTTGATCGAGCATTGCCCTTAATGAGTACCTGCCCGCTCTGGAGCAAAGATTTGGCTGCCGGCGGCGGGCGGGGAGCAGCGGGGGAGAGCGGGGAGGAACGGAGGGGAGATCTCTCTCTCCCTCTCTTCCCCCCGCTCCCTCCTGCTCACTGCCACAACTCACCTGTCACCGGAACCTTCTCTGTTGAGCGGGCAGATACTCGCTAAGGACAATGCTCGATCGAGCAATTGTCCTTAGCGAGTATGCTTGCTCATCTCTAGAAAAGATAATTCAGTACTGTTATATTATGTGGAATGTAAGTATTTCCTAAAACAGACATGTCAGGAAAGTTAGTAGCTCACTTTTAAATGATTGAACACAGTTATTCATGATCTTAGCCACTAGAGTAGCAGTATGGCTATCATTGACTCTCAGTCACAGCCACATAACAGGACAAAACAAAACCATGGATTTCAATGGTTTTGTTTTCATTAGTGGTATTCTTGCCCATTAATAGTATGCGCAAGAAAAGATAGAACTTGCCCTGGACCTATCTTTCCACTTTTTTTTTTCAAACTTTCAAAAAGTTTAAATGACCCCCCACTCCCCCAAAAAGACCCCTGTAGTGGCGAGCGTAGTTGCGTACACACCCATCTGTTTTTCTTGCCCTGATTTACATGTATGGCATTGTGGGGAAATTACATGCACGTCACGGTGCGTTAAGGGGTTAATTAGCCCATCTCCAGGCAGAAATTATTCTTGTCTATCTAGCATTTGTGAGACAACAGCAAATTGCTCCTTTATTTCTCATATATAGTGTTAGTGATTGAATGATACTAAGTAAGCTTGTCAGGTTGGAGAAATATGCAACACAGTTGAAAAGTTGGAAGAGATATCACTTTATTTTACTGATTTATAAGAACTAGTGTGACAGTAAAAGAGAGGAAAGGTAATCCAGCGCACAATCATTTACACAGGATAAACCTTATTAAGAGGATGCATGACATGTAAAGAGAAATGCATAGGGCTTGGCCTAATTGGCAATGTTCCTGATTAACAATTACTATAAAAACTTGTAAATTGTCCTGGAGTATTTAGCAGTGTTAGGATAAATACATACAGCGGGTCAACAATTTTGCAAAAATTTCACTTAGGAAAAAAAAAAATCTTTATAGCTCCTTACAACCTTTCCATTAAAAGATTATAATATAACAGATGGTTTCACCGCACCTATTGACTGCAAATGGTTAAACACACTTAAAGCAATAAAACAAGCAGTATGGCGAGACGCTAGCCGTTAACCTCATCTTTTCTAAGGGAAATCTAATGGCCAATCAGATGGCTGCCTTTAAAAGCACATTAGTTTAATTACAGATCTCCAAGTACATTGCTGTATGTCATTTTAAAAAACTCAGTATCACTCCATTAAAGCCATTGATTTTCCTTTATGAGTCATAACTCCTTCTTTAGAGAAGCTCAGGATTTCTCTATATCATTCCACCCCTCCCCATCTCTCTCTCTCTCTACATATCTCCTGTTTGCCTCCTGAAATTTCGATTATTTTTATTTAAGCTCTAAACAAATTGGAAACAATGGAAAGATGGCCTTTGATCCTTGCAATCTCAGATCAAAAGTGCAATCACAATAATTCCTTTCTCTAGCGATCAGAATCACCGGGACTTTAGTGTATCTCTAACAAGGACTGAACTATAATGAAAATGGTCTTAAAAGCTTCAAATTTACATTTAAGATGGGCCATTCAGTTCAGTAGTAATTTGTATCTTGACATAATGGACCTCGTTCATAAACTTCTCAGCCATCAATTTCTTTCTCTAACTGTACATTTTTCTTTCACCTCCTGAATGCAGAGCTATTTGCTTATGATAAACCTTATCACATTACGCTAGCCTTTCACCTGAAATACATTGATACTGATTGTGACTAATAATATTGTTTATAGATTAGAATAAATGGAATAGAAATGCAAGAGTTTAGAGATGATACCTCATATTTCTAGAAGACATTAGTAAAAAGATGTCTAGACCATCGGAATATATAGGATCTGCATGTCCCATATCTTACACTGTTTTATGCATGGGTGATTAGAACTAGGAGTATTGTGGCATACTGTGATTGAACATCTTACATTACTATGCTAGTATTAAAGTATAATCTAGGATGGGTTATGGGAAAAGCAAACATAGCATTTTCCCAGGGGCTTTCAGTACCAGGATTAGGCATTTCGGTATTCTAGGTACAGTACAAATTGTCCTTCCTTGCCATAGAATCAATGCAAAATGGTAGCGATTGAGTTATTTGCAGGAAAGGGGTTAATCTCTGAGTTAAATGACTGATATCTATTGGTTTACCCATCACTTCGCAATCTAGCACTGTCTGTTGCCCCAAATACTAGTCCACAATTAGGCTGCACAAATCCTGCCACGCGGACGGCCACTGACATGCTAATGGATAACCAGGGGTATGCTTACACTTGTCACACAGCATATATACCCACATAGATCCATACATACCATACTTGCTAACTATTCACTGGTGTCATTAGAGAGACTCCAATAAATAGTCTCATAAGCAATGCACAGAATATTTTGTGATGTTTTACCATTTACATAGACCTGCCCCAAACGACACTAACCCGATGCAATTGAATCAGTACTAGTAGTGCATATGATATATTCATCACACCCCAAAATTAATAAATTCCACACTTAAACCCCAAAATAAATTCAGACCCCAAAATACAGATAAAACACACTCCAAAACTGTACCCCCTGCACAACTACAAATCCCAACCAGAATAAATACAGACCACAGTCCCCAAATAAACACAAACTGCTAACCCCCTAAATGGATGCAGACCAGACCCCAGAATAAGTATAGACTCCAAAGTGAATACAGACTTTCTAAACAAATACAGACCAGAGACTAGAATGAATACAAATCCATTATCCCAAAATAAGTTCTGACTCCAGACCAGGCTACAAAAAATACAGACCCCAGACTAAACCCCTAAAAATTTTTTTTGATGTTAGACCACCTAGACAAATGCAGACTCCAAATCAGATCTGTAAACTGACACAACCACAGACCAGACTCCTTAAACTAACTAAAGGCCCATTTAGACAGGACGAATGTCGGGCAAACGATGACCGACACTTGTCCCCGCTTACACTCGTTCCTGTGCTGTTGCATGGGAACTAGTATCTCTGGCTCACTCACAGAGTGGCTCGCAGGGAGGCGGGTCGGCTACAGGAGATTTCACTCCTCGCTCTCCCCACCCCTCTCCATTGACTTAACATAGCGTCCCTTCTGTACTGAACGGCTGCTATTTACACTGAACGATCAATGGTGAGGGGCGGGGGAGAGTGAGGAGTGAAATTTCTTCCAGCCTCCCCGCCACGAGCCAGCGATACTAGCTCCTGTGCAGTAGCACGGGAGCTAGTATGTTCAGGGACGAGTGTCGGGCATCGTTTGCCCGACATTCATCCTGTCTAAATGGAGCTTAATACCAACCACAGATATTTACAACACTTCACACTCTTCTCCGCTGTGGCGCGTTGTTGCTCCATCCTTTGACTTCAGGGCCTGCACAGATATGTTCGTGTGACCTTATTTGGCAGGTCTCAGCACTAATTTGTGCCAGACTCATTGTACATCACAGTTTTTCTGCATTTTTTGCTGCAATTTAAAGCAAATTGAAATGTGCCTCAAATCTCTGTATTTATTTCTATAAAATTTTGCCCTTGAATCCCTGCAGCAAGGTGGCACTGTAGACAGTCACCTACCCTACTGACCCTCATCCCGGCTCTGCCTATAACAGCATTCAGCAAAAGTGTTAATATATATTTTAAGATGTTATATTTTAGTATTTTAATATGTGGCAGAGGAGATGATTAATAATATTTATTACTACATTCTGTACTACTAATCTGGTGAACAAGCATGCATGTTTACTGCTATAGGGAGAAGTAGCTGCTAGATACATATGCCAAAGCTTACCTCTTGGTCAGAGGCGTAACTTCAAGCTTCTGGGCCTCGATGCAAAATTTGTAACAGGGCCCCCAACTATAATGCTTTACTCATAGCACTGGGTTCCCTATATGGAGAAGAGAGGCCTTATGGGCCCCCTAAGACTCCTGGGCCTGGGTGCAACCGCATCCCCTGCATCCTCTATAGTTACGCACCTGCTCTTGGTTAAATGCTTATTTACTAACAATCTTGAATTTTCCAGGACAGTAACTATTTTTAAAGGGCAATCACATAGGTTACAACTGTTATTAATTACTTATTTTTATTCCCTCCCAGCTCCTTCTTTTCATGTCCGCCTCTTCTTCAACTTCGGGGGCTGCCGCACAAGACCACTGATTGCTGGATAGGGGTCCTTTTGAATCTGCACTATTATTGACATAGACAACAATTGAAACCAAACTTTGCAGTATAATCTTTTACAAAGACTAATGCTACACAAGACTGACTACTGCTGGTCCTCAAAATAGGCATCCTGTTGGAAGACTAAAGTTGGGTAAGAGTAGAATTCCTTTATACCAATGAAATAAAAAAACAAAGCAAAAACAGTAACATAATTTCTTCTAACAGTGGTGAATGTAGAGATTTGGATACACAAGCATGTCCATGGATTGTTTGTAAATAAAGCGGTGAAATAATATATCATTTAGTTTCCTTTTACTATTTATATGTTTAATGGATCCTGCATAGAGTAAACATTATGTTAACACTTAGCTGGTCAAAAAGACATTCCCTAAGAAAAGTGTATCGTATGTCACAGCATTGTTCTCTACAGTCAAGAATATGTCTTTTGATGAGCAAAATTTTGGCCTGTCAGTATACAAAGCCTGGTTATGCCTTTCTGACAAAGACAAGGCTTCCATTCACATGACAGTGAGTGAACTTGTAAATGACAGGGCAGTTTGGGACATATTTGAAGTGATCTGAAAAAATGTGAAAGCCATACAAAAAGACAGAACAAAGCTGCAGTTAATGCAGAGGAAGTCAAAGTGTGGTTGACGAAGAAAGGTTATGTCTGTGCATTAAGGTAATTCTACCATTAAATTGATGCTAATAGAGGCTGCTTTTCATCTTATGTCCCTTGGATTCAATGATTTAAGGCATATTTCATCAATTTTAGTGAGTTTGGAACTGGGATGATGCAGTTTACGGGTAACATACCTAATGCAATAACTCAACAAAAAATTAAGTTTGACACCTGCAAACCAATACAAAGGTAAGAGTCAGAAGATTAACTGCCCATCATGCTAACTTTATACAATCCTGTTAGAATTTATACTCTCAGATGATTCACAAATAATTAATCCCTATCATGGGATCGTGTGATGGGTTTGTGCTTTAAAGTATTAATATTATGAGTCATCTTTTTGTGTCTTCACAAATAAGTACCAGATTTATTCCATTTATATCTAATCACTGGATTAAATTTACATAGGGCTGCAGTCAGTGTTTAGACAGCCCTTCATAAGAACATTGTCTGGACCGTGACTTCTCTTCTCTGTTATTAGGATTGTTCAAAAGGGCAATAGGCTGGCAGTGTTAAAGGGGTTTTATACTAAAAGTAGGGAGTTATACTAAAACAGTATATTGGGTTGCAATGGTTAAAATGAGCAAACTAAGGCCTCTTTTACATGACCGTATGTGTTTTTATGTTCGGCTGCATGGGCTGAAAAATCGCATGAATGAAGAATAGCCACATGTTTCCTGCTGTTCACATGGGTGGCTGCAGCGTATCTGCAAAAAAATATACTGCAGCGCGGAAAACCCTTAATCGGCAGAAATCCAAGAATGACTGCTAACGCTTAAATACAGCCAGCTCTCTTTTTTTCCCAGTGTTGTACCTTTTTTTCGGCTCCCATAGGAGTCTATAGGAGATTCCAGTGTATCTTGGCCAAAGATAGGACAAGACCTATCTTTGGACTCAACATATAAAATCAGTGACCGAAAATGGTCACTGATGTGCTATTTTCCCAGCGTACTTTTTTTTAATGCGGCCAAAAATCATTCATCTGAATGAACACATTGGAATCCAATGCTTCAGATGGTCGCAATTTATGCCTGATTTTTGGACGCTGCTAATTAGCTGCATATATACGATCGTGTAAATAATGTTTAAGGCATACTTAGTTTTGCTGGTCCAGTACTGCTGCTCCCATCCTCACCGGTGTTTGTTTTTCATTGGCCGCAGCGGTGACGTTCCACATACACGTGTGACCACTGTAGCTCATCACTAATTTCAGCAGTTTCGAGCCATGCACTGCTGAAACCAGTGATTGCGATGCACACATGCATGATACACAGTGAATAGAGTCAGTGAAAGTGAATTGATTTTCGTTGATCCATGCACATTCACAGATGAACACTGCATGTCGATATGCATGAGAAAAAAATAGCAGAATACACTATTTCACAGCGTATTTCATGTGTACAGCCCTATTGATCTGTATGGGTGCATTTGAATATGCAAATCAGTAGCGTAGCAGCTGTGTGTGTAATGCATGTTGCTAGAATAGATGCTTATTTCCCTGCCTGCTTTTTTTGTGTGCGCGCATTGAAACGCAGTACATACGCAGGCATACTCGAGCAAAAACACATGCATACGCAGAAAAAAAGAGATTCAATACGCAAGGATATGCAGCTACTTACACACAGCATTTATGCATACGTCCGTGGACATAAGGCCTATCTCATGGAGCTTTCTGCTAGGCATTGCCTGTTATGTCATCCAAGACAACCCCTTTCCTTTCAAATTGAATGGCTGCCATATTACTTACTTCACAAGAACAGGAATTCAGCATGCCAGAAGTCGACAGAGCAGGAGATGTTTGGTCAATACCTCTAAGTAGTGCGTTAATAGCTGCATGAATGGTACATGACTGCTAAAGCCAGTGATTGGTGACCCGTCATGTGAACAATGAAGAGCATGTGACTGCTACAGTCACTTTTAAAATCGGATAGGTAAATAGGTTTTTTTCTTTAATTTCCATCTTTATCTGCCCCATGTGACTTTTTTCTTTAAATATCAAGAAACCTTTTTAATAATAATAGTGATGTCATCCTAGGTTCCTGGGAGGATCCTGATGCGTTATGAAGACGAACTACCAAGCTGTGATCCTGTGCTTGTGTTGTACTGCCTTTTTGTGAATAATAAAAATAATAATAACATTTGTTTATTATGATTATTTGCCTAATTTGTATTATGTAGATGAAATATTTATTTATTTATTTCCTAAAAAAATATTTGAACACAAAGAGAATGGTCTCTTACTAGAAGGACATTGTAGGCAATACTGTACTTTCTGCTTGCTGTGGCCAATATGTAGCATATATTAGAACATGTAATTGCTATTCTGTACTTAGAATGGCTGACAAAAATATTTACTATTCTAGAGCAGAAAGGAAATGAAAGGACTGCCTGGATGAATTAAACATGTGCTTTATTTATTTCTTTGGAGAAGATGAAGAAGATTGGATAAAATGCAATGGGGGTCATTTACAAATTGTAGAAAAAAAGGATGGGTGCAGGATTGTCTTCTGTGGCAATACGCTTGTTTGTGATTTTATAATTATTCCATTTCATATATGGCATTTTTAACAGAATGTCTTACATGCCATCATCTTATTCTTCTAGTTTCTTGATTGTCAAAGTATACCTCTAGTGAAGTACATGAAAAACTCTCATAATATGCATCTCAATTTGGTAATTTCAGAGTCTAATGTAGAATTAAAAATGAGTGCTTTGTACTGTTTATTAGTTCACTCAATTTGAGGCTACATGCTTTATTTAATGTAATATGGAGAAGAGTAGGAGAACATTATTTGTTTCCTAGGGATGGATAGATAGATAGATAGATAGATAGATAGATAGATAGATAGATAGATAGATAGATATGAGATAGATAGATAGATAGATATGAGATAGATAGATAAATAGATAGATAGATAGATAGATATGATGTAGATAGATAGATATGAGGTGGATAGATAGATAGATAGATAGATAGATAGATAGATAGATAGATAGAGATGTGAGATAGATAGATAGATGTGAGATATAGATAGATAGATAGATAGATAGATATGAGGTGGATAGATAGATAGATGTGAGGTAGATAGATAGATAGATAGATATGAGATAGATAGATAGATAGATAGATAGATAGATAGATATGAGATAGATAGATAAATAGATAGATGAGAACGATAGATAAATAGATAGATAGATAGATATGTGATAGATAGATATGAGATAGATAGATGAGAACGATAGATAGATAGATAGATAGATATGCGATAGATAGATATTAGATATATAGATAGATATGAGATAGATAGATATGAGATAGATAGATAGATAGATAGATAGATAGATAGATAGATAGATAGATATGAGATAGATAGATGATAGATAGAAAGATAGATAGATAGATAGATATGAGATAGATAGATAGATAGATAGATATGAGATAGATAGAAAGATATGAGATAGATAGATAGATAGATATTAGATAGATATTAGATAGATAGACAGATATGGGATAGATAGATATGAGATAGATAGATAGATATGAGATAAATAGATAGATAGATATTAGATAGATATTAGATAGATATGAGATATAGATAGATATGAGATAGATAGATAGATAGATAGATAGATAGATAGATAGATATGTGATAGATAGATAGATAGATAGATAGATATGAGATACATAGATAGATATGAGATAGACAGATAGATAGATAGATAGATAGATGCTTGTCATTGCGTACAAAAAACATGATATGTATTAAAGTCCCATGGATACAGCAGGGAAGACTCTCATTACAGTTGTATGAAGAAATCTACTAATGGAGAAGGGAGGAAGCTTAGACAGTGTAAAAGAGCTTGCAGGGTTGTAGATGGAGAGACCAGGACTAGGTTAAAGTTTTACTATATCTGCATCATGGCGGAAAATGTAAAAATTTCCCATTAGTGAATTAGCAGCAAGGAGAGGTCTGCAGAACAAATCACTGAGTGTTAAAGGGTAAGGTTTAGCAAAGACTGTACATAAAGACTAAAAAGCCCTGCAAAGCTAAAGATAAGTACCCCCGTTTGACATACATGCCACTGTTATTACTAATTATTAATAGTATGATTATTATTAGTAGTAGTATGTGCAATATGTAACAAAAAGTTCAAATTCAAAAGTGCAGAAACAACTAAGGGCTTCTACAGATGGGCGTGATTTAGTCCCATTAATGGGACGAAACAAAACCATTGATGTCAATGGTTTTGTTTTCATTAGCGGTATGCACAACCATTAAAGTACGGGTGACAAGCATAGTTGCACAAACGGCTGTGTGTTTTTGTCCAGAAACTGTATTTCTTCAGCTTTTTTAAAATTGATGTATTTTGACCACACACAATGCTGTATGATATTAGAGGATGTTTTCTGAAGACAGTGCCATGCAATTCCCTGGGCTTCAAGTGAAAGTGCTCAAGCCGGTTCCACATCTGCATCGGAATCTGCAGCCGAAGGTTCTGTTACAGATTTGGCTGAATATACCGCAAGAAAAAGCTCTGCATGCAGCACTTTTTATTCCGTCCAAAAGCCGGGCAGCTGGGCAGAAAGCAGGCAGACCCCATTATAGTCAATGCAGTCCGTCCAGAGACAGAACCATTTGGCGGCTGGGAGTCCCCTTTCCTGCTCCCCGAATAAAGCAGGAGAGCGGAATCCCCAACGCAGGTGTGAAACCACCCGTACCTGAAATACTACATATAATTCACAGAAACCAGCAATGCTATTTCCAGAAATAAACTCTGGACCTTTTTTTCTAATCTGATACAATTATGAATTATAATTATTCATATGTTTTTGTGCACTGATTAACATATCATCCCATTGTAAATAATGGTCTATTAAAGTTTGCACCTCATTCTGACCTGTGTAAAACTCTGATCTCATTATATCTCATTGCATAGAACAGGGTTTCTTAAACATTTTCTACTGATGTCTCACCATCTAGTACATGGTGTGCCTTATCACCTGTAGTTGAAGGCCATGACAAAATTAACAACATTGCTCAATATATCTTTCATTTGTTTCCTGAACCTAGTTGGACATTAAAATAAGCTGAAAATGAACTAATTATGTTGCTGAATCAGTGACTGATACAGTGAGAGAAAAAACGTTGCAGTTTACAATCCCTTCTGTGAAAACTGTCGTTCTAGCTGTGTCTCTCAATCAACTAGGGTGCTCATTGAGAAAAAAACAAGTAATCTTGTAGATATGATACCTTTTATAGGCTAACAAAAATGCATGATGTTATAGAGAGCTTGCCAACCTTCCTCAGGCATAATGCAAGTTTCGAAAGCTCGCTATTACATCATGTATTTTTGTTAGCCATTAAAAGGTATCATATCTACAAGATTACTTGGTTTCTCTTACTGAGAAAAAAATCACATTTTGCTCTACTAGCAACACCATACCAAACTTTTTCTCCATTGTTTAAGAAGCACTACTATAGAGTCTCCATCCAAGAACCTGCTTTGCTGTCAAACAGGTCTACAGAAGTTGGCACATGTGCTGATATTATCCACATGCATGCCTGGTAGAACAGGTAGATTGGTTGTAGGAGAGGAAAATAATTGGTTACCATCTATGTTTCTCCTTTAGCGTGTTGTAGCATTTGTAGCAGGATAAAGTATTTTATCCAGACACTGTTCCTTTAAATGAAATAAAAGGTGACATCAGCAAGAACATTTGCTTAACAGAGTTCCTCAATCACTTTAATGAAGTAGATGCACTGAAATATCTCATTATTACAATAGATCATATTATGTTACTATGAATGGGGAGGTTGTGTTCAGTACGCAAAAAGTGATGAATGCTAGAAATTGGTTAATGTCAACTCGCATCCATCAGAGGCATACAAGGACATCAAATGAGTTTCTGTAATAAAGAGATGGGCATTATTTTGAGCAACCAAATTAGCATGATGAGACTGGATGAAAGGAGGTAGGGTTTGATGTATGGGGATCATTGTTCATATCAAACAATGAGTGTGCCAGTATGGAATATGTAATACATCTTCAAGTGTGAAGAACTCCAAAGGGAGATCATCAAAGAGGTTTATATCCCTACTTGCGTTTACACCACGATTCCTCTTTCTTAATTTAATTATTTAAACAAAAGTGATATCATTTCTAGCCACTGCTCTCCTGAATTTGTCGTAATGTTGTTGGTCACAGTGATTACTAAAATATCTTTTAGTGTAGAAAACACGTCTACTAGTGACTTGCTACATTTTACTCAAGGGCAAATAAAGAGACATTTCCATGTTTGAAGACTAATTCCAGTCCTATGCCGCGTTTAGATGGAACGATTATCGTTAAAAAAATCGTTTAAACGAGCAAAAGTGAACGGTAATCGTGAGCCAATGACTGAACGACAAATGAGAATTGTTTGCTTCTTGTTCAGTTTCTGCAGCATAAAAATCATTGTTGGCTTGTTTGCTTTAAGCAGGAATTATTCAGTTCCGGTATTCACTTATACAGGGACTGAACAATTCTGAACCTGTCTAAAGAGGCTGCACAAGTGCGAACAAGGTAGCGGTGACGTCACTCCCTCGTTCAAACAAGAGTTGTCTCATCTAAAAGGGCCATTACAATTAGATTTGATAATATGGCTTAAGGGCTCAGTCAAAGGGGCGCATCAGCACCCGTACACCGGCGCCGATGCCGCCGTGTGACTGACAGTTAGAAGACGGCCATACCTGAAGACAGACATCTCTCTCCAGCGCTGATAAAAGAACACATGACTGGCAATGAAGCTGGTCACATGTTCCTTCCTCCCGGCGCTGCAGAGAGACGTCCGTCTTCAGGTACAGCCATCTGCTGGCTGCAGTCACAATGTCACCCAATGTAGTTCACACATTTACAGAACATTAACTTAATTGAAAAAAAGTACAAATCAATGACTCAAGCTTAATAAATGGGACTTGTTGAAAAAAAGACTCATCAACATTATGGCATCCAATTGTACACATTGTGCATATTGTTCAATACATACTCCAAAATATACTAAGTACTCGTTGCTACAAATGGACCTAGATAAACTGAGGGCTTGGGCTGAAAAATGGCAAATGAAGTTCAATATTGATAAATGTAAGGTTATGCACATGGGTAGGAGAAACGGATGTCACCAATATACACTAAATGGGCTACTGCTAGGGAAAAGTGATATGGAAAAAGACCTGGGGGTACTAGTGGATTGCAGATTAAACTGGGGTAACCAACGCCAGTCAGCTGCTGCAAAAGCAAATAAAGTCTTGGGGTGCATTAAAAGAGGTATAGGGGCGAGGGATGAGAACATTATCCTACCACTATATAAGGCACTTGTAAAGCCCCACATGGAATACTGCGTACAGTTCTGGTCACCGATGCTCAGGAGAGATGTTACAGTGCTGGAGGGGGTTCAAAGAAGGACAACTAAATTAATAAACGGAATGAGAGGACTGGAATACCCAGAGAGGCTATCAAAATTAGGATTATTCACCCTGGAAAAAAGACGGCTAAGGGGCGACCAAATAACTACGTATAAATACATTAGGGGACGATACAAGGATCTCTACCATGATCTGTTAATGCCCAGGACTGCAACGGTAACAGAAGAGCATCCTCTACATCTAGAAGAAAGTAGGTATCATCACCAACACAGAATGGGGTTCTTTACTGTAAGAACAGTGAGACTATGGAACTCTCTGCCTGAGGACGTAGTGATGGCAAAATCCATAGAGGAGTTTAAGAGGACACTAGACGTCTTACTAAAACGCAAGGATATTACAGGATATAGACATTAGGTGACCAGCGGGATAGATAGAGATAGAAACTATCAAATGTTGATCCAGGGATTATTCTGCCATTATGGAGTCAGGAAGGAATTTTTCCCCCCAAATGGGCTAATTGGCTTCTGCCTCTTGTTTTTTTTTTGCCTTCCTCTGGATCAACTAAGGGTTGAAACAGGCTGAACATGATGGACATTGTCTTCATTTAGCCTAACATACTATGTTACCTCAGAGAGACCCAGTGTTGTCAAAAATGGCTATTTCTATCACTTCTATTTGTGAATGGTAAAAATTACAAACCAAATAAGCACATTTACCTGTTCACACCTATGATGTTAATGCTTTAATCCTGCATTATTTGCCTCCTATCTTATGACAGTGTTGTAACTTTTCATTGTAATGCTGCTGGTGACTAATGACAAGTGATCTTTACAAAACTCAGTGGCCAGAATGAAAACTATACAGAAAAAAAATCACCAAAAATAAAGAGAACACGGCTTTAGCATAAAATGATTAAAAGAAAAGCTAATTTTCTGATAAAAGTCTCAGTTTCAATGCAGAGTAAAATTTCATAATACAAATGCTGAGAAGATAAAACCAACTGAATGATTTTACATACTAAATAAGTAGTTCAAAAGTGTAAACATTTGGTACATGGGAAGTACGAATAGGTGGGTAGAGTTAATTTAATACACTTGGCTCAAAAATATTTATCTTCTTGGTATAAAGACTATACATATGAGTAATAAACACTGTTCTATGGTGGTTGTGCAACACTAAGTGCATGTGTAGCCTTCAATGTAATTGCAAGGTTACCCTCTTCTAGAATGTGTTATGTGTATCAGGATCTCCACCAGTAATGTGAAGATCAAGCAAGGCTGAAATAATTGAATTATATTTCCCTGGTTTATAGAATATGAAATGATTCCTGTACTTATACATTATATAGTATATACTTATACAGTTATACATTATTTAGAGTAAATATGCCAGCTAATTATAATAAGCCTCAAATGGTGCTTAATAGGCATTCATACATAACAAGTCTGGGAACTACCGTAGTGTTGAGT
Organism: Eleutherodactylus coqui; assembly: GCF_035609145.1. Lineage (NCBI taxonomy): Eukaryota > Metazoa > Chordata > Amphibia > Anura > Eleutherodactylidae > Eleutherodactylus > Eleutherodactylus coqui. The sequence continues at coordinate 302,252,223 of NC_089837.1, forward strand.
GAACCGAAACAGTAGAACCCTGTTATGGGTAGAACTTTAAAAAAAAATTGGCCAGAACATCAGGCAGTTTGTCTTGGCTGAACCTACTAAAATTTCTTCTCCCTCTTCTGCTTCTTCCTTTTCCTTATTCCTCTTCATCTTCCTTTTCTTTTTCTCTTCCTTCATTCACTTTGCCTTAAAAACAGCTTAAAAGTACTTAGATACACTCCATGGTGAACTACAAGTCTTATACCAGCTTTTTATGGTTCTTAGAAGAATTATATACAAATTTTAGAGATATTGGTGAAGTTCTGGTTTGGTTCAAACTTCACACCGAATCAAACTTTTTGTGAAATGCAGCCAACTGGCTTAACCAAACTTCTGTAAAGTTCACTCAGCACTACTGGAATGCTCACTAGGCCCAGGGCTACCATGCCAACCCATTGGTACTCTGCAATCAAGCCACAGCAGAAGAGACAATGGCCTCCCTTCCCCGCTGACTATTTAGATCAGTATTGACTGTGACATCTAAGTGGTTTATAGTCACAATCAGAATGGCATCTGCTGGCTTTCAAGCCTGCATCATACATCCTTCACAAATATATAACATATATTTACCTGATGTGGTCGGGAAGCAGTTAAAGGTTAACTTAAGCCAAGCAAACATGCATTAGGAAATGGTTACAAAATGTTCATCCCCAAGATTCTGCTCCAGAACTATTGATGCCAACAACACATTCTTTTCAACAGTCTGTAAAAATAGGAGGCTTTTTCCTATGCATTATAAATTAGGTTGGTAGCCCCGATGAGGGCCTTGTAATTCACATCATTATCTACAATGTGTTACAATATGTTTAGCAATTTAAACCTAAGGCCTCATGTCCACGGGGATAATTAATGTGCCGAGCACATCCGCCGGGCTGAAGAAAGAAGATCCGTCCGCGACAGAGAGCAGATCTGCAGCGTCTGGACAGTTGAGTGATTCTTATTTTCAGGCCTCATGTCCCCGGGAAAGGAGGGCCCCGCTGCGGGATTCTGCATGGAGAATCTGCGGCGGGCCTGATTTTCCCTGTGGACATGAGGCCTAAAAGGAGCAATTGTTTAAGTTACCATTTGCTCTGTGTTGAAAAATGAATAGTGAATAGAGATGAGCGAGCACCAAAATGCTCGGGTGCTCGTTACTCGGGACGAAATTTTCGCGATGCTCGAGGATTCGTTTCGAGTAACGAACCCCATTGAAGTCAATGGGCGACCCGAGCATTTTTGTATTTCGCCGATGCTCGCTAAGGTTTTCATGTGTGAAAATCTGGGCAATTCAAGAAAGTGATGGGAACGACACAGCAACGGATAGGGCAGGTGAGGGGCTACATGTTGGACTGCATCTCAAGTTCACAGGTCCCACTATTAAGCCACAATACCGGCAAGAGTGGGCCCCCCCCCCCAACAACTTTTACTTCTGAAAAGCCCTCATTAGCAATGCATACCTTAGCTAAGCACCACACTACCTCCAACAAAGCACAATCACTGTCTGCATGACACTCCGCTGCCACTTCTCCTGGGTTACATGCTGACCAACCCCTCCCCCCCACGACCCAGTGTCCACAGCGCACACCAAACTGTCCCTGCGCAGCCTTCAGCTGCCCTCATGCCACGCCACACTCATGTCTATTTATAAGTGCGTCTGCCAGAGGAAAAGCAGGCACACACTGCAGAGGGTTGGCACGGCTAGGCAGCGACCCTCTTTAAAAGGGGCGGGGTGATAGCCCACCATGCTGTACAGAAGCAATGAGAAATATAATCCTGTGCCACCGCCATCAGGAGCTGCACACGTGGGCATAGCAATGGGGAACCTATGTGCCACACACTATTCATTCTGTCAAGGTGTCTGCATGCCCCAGTCAGACCGCCGTTTTTAATTCATAGACACAGGCAGGTACAACTCCCTATTGTGAAGTCCCTGTGGACCGACAGCATGGGTGGCTCCCTGGAACCCACCGGCGGTACATAAAAATATCCCATTGCATTGCCCAACACAGCTGAGGTAGTAATGTCGTGCTTAATGCAGGTGGGCTTCGGCCCACACTGCATGCCCCAGTCTGACTGGGGTTCTTTAGATGTGGAAACAGATGCATTTATAATTCCCTGTGGACCCACAGCATGGGTGGCTCCCTGGAACCCACCGGCGGTACATAAAAATATCCCATTGCATTGCCCAACACAGCTGAGGTAGTAATGTCGTGCTTAATGCAGGTGGGCTTCGGCCCACACTGCATGCCCCAGTCTGACTGGGGTTCTTTAGATGTGGAAACAGATGCATTTATAATTCTCTGTGGACCCACAGCATGGGTGGGTGCCAGGAAGCCACCGGCGGTACATAAATATATCCCATTGCATTGCCCAACACAGCGGATGTAACGTCAGCTGTAATGCAGGTGGGCTAAAAATTCATTTGATTACACTGTAGGCGAGGGCCCACAAAAATTGCTGTATCAACAGTACAAATGTACATCCAAAAAATTGGCCATGGCCAACCAAGAGGGCAGGTGAAACCCATTAATCGCTTTGGTTAATGTGGCTTAAGTGGTAACTAGGCCTGGAGGCAGCCCAGTTTAACGAAAAATTGGTTCAAGTTAAAGTTTCAACGATTTTAAGAGCATTGAAACGTATAAAAATTGTTTAGAAAAATTATATGAGTGAGCCTTGTGGCCCTAAGAAAAATTGCCCGTTCGGCGTGATTACGTGAGGTTTCAGGAGGAGGAGCAGGAGGAGGAGGAGGAGGAATATTATACACAGATTGATGAAGCAGAAATGTCCCCGTTTTGGATGGTGAGAGAGAACGATGCTTCCATCTGCGGGTGCAGCCTACGTATTGCTTAGGTATCGCTGCTGTCCGCTGGTGGAGAAGAGAAGTCTGGGGAAATCTTGATGAGTGTAAGCCTGTCGGCACTGTCGGTTGACAGGTGGGTACGCTTATCCGTGATGATTCCCCCAGCCACACTAAACACACTCTCTGACAAGACGCTAGCCGCAGGACAAGCAAGCACCTCCAGGGCATACAGCGCGAGTTCAGGCCACGTGTCCAGCTTCGACACCCAGTAGTTGTAGGTGGCAGAGGCGTCACAGAGGACGGTCGTGCGATCGGCTACGTACTCCCTCACCATCCTTTTACAGTGCTCCCGCCGACTCAGCCTTGACTGGGGAGCGGTGACACAGTCTTGCTGGGGAGCCATAAAGCTGGCAAAGGCCTTGGAGAATGTTCCCCTGCCTGCGCTGTACATGCTGCCTGATCTCTGCGCCTCCCCTGCTACCTGGCCCTCGGAACTGCGCCTTCTGCCACTAGCGCTGTCGGATGGGAAGTTTACCATCAGTTTGTCCACCAGCGCCCTGTGGTATAGCATCATTCTCGAACCCCTTTCCTCTTCGGGTATGAGAGTGGAAAGGTTCTCCTTATACCGTGGGTCGAGCAGTGTGTACACCCAGTAATCCGTAGTGGCCAGAATGCGTGTAACGCGAGGGTCACGAGAAAGGCATCCTAACATGAAGTCAGCCATGTGTGCCAGGGTACCTGTACGCAACACATGGCTGTCTTCACTAGGAAGATCACTTTCAGGATCCTCCTCCTCCTCTTCCTCCTCCTCAGGCCATACACGCTGAAAGGATGACAGGCAAGCAGCATGGGTACCGTCAGCAGTGGGCCAAGCTGTCTCTTCTACCTCCTCCTCATCCTCCTCATGCTCCTCCTCCTCCTCCTGAACGCGCTGAGATATAGACAGGAGGGTGCTCTGACTATCCAGCGACATACTGTCTTCCCCCGGCTCTGTTTCCGAGCACAAAGCGTCTGCCTTTATGCTTTGCAGGGAACTTCTCAAGATGCATAGCAGAGGAATGGTGACGCTAATGATTGCAGCATCGCCGCTCACCACCTGGGTAGACTCCTCAAATTTTCCAAGGACCTGGCAGATGGCTGCCAACCAGGCCCACTCTTCTGTAAATAATTGAGGAGGCTGACTCCCACTGCACCGCGCAAGTTGGAGTTGGTATTTCACTATAGCTCTACGCTGCTCATAGAGTCTGGCCAACATGTGGAGCGTAGAGTTCCACTGTGTGGGCACGTTGCACAGCAGTCGGTGCACTGGCAGATTAAAGCGATGTTGCAGGGTCCGCAGGGTGGCAGCGTGCGTGTGTGATTTGCGGAAATGTGCGCAGATCCGGCGCACCTTTCCGAGCAGGTCTGACAAGTGGGGGTAGCTTTTCAGAAAGCGCTGAACCACCAAATTAAACACATGGGCCAGGCATGGCACGTGCGTGAGGCTGCCGAGCTGCAGAGCCGCCACCAGCTTACGGCCGTTGTCACACACGACCATGCCCGGTTGGAGGCTCAGCTGCGCAAGCCAGCAGTCGGTCTGCTCTGTCAGACCCTGCAGCAGTTCGTGGGCCGTGTGCCTCTTCTCTCCTAAGCTGAGTAGTTTCAGCACGGCCTGCTGACGCTTGCCCACCGCTGTGCTGCCACGCCGCGTGACACCGACTGCTGGCGACGTGCTGCTGCTGACACATCTTGATTGCAAGACAGAGGTTGCGTAGGAGGAGGAGGAGGGTGGTTTAGTGGAGGAAGCATACACCCCCGCAGATACCACCACCGAGCTGGGGCACGCAATTCGGGGGGTGGGTAGGACGTGAGCGGTCCCAGGCTCTGACTCTGTCCCAGCCTCCACTAAATTCACCCAATGTGCCGTCAGGGAGATATAGTGGCCCTGCCCGCCTGTGCTTGTCCACGTGTCTGTTGTTAAGTGGACCTTGGCAGTAACCGCGTTGGTGAGGGCGCGTACAATGTTGCGGGAGACGTGGTCGTGCAGGGCTGGGACGGCACATCGGGAAAAGTAGTGGCGACTGAGAACCGAGTAGCGCGGGGCCGCCGCCGCCATCATGCTTTTGAAAGCCTCCGTTTCCACAAGCCTATACGGCAGCATCTCTAGGCTGATCAATTTTGCAATGTGCACGTTTAACGCTTGAGCGTGCGGGTGCGTGGCGTCGTACTTGCGCTTGCGCTCAAACTGTGGCGCTAGCGACGTCTGGACGCTACGCTGAGAGACATTGCTGGATGGGGCCGAGGACAGCGGAGGTGAGGGTGTGGGTGCAGGCCAGGAGACGGTAGTGCCTGTGTCCTCAGAGGGGGGTTGGATCTCAGTGTCAGGTTGGGGCACAGGGGGAGAGGCAGTGGTGCAAACCGGAGGCGGTGAACGGGCATCGTCCCACCTTGTGGGGTGCTTGGCCATCATATGCCTGCGCATGCTGTTGGTGGTGCCTCCCCAGCTGATCTTGGCGCGACAAAGGTTGCACACCACTGTTCGTCGGTCGTCAGGCGTCTCTGTGAAAAACTGCCACACCGTAGAGCACCTTGACCTGTGCAGGGTGGCATGGCGCGAGGGGGCGCTTTGGGAAACAGTTGGTGGATTATTCGGTCTGGCCCTGCCTCTACCTCTGGCCACCGCACTGGCTCGGCCTGTGCCCACACCCTGACTTGGGCTTCCGCGTCCTCGCCCGCGTCCACGTCCTATAGGCCTACCCCTACCCCTCAGCATGGTGTATTACCAGTGATTTGATTTCCCAGGCAGGAAAAAAATTGGCGCAAGCCTGCAGCCAAAATAGAATTTTTTCCCTTGTTTTTCAAAGGACAAGCCACACTGCGTGTATTCAATGAATACTACTAAGTTTAATAACTGTGTTGTGGCCCTGCAAATGTGTCAGAGAACTGCAGTGATGCAAAGTTATTCGCTACAGCAGATCAGGGATTTCCCAGGCAGGAAAAAAATTGGCGCAAGCCTGCAGCCAAAATAGAATTTTTCCCCTTGTTTTTCAAAGGACAAGCCACACTGCGTGTATTCAATGAATACTACTAAGTTTAATAACTGTGTTGTGGCCCTGCAAATGTGTCACAGAACTGCAGTGATGCAAAGTTATTCGCTACAGCAGATCAGGGATTTCCCATGCAGGAAAAAAATTAGCGCAAGCCTGCAGTAAAACGTAGCTGGCTGCGTCTGATTTTTTTTAACGTTCTGCATGCAGCACACACGTACCCAGAGCCCTGAGGACTGTCAGAGGCAGGCGAAATAGAATTTTTTCCCTTGTTTTTCAAAGGAAAAGCCACACTGCGTCTATTCAATGAATAATGTATGTCTTCTGGCCCTGCCTACACAATTCTATCCCTGTAGTATTAATGCCGGGTGCAATGGTCTGCACAGCCGGTTTTGAGAAAAAAAAAAAATGCAACACTGCTAACAGCAGCCTGGACAGTACTGCACACGGATAGATGTGGCCCTAGAAAGCACCGTTGGGGTTCTTGAAGCCTACACTCACTGCTAACACTCTCCCTGCCTAACCACCACTTCTGTCCCTATTGCAGGGCGCAATGCTCTGCAGATCCAATTTTGAAAAAAAAAAAAATACAGTGCTAACACAGTACTGCACACTATTAGATGTGGCCCTGAGAAGGACCGTTGGGGTTCTTGAAGCCTACACTAACTCCTAACGCTCTCCCTACAGCAGCTCCAGCACGATAGCACTTTCCCTCAGCTAACTCACAAGGCATCTGAGCCGAGCCGCGGGAGGGGCCGATTTTTATACTCGGGTGACATCAGATCTCCCCAGCCACTCACAGCAGGGGGGTGGTATAGGGCTTGAACGTCACAGGGGGAAGTTGTAATGCCTTCCCTGTCTTTCAATTGGCCAGAAAAGCGCGCTAACGTCTCAGAGAGGAAACTGAAAGTAACCAGAACATTGCGTGGTACTCGTAACGAGTAACGAGCATCCCGAACACCCTAATATTCGCACGAATATGAAGCTCGGACGAGTACGTTCGCTCATCTCTAATAGTGAAATGTAACTTTTGTAATATTGTGTCCTCCTATGGAGAGAAATGTAGACTTCATTGTAAAATGTTATGCAATATTTAAGTACTCACCGCTCCTGAGGAGTGGAGAACTGTAAATAATAGTTCTGTTTAGTAAAAGTTTATTTGCTGCATGAAACTCTTTCTGCCTCCATTTATCACTGCTATACCATCATACATCATACCACCTGCAGCTTACATTTTTGGCATAGTCAGTAGGATTACGCAACCAGTGGCAGGCAAACCCCTCATAGACTCTAGATGGACTTTGCTGGGTTGTTGAGGATGGCAATCCAAAAATTAGCGGGAAATGTTAGAGGGTAGAAGGAGCTCCTGTTTCTTCCACCAGAAGCTTGAGCTAAGCCCCTCCCACCTGTTAGTGCTGTGATCAGGACACATGAGAGAACACCGGAAGATCCAGCCACATGTAAGGAAGACAAAGAGACTTCTCCCTAGACAACATGCTAGTTTTTTAAGAGCCAGACAGAGTAATCTCTAGTATAAAACTGTAACATAGCAAGATAAGATTCTGAAAGTGGCGGAGGCCACAAATCCAAGGGAAAAGTCATTGGCAAACCACAGAGCAGTATCCCTCACCAAGAGAAGCACAAAAAATCTAGACCAGAGAACTAGCATTTGCAGTGTGTGGGAGGAGAGGGAGTCTCCTTTCCACCCGTCCCCGGACATCAAGGGACAGCAGGCATTGTAATGATCTGCACAGGATTTTATGGATAATTTCAATGTATACATTATTAGCAGGATGCCATTACAACTTTTTGGTGATGACTGCTGTTGTACATATCAAAATTTTATTTAATCCAACAATAAAGTTGCATGTTTCAAGTGAAAAAACCCATTATCAATCAAGGTCCTGATTGGAGTGCTTTTTTCATATAAGGCATGTAGGTCTATTCCTATGTCTAATTGTCAATGCCAGCAACAATGTTTGTACTGTTGCATTAAATACAAGTTTGTTTTCATCAGATTGCGGTGCTGCTTTCAAGTATTTTTGCTACATGACTGTATACGCTGTACATTGAGAGCTTACTCCAATGCATACGTTTTTAATGGAAAGCATTCATACAGTGTGAAAAGAGCTTATGGTTTATACTAAAATGTAGCCCATATTATGCTGAAAATATAATAACTGAAAATAATAAATACATTTCTAAAACTTTGGAGAAGTCATACAAACCAAATAGGGAATTTAAGATAAAACATTATCTTATACAAAGGAAGAGCAAAGGAGGAGCAAAGTGAGTCAAGAAAAGAACCTGGGCTGCTGCAGGAAGCTCTGCGTTACAGACACTTTGTAGTGCTAGATGAGGAAATTGCTGAGCTGGAAGAATGATGAGCAGATATATCGAGAAAGGCGGCATAAAGCAAAGCAGAGCATGTTCTGGGACACTGACCTTCACTCATTTCAATCTAATTAAACTAGTTTTGTTTTTACTTAAAAGATTGCCCATTTCACGAAGTTTCTAATGCCAGACTATCTGTTCCTGTAGAACGCAAGCCTTCCTGGAATAACTTTAGAAATAGTTGAAAGAGGTTTAAAGCATTTTGCAGACAGACAAAAATCAAAAATAACTCAATAAAAAATGAAGAAGACAAACATTTTTACATTAATTTTACATTCATTTATCTTAACCCCTTGATGGCCATAATACATATATTTATGTTTAATGTTATTTTTCGGGATCGGCTGGGTAAAAAAAATCATGCCGTTTTTTTGCAAAATCATATAAGGTTATTCCAACTTTTTGCAAAAATTGTTTTACAAATCTGTGCTTTTATTTTTCTTTCATTCAATGTGGTTAGCACTGTTACCATTCATGGCTGGGGTCCCAGGTTTAAATCCCATCAAGGAAAACATCTGCATAGACTTAGAAAACACAATGCAAATGTTGCCCTTGATGACATTTTAGCCTAAAACTCTAGCACTGCAAAGGAGCAGGTCTAACAACTTAAACACCACACTTGCCTGTTCTACTTCATGGGAGGGGGAAAACAGCAAGCGTAAATACAAAGAGCACAGAAGAACATCATCCAGATGTTGCCTTTCAATAGATTTGAATCGAGAACTCCAGCATTACAGGGCAACAGTGCTAACAACTCAAGCACACACCTGGCCTTTCTGCTTCAGAGGAGGAAAAGAGGAAGAATTAACACAAAGCAAACATAAAACACCATCCAGCTGTTGACCTTCAACAAATTTGAACTAAGAACTCCAGCATTGTAAAGGCAGAAGTGCCAGCAACTGAGCTACCATGCTTGGTCTTCTTTCTCTGGAGGAAGGGGGAAAGACAGAGAAACACAAAAACAACATTCAAAGTCCATACAGATGTTTTTCTTAAACAGATCTGAACTGCAAGAAAATAGTGCCTTCTCGTTCTTCCTTCATATTCTCTAGTGGAGAAGACGATGAAAACAAAGGAGAAAAATAAGGAGTAGAAGATATATAAAAAGGAGGAGAGGGAGGAGAAAGGGAAGAAAGAGATGAAGGCGAATAAGATCTTTCCTTCTACTTTTTCTCCTTTTCCTCCTCTGGATAAGAAGCAGAAGGGGCAATAACAATAAAGAAGAAGCTTGGTGGTTAGCACTGTTGCCTTGTAGTGCTGGGGTTCTAGGCGCACATCTGATTATGAACAACATCTGTATAGTGTTCCATGATGTAACTGTATGTCCTGGAGCATTAAGGGGGTAAAGAGGTATTCGCATGTCGAGAATCCTATTTCAATTGGTTTAAAATCACAAAACAATGCATTTACTCATACGATTTTTATTTCCCAAATGTTCCGTTCTTCAAATATTGCAGCTATTGATTCCTCTGTCCTCTGGTTGCTTACTGCTTGTTGCCAGCAATTAAAAACGTGCTTTCCCAATAAGCTTAATTATAAGTCAGATTTATTACATACTAGCTTACCCGTCGCGCGTTGCTGCGAAGACAGACATACATACATACATTCGTTTTTATATATCTAGATAACAACCAATCACAGCGCAGCTTTCATGTTACCTCAGTGGTATAATATATAACAACCAATCACAGCGCAGCTTTCATGTTACCTTAGCAGTATAAGGCCTTAGTCAGACGGGCGTTTTTACGCGCGATTTGCGGATCGCATGACGGATGCGCATCCGCAAGTCGCGTGACCGGTGCCCGAAAATCGCCCGAAAATCTGCTCCTAGCCGCGTTTCATTAGAAACGGGCCGGAGCTGTCCAGCGCATTGCATTCAATGGAGCCGGCAATACAGCGGCTCCATTGAAAGCAATGCGCTGCGGGCGAGTGTGGCTCAGCGCTGAGCCAATCAGGGGGCAGGTCTGACTCACACCCCCTTCACACCCACTGCAGGCTGGCCGCGCGGGAGCAGGTGAGTATGTATTTTTTTTTTATTTTAATACATTTCTTTATGAATTGCAGGGAAGGGCTTATATATTTAAGCCCTTCCCGACAATTCATCCCGTGCACGCCGGCAGCCCATTGCTACAATGGAGCCGGCTGTATTGCCGGCTCCATTGAATTCAATGGGCAAACATCGTTCTTCTCTGCCACAGCTGTTACAGCTGTGGCAGAGAAGAATGATTTGTCTTCTATATGTTCTCAATGGGGTCGGCGCTGCTGCCGCCGGCCCCATTGAGCGCATATAGAGAAGAGAACAGGAATCGCAGATCGCAGATAGGTGCGATCTGCGATTTCTGTTCTATAATTTATCGAACGAGCGCATAAAAAGCGCTCATGTGTCCAATACCATTGCAAAGCAATGGTTTTAAAAAATCGCCGGACGCATGCGCAAATCGCGCAAAAAAACGCCCGTCTGACTAAGGCCTCAAATATAACAACCAGTCACAGCGCAGCTTTCATGTTACCTCAGCAGTAAGAGAAATAACAACCAATCACAGCGCAACTTTTATTCTGCCTCAGCAATATAAAAAATAGCAACCAATCACAGCGCAGCTTTCATGTCACCTCTGCGGTATTATATATAGCAACCAATCACAGCGCAGCTTTCATGTTACCTCAGTGGTATAATATATAACAACGAATCACAGCACAGCTTTCATGCAACCTCAGTAGTATAAGAAATAGCAACCAATCACAGCACAGCTTTCATGTTACCTCAGCAGTATAAGAAATAGCAACCAATCACAGCACAGCTTTCATTTTACCTCAGCATTCTCAATATCCAGCAATTGTCTTGCGAAACGTTCGGCGGTGCATCATTTTCTGGTTGAACACTCATCCCGTTGCTCGTAATGCTTTTTGCTTTCGTGCTTGAGATGGAAATCAAACGATCTTTGTCTGGGGGGCATAACTGTCGACGACGCTCGCACGCGCGCCACCTATCGCAGGATAGTTGTACTATGCCAGTAATCTTCCCAGGAGTGTACTCAGCAACTTCCCAAAGTTTCATGGCAATTGGATGAATGGTGTAGTAATGCATAAAGGACAGACAGACAGACATACATTCATTTATATATATCAGGAAGTGAGAGAATTAGATTCCGTACGTAAAATTTGGACGCTAATTTTTTTGCGCTTAGAATTGAATAATCGAGTTGGGACCCATTAGCTTTTCCTATTTATGACATATTCAATGCCCGTGCCAAATTTCAGGTTTCTATGTGAGAAAATTACATTCCGTACGTAAAATTTGGACGCTAATTCTTTGGCGTATAGAATTGAATAATCGAGTTGGGACCCATTAGCTTTTCCTATTTATGACATAATCAATGCTCCTGCCAAATTTCATGTTTCTACAGCATCGGTAAGTGAGAGAATTAGTGGCAATGATGGAAATCGAACGATCTACGTGGGGGGGTCGTAACTGTCGACGACGCACGCATGCGCGCCATTTATCATAGCATAAATGTACTATGCCTATAATCTTCCCAGGAGTGTACTCAACAACTTCCCAAAGTTTCATGGCGATCGGATGAATGGTGTAGTAGCGCATAAAGGACAAACAGACAGACAGACACGCAGACAGACACGCAGACATTCAATTTTATATATATAGATTTGTTGAACATTTGTATATACAATGCAGTTTGTCTGCCTATTGTATATGGACACCGGTGGGCGTTTCCTTTTATGGCAGTTTAGCAGTTTATGTATCTTGCCATGAGTAGTTTGAAACTAGTAGACTAACCAGGATGTCCTGAGTTTACTATTTTTTAAACTTATGAAATAAAGTTTTGGCTGTATATTTTTCACTGAGGGCTGGACTTTTCTATTTGGAATTTAGTTCAGACTGCATGTTGTATTTACTAAGCCTTCCAACTCTTTTTTTGATCACTTGCAACGATTTGGAAAAAAGTGAAATAACTTTGTGTCAATTGATGTATCTAGTCTGCCGAAAGTTGATTGGATTACCAAGATGCTATAAGCAGAGAAGTGGATATGCAACTTGGCAGTGGTCAAATCAAGCCATTCTCTAACTTAGGGCTTAAACACATCAGTGTATTATTCTCCCCTTATATGGCTGTGATTATAAGGGGGCAAAACAAAACCACTGATCTCAATAGGAATTCAGTGGTTTCGTTTTCACTATTGGGATTTCTCGGCCATGAATACTACGACCGAGAAAAGTTGGGACTTGCCCTACCTGCCCTGCATGTAGTGAATACCTCGTGCAGAGATCTGATGGCACCTATCTTCCCGCGGTCTTTTTCAAACTCCTGCGCTCCGGCGCAAGTTTGAAAAGCTGTTGAGGTTGAAGAAAGTTCCCTCATTAAGGCACAACTACACTCCATACTGCTGAGCGTGGTTGAGCCTATGGCAGTGTGTTTTTGCCCGTAGTCTACATTATTAATCAGATTTCTAAATATGAAATGTTAAAGCACATTTCAATTAACTCTAACTTGTTTAAAAATAAACTGTTGCTATAAGGTTTTTTTCTATTAAACTATTTATAGTGTGCCTTGATAGCGTTTTGCGGTTGCACCTCTAAATATTTAACCCTTTGCAATCCAATTTTAGATTTAGAGTTTCCTAGGGGGGGTTTCTCTTTTTGCCATTATACAATGGCGCCACCTGCTGGCTAGAGCCGGTACTGCAGTATTGGACATGCTGGAGAGGCCCCCAACAACAGAGCGGCCAGTAATATACAGTAAGAATACCCTGCCAGACGTCTTCAGACATCGGAAGCAGTACAGCCTTCAATCAGAATGTCAGACAGTGGATTGGAAAGGGTTAACAAAGGACACAAACTTGAAAGCTGAGACATATGATGTCTATATGAAATCCATTTGTGGGCAATATGAGGGTTATAAGTAGTGGTGTATCTATAGGGGTTGCAGCATTTGCAGTTGAGAGTGGACCCCTAAGTAAGGGGGGCCCACAGGCTCCCCTCAACACGCTACAGGCTGTATTGGTCTCTCACATAGAGTTCCTAAGGGCAGCTTGTGTCATAAACTGGACTTTTGCACCTGGGCCCATAAGCACTTAGCTACGTCCATGTTTATAAAGGGTATATGAGACTTACATATCTGATCCTTTTTGATCAGCCTCTAGATCCTAGAGGATATCCTGACTGACTACATTATAGAAAGTGACAGCACTACACAATGATAGTGCTGATGTAAACCCAGTTTTATATGCATAAACTCTTTAGTACAAAAATGAAAAACCTTGTGTAGTGCAGTGCGCTAGAACAGCAGAAATGCAACCCTAAACTCTGACTCATGACCTGAAGGTTGTGAGTTCAATCCCTGCATGTTTCAGGTAGCTGACTCAAGGTCAACTCAGCCTTCTGAGGTCGGTAAAATAAGTACCCAGCTTGGTGGGGGGTAAAAATAAATTACCTGAAAGCGCTGCGTAATAAGTTGGTGCTATACAAATAACAAGATTTTTTTTTTTTTTTTAAAGTGTCATTTATAATCTGAAAAATATGCAAATTAATAACAAGAATATTGTCATCTATATTAAGTAATTTAGATGTCACACACAATCCTTGCCTTTGCTGCTATGGTATACTCAGAGGGAGCATGCATGTGAAGTCTTAATTGTGAAGAGAAGTGTGGTAATATACCATAGAGTCAGCACTCCATTTTTCATACAATGGAATTCACCCTCATTGATAAATGTCCATGATGCAGGACAGAACGGTTTCTTCTAGACAGAATTGTAATCCTTTGAGTTTACTCCCAAAGTGTCCTTGCTTGTTTCTTTGTAAACTTTTGGGGATAGACAGTAAATCAATGCACTGAAGTGATGACTATTACAGCCTTAACATATTAACTAGGACAAAGAAGGCAGAAAAGTAGATGTACTAACCTAGCTATATCCTGTAGCTTCAAGTACTAAGAGTTGCTGAAAACAGCATCCCAAGTGGAAATCAGTTATTACTTTCTATAGATTCCATATGCAGTAGGAAAACTGCATTATGTTTACTTTGAATTACATTTACAAGCCCATGTACAGTTACATCCCAGTAGTTACATCTCTAGCAAGGACTTCCAAATGCACAGAAGATGTACACAGATCATCAGCCAGAACAATCTAACGATCATCCTTACAATAAAAAATGAGGTTTTCACGCAACAAAATAAAAATGTCCCAAGTCATAAACGGCTTGTCTCTCAGATCACCATTCATATGTTGTTCTGACAGTGATAACAAATATTGTTAAACAGATTAGATATTTTATTTGGCACATTTTTGGCCAAATTGTAATCAAATTAGTAGTCCATTTATAAATGGCAGCCTGATTGGTCTGATTTTATGTTGGTAAAGCTGGTCATCAACATAAAGATTTGACTATGATACAATGGGAATTCCCACTTCTTGCAATCAAAATTTTCCAGCCTTACATGAAAATATCCTCCTATGACTCTAATGATGTTCCCATGCACAATCTTATATACAAAACGCAAATTCCAAATCCACACTTCTGGTCCGGTTTGAGTGAAATTTTGCATGAGCATTCTTCAACACTGGGCGATGAATATTGGCATAAATAAAAATTAAAAACTCACCGACTTCCCCTGTAATTTTTGTTGCCAATAGCAACCAATCACAGCTCAGCTTTGGGATACTTTGGACCTTTTCCAATCTTAGATATTCCCTGGATGGATAACTTTCTGTTTCGTACTATGTACAGCAAAAATAGCGTGGTACTGTGTTAGGAAGAAAAATCTGTGATGTTAACCCTTTCCAATCCACTGTCTGATGTCTGAAGACATTATGATTCAAGGCTTTACAGCTCCGATGTTGGAAGACGTCCGTCGGGGTTCTCTTACTGTATATAGCCAGCCTCCCTGCTGTCGGAGTCTATCCAACGTGTCAGCTCATGCAGTACTGTCTCTAGCCAGCATATAGCGCCGTTGTATAATGGCAGAAAAAGAGTAAGCCCCCTAGATTTTCCAGGATACAAATTAGGTTGGAAAGGGTTAAATATTCTCATGATGTATCACCTTATGCACAATAGTTTGATGTAACTTTTAAATGTGATTTTTCTCTCAGTGCTTCATTTGTTAAATCTGCCTGATGAAGGAGCCTCTGTGCTCTGAAATCTTGCAAGTATGATTTTTCTAGGTTGCCAATAAAGGTATCACCTCTGTAATACTTTTGTCATTTTTATATAAGAGAATTTAATATTACATAGCTGTTTGTTGTGTTGAATGTTATGGCTTTACAGATCTAGAAAACGTGAACCTGTCAGTTGCCACATGCTATGTAGTTATTGTAGTGCAGCTACATTATCTGCATAGTCCAGCAGTCAATAGAAGGCAATGGGCTACACAAATAGCATAAGGTGAGAAACCAACATTTGGCGTGTTAAATACATGTGATTGTTCTCAGTAAGAGAAATCAAATAATCTTATAGATATGAGACTTTTCCATGGCTAACAAAAATACATGATGTTATTGCGAGCTTTTAAACCTACTTAGGGTTCTTCCTCAGGCTTAACGGACTAGATCAGAAGAGATATATATATACACACACATATGACAATCACATATGACACAGTGTGATTAATTTGTATTTAAAACAATACCAGAACAGAATGAGCATAGGAGTAAATACTTAATTAGTCCACTGATAAGGGATGTTAAAGCTTTATGGTCTCTGAATTTGTTTTAGGGGGTCACGGGGTATGTGTTTTATCTGTGCTCCAGATTCCTCATATTCTCCACTGTTGCAAGAATCCCCCTCTGAGGTTCATTTCAGTGTTGACAGTGCCAAAGGTTGTTATAAATGTGTGACACACATAACCATCATTTAGTGCCTGTACCATCTGTATATCTAATACCACAATGGAGAAGTAATTCTCTCAGCGTTTCACAAATCTGTTTGTTGGATTATTTGAAGAGTCCCTTGCATATAATAAAGAGTATGCTTCTTCCAGCTTTCTTCTAGGTATTCATCTTCTGTATCATCATTACATAACTTCTAGCTTGTTAGGACAGTTGCTATGGCCAAAAATTTCCACCCCCCCCCCTCCTTTTCAATTTTTCCATAAGAAAATCAAAATATGCTGGCTCCCCCAAAATATGCATTAAAAATGAACAGAAAGATATATGTATCTCAAAATGGTACTAATAAAAAGTACAACTCACCTCCCCCCACCCCTCCAAATAAAAAGCCCCCACACAGCCTAAATGGTGAAAAATAAAAAAGTTATGGGTCTCAGAAAGAAAGGCAATTTTGTCCCACAAAAATGTATCTACTTTTAAAAAGCAGAAAAACCTAAAGAAAACTATATATTTGGAATCATCGTAATTGTACTGACCCAAAGAACCCTTTAACCCCTTGAGTGGCACGCCCGGAAATTTTCTGGGACGAGCTCCACTGCCGATATGTATCACTATTAGAGATGAGCGAACGTGTTCTTCCGAGCTTGATATTCGTGCGGATATTAGGGTGTTCGGGATGTTCGTTATTCGTAACGAACACCATGCGGTGTTCGGGTTACTTTCACTTCCTTCCCTGAGACGTTAGCGCGCTTTTCTGGCCAATTGAAAGACAGGGAAGGCATTACAACTTCCCCCTGTGACGTTCAAGCCCTATACCACCCCCCTGCAGTGAGTGGCTGGGAAGATCAGGTGTCCGCCGAATATAAAAGTCGGCCCCTCCCGCGGCTCGCCTCAGATGCCGTGTGAGTTAGATGAGGGACAGTGCTGTTTGTACCGGAGCTGCTGTAGGGAAAGAATTGGTAGTTAGTGTAGGCTTCAAGACCCCCCAAAGGTCCTTATTAGGGCCACTGATAGCTGTGTGTTGGCTGCTGTTAGCAGTGGCAAATTTTTTTTTCTCAAAATCGCCTCTGCAGAGCGTTGCACCCGGCATTAGGGACAGAAGTGCTGCATAGGCAGGGAGAGTGTTAGGAGTGAGTGTAGCCTTCAAGAACCTCAACGGTCCTTTCTAGGGCCATATTTAACCGTGTGCAGTACTGTGCTGGCTGCTGTTAGCTGTGCTGCATTTTTTTTTACTTCTCAAAATCGCCTCTGCAGAGCATTGCACCATCCATTGATACTGCAGGGAAAGAATTGTGTAGGCAGGGCCACAACACAGTTATTATTCATTGAATATACGCAGTGCTGCCTTTTGGTGCAAAAAAACGGAAAATAATTCTATTTGTCCTGCCTCTGTCCGTCCTAAGGGCGGTGGACACGTGTCGGCTGCGTGTGCAACCTTTAAAAATCAGACGCACCCAGCTACGGTTTACTGCTGGCTTCGCCATTTGCTTTCCTTAATTGGGAAAAAAAATACCTGCTCTGCCACAGTTAATAACTCTGCTACCCTCACGTTCTGTGACACATTAGCAGGAAAACAGCACAGTTATTAAACTTCTCATGTTCATTGAATATACGCAGTGCTGCCTTTTGGTGCAAAAAAAACGGAAAATAATTCTATTTGTCCTGCCTCTGTCCGTCCTAAGGGCGGTGGACACGTGTCGGCTGCGTGTGCAACCTTTAAAAATCAGACGCACCCAGCTATGGTTTACTGCTGGCTTCGCCATTTGCTTTCCTTAATTGGGAAAAAAAATACCTGCTCTGCCACAGTTAATAACTCTGCTACCCTCACGTTCTGTGACACATTAGCAGGAAAACAGCACAGTTATTAAACTTAGATTATACATTCACTAGAGGCAGTGGGGCCTTTCGTTTTCAAAAAAGGGAAAAAATTATATTTGGCCTGCAGTCTTGCACCAATTTATTAGCTGCCTGTGAAATCAAATCACTGGTAATACAGCATGCTGAGGGGTAGGGGTAGGCCTAGAGGACGTGGACGCGGCCGAGGACGCGGAGGGCCAAGTCAGGGTGTGGGCACAGGCCGAGCTCCTGATCCAGGTGTGTCGCAGCCGACTGCTGCGCGATTAGGAGAGAGGCACGTTTCTGGCGTCCCCACATTCATTGCCCAATTAATGGGTCCACGCGGGAGACGGTTATTAGAAAATGAGCAGTGTGAGCAGGTCCTGTCCTGGATGGCAGAAAGTGCTTCGAGCAACCTATCGTCAACCCGCAGTTCTGCGCCGTCCACTGCTGCAAATCCGAATCCTCTGTCTGCTGCTCCTCCTTCCTCCCAGCCTCCTCACTCCACTACAATGACACCTGCTCAGGAGCGGGAACACTCCCAGGAACTGTTCTCGGGCCCCTGCTAAGATTGGGCAGCAGCGGTTCCTCTCCCACAAGAGGAGTTTATCGTCACTGATGCCCAACCATTCGAAAGTTCCCGGGGTCCGGGGGAAGAGGCTGGGGACTTCCGCCAGCTGTCTCAACAACTTTCTGTGGGTGAGGAGGACGATGACGATCAGACACAGTTGTCTTGCAGTGAGGTAGTAGTAAGGGCAGTAAGTCCGAGGGAGCAGCGCACAGAGGATTCGGAGGAAGAGCAGCAGGACGATGAGGTGACTGACCCCACCTGGTGTGCAACGCTTACTCAGGAGGACAGGTCTTCAGAGGGGGAGTCAAGGGTATCAGCAGGGCAGGTTGCAAGAGGCAGTGTGGTGGCCAGGGGTAGAGGCAGGGCCAGACCGAATAATCCACCAACTGTTTCCCAAAGCGCCCCCCTCGCGCCATGCCACCCTGCAGAGGCCGAGGTGCTCTAAGGTCTGGCAGTTTTTCACAGAGACGCCTGACGACCGACGAACAGTGGTGTGCAACCTTTGTCGCGCAAAGCTCAGCCAGGGAGCCAACACCAACAGCCTCACCACCACCACCATGCGCAGACATATGATGGCCAAGCACCCCACAAGGTGGGACGAAGGCCGTTCAGCGCCTCCGGTTTGCACCCCTACCTCTCCCCCTGTGCCCCAACTTGCCACTGAGATGCAACCCCCCTCTCAGGACACAGGCACTACCGTCTCCTGGCCTGCACCCACACCCTCACCTCCGCTGTCCTCGGCCCCATCCAGCAGTGTAGTTCAGCGCACCGTCCAGCCATCGCTTGCGCAACTGTTGGAGCGCAAGCGCAAGTACGCCGCCACGCACCCGCACGCTCAAACGTTAACCGTCCGCATAGCAAAATTCATCAGCCTTGAGATGCTGCCGTATAGGGTTGTGGAAACGGAGTCCTTCAAAAGTATCATGGAGGCGGCGGCCCCGCGCTACTCAGTTCCCAGTCGCCACTACTTTTCCCGATGTGCCGTCCCAGCCCTGCACGACCACGTCTCCCGCAACATTGTACGCGCCCTCACCAACGCGGTTACTGCCACGGTCCACTTAACTACGGACACGTGGACAAGCACAGGCGGGCAGGGCCACTACATCTCCCTGACGGCACATTGGGTGAATTTAGTGGAGGCTGGGACAGAGTCAGAGCCCGGGACCGCTCACGTCCTACCCACCCCCAGAATTGCGGGCCCCAGCTCGGTGGTGGTATCTGCGGAGGTGTATGCTTCCTCCACTAAAGCACCCTCCTCCTCCTCCTCCTCCTCTGTCTCGCAATCAAGATGTGTTAGCAGCAGCATGTCGCCAGCAGTCGGTGTCGCGCGGTGTGGCAGCACAGCGGTGGGCAAGCGTCAGCAGGCCGTGCTGAAACTACTCAGCTTAGGCGATAAGAGGCACATGGCCCACGAACTGCTGCAGGGTCTGACACAGCAGACCGACCGCTGGCTTGCGCCGCTGAGCCTCCAACCGGGCATGGTCGTGTGTGACAACGGCCGTAACCTGGTGGCGGCTCTGCAGCTCGGCAGCCTCACGCACGTGCCATGCCTGGCCCACGTCTTTAATTTGGTGGTTCAGCGCTTTCTGAAAAGCTACCCACGCTTGTCAGACCTGCTCGTAAAGGCGCGCCGGCTCTGCGCACATTTCCGCAAGTCCCACACGGACGCTGCCACCCTGCGCACCCTGCAACATCACTTTAAGCTGCCAGTGCACCGACTGCTGTGCGACGTGCCCACACGGTGGAACTCTACGCTCCACATGTTGGCCAGGCTCTATGAACAGCGTAGAGCTATAGTCGAATACCAACTCCAACATGGGCGGCGCAGTGGGAGTCAGCCTCCTTAATTCCTTTCAGAAGAGTGGGCCTGGTTGGCAGACATCTGCCATGTCCTTGGTAATTTTGAGGAGTCTACCCAGGTGGTGAGCGGCGATGCTACAATCATTAGCGTCACCATTCCTCTGCTATGCATCTTGAGAAATTCCCTGCAAACCATAAAGGCAGCTGCTTTGCGCTCGGAAACGGGGGCGGGGGAAGACAGTATGCCGCTGGATAGTCAGGGCACCCTCCTGTCTATTTCTCAGCGCGTACAGGAGGAGGAGGAGGAGCATGAGGAGGATGAGGAGGAGGGGGAAGAGACAGCTTGGCCCGCTGCTGACGGTACACTGGCTGATTGCCTGTCATCCTTTCAGCGTGTATGGCCTGAGGAGGAGGAGGAGGACGAGGAGGAGGATCCTGAAAGTGATCTTCCTAGTGAAGACAGCCATGTGTTGCGTACAGGTACCCTTCTGGCCACGACGGATTACTGGGTGTACACACTGCTCGATCCACGGTATAAGGAGAACCTGCCCACTCTGATTCCCGAAGAGGAAAGGGGTTCGAGAGTGTTGCTATACCACAGGACCCTTGCGGACAAGCTGATGGTAAAATTCCCAGCCGACAGCGCTAGTGGCAGAAGGCGCAGTACCAAGGGCAAGGTAGCAGGGGATGTGCGTAGATCGAGCAGCATGTACATCCCAGGCAGTGCAACAGTCTTTAAGGGCCTGGCCAGCTTTATGGCTCCCCACCAAGACTGTGTCACCGCTCCCCAGTCACGGCTGAGTCGGCGGGAGCACTGTAAAAGGATGGTGAGGGAGTACATAGCGGATCGCACGACCATCCTCGGTGACACCTCTGCCCCCTACAACTACTGGGTGTCGAAGCTGGACACGTGGCCTGAACTAGCGCTGTATGCCCTGGAGGTGCTTGCTTGTCCTGCGGCTAGCGTCTTGTTGGAGAGGGTGTTTAGTGCGGCTGGGGGAATCATCACAGATAAGCGTAGCCGCTTGTCAACCGACAGTGCCGACAGGCTAACACTCATCAAGATGAACAAAGGCTGGATTTCCCCAGACTTCTGTTCTCCACCAGCGGACAGCAGCGATACGTAAGCAATACGTAGGCTGCACCCGCGGATGGAAGCTACGTTCTCTCTCACCATCCAAAACGGGGACATTTCTGCTTCATCAATCTGTGTGTAATATTCCTCCTCCTCCTCCTGCTCCTCCTCCTGAAACCTCACGTAATCACGCTCAACGGGCAATTTTTCTTAGGGCCACAAGGCTCACTCAAATAATTTTTCTGAACAATTTTTATAAGTTTCAATGCGCTTAAAAGCGTTGGAACTTTAACTTGAACCAATTTTTCGTTACACTGGGCTGCCTCCAGGCCTAGTTACCACTTAAGCCACATTAACCAAAGCGATTCACCTGCCATCTTGGTTGGGCATGGCCAATTTTTACTGAGGTACATTAGTACTGTTGGTACACCAAATTTTTGGGGCCCTCACCTACAGTGTAATCATAGCAATTTGTATGTTCTTCGCCTGCACTCATGGTACAGAAAGGTGTGTGGGGTTGGCCTACACTTTAGCTACATAAATGTAACTTGGGCCTTGGCTATACTAAGGCTACTGAAATGGAACTAAGACTGCGCTCCCGCTATACTGCTGCTTCGGAATTGTTACTGGGGCCTGTCTTGAGTGCTACTATTGCTGACATGGAACGAAGACTGCGCTCCCGCTATACAGCTGCTTCGGAATTGTTACTGGGGCCTGTCTTGAGTGCTACTATTGCTGACATGGAACGAAGACTGCGCTCCCGCTATACTGCTGCTTCGGAATTGTTACTGGGGCCTGTCTTGAGTGCTACTATTGCTGACATGGAACGAAGACTGCGCTCCTCCTATAATGCTGCTAGTGATATGTTAGTGGGGCCTGTCCTAATGCTACGGCTGAAATGTTACGAATTCTGGGCTCTGCCTATACCGCTGCTAATGGTATGTCTCTGGGGTGTGGAAACAGAGGCTTCCCAAAGACATGATGGCGGCGAGGCCATTTCCCACCAACGCGGTTACTGTAAAGGTGCATATAACCACGGACACGTGGAGAGGACACGTAGTGCCTCAAAAACATCCCCCTCCTCCTCCAACAGGGAAAACATTCTTGGCAAATGTCTTTGCATTGGTTCGTCTGGTGGCAGTCCAAGAATTTCACCTTTACCGACACAACAAGAGAGCCCCCACACCATCCCCCCGCCACGGCCCACTTAATCCTGGCCGCATTCCGAAAACCAACAAAATACAACCGTGCTACTAGGTCCGCAGTCACCACCACATTACCACCAACGCGGTTACTGTAAAGGTGCATATAACCACGGACACGTGGAGAGGACACGTAGTGCCTCAAAAACATCCCCCTCCTCCTCCAACAGGGAAAACATTCTTGGCAAATGTCTTTGCATTGGTTCGTCTGGTGGCAGTCCAAGAATTTCACCTTTACCGACACAACAAGAGAGCCCCCACACCATCCCCCCGCCACGGCCCACTTAATCCTGGCCGCATTCCGAAAACCAACAAAATACAACCGTGCTACTAGGTCCGCAGTCACCACCACATTACCACCAACGCGGTTACTGTAAAGGTGCATATAACCACGGACACGTAGTGCCTCAAAAACATCCCCCTCCTCCTCCAACAGGGAAAACATTCTTGGCAAATGTCTTTGCATTGGTTCGTCTGGTGGCAGTCCAAGAATTTCACCTTTACCGACACAACAAGAGAGCCCCCACACCATCCTCCCGCCACGGCCCACTTAATCCTGGCCGCATTCCGAAAACCAACAAAATACAACCGTGCTACTAGGTCCGCAGTCACCACCACATTACCACCAACGCGGTTACTGTTAAGGTACATATTACCAGTCTGACTGGGGCATGCAGACACCTTGACAGAATGAATAGTGTGTGGCACATAGGTTCCCCATTGCTATGCCTACGTGTGCAGCTCCTGATGGCGGTGGCACAGGATTCTATTTCTCATTGCTTCTGTACAGCATTGTGGGCTATCGCCCCGCCCCTTTTAAAGAGGGCCGCTGCCTAGCCATGCCAACCCTCTGCAGTGTGTGCCTGCGGTTCCTCCTCATGGCAGACGCACTTCTAAATAGACATGAGTGTGGCGTGGCATGAGGGCAGCTGAAGGCTGCGCAGGGACACTTTGGTGTGCGCTGTGGGGGGGGGAGGGGGGCGCTTGGTCAGCATGTAACCCAGGAGAAGTGGCAGCGGAGTGTCATACAGGCAGTGATTGTGCTTTGTTGTAGCTAGTGTGGTGCTTAGCAAAGGTATGCCATGCTAATGAGGGCTTTTCAGAAGTAAAAGTTGTTGGGAGGGGGGGGGGGCCCACTCTTGCCGGTATTGTGGCTTAATAGTGGGACCTGGGAACTTGAGATGCAGCCCAACATGTAGCCCCTCACCTGCCCTATCCGTTTGTGTCGTTCCCATCACTTTCTTGAATTGCCCAGATTTTCACACATGAAAACCTTAGCGAGCATCGGCGAAATACAAAAATGCTCTGGTCGCCCATTGACTTCAATGGGGTTCGTTGTTCGAAACGAACCCTCGAACATCGCGGGAAGTTCGTTCCGAATAACGAACGCCCGAACATTTTGGTGTTCGCTCATCTCTAATCACTATGGGAGCTGCAGAGCACAATGCCACAAGCTGTAGCACTGTGCTCTGCCTGCACAGACCCACAGAGAACAAAGCAAGGGCTTTGAAAAACCAGCAGAAGATATTGCAGATCTGCCGGCAATCTCTTGCTTCTAAGTCTCCTGCTTTGTTTACAGGTTGCCATAGAGACCATCGGCTTGTCAGAAGCAAGCCGATAGTCTCTGTGGCAGGGAGAGCTGGTGCTTGCTTGGCTGTCAGAGGACAGCTAGGTACCAGCTCTTACAGCAGAGATCAGAGAAAACCTCTGATCTCTGCTGTGCTAACCCTTTACATGCTGCAGTCTATGTGACTGCAGCATGTAAAGGGCTGTCACTGCAGCATGTAAAGGGCTGTCACCATCGGCCCCCGGAATGTGATCAGGGGGTCCTGATGGGTCCCTGTGGAAGTCACCTAAAGGGACAAAAATTTTTAAAAAAGTAAAAAAAAAAACAAAAGTAAAAAAATTATAAAAAAAATTATAAAAACACTTGTCTCCCTTAACTTTGTAAAAAATCAAAAATAAAATCACACGTGGTATCAGTGTGTCATAATGACCCAGAGAAGGACGTTAATACATTATTTAACCCCTTAATGACATGGCCCCTTTTTTTCTTTTTTCCCTATTTCTTTTTTTCCTCCCCCCTGTTTAAAAAATCACAACTTGTCCCACAAAAAACAAGCCCTTATATGGCCATGTAAATGGAAAAATGAAAAAGTTATGGCTCTTGAGACGCAACTGCAAAATTAGTTGAAATTCAATGATTAGACCATTTAAAAAAACCTGCCCTGGTGGGCACGACAGGGTGGTAGGAAACCCGCCACTCAAGGGGTTAATGGATCCAGGATGGGCAGTTACTTTCCTTACTATGGCCTACCAAAAAACTACTACTCATTGATGAATTGAAATACACCGTGGTAGATTATTATTAATAAATACCGGGTTAGCGCCACAAATTATTTATGAGCCCCAACTGTGGTTTTTGAGTGCTTGGTTATTAACTCCTATTTCATTATATAAATGACTTTCACCACTAGTTCGCCTGCACTCCGCAATTACCTTATAAGTCATCTGTTATCTGCATTATTTGTGGGTAAGAGATGTGTATTGAAATTTTAGAATTTGTAACAAAAGTTACATTTTATGTGTAGCTTTTCACCTCTCCTTATGTTGTCAGAGAACAGATGACTCTGTAAAAGAAAGAAAAACTACATTCACCTTTTAAAACTTCTGTTTCAGATGCAGCAGTCCTTGTCACTCTGGTCCCAGAAGCTCCTGCATCGGTCACATGCTGATCATTGTACATGTTACCGCTGCAGCCAATCACTGGCGCCAGAGATGTATTTGTCAGGAGCCACTGAAGGTCCAGTGCCTAGAATGTCCGTTTGCAGAGGCAGCCACAGGAACAGGTAGGGTCCACCAAAAACATCTGTTGGGGGACTCTTGTCTCCCATTGGACTGGTCTAGGGAATGGGGGTCTGCTGCATGCGCCACACCACCTGCAGATCAGATAAGACTGCCAGAAGGGGCATGCAGTAAGGAAAAACCAGGCAGCTTCTCCTCCCTCCCCTCTGTCGGTAATGAGTGAGCCACAAGAGATTCATTGATTGATCAAGCAACAGTCGGTTTGCTGCAGAAGAAGCCTGTGACCAATGGTGGATTACAGTATAGACATCAAGGGCACGAGGGAAGGAAGAGAAGCCACACAGGCAGTGACAGCAGTGTTAATGGGTGCAGCAGTGCCACAGGCCACTGCATGTTCTGTGGATTGCAGTGCCATAGGTGGCAGCATTAGCATTCAAAGCAGCAGAGTCATAGGCAGCACCGGCAGCAGTCTTCTAGGTGGTGTCAGAAACAGCAGCAGTCAAGAACCAGCCACCCGTCTTCTTCTCTTACTTGGTCTGTGGGTCCTGCGGGCCTTGCTCCAGCTCCATTGCTGATATAGTATGTCCATGTGTTTGTATGTTAAAATATATCAGTGTATGTACAGTATGGTATGTGAAATGTTTTTATGTACAGGGCTCTATGTAAAATTACATCTGTGTGTGTTCATGTATGTGTGCATATGTTCTGGTGCCATATCTATATAGTAAGCTTGGTTCTGTTACTGTATTTATGCAGTAAGCTAGGTTACATCTATGTAATAAGCTTGGTTCTGGTACCATATTTATGCAATCAGCTTGTACAAGTGTATATGTATATGGGTAAGCATTCGGCCATCAGCTTTCTAAAGTGTATGTCAGCAGCTTTAACTTGAATCAAAAGGGAGAGTGAGAACGATAAGTGCCTAGGGCAGTATGGACTTTAAATACGACCCCCATGGGCCCAAGAGGTTATGTATGCATGTGTAAGGGGGGGGGGGGGGGGGGTATTTATGTATGCATGTGTAAGGGGGGATATAAGGAGTGAAATACACCTTTATTCATCTGTATGAATGTATTACTGGTGCACCTTGTTTTATGGCCCTGCTAGGAGCTTCACAGGTTTGCTGGAGCTCAGCTGAAGGATCTTTGGTCCTGCCCCCTGACATGACTCTGCAGTGGTGGCCATCTTGGAGAAGGGCATAGGCACACAATAATATAAAAGTAAAGCCCTGGACTGTAGCTCTGCCCCCTTCCCCTCAAGAAGCTGCTGTGGCAGGAACCATATATAAGTTTCATGCTGCATCACAGGGGAGATACAGCAAAGAGATCAGAGCAGCAGTGTTTTCTGTCTGGCAGAGCACAGCAGAGAGCCCAGCAGCTGCAGATGAAAGGCCAAGAGAGCAGCCAGGACTGGTGAAGTGGGAATTAGTGCAAACGAGGAGAGATTGACAGTAGGCCTGATGACCACGGCAGCACCCAGACAGTGAGAGGTTCCACTGATCTGGGGCTGAAGATACAGTGCAAGGACCCTGATGACCGGAGACCAAAGGAGTCATGAGTGTTTCTGTGGACCTGATGAAAAGATGTTTGTCAAGACTTCCATGGGCCAGTGGGAGACGCCCCACTCAGTGAGAGCACACGTGAGGTTTAGCCAGTATAGAGACATTAGTGAGTAACAGGCCTGCTAAGTGTTGGGGTTAAGTCATGGTTCATGCTGGGGAACTGAAGTGTTAATATGGTTAAACCTTTATAGCCAGGGGTGTAATGTTAATGATGTATAAGAAACATCAGTTGTAGCAAGACCACCAAATGTAACGTAAAGTATGCGAGACCTCAATAGTAATAATGTGTCCTAGTCTAAGGATGTGGCCCCTAATTGGCATACCATGAAGTTGAAGTTAATGTACGTAAGGCTAGTGTCGGGGGAATTTATGGATGTTTTGCTGCTGCTAAGTGAGAAGGGAATTGTAAGTGTAATATAGTGAGTGTGAACTGGTATGACGGAGGTGAGGGCAGAAGCAGCACTTGATGGGTTTAGAGAGAAGTGTCATAGCGGAATAGACCAGTGCCCCAATGGGGTGGTAAAGGTCTAGTCCAGCAGTAGTAGAGTTGGCATTGGACAAATGAAGAAAATGCCCCATATTGTCAGGTGACTTGTGACGGCCCAGTTTAGCTGGTGTTGTGAAAGAGATGTATCAAAGAGTTACATATGAACTATTATAATTCTGTGTGCCATTTTATTAAACGTTAGTAACCGCATACCCTCTTAGGCTGCGGTCAGACAAGCAATTTTTTTGTGCGCCTATCCTATGTGTTCAGTGATGATTGGACTCCCTGCAAAGATAGAAGAATCCCCTGCCACAGCTGTGACAGCTGTGACTGAGGACCGCGATGCTATTGAATTCAATGAATGGCTGAGCACTGCCCCTGATTGGTTGAGAGTTGTGACCAATCACAGGCAGCGCTCAGCTGTCATTCAATGAATTGCCGAGCGCTGTCTCTGATTAGTCACAGCGCTCAGCCAATCAGAGGCAGTGGTTTCTGGAGGTAGGGATTTTTCAATCCCCGGCCACCAAAATACAGATGAAGACTGACAGGGACAGGGAGAAGAGCCGGACAGTGCTTCTAGGTGAGTTGAATTTTTTAAATATTTTTTTTAACAGATAGGGATGATTTTTGGGGTAGGGCTTATATTTCAAGCCCACCCCTCCCCCTGAAAATCATTGCTGCAGGGATTGCCTTCATCCCATTGCTTTCAATGGAGTGGCAGCAGCGCTTGTAGATTTTTTTAAAAATCTCAGGCAACTTTACTAAGTAAAGAGTCATTATTTTAACCTGCAATGAGTTACAGTATATGGGGTGACCTGCAATGCTGCAACCAGTTCTCTAATTTGGAAGGCTAGTGTGGAGGAATTACATAGGAGCTGTCCAGCATCTTCAGCAAGTAAAGCAGATTATAGATTTTTGAACAGCTCCACAGGATAATTCAGGGATTTATATCTACAGATTATTTTTTTTTCTTTTCAGAGAAAATCTCTAAATCAGTATGATTATTTATTATATGATTAGGCCATTCCATAGACATAGCAGAATGCTAAACTTGTTACTATAAAAAATCCCTATTCATGAGCTCTACTAGGGTATACGGACACCATGAAGTGGAGCCACCCAATTGGGACCCTCTGTATTACCCACAGTGGAAAGCTAATGAGAAAGGATATCTCCCCATTCTGTCAGGCCATGTATTACATTACCAAGTCACTAAATACTATGTGTGGTTATTTGAACTTTTCATTTGCAATATTGGCTAATTGCCAGTGGTTTTACGAGAGGGATCTGCTTAGCTTATGACCAAGAGAACCTCGTTTTTTTACTGATGCAAAGCTTTAAAGCAATTCTTTAATTTTATAAACAATTTAAAGTGATTGCATCAAAATAAGCTTTTATTTATCTGTAGGATAGGTGATAAAAGTCTGATTGATGGGGGCTTCATAGCTGAGACTTCTACTGAGCCCAAGAGTTCCCGTGTCCCCCTCTCCTCCTCACTGTTACAATAAAAGGAAAAAAATCTTCCCCGCACTCCAAGGGTTAAGGGATAAGACTAAACCCCAGGCTCTGTAGGTTTATATGAAACCATTGTTTATTATTGCTACGCGTTTTGGCATCTCAAGTTGAGCCTTTCTCAAGCAAAAATATATTTACAAACCGCAAAAATTTCTGATGTATACATAAAATACCATAAGAAATAAACTTACACATGTGGTGCTCACTGCGGACGCCACTCTTGATCCGAGGGGAGGGGATTTGGATCATGTGACCAGACCATGTGGCCTCAAGTCATGGGATTAGAGGTCTCGCTTAGTGGAACGCATTATGTGTTCCACTTTCTTTTTCTATTATTCACTGAAAAAGCCAAAAATACAATACCTGAAGGTCTGCAAAGCAGACACGGTCGCCATAGGCATGATCGCAATGAGGCAGGCACAATCACCACCGGCACAATCACCGTAGGGCAGGCACAATGGCCGTAAACCCTAAAGATATGCAGTTAGCCAGAGTGGGTGACTGCATATTAGCCTGCCATGGACAAGTTGCTCCTCCACACTATTTTCTGGCTAACTGCATATCTTTAGGTCTTACGGCCATTGCGCCTGCCCTACGGCGATTGTGCCTGCCTTATGGCGATCGTGCCTATGGCGACCGTGTCTGCTTTGCAGACCTTCAGGTATTGTATTTTTGGCTTTTTCAGTGAATAATGTCTTTGTTGTTTTCCTCACCTCTGTGATTTCACTTCCTTTTTCTATAATCATAAATTCGCAGGATTGCAAAACTGCGCTCTTAAAATGTGAAGCTGTTCTGCCGTCCGCGCAGCTCCACACGATTAAAATACATATTTCTTCATTCATAACAAAGTACATTGACAAAGAAAGGAACAATCCAAAGTTACTTCCTCTATCCACTAGTGGAAAGAGTTATAACGAAAAATTGCTTATTGTACATTTATCACAAATATTTTCAAGAAATAAAACAATTTCAAATTTTCCCTTTTGCTGCTTAGATATATATATATAGTACCATAGCGTTTCACTAAGCGAGACCTTTAATCCCATGACTTGAGGCCACATGATCTGGTCACATGATTGGATTCCCCTCCCATAGGATGACGCACGAACCCGAGCTAGAGTGGCGTCCGCAACGAGCACCACACGTGTAAGTTTATTGCTTATGGTATTTTATGTATAAATAACATTTTTTAAGATTGTAAATATATTTTTGCTTGAGAAAGGCGCAACTTGAGTCGCTGAAATGTGTAGCAAAAATATACATTGGTTTAATATAAACCTATGGACCCTGGGGTCTAGTTTTATCCCTTAACCCTTGGAGTGTGGGGAAGATTTTTTTTTTATTGTAACTTGTCCTCTATCAAGTCCTGGTTTCCCAGTGGGCTTTCCCTCCCAGGTTGCCTCTCCAGCTGGTTGGAGACAAAGGAGAAAGGAAGATGATAAGCTACTTTGGACACACGCGGATCTCCCACTCGGGGTAATCCATTGAGCACCAGGTGAGTGCAAACATATCTACTTATCTGAACGCTGTGTGTCTTTTGGACGATGCGCTGAATACTGTCTATTTGCTATTTCCTCCTCACTGTGTACTTACTGCAGTCCCCGCAGGAGATTAAATGGAGCTGCAGTCACACATGTGCGGTTCTGCTCCATTCATTTTCCGTGGGGCTACTAGAGATAGCTGAGTGCTTCTACTTGGTTATTTCCGTCAGCCCCATTGAAATGAATGAAGTGGTGGCACGCATGTGCGACCCTGCTCCATTTCAATATCTATGAATGGGTGCAGCTAGCCTGCAGTGATAAAAAGAGGAGGCACGGAACCCCAGCTTTCGGGATTGATGAGGGTCTTGGTGGTGAGACCATCTCTGAGCATACTTTTCTCACTTATCATATGGATAGGTGATAAAAGTCTGCTTTGGCACAACCCCTTTCATTTATTGCCTTATTCATAGCAGAGTAAAATTCATGATTTCTGAATTCATGGTTTTGATGTCGAATTGCTTGATCTCTAGAAAATCTATACAATTTAAAATGTCTACATTTTATTCCACATGAGAACTTTGCTATAGCAGTCATAAAATGATTTCAGAATGAAGCATTCGAAAAGCTGATTATATTCCATTTATTGAAAAGTCTCTATATACATGCTGCGGCGCAGATATTAGAATCGTAATGCACACATACCATTAACATCATAAATGGAATATACTGTACAAGCTGACCATCATGATGTTAATTAACAAAATGATCCGCACTTTTCTAATGACTAGCCTCTTCTTTCAGCCAATGTCCAGGGGGATGTCTGCTCTGCAAATGTCCAATATGCAAACTCACAATATCATAAACACATTCGGAGATTGTAATTATGACTCCTGCTAAGATAGGAATCCACTTTAAGAAACCCCACTGAGGACCTGATCATAAAATGACCTATGGTGGAGCATAGAGCACTTCTGCCTAATTCATAGAGCATTGCTTTGCTGTGTATGTACACATTTTTGTAATGGACATTAAGGAGGAATAACATTTGTATTTTCCATTAGACCAACCATCCATGACTCAGTACAATGAACTTTTCTCATGCCATTACATATGCTTTTACTGAGTCTTCTTTGTGGGTGGCTATGCATGTATTACATGATAGAAACTAAGTTTTCATCATTGTGAAATATTGTGAATATACAGCACTGCATGAGTTAGATGTCCATCTGATGACACTAGAGCACTAATAGCATTACGTTCCTCTGTGTTTCTTACTACAATCCATTGTATATAATATTTTCTGCATTTATTCTATATGGCACAGTGTGACTTTGAAACTCAGATATGTACCGATGTAGCAAACTTTAACTTGACATTTACATATCATAAAACAGCAAACCTAAAAATTTGAAATTAACCCCTTCAGTGGCAGGTTTATCATTACCATTTCAGCGCAGCAAGCTCCAGAGATTTTCCTGAGATAATTCGAGGTGGAAAATGTGTATAGTGGCACAATAACTGTGTGTCCTGGCCAGCATTTCAGCACTAGAGCTATCCACGGAAATTTTCTGGGGTTTAACTGCATGGTCAGTGCAGCAAGCCCCGGAGATTTTCCGGGCGTGCCACTAAAGGGGTTAAATGTCAGTGAAAATATCAAGTTCATGTTTTCTGTATTTGTACAGTTTGCTACATCTGCACCGTATTCTTTTTGGTGTCATGTATTTGTATTGGTTCTGTTCCATTTTGCCATTTTACATTTCCGAAAATCGTCTTTATCCTTTTATAAGCATTAAAGGGTCTGTGTCATAAAGGTAACCCTTGGACATCATAGCAGGGAGGCCATACCAGTGACTCTCGCTCTAGTGGGCTCGAGACATCCTTATATTACATGGACTGCTAATCATTTGGATGGCTAGCATTCAGTTATATTTGCCCTACAGTCAGGGTCTTAAATGTAAAGAGTGCAGTCGCACCTGGGCTCTGGAACTTTAGGGGGCTATAAGACCTCCCTGCCCATATGAGGAGACTACTACTATAAATTTAGTAAAATTAAGTACTATAAATTAAGATTTTGCATTATGGCCCAGCAGCTTCAAGTTACGCGTCTGGCGGCAGCAAATCTTGCAAGGTAATGGCCACCTAGCCATGGCTTCTTATTGGAAATCAGCTGTAAATAGTCACTAACTTTTCAAACAACTTTTGTTTGTATGATAGCTTGTGTAATAAATAACAAAACTACTTTTTATTTAACTTTTGTGCTGGTAAATAATTCTAAAGTGCTGCTTCACATCTGCCTAGTTTGCTGTCCACTGTTTACTTTCAAATGATTGACAGGAGATGTGGAGATATATGAACAGAGGTGAGTCCTTGTGCTTACTGCAGGAGCTAATGGTGAGCTATCTGCTGCTGCTTATTCACATGTTCATTCCTCAATCTTGATCTACCCTCTTACATGATATGTCTATGTAGATCACAGCATGTAAGGGGCTCCCCAGAGGAAGCGTGCTTCATCTGTGATGTCATCGGACACCCGTGATGTAATACAAGCGTCCTGCTTTGCCAGTGCCTATGTCGCTATTACGAGCGATAAGACATTGCAGGACAGAAGTCCTGCAATGCTTTATCACAGAGATCATAGGCGTTATAGTACAAGTCCCCTACAGGGACATAAATAGTGTAAAAAAAAAAGTTCAAAAAGGCTTTTTTTGGTGCTTTTTCCACTATCGCCATAAAAAGTTTTTTTAAATTAAAATTCCACATATTTGATATTGGCATATCCGTAATGACTTGTACAACAAACTCAACACGCTTTTTATCCTGCATGGCAAAAAGCGGTAAAAAAACACCTAAAAAACTGATGCAAAATGCTTATTTTTCTCATTTTGCCTCCCACAAAACGCAAGAAAAGTAATCAAAAAAGCTGTATGTACCCCAAAATAGTACCCATAAAAATTACTGTTGCCATGTAAAAAATAAGCCCTCACAGAGCTCTGTCCATGTAAAAATAAAAATGTTACAGGACCTTGAATGCAGCGATTTAGAAAAAAAAATAATTTCCAAAAAAAGGCTTTTTATTGCGGAAGAACCTGAAAAAGAAAATAAGAATTTTGGTATCGTTGCAATCACACCAACCCGCAGAAAAAATGTATTGAGTCATTTGTGCTACATGATTAGCGCTGTAAAAAAAAAACCAACAAAATACAAAACAATTGCAGAATTAGGCCTTAGTCACACGGGCGTTTTTTCACGCCATTTGCGGATCGCATGATGGATGCGCATCCGCAAATCGCGTGACCGGTGCGCGCAAATTGCCCGCAAATCGCCCGAAAATCTGCTCCTAGCCGCGTTTCATTAGAAACGGGCCGGAGCTGTCCAGCGCAATGCATTCAATGGAGACGGCAATAGAGGCGGCTCCATTTAAAGCAATGCGCTGCGGGCGAGCCCGGGATGAATTGTCGGGAAGGGATTAAATATATAAGCCCTTCCCTGCAATTCATCCTAAAATGTGTAAAAATAAAAAATATATATATACTCACCTTCTCCCGGCAGCCGGAGCTCCGCGCGGCCGTCCTGCAGTGGGTGTGAAGCGGGTGTGAGTCAGACCTGCCCCCTGATTGGCTCAGCGCTGAGCCAATCAGAGGCATGTCTCACTCACACCCATTCATGAATTCATGAATGGATGTGAGTCAGACCTGCCCCTGATTGGCTCAGCGCTGAGAGGCAGCAGTCACTCACCCATTCATGAATTCATGAATGGGTGTGTGAGTGAAACCTGCCTCTGATTGGTCAGGGCTGTGACCAATCAGAGGCAGATCATTCAGCAGGCGGGGATTTTAAAGCC
Organism: Eleutherodactylus coqui; assembly: GCF_035609145.1. Classification (NCBI taxonomy): domain Eukaryota; kingdom Metazoa; phylum Chordata; class Amphibia; order Anura; family Eleutherodactylidae; genus Eleutherodactylus; species Eleutherodactylus coqui. The sequence continues at coordinate 302,286,465 of NC_089837.1, forward strand.
CCGCCGGCTGAATAGTGCCAAGAAGCAGTTCAGGAGAACTGACAGCGGCCGCGGCTGGACTCCGGCTGCAGCGGACAGGTGAGTATACAATTTTTTTTTATTTTAACACATTTTAGGATGAATTGCAGGGAAGGGCTTATATATTTAAGCCCTTCCCGACAATTCACCCCGCGCACGCCGGCAGCCCATTGCTTTCAATGGAGCGGCTGTATTGCCGGCTCCATTGAATTCAATGGGCAAACATCGTTCTTCTCTGTCACAGCTGTTACAGCTGTGGCAGAGAAGAATGATTTGTCTTCCATATGTTCTCAATGGGGTCGGCGCTGCTGCCGCCGACCCCATTGAGCGCATATAGAGAAGAGAACAGGAATCGCAGATCGCAGATAGGTGCGATCTGCGATTTCTGTTCTATAATTTATCGGACGAGCACATAAAAAGCGCTCATGTGTCCGATACCATTGCAAAGCAATGGTTTTATAAAATCGCCGGACGCATACGCATGCACAAATCGCGGCTAAAAACGCCCGTCTGACTAAGGCCTCAATGTGTTTTCTGTCCCTGCTATCATAAAAAATTAATACCATTCACCACACAAGCAAAGAAGCCCTCATAGGGCCATGTCGACTGAAAAATAAAAAAAATCATGGCTTTTGAAAAGGCGAGATAAAAATCCCCCCCACAATTGTTGCATCCTTATGCCAAAAATAGGCCATGTACTTAAGGGGTTAATACTAGGCATTATTGTTACGATCACCCAAAAATAAACAATTTGTGGCAATAATTGGCCATTGTGGGGACTTAATGGGGCATATTCAATCTGAGTACCTGGAGCAAATCATATAATGGACAGAAAATGCTTAGTCCTCATATACACGCACATGGCAGCTTATTCTGAAAAGTTGCCTGAAATAATAAAATATGCTTTAAATTCAACCACTATTTCCATGTTGAGTTAAGAATCGTATCAAATGGTTGCTACTGTGTCTCCCTTTCAGTGTAAGATCTTAAGTAGAAGTTCTTCGTTTATTTGACCTGGCTGGGAATACAATATTGGACCATATAAAAAGCCACGCTGTAAATTGGTTTTCTTAATGAGACATCCTCGTTAGGGGGCTTTACCTTGGTTGCAGTACTTTCTTGATATCAAAGACGTGGACATAAAAAGGAAAAGTGTTAAGCTTGACATTCAGGCTGCAATTCTTTTCTAGAGCATATTAGAAAGTAAACTGTGTGGTCTAATTGGTAGAAAATAAGATTTAGGGTTTTTACCCACTAGCCTTTTTTTTTGACGCTGCGATATCGCAATCGGACTTTCAAATGTTAAAATCGCATCACACAAAAATCGCAGAAGCACAAACTTGCGATTTGTTATGCGATGTTAACATTAGAAAGTCCCACTGATATTTGCAGTAAAAAAACGCAGCAATATCACAGCGTTAAAAAAAAACGCAGCGCTGCCCCCATTGAAAGTAATAGGATAGCATTGCGGACCTCTGCTACAGTTGTGGCAGGGGAGTCCTTCATCCCCGCAGTCCCCGCGGGGATGAAGGAATCCCCTGCCACAGCTGTGTTAGGAGAGCACAATGTACTCCCTATGCTTTCAATGGGGCCAGTCACATTGAAAACAATAGGCGATAGCGCAGATTTTTGTTAGCGCAGCGAGTGTACAGTTAGGGCATCGCAAATGAGAATGAAACCGTTGAAAATCAATGGTTTTAGTTGATGCGCTTTCACTCACTCTCGCAACACAATATAGGGTATTGCCAGCGTGAGTCCAGCCTCAATAGTAGATTATAGCCTGCTTGGACAAAGGATTTCAACACGCCATATCCCTCTTTTCTTGACATTAACTACTGGGAGAGTTGGGTGACCCTCTTGCATACTAGATGTTCAGCCAATTCCACCCAAATCAGTGGGTTTTGGACAGCACATAGTTAATGTATATGAGCATTGTAAGTAATCCCCATGCAATATTACCTTTCAAGCTCTAAAGTTCTATTCCCCTTAGGTTTAACTTTGCCTTTAGAATCTATTTCACCTGAGGATGTAATCAGTTAGCAAAGACGCATTAGATTTTTAAATTCATGGCATATACCCATAAATATAGATGTCTGTCAGACCCATCCATGGCAAGGATATGGTGGAGGCTCTTAACGCCACAGGATAAATGCATCACTCTACACTGACCCAGTTCAAACTTTATTATCAGAGCTCTACGGTTACTTTATGAAGGTGCCTATTCATAGAATTACATTGATTTAAAGGGAACTAGTCGTATTAAAAATTGCAACCCATCCTGCAGGCAGCATGTTATAGAGCTGGATGAGCTGAGAAGATTGCTATATAGTTTTGTTGGAACATATTCAGCAAAACTTGTATATTGTTCATTTACTTCCCTGCTCTTTCTATGGTTAGAAGTCTGGTAAAAGTCTTATCAGTGACTGACGGCTATTTCTGTGTGCACAGTCATATACAGATAGCCGTCAATCACTGATGGGACTGCCTAGTGGACCTCTAACCATAGAAAGGGCAGGGACATAAATGGACAATATACAAGTTATACCCAGCACTATAACATGCTGCCTGCAGTCTGGGCACCATGATTAATGAGACGGGTTCCCTTTAAATTGCTGCTTAGTCTTACTTACAGTTCAATATTGGTAAATTACATAAAGTTTGGACACAGTCAATTGAAATAACAAGAGATACTATGTAATTATATGCTTGTTATAGTGCAGATCTTTATACCTTTGTCAGAAATTTAGTACACTATCCCACTAAAAGTAATTGGACACCTGAATAAGAATCAAAAGAAGTATTTATTTACCTATATTAATACTTAGTGGGGACTGCTCCGGCCCTAATGACATTGGATACTCGCCGTGGCATACTTTCTACTAATATCAGATACACTTGAGCTTGTATTTTCCCCCATTCATCCTGAAAACACCTGTCGACTTCTCTCAAACAAGATAGATGCTGTTCATATTTGAATTTTTATCAAGGCCCATTCTTTTGTTGAAAAATTGTTGATTATTCCCAGAGTATTGCCACATTGTCAGTAGCATAAGATTTTCTAGAATGTCAAGCTGCACCTCCGTGTTCATGGTTCTTGCCATTCCAACCAACGAACCGAGATCATGCCACGTAAATCATCCATAGACCATACCAGAAAATCTGCTATACTTACCTGTTGGCACAACACACTCAGGTAAAAGGTGTTCCCCGGGCTCCTCCAAACCCAGGTACGTCCATCTGATTTGAAGAAGGAGTAGAGCGATTCATCACTCCATCGAACTTTTTTCCATTGCTCAACTGTCCAATGATGACACATCTTGCACTATTGTAGATTTGCCCGACATTTGCAGGATATATGAAGGGAAATACTAGTTGAAGAGTATCAGACTTTCCTATTATACCAAAGAGAGTATCCGATGTTACAAGGGCCAAAGGAACCTCACTAAGTATTAGCATAAGTAAATAAAAAACTAACTTTTGATTCTCACTAAGATGTCCAATTGCTTATGGTGTATATATAAAGGCCACATAGGTTCAGATGTGGAGTTATTTGCAAATATTAGAACAACCTATATTTTGAAATTCTAATGAAACTTTTTGAAAATGTGAATGTAGTAATAGAAATAAGTAAGAAAGATTTACAGAGATTTATGAAGCCTGTAAACAACACTACTGCTATAACTCTATATGGTAGAACTCCTATAATCAACATACAAACACAACATTTTCCTGGTGCGTATTTATAGTGGTTTGTTGACTCTTTTACTTAGGATGTGTGGGAGTAAAACAGAATTGCAATAGTAAATGCGCAAAGCAAGCATTACATTTCCTTTAGTGTGTGCATGAAGCTGGTGTTCTGTAATACACAATGTGTATTCTCTCCACTTCATTGACTGCAGCTATACATAATGGCCATTCTACATATTAAACATGTAGATTCATTTCATACATTGTTTGGACCCCTCTTGTGGCTTAACCATCAATCAGGCAGACAGGCTTTCTAAAACATAAAGATCTGAATGGAGACAATTCTCTTTACATTTACTTCTAGCAATTTTCTTGTTATCTCTTCATAGAGGTGTGAGCTCAATTTACTTACATATTTATATATTGGCTATTTTTGAGAGCAGAAAGCAATGAGAATAAAAAATAAGTGTATGTTAAAAAAGAAGTGAAGCTCCTCTTTGCAGACACTTTAAGGAATTGCACTGAAAGTGATTGCAGTGATGGGAGGGATTGCAATAAGTTGTCAGAAGAATTCACTTATGTAAGATTTTATGCTTGAATTACATGTAACCAAGTGCTGTTAATCCATATTGACCCTGCAGCATACAGAATACAGGTTAGTGCTGATATTCTGCTGACGGTCCCTGCAGGGAAGCATCAAGGGTTTTATTCTTCAGTGCAGGCCCATATGTAAAAGAGTGACACTGAAACTTTTCACGGTGCTTATAGAGAGTTGTGGTTCCCGTCAGTCACTCGTAGAACAATCTTCAGGTTGTGTCTTGTGGAGTTCTGTTCTGCCAATCTATCATTTGACCATATAGCAGCCAAAGGAAGTAGTGAGCATGAGCTTACAAAGAACAGTCTATGCTGTGTGTTCTGATGACACCTTTTCTACTATTCAGGGTGTAGTCACAAAGACTGATCCAGTGTCATATCTCAATACTGTGAAAGAGATAGAGAGTAAAACCCAATTGCAAAGTTGAAGAGTAGCACGGGGAAAGCAGGAATTCACCTTCCGTGTCTCTCTAAGTCCTTCGGAACCATTGCTATGACTGAAGTAAGGGAAGGATACTTGAAGTGTCCTCCTTCTTCTATGATAAGGGCAGATTATCGAGTAAGCCATCCACCATTGCCTGCAAGCAGAGGCGTAACTTGAAGCTACTGGGCCCCAATGCAAAACCTGTAACAGGGCCCCCAACTATAAAGCTTTACTCATACTATTAGGCTTACTATATGGAGAAAAGAGGCCTTATGGGCCCCCTAAGGCTCCTGGGCCTGGGTGCAGCCGCATCCCCTGCATCCTCTATAGTTACACCCCTGCCTGCAAGAGATTCAAGTACCAATCCACGTTGAGAGCCCCTGCAATGAACACAGGTCCAACCAGGCAATCATGTCAAATTCTAACCCACATTTTCAGGTTGAAATCTGAATTGTCTTCTGATTGGGTCGTACTTCGCCTTTAACTAACACAGTCCTACCATGATAACATCAGCCCTGGACTGCAATGTCGAATGGTTCCATGCATGTATCGCAGCAGAAGGCCACTTCGAATGCACTTTTCTTCAGTCACAGCAGTGGACCCATGGGGCTTAGACTGATGTAGAAAGCTGATTTCTGTTTCTTACATGCTGCTCTTTAACTTCGCAACTGGGTTGTACTCTCTCTCTCTCTTACAAGAGCCACAGCACAAAATTGAAGTCCATGTTTCGGGGCCCCCAGGGGCCTGTGCGGTGCACTGACATGTAGTGCATCCATGCCTTCCTATTCAATATAGTACACCAATATTGAGATATAACGCTGGATCAGTCTATTTGACTACACCCTGTCCTATTGAATGCATAGCACCTATAAAGATTCTTAAGAAAGAAAAGATAGATAGATAGATAGATAGATAGATAGATAGATAGATAGATAGATAGATAGATAGATAGATAGATAGATAGATATGTATATTGAGACAACTTTCATTTGGATGACTTCACCATAAGTTTGAAAGCTTGCAATAGCTCTACTGATCTAGCAAGTTCCTAGGATAGATTTGCTATCCTTTACTGAATCATGCCAATGAGATAACTCAGAAGACACAGTAGAAGCTGAGTAGAGCAAAACTTGAGTATCTCCAAATCTCTGAGTCCAATCTATTCATCTTGATGGACCACCAGTAGGTGCTTTATAAAACTGTCCTGCCCACATTCCCCCAAATATATTGCAGGGGTTAATATTATAGTGACTGGTGACACAAGGGGCTGGCGCGACAGGGACTTCTGAGGGGGGACAGGGTGGCAGATGTGGGCCTCTCCCAAGCCTGTCACAGAGGAATGATTAATGAGCAGCGGCCCCAGCTGAGAGTAACCTTTGGAGAGCTGAGCAGGACATCTGCAGAACTGTCAGAGCTCCTGACAAGGACATCGCTGAACAACCAATTATTTCGCCATCACTAAGGTGGGCTGTCAGTTTAATCCCAGCCATTCACTTAGGCAAGGACAAGGGAAATTTCTCCTTTACATGCTTGCGACAATGGCACCTTAACCCTTTCCGTGGGCTCAGACTGCTGCAACTCCTTGCATTCTAATTTGTACAGAAGATGCCCTCTTTGCTTGTGATACGGGCATAATAACCACAGACCATTCAAGAAGAATACTGCAAGTTTTCTCTGACATGATCCATTTGAAGGGAATTTATTTGCTTTTGTACAAAGGTGTGAGTCCTTTCTTGGCCTTTCTGCTGTGCCGTGAACTGGTATTAAACCATGGACAGTGGTGTACAGATATTAATATTTTTCATAGTGGCTCATAATTGATGGGTTAAAGTACTATATATTGACATCTAGTTTTATCTGTTGCTTTTTATGCATTTTTTTACTTTATTTACCATTGCTTTGTTGCATTGCTACAGTGTTGTATGCAGAAAAAGGCCCACAGATCTGACTTCTTATCTTACTCCATCTATCTATCTTCTATCTATCTATCTATCTATCTATCTATCTATCTATCTATCTATCTATCTATCTATCTATCTATCTATCTCATATCTATCTATCTATCTATCTATCTATATTCTATCTATCTATATCTATCTATCTATCTATCTATTATCTATCTATCTCATATCTATCTATCTATCTTTCAATTTTATCAGTGCAATTATTACCCATATGCTGCCAATTTCATTGGCACATTCACTAATAGCAGTAAATGTTTTGTAATTGTAAATGTTAGACCAGTGGCATCTACAGATACTGGTAATGACAGTGATGAGTTCAACAATAAATGGGTGATCTTTTTTATCCATTTACACTTAGTAATAATTAATATGATTACTTGGGAACATAAGGATTGCTATATTGCACTGTAGGGATGCTATTTCTGTGGTGGTAAGTCAATAATTGAAAATGGATAAATAGATAGATTCAATGCAACAGCGTTAATCACTATACCTCTATGCTGTGCAATAACATACATTGAATATCCGCTTCATTAGAGACACCTGCCCATTCATGATTGGAGCTACCCTTTGCCACTCGGTATAGAAATTAGTCGACCCTGGAGTGCAGCTGTCGCGGGATGTGATGCGAGATGCAAGTTTCAGGATATGATGGAGCGAACGGAGCACCAAAAATGCACAAGATTTATATAAGAACACAAAAATGCAAATAATATTGGTATGAGTGTAAATAACTTGTCTTTCACTTTACAGTGGCCTAATGCCATTTGCGCTAACTCAGTTCCTTTGTTAATATTCACACAAACAGTAAAGGTGCAACAGTGTATGAGAAAGAATCTTAATTTAAAAAGTTGTGATCGATAAGACAGAAAAGTTTAGTTCACAGTTGATATATGTAATATAACAGGCCTGCTACACTGACTCAGTCTCTATGAGTGTGCACATTCTTTACTTAGATGGAGGTCGACCTCACTTACTGTTATTTGCTTGCAGCGATGGACTCTCTATATGATCTTTGGGAACTTTATTTTTGTATCACACTATCTTCCTCAGCAGAGTGCTCACAGTTATTGTGTCTCCTGCAACTTGGAGCTTCCTAGCTTCTCATAGTTTACTTTGGCCGGTGTCTAAAGTCCCTCTAACCCTCTTTCTCTGTGGCTTATCTGTCTCTTAGCGCAGGGCTTATATTTCCTGGTCTTTGTGCAGGCAGCAACTCTCTCCACAACTCACACTTCCTGGTCTGTTGCTTCATTGCCTATGATGTAGATATCACCTCCTTATGTCTTGCAGAGCCCTCATAACTTTTTAGGACCTGTATCATACCACATGACTTCCCAGACCAATCAAATCACATCTTAGGCAGCACAATAGTATAGCTGAAATTACAAATACTTGCCATTAGATGGCAGGTTCCTTCAAAAAACATTTCTGAACGTTGCTTAAAGTGTATCAACAACAACTCCCCCTCTTACACCCCATAGAATCAAGTGAGTAAGGTCTCCGTGGATCGCTTCTATGTGGATTCACATTACAATTGTAAAATTGAGTGATCTGAGTGACTTCAAATGAGGTCTGGTAATTGATGCTGTACTAGCCAGGGTCAGTATTTCAAAAACTGCCAAACTTATGGGGTTTTCTCCTGCAACAATGTTGAAAATACACTGAAAATAGTGTGATTGAGAAAAAAGCATCCAGCAAGTAGCATGAATCAATGAATGTGATGTGTGAACATTTTGGGTTGGTAGGTGTAAAGTAATAGTGTGGGGAAAGCTTTCTTCACATACCCTGGTATATCCATCTCTGATACCTGTGGATGTACAGTACGATGAATTCCCAATGGAGGTCCAAAATGTTACCAGATGGGTGTCTCTAATAAAAGTGGCCATTCACAGTAGATCATAGTTGCCATGTCATAGAGGGGGGGGTATTCCTGAACAAGAGACCTCCTCTATGACATAAAGCAATCCACCTATTTATAGCCCAGATATGATTCTCTGTTCTGTTCTTTATGCTTTCTATTAGGGGTAAGGATGGAGCTGAACCTGCATGAATTCACACATATGTATGTGAACTGATTACTGAATCATATGACTACGACTATAAATGTTGTACTGCAAATTGCCAATTTTCTTTAAAGCTGTGTACTACAGATGTAGAAAAGTTTAATTTGACCCATAATGCATTGTGATAACCTTCTGTGCCCCAATTTATTTGCCCTTTCAATAGCTTTACAATGGGTTTTATTTTTTAACCACTTCCTAGTTGTCATTGTATAATGCAATACCAGAATTGCACTTTTTTGGTCACCCCCACTTCCAAGAACATATTAAATAAAACGTTATCAAAAAGTTATAAAACCCCAAAATAAATCCAATAAAAATACAGGTTATCATTCAAGAACAGTCACTACAAAACACAACTGATATAAAAAATAAAAAAGCTATTAAGGTCAAAAGAAGTTGACCGAAGCTAGTTTTTTAAAACGGGGTTGAGTAGTATAACATAAAAAAACTATATAAATCTGCTATTGCCATAATTGTACCGAACCACAAAAAGATAACACATCATTTTTGCTCTACCATAAATGCCTTCAAAACAATCTCCCCCCCCCCCCCCAAAAAAAAAAAAATAGTGATATTGTGGATTTTTCATCCCATTTGGAAATTTTTAAAAGTTTTCCAATATATTATATGGCATATGAAACTATGGACAGAGAGATGAAAATAAAATACAACTAAAAAAGGACCGCAGTGGGAATGGAGTGAAGAAAAGATAACTTCTCATTGGCTTAAGATAAAATCACAGAAAGTTATCAGTCAAGTTAAGCTTTGCTATATCCGTAACGCCCTGACAAGCTGTACAGACTTTGCATTTCTTGGCCTAGTAAAAGAGATAAACAGAGCTTAAATCACAGATGCGTAATCACAAACAGTGTTTTCTTGCTTTGATACATTAATTTGACTTCTGTCAAATGAATGATTAATATTTTTTTAATGTAAATCTTTACGAATAATTTTTGATTCAAATCACTCTGATTGTACTGTAAATAAAATCAGTAGCTGCGCTTATGAGTAGTGCAGTGTGTGTAATTCCCTGTTTCATTATGAACTAATCTACTTAATAGTACTATCTTTCCATTTTTAGATTGAGCAGCCTGCTTCACTGTCAGCACCTGTTACCTTAAAGAGACAAGCAATGTCTGCCATCAAAATTTCTCCAAACACGCTACACTTGGCTGATTGTGATGATTAGAAGCAGTCATGTTATGTAGAGCTTGTGGTCCCAAGGACTGGAGGTGAATGAAGTCATTCCATGGTTCTTATATAGTTCACCACTGGTTTTATTTCACGCATATAACTGTCTAGCTTTTAGTGTATTGTCTTCTGGGACAGAAAATGTGTGGCTATGCAAATAAGCAAGAAATATTAGTGGCTATTTGGCAGGTATAGATGAGGAGCGGCCAACATACTCCTGTTATCATCTATCTTGCAAAGGCAGCCGATCCAATGTAACAAGTAGAGAAAACTGGCAATTACTATCCTTGCTATAATGATATTGCATTACTCTATACCATGCCTTTAAATGATTATTTTTGGTTTGGTTCATTCTGGTGAAAGGAGGGGCACTTAGTGAGAATGGGGCCATCCGTCAAGTTCAAGGATGGGGGAACTAGCAGTGGTAAAGGGTTCTCAAAGGTGCAGAGTGCTGGTGGCACCATACCAAGTTCTATATCCTGGACTTGGTATGGTGCCACCAACGCTATACATCTTTGAGAAGTCTTTACCGCTGCTAATTACCCCAGCCTGTAGTTTACGCCTGCTTTCCCAATACTGCATGAAACGTACCCAGTTACAAGGCTGGAAGTAATCTGAAAATGGCTTTCTACAATCGAAAAAGGGCCACTTCTTTCTGCTCCTAGTAAACCATCCTTTAACCCTTTCCAATCCAATTTGTATCCTGTATTTCCTAGAGGGCTTACTCTTTTTCTGCCGTTATACAAAGGAGCTATATGCTGGCTAAAGCCAGTACTGCATGAGGTGACATGCTGGATAGGCTCTGACACCAGAGAGGCTGGTAATATACAGTAAGAGAACTCCCGAAGGACGTCTTTCAACAGCGGAGCTGTATAGGCGTAAATCATAATGTCTTTAGGCGTCAGACAGTGGATTGGAAAGGGTTAATAGGCAATGAACAAAACGTTCCTCGCTACAACGAGCATGAAATAAATAAACAGTAGCTAATAAAAGCATAGAGATGCACTAAGTGATAAACTTTGGGTGTTAAGAACAAAGTCTTTATGGCCAGCCGGCCAGAAAACTGGGCTCCGTACTAGCACTTACTTCACTAGCAAAACGCCATAGTAACGCAGTGGTTGAGGTGACAGGGAAAAGGCAGGTGGACGTAGCAGTTACTGACCAGAATGGAAACTCCGGTCGTCAATCGTAGCCAGCCTCCTCTCGTAGCAAGACATAATCTGCCTCAAGTAACGGGAATGAAGATTGGCCCTGTGCCAGTGGCCTGATACGTAGTCTGTCTAAAGCCGGGCTCACACGGGCAGATTTGTATTGTGGATTCCGCAATTGACATCTGCGTGGACGATCCGTGGTAAAATGCGGGCACTGAAAGGCATGCATTTTCAATTGCTCGTTTACACTCACATATACAAATTGCGTATTCTGCAAGCGGAAGAAAAATCACAGCATGCTTTATTTTGCTACGAAATCCACCCGAATGGCCTCTATTGATGTCAATGGAGGCAGTCCAACATGCAGTCCATTAACATTGCGTATGGGTTGCGGGTGTCACATCATTGCTAAACAACGGCGTGGAAATACAAGTAAATCAAAGAAAAAACTCCATAGTCATCAACAGTACAGTAAATGGAGATATGCAATGTCACCGGCCGGGCTCACAGCAGCTTCTGGGTTGCTGCAGTTGGCACCCAAACTGACTTAAATACTACTGCTGACGTCAGTCTGACCTCTACCCCATAACATCACATGACCAGGTCCTAAGAAGAAGAAAAAACAGGCAACACAACTATTAATCACATAAGGTCTTTACGACCATGTTACACACTACTTAACCAAAGGGTAGGAAGAAGGACAGGGACAAGTACACCTTAAGATCACATGCACCCCTGTTACACTGGCTCTGACTGACAATTCAGTTATAAGTATAGTTTAGTTTAACTAGTTACTAAATGCCAACCTGGCTATATGGCTACCCTCCTTACCTGATGCTTCTTTTTCAATCGTTCACTGTTGAGCAGTGGGCAGATACTGGAATGGATCAGCCTATGTTCATCTGCTCTATTTACTAGACTGCGCAGGAAGTGCCTCTGAGTACCACGCCAACATCAGTTGCCATGACTAGCCCTGGCATCTTTTAGCTGCAATTACGATTACATAGAAGAGAAAATGCCAGAGCTAAATATTACTGTTCGACTCTACCGCTATATCTAAGGCTTTAAAGGGACTATATCACTAATTTTTCTTTGTGTATTAATTAAAACCATATAGAAAATAAATCCTGATTAGAAAGTGTGTACAGTTTTTATTCTTTTTTTGACTATTTCCATCTTGCCTGAGCTACATTTAACAGTATTTAGAGATATGCTTTACGGCAGCATCATGGGCCATTCATACAATGGACAGGAGGGGACTCATTGACTCGTATGGGAGACTGTTCCAGGCATGCTCTGTGACCGGTGCAGGGGGAATTATACAAGGAGAGGGTACATAGTCACAGCTAATTACTGTGAATGGTGGAACCTGTGTTACCTACATATAGGTGTTGCCTTTCAGTGTAATCGGGATTGTGATGTTAAGGCTCTTTTACACGCAACAATTATCATTTAAAAAAAAATCATTCAAACAACCTATAATCCTTCAGTCTAATCACATGCCGTTGACCGAATGCCAAACAATAATGGTTCGCTTTTCACTTATCATTCATTTTAGGCAGGACTAAAAATCCTCATTGGCTCTTTCACTTATCGTTTGGTTTAGGCAGCGCTCGTTCTGTCGTTCACTTATACAGCAAACTGAACTATTCTGAATGGTTTCTCGTTTGAACGAGCCAACAATGTGTCTGCCTGTATAAACAGACTGCATGAAAGCGAATGAGCAGACTCTTGACATCATTCGCTCATTTCCAATTGATAAATTAGCTCAACCAAAAGTGTCTTTAGTGAGATGACTGCTGCAAAACGTTCTCTACAGACCAGGAAGCGACAGATGAGTATTAGGCTCTGTGTCAATGTGACAAATGTAGAATTTCAAGATTTTTTAAAATTATATATTGTAATCAAAAATTTAAAAAAAAATCCCCCAAAATTCTTTAAAAAATATGATTTATATAATAGGGCATTTTGTGATAATACATTCCCTTTAAAGGGGTTGTACCAAAATTGAATTTATCACCTATCCATAGGATAGGTCATAAACGTGTGATCAGTGGGGGTCTTCCCGCTGAGAATGGGAGGTCCTGTAAGCCCCTCTCCTCCTCACTAGAAGCTTACTGCACCCCAACACAATGACTTGGAGACTAAATGGAGCAGCAGTCATACATGCATGGTGTCACTACATTCATTTCAACGGGGTTGATGAAAATAACTAAGTTCAAGCGCTCTCTGGCAGTGCCATTGAGAATGAATGGAGCGACAGCACACATTCTCGTTCACCACTCCATTAACTCTCCTTATAGCTGTGGGGGATACAGTGAGGGGAAGAGGCGCTCACAGGAACCGCATTCTCGGAATCAGGCGGGTATCAGTGGTGAAATCCCCACAGATAAGACTTTTATCATCTATCCTATAAATAGGGGATAGAAGTAGAGTTGAGTGAACGTACTCTGTTGAGCTTGATGCTCGTTCCAGTATTAGCATACTCGATGGTGGTCGCTACTCGAGCGAGCATCACACGTGTTTCACTCCGCCCCACTTTTGACCCCTACCCACTGCGATGCTGCGCACGTCAATGGTAGTTTTTGGCTGGCTTGGGGGAGAGAGAGAGAGAAAGAGAGAGACAGAGAAAAAAAAAACACTCGGCAACCGGCGGGTCCCATACAAAAATGCTTGAGTCTCCCATTGAAGTCAATGGGGTTCGTTACTCGAATAGAGCTCTCGAATATTACGAAAAGTTCGACTCGAATAACGAGGGCTCGAGCATTTGGGTGCTCGCTCATCTCTAGATAGAAGTTGATTTTGGTACAACCCTATCAGCTCTCCATAATATTTCCCACTAGACCAGTGATGTCTCACATGACGAAATTTAACTTTGCAAGGCTATTACAATGAGCTAGTATAGTGTTTGATCACAAATACAAGTTCTAAACTGATGTTCCGCTGACAGTTCCCCATTAATGTTTACTCAAAAACAGAATTACAAGGTTGTTTCTTAATTTAGATATACATAGTTGTAATTGGAGGGTTGCTAAGTTGGCCATGCTTGCCATACATTTAAGATAGCTTTTGGATAAATGCTCATTCGCCCAACAGTTATTCTTCCCGGAACCACCCCTCCATACACATCCATTCTCTGCTCAGTGCTAAATAGGGAAAGTAAGCACTGCCTTATACCCTTGGCAGAAGCCTATAACCTCTCAGAAAATAAAGGATCAGGCTTGTTAAAGTGCCTGAACTGTTTTTCTGAACAGATGAAAGCCATTTCTTTCACCTGACAATTCCCGTTGGTGAGAGTTGAACCACCCGCACACAAGTTAGATAGTTGGCCAGTTCGGCTAAAATGATCGAGTTCAGCTAACATTCATCTATTGTGTTTAATCCTAATTAGAGATGAGCGAGCACCAAAATGCTCGGGTGCTCGTTACTCGGGATGAACTTTTCGCGATGCTCGAGGGTTCGTTTCGAGTAACGAACCCCATTGAAGTCAATGGGCGACCCGAGCATTTTTGTATGGGACCTATGCTCCGCTAGGGTTTTCATTTGTGAAAATCGGGGCAATTCAAGAAAGTGATGGGAACGACACAGCAACGGATAGGGCAGGCGAGGGGCTACATGTTGGTCTGCATCTCAAGTTCCCAGGTCCCACTATTAAGCCACAATAGCGGCAAGAGTGGGCCCCCCCCCCCCCCCGCACTGTCAGCATAAAGATCGTTCTCCTCTGCCATAGCTGTAACAGCTGTGGCAGAGAAGAACGATGTTAGCCCATTGAATTCAATGGAGGCGGCAATACAGCAGGTTCCACTTAAAGCAATGGGCTGCCGGACAGCGCTGGATGAATTGTCGGGAAGGGCTTAAATATATAAGCCCTTCCCTGCAATTCATCCAGAAATGTGTAAAAATAAAAATATATACCGTATATACCGGCGTATAAGGCGACGGGGCGTATAAGACGACCCCCCAACTGTCACCTTATACGCCGGGAATACAGCGGAGCAAAGAATAAAAATCATTACTCACTTCTTCTGACGTTCTGCGGTGCTGCTGCAGGCTGTCGCTCCCTCCTGGTTCCCGGCAGAGCATTGATTTCTCTACGAAGGGCTTTAAATCCCCGCCTCCAGAAACACAGGTGCCTTCAGCCAATCACAGCCAATGACAATGATGTCATTGAATGGCTGTGATTGGCTGAAGGCATGTGTGTTTTCTGGAGGCGGGGATTTCAAGCCCTGCATCCAGAAAGCAATGCTCTGCCGGGGACCAGGAGGGAGCGACAGCCTGCAGCAGCACCGCAGAACGCCGGGGGAAGTGAGTAATGATTTTTATTCTTTGCTCCGCTGTATTCTCGGCGTATAAGGTGACAGTTGGGGGGTCGTCTTATACGCCGGTATATATTTTTATTGCAACACATTTCTGGATGAATTGTAGGGAAGGGCTTATATATTTAAGCCCTTCCCGACAATTCATCCCACGATCGCCGGCAGCCCATTGCTTTCAGTGGAACCTGCTGTATTGCCGGCTCCATTGAATTCAATGGGCAAACATCGTTCTTCTCTGCCACAGCTGTTACAGCTGTGGCAGAGAAGAATGATTTGTCTTCTATATGTTCTCAATGGGGTCGGCGCTGCTGCCGCCGGCCCCATTGAGAGCATATAGAGAAGAGAACAGGAATCACAGATCGCACAAAGGTGCGATCTGCGATTTCTATGGCCTAAGAAGGACCGTTGGTGTTCTTGAAGCCTAAAATCACTCCTAACGCTCTCCCTATAGCAGCTCCGGCATCAGCAGCACTTTCCCTGAACTATGTCAGAATGCATCTGTGGCGAGTCACGGGAGGGGCAGATTTTAATACTCGGGTGACACCTGATCTCGCCAGCCACTCACTGCAGGGGGGTGGTATAGGGCTTGAACGTCGCA
Source organism: Eleutherodactylus coqui (assembly GCF_035609145.1). Lineage (NCBI taxonomy): Eukaryota > Metazoa > Chordata > Amphibia > Anura > Eleutherodactylidae > Eleutherodactylus > Eleutherodactylus coqui. Next base: position 302,302,471 of record NC_089837.1, read on the forward strand.
GGGGGAAGTTGTAATGCCTTCCCTGTCTTTCTATTGGAAAAGCGCACAAATTTCTCAGGGAAGAAAATGAAAGTAACTCGAACACCGCGTGGTACTCGTCACGAGTAACGAGCATCTCGAACACCCTAATACTCGAACGAGTATCAAGCTCGGACGAGTATGCTCGCTCATCTCTAATCCTAATATATAAATTCATCTTAGTAACGGAGGTGCAAGGACAAAGAGTCACTGAGATAAAAAAAAATCCATAGGATAGGGCAAAACCTTACTTCTCCAGCTACTTTTTCCTTCAGGACTTAAAGCCCATCATACCTTTTTAAATGATGATAGGGAGTGTAGTGGATTCAAGGTTTCTTGTCTTATTTTCCTAACACTATGGTGCCTATAAGCTATTTTATAAAAGATGGAGCAAAGTGTGACCTCCTGCGGTGAAATATTGTCTCGCCCAGTTCTTCCAGGTAATATGTATTACTGTTCAGCGTCCGCTGGATCCTGCTACTGTCATTTCAAACTGAAGGCTGTTAAGCATGAAGGGAAACTACAACTGCAAACAACTCAGTCTAAATCTGCTGCTCATATGGGTCGTTCTGATTGTTTTTAGATCTTCAAATAAAAAGTATAATAAGATTTCATGTAATATTAGACAAAAGAAACAGAGCGCGTAACTCAGATAGAAAAACCTAATTTCTATCAATCTGTATTTACTGTTTGTAACACCAGTAGTTGCATCCAACATTCTCTAACGTCATATAAATCATTAATTGTTGATGAGTTTTAGGCCACTCCTCTTAGTAGAACTATTTTAATGCTTATGAGTTGTATTCTTCATTACACTCTTCAGTTAGAAACGCTATCTTTTCTCCTTAGGGAAAGCAACTATACTGTAAACTAAGTGAGGAGACTCAAATGGCCATGCACGCTCCTCTGGGTAATATGCAAATAAGGGAGATGGAATAAATCCTCCACAGTGCCACCTATTGGAAGGAATGCTGCCTTTCAATAGGTGGCACTGTGGAGGATTTATTCCATCTCCCTTATTTGCACTCTTCAGTTACTCTCAGGGTAAGAGTAAAAGGTTGCGCCCGAGATTCTCAGCACTTAGATATCCCATCCGTGTGCTGTCCGATGTACTGAACACCACCCACTGACATGTGCTGCTCTCATCTGAAAATCAGACAAAAATAGGACACGCTGCGATTTTTTTGCCTGCCAACTATTTCTGCAAGTCAAAACAAAGCCCTTGTGAATACACTCATTCAATGAATGGGTAATATGTCCATCCGATTTTCAGACTGAGCGAATTCTTAAAGATGAATGACTGCCTGCTCACAGTGAGTGAAGGCGGGTGGCTGGAAGAGATCTGTGGCACGCTCCACCTCTATTCAGTAAGCAACCATCGCTCCTGTATGACCCCACAGGAGCGATGAGTCTTGGGACAACTGTCACTTATGCCCCCGATAGTTGTCCCATCTGAAGCCACCTATAGAAAGGCTCCTTTTTTTAAAATTAAAGTATTTTTTATTAAACTTTTTCCAACTTTTACATATTTTAAAACATTTTTTTACATGTCTTTTCTTCTCCCTCCTTCCCTCCCCCTCCCCATCTCACCCCTCCCACCCCCACCCCCCCTGAGGTCTCTCTCTCAATGTTTGGTCCTTTGGATAAACTGTCTCTGAATGGACACAGTCTTTTGTCATAGACAATAATAACAGTTCCTGAAACGAATGTTTGTTTGCTTCTTTTAATCTTTATGTTACTTGTCTTTTTGCTGTTTTCTTTTGTTGATTCAGGGTTAGACATTTTTGCTGCATACAAGGGGCGGCCATATACCTTTTGCCCATTGTCTGGTCTCTCTCTCTCCGATCCCTCCTATCTTATCCTATCCCATTAATCCTTTCCACTTTGTTTTATTGCATAGCGAGTTTGTAAATTATTCTGCATTTTCTAATAAACTTTATATATATTAAGTACATACATTGTTATGTCTTATTAAATCCCCGGTTTACTGGTGCCTCCCCACACGGCTCACCACCCCACTCCTTATGTATTTGATCCATCACTGCTACTCTGGGCGTGTATCCATCTCAGCCATATATCCTGATATTTTTGACTGGTCTTACGCTTAGTGTATATACTCCTTTCCCACGGTAAAATTTGGTTGACCATGTTTTTGAATTCTCCCAGCGTGGGTGGTTCTTCGTCTAGCCAACGCTGAGCTATTGTTTTTCTGGCTATGTACAGTAGTCTGGCTACCGCTAGTTTTTCATGGTCATCCAACGCTAGGTCCTGTATGTATCCCAGAATGCACACGTATGGTGTAAAGTCTACACGTATGCCAAATGCCACGTTTATTGCATTTCTTATTCCCATCCAATATCTATGTAATTTCGGACATCTCCATAGCATGTGGATTAGGTCCGCCGTGTGGGTTTTGCACCTTACACATATCGGAGAGGTTCTTATTCCTATACTGTGTAAGAAGGCCGGGGTGCGGTACACTCTGTGTATTAGGAATATCTGTGAGACTCTGTGTGACTCGCTCAGAGATAGCTTGGGTGTCATTTGTAGGATTTCCTCCCAGTGCGACTCCTCAATGGGCCCTATGTCTGCCTCCCATTTTGCTTTTGTTGATAACGGGTTGTGTGCATTGACCGTGTCCTGTATATGGGAATATAGTACAGATATTTTCCCCGCTGTGGTGGTGGCTTTTCCTAATATGTCCGCTACTATATTTGTTGTCATTGTTATTTCCGCCGAGTTTTTTTCCGCTTGTATAGCGTGTCTGAGCTGCAGATATTTGTAAAAGTTGCTATTGGGGATGTTGTAGTTCTGTCTTAACTGCTCGAGGGTTTTTAGTTCTCCCCCCTCCAGTATCTGGACCATTCTCCTAACTCCCTTGTCTTTCCATCCTTGGAAACCTTTTAGCTTGTTGATTTCTGGTAGGTGTGGGTTATTCCATATAGGGGTATGCTGTGTGCAGCTTTTTATTTCAAGCATGTTTCTGGTCTTCCACCATATTTTATGTGTCAGTAATAGCGTGGGGGCACTTTGATTGTTTATTTTAAACGCTCCACGTTCCAGGGTTTCGAACAAGTGTGACCCGTTAAAAAGATTTTTAAGGATTCTGAAACTGGTGTCTTGTGTTTCTTCTGTCTCCCATCCCCTGAGATGCTGCAGCTGGGAGGCCAGAAAGGCTCCTTAATAGGTGGTGCTAACAGTAATACTGGAATACCCAGGCATAGGATCATGTAAGTAAATACAAGTAAGTAAAAAATGCTTATGATTATGGACTGTATGTAGCTCTAAGCATTGTCTTTTTGGGACAACCGCTTTAAGATTGCATTATTACATTTGGTTTCAAGTTCCAAGAACATTCAGTATAACAGATACATACAATACAAAGGGACCTCTAAGGGGATTTTTCCTCAAAGTCTTAGAGTCCTAATACATTGGGCGATTCTTAGCCAGAATTAATGAGTGCCAATCGACAAAGCATGGTAATCGGTGCTTGTTTACATTTTTTTACATGAGCCGAGAATCAATGGTATGAGTATGAATGATGGTTACTACGATTGTTCGTACCTATAGAGTTGGCTGTATATTTCCCCATTCATATGTGGAGGTATATAGCTTACTAGTGAGTATTTCTGTGCTTGCCACAAAGTAATGATCAGTTACCCAGTTGCTTGTCTACTGACCATTACTTTTACACGTTCTGACAATGGGGCAGAAGCTGGTTTCCAATAATTTGGCTGTGGAAAATAGCCTTTATATGATTACATCATACTTACAATATGCATGCACACTTTTTGAGGAAAGGAAGTATATATATATATATATATATATATATATATATATATATATATATATATTTCATTTATTAGTAAAAGCAGTAAGTGAATTGCTACACATCCTTTATTCCCTCTTGTCTTACAGATCTCCGATGATAAAGCTTCCCAGTCCGGCTGGCCATGGTATCCTCTCCTTGATATCACCTGCTTTGTCCCTGAATGCAAATCTAGCAATCTGCAATATATTCTAAAGAAAAGCACTGTCATAGTGAAGCCGCTTTTGCACTGCCTTTACAGTGATGATAGATAGAGACGTACAACATCATCCTCCCACATTGTATTTGCATTCTCTAAATGATGGAACTGACAGCATGCTGGACAGATTTAGTTAAGTATAAACACATCCGTTATTTCTTCTATGTCGTATAGTGCACTTATGCGCCGTCCCAGATTCATAATAATCTGTTCTTTAATTTTTAATGAAAATAATACCCATGCAGGTTATGTTATTTAATCCATAGAATATCAATTCTTTTCAACTGAGAAGAAAGATAAAATCAGTTTAAATCAGTTTTCACACTCTGTCCATCTCGGAGACAGGGAAAAACACAGCACCGGGATTTCCATCTGCTTACTCTGCTGTTCTGGATTCCCTTGGCTTAATGCTTCATGTTGGCTCATTTGAGTTAGGATAATACGGTTACTTTGAAAAAACAAAAGACAGCTAATATGCCAACATAATCCAGAGAAGACAGTTCTGTTGGGCAGCCAGAGGAAGCTGGAACCGTTTCCTGCATGTGTAAATAAAACAACTCCCTGCCAAATGGACATAAATGTCTATTCATACAATCTAGTTATTATCGTATCTCATTAATGACATGTGGTATTGGACCAGCTGGGGCAAAATGGGTTAAAATGTTAAACTGGCAAAAGGTTTCCGAATGAAAAGTACTCTTTAATTAGTTCCCTTTCTTTATAACCCCATCCCACATCCATCAGAAACTAACAGATCAACAGGACCTTCAACTCTTATGCGCAGTGATTATGTTCCAGTTACCAGTTGCTGGAAAGGATATCTAATCTATCTAAAGGTATCTTTACATGGTCCAGCAGTCTGGTGCATAAGCGCCTGACAGCCCATCCAGCAACTATCGCTCCAGTGCATTTATGCAGGAGCGACAAGCAGCCAGAGAATGTAAATGGAGCTGCTGGAGATCTCTTCTGGTTGCTGGCCTCCAATCACTGCATACACGCAGTCACTCAGAGATTGAGCAATTCCTGTTTACACTGAGCAAGAAGCCACTCAGTAGTCATTCCGTTTCAGTAAACTGCAAATAAGGGAGATGGAACAATACCTCCACAGTGCCACCTATTGGAAGGCAGCTGCCTGCAAGTCAATGTTAGTGTAAAGAGTCTAACATTGACTTGCAGGAAGCTGCCTTGCAATAGGTGGCACTGTGGAGGTATTGTTCCATCTCCCTTATTTGAATTTTACCCAGAGGAGCATGAATGGCCTTATAAGTCTCCTCACTCACCTTCTAAGTGCTCTCCCTAAGGAGAAAAGATAGAGTTCCTGAACCACGTTTCAGTAAACGAAAACAGAATGACTAAAGGCCCATTTACACGAGCAGATAATCGCTCAAAGATCCCTCAATCGCTTTGAGCAATTATTTTGCTCAGAAAATAATTGGTATTCAAGTAGCTTCTCAGCTACTTAAATGTCAATTATGTATGTTAATGAAGCCTTCACTGGGCACAGCTAATAGCCCGAGGCTATTATCAGCACTCAGATCCTTTGTTCTCCACGGGAGGGGGGGGGGGGGGGAAATGATATCAGCACTCCCCCTGGAGAACAACTGATAAAACTGATCAAGCTCACTTGTTTTTAATGATCAGCGAAAAGAGCCCAAAATGCGGGTGTCCCACGCCCATTTACATGCACCGATTATCACTAAAACGATCGCCGATGAGTGAAGTTTTAGCGATAATCGTCCAGTGTAAATGGGCCTTAAGACTACTGAGCGTTTCATGAAGTTTTCAGCGGCCCAAGTACGGTTCCGAAACTGTCGACACATTCTACATAAAAAACTAAATAAATAAAGCTACAACTATGAAATTCAGGTCAGACATACAGAAATGCTATAAGCTTCGATATGATAAAAGCATTATTATTCTTAAAGTAGGTGAAATAGAAAAAGCCAAGCACTTATGAGCCCCTTCTCATGTATATAAAACAATTGCAGACTATGGGTTTTGAAAGTTTCTTTTTTAAACTACAGCTTTATTGTTTACTTTTTTATAAGATGGTATAATACAAGGCGGCCGATTTACTATTGAAAATTCAAGTTTTCTGCCACATATTGCGCCAGAAAACTGTTTTACATTGTCTGCGTACATTTATTATGTTAGACACTTTTTATGACTTGTCTGACAAATGGACATGGCTTGGTGGAAAAGGGGGCGAGGCATAAATGTGGCATTGTGCACCAAAAATTTGCCAAATTTTGGCACATCTGTCGTAAACTAAGCCGACTAATAAGTGGTATAAAGTTAGACTAGACAGTCTAAAAATATACTAGATTTATCATCTACCATGAAACACTGTGATAAATCTGACGCATTTACAGACAGTCTAATCTAGCTTTGCAATGTTTAACTATTAGATAGTATTAGTAAATCTTCACCATTGTACACAAGGCCTTTGGGTTCTTAATGGTATAGTAAATAACATTACTGTACATCGGTAATTAATTGAGCGCTACCAGTAGAAAATTAAAAATGACCTTATATTATAAAAATCTGAAAATCAACTTCTATGCTAAAAAAGCCCAGAGCGGAAAGTCGCTTACTGAGAGATGCTGATGACATGTTGTGTTCTTATTCTATCATTCCACATGCAGTACATACCCATAGATGACAACCATGATTTAAGCCAGGAGTACAAGTATATGAGATGGAGCCCAAAGTAAAGCCATGCATAGTAAACTACTTACATAATACAATATACCATCATAATGTTAAAGTATTTAGCATATACAGCTAAAAGTACTTATAAAGGCATGTTCATAATTGAAGATAATTTAGGTTATACAATGTAACTATATGGGCTCTATCAAGAAACAATATACATTTGTATATTCAACACTGGAAATCATAGGCTCTAGGATCCCAAATAGAAGAAAATCTTAAAAAAGCAACTAGCATATAGCAGATGATACTTATTTGAGTGCCATATTCAAACCCCTAACTGCAATGCCTAGTAACAATTGTGCATATAAAAATGCAGGGGCATAGCTAAAGTTGCATGGGTCCAAGTGCAAAAGTTCAGCTTGGGTGCCCAGTTTGCAGCTTCTCTGCATGGCTAACAACTGTAGCCTGCCCCCAAAAATGCCCACATACATTTTATACATCAGGCAGTGTATCTTAAGAGAACATTTTGAACAGGACTGGTGAATGATGGGAGTTGAATTCCCCTTGCAAGTTACCGTCTGTAAGCCTTTCACTGTCTCGTCACACCGCAGTGAAGCAGTGGGGACAATTTGGAGTTTGAGGGTCATCCAATGTAAACATTCAATGGCCAATGAGCCCTGGAGCAGGTATAGCATGTACAGCAGGGTTATGAGGAGGGCACATTACACACTGAGGGTTTTCCAACAGACAACAGCTCAGGGGCCTTCTGCAGTCACGGGAAAAAGGTAGCATGTTGTCTGTCATTTGTAAGTTCATATGAGTCTTCCACACTTGGAAGTGCAATCTATGGAAAGCTTGTATGTCATTGTTTATTATAGTCACTCCAAGTCATGAATTTTAAGGGGGGATAAAATATCTACAATGCATCTGGAGCAAAGCCCAGCAAGGATAGTGGTAAGGGGGGCCTTAGCCCCCCCTATCTTTTGGCCGGGGTTGCAGTTGCGACCCATGCAACCCTTATTGCTACTCCACTGTTGAAATGTGTTAATTATTTAGCAATACAAACGTGGAAAATGAGTAATAATTTCAACAGTGGAGTCTGCTTTTACCAGGCAAATGTGGGTAGTGTACTCTTGAGTCTATAGGTTGCCTGAAGTATTTGTTATCGGGAAACTAAAAGTTGCCAATAAAGCAGTATAACTATGTTTTAGGACACGTGAAAAGGCAGTAGATGCAAAATAAAGGTTACACTCCATGTGGAGGTGATTAAAAATATAATTTTTCTATCTAGATACAATAGATTTCAAATATTTCTTAGAGGAGTTGTCAGTGGTATTAGTAAAGCGTTTATTTGAAATTGCTTACTTCATAGGTAACGTGGGGCAAATTAGGATCGTTTTGACAGAACATTTTTTTGAAGGACTGATGTTTAAATTATATCCCATAATACAAAATAGTAGGTGAAAAAACACACATTTTTAATAAATCCCAACACATTAAATGGAATTCAGCCAAATAATATTTAAAAGTATTGATGATATGGTAACCTAATTGCACTGTTGACTCAAAAATCAGAGCCTCTAAAGTCCTATGTGCATTATTTTACATCTGGAAACATTGAACTGCAGTTTCCATAGTTTTGGCCATTTATCCAGCAGAAGCTAAATCAGATTGGGGGACATTAATGAAACTGTCTAAAAGAAAACTGTACATGTTGCTCATAGCAACCAATCGCAGCACAGTGTTTTTGAATAATGAAAGCTGTGTTGGTATTAGTTGCTATGGGCAACAGGCACTTCTGTTTTAGAAAGTTTTCATAAGTATGCCCTGCAGTTTGTAAATCATATATTACTAGACTAATGCTGTGTTTTCCATGGGTTACGCACATGGGTAATTCTCCTTTTGGACCGAGAGTTTGAGAAAGAAAGATCTCAGCATGTCCAGTTTACAAGAATCACCCATTATTTTCTATGGATGCATGAAAACATCGCACTCCTGTGCCATTCGATTTGCATGCAAGTAGGACGTGATTTTTTTCCCTTTTAACTATTGGAACAACATGTGAAAAACCTGCATGTAATTGCAGGTACACAATGCAACGCAATGCTTTTTTTTAAACAAAAGGCATTTGTGAAAAATCACAGGTCTACAAGTGCAATATTGTTCCGAGCTAGAACTAAGACAATAACTGGTGGGTGGCAAATTTTACAAGGGGGAAGGGAGGGGGATTGCTTTTTGATATTTTTATATTCTTATTTGCTGCTTTTTCTTTCTATATAGTATGCTGGTATTTTGTTACATCAGGGCCTTTTTATCTTGAGAAATATAGTGAATTCTTCTAGTTTGTTCTAGAAAGCAGTCAACACTGTGCTGACACAAACACTCCTGGCCAATGCTTATTTTGAACGTATGGTGGATTACAATGTCCAATATAAAGACAAAACCTCCCGAAATGTAAAACCAAAAAACATCTCATATCTATCTATCTATCTATCTATCTATCTATCTATCTATCTATCTATCTATCTATCTATCTATCTCATATCTATCTATCTCATATCTATCCATCTATCTCATATCTATCTATCTATCTCATATCTATCTATCTATCTATCTATCTATCTATCTATCTCATTACTATCTATCTATCCGTCACATATCTAATCTATTTATATAACTCATATCTATCTGTCTATCTATCTGATAGCTATCTATATAATATCTATCTATCTCATTACCATCTATCCATCTATCTATCTATCTCATATCTATCTATCTATCTATCTCATATCTATCTATCTCATATCTATCTATCTATCTATCTGATATCTATCTATCTCATATCTGTCTATCTATCTATCTATCTATCTATCTCATATCTATCTATCTCATATCTATCTATCTATCTGATATCTATCTATCTCATATCTGTCTATCTATCTATCTATCTATCCATCTATCTATCTATCTCATATCTATCTATCTATCTATCTATCTATCTCATATCTATCTATCTATCTGATATCTATCTATCTCATATCTGTCTATCTATCTATCTATCTATCTATCTATCTATCTATCTATCTATCTCATATCTATCTATCTCATTACTATCTATCTGTCACATATCTAATTTATCTATCTCCTATCTATGTAATTATCTATCTATCTATCTCATTACTATCTATCTATCTGTCACATATCTAATCTATCTATCTCATATCTATCTATCTTATATCTATATATATATATCTGATATCTATCTATCTATCTGATATCTATCTATATAATATCTATCTCATTACTATCTATCCATCTATCTCATATCTATCTATCTCATATCTATCTATCTATCTATCTATCTATCTGATATCTATCTATCTATCTATCTATCTATCTCTCTATCTATCTATCTATCTATCTATCTATCTATCTATCTCATTACTATCTATCTATCTGTCACATATCTAATCTATCTATCTATCTTATATCTATCTATATATCTCATCTATCTATCTGATATCTATCTATATAATATCTATCTATCTCATATCTATCTATCTATCTATCTATCTATCTATCTATCTATCCATGTAATGAATATTTTAGTGTCAAAGATCCAACTTGTAGCTTTAAGTGAAATTTAGCTCTGTAAAACCATTCTGTGTTGACCTCACACCAAAGTCATAAAGTGCTAGCGTGTCCGAGCACACACAACGTTCCTATTAATTACCGCTGTGAAACGTTGACTTAAACCAAAGCAAGTGAATTAAGATAAGTAAATTCACTGATCACTCCACAGGATCGGTCTTAGTTTTTCTCCCCTGTCAGAGTGAGATTATTAAGGACACTGCTTCTTCCAGGCTGCTTTGATAAATATTCACTCAGGCACCTCACACAGAATTTGATCCTGTTTTCAGGGCAAGCAGCATTGCTGTGAACTGTAGGTATTCATTATAAGGTAATCAATTTAAGCCCCTTGAATTTTGGAAAGCATGTTTTTCTTATCTCGAGCAGTTTGAGAGGAGATGGATCATTTGCTGTGTGGGTAGCAGAAGTGTGAAAGTGTTTCTAACCCTCTGCTTTATTTAAACCTGCACTTCCAAGCAGGACAGATGTAATATGCTGAGGTTCAAAAAACATGATGGATGTCTTTTTGTAACATTTTCAATGTTTACCATCCAGGCTTTTGCAAATACTGGAACCTGTAAATCATTACAAATAGCCTGATGGCAAATGTGTTGGAATTATTTACACAAGGTGCCGCAGATTAAGCCAATTCGATATTTTTTTTTAAAAGAAGCATTTTCAAAAATACTATTGTGAAGTTAAATATTTTTGAGAAAGAAAAGTATTAGAGGAGTAATATTATTTTAGGCTAACCAGAAAAAATATATTTGCAAGCTTTCAGAGCAGAGAGACCCCTTCATCATTTAAGTTAACAAAAGCTATTCTAGCTGTATATCAAAAATATCATTAATATGCAAATGTTTGCAAATCAAATTAAATGTTTTTTATTTACTTCCTCAGAGGTTGAACCTTTGTTATCACTTTCAGTAAATTATTCTTTATATAGTAATTATGGCGGTTTTAGTCTTAACTCGGTTGTTTAAACATACCAAAGCACTAATTGTGCGGTAAGTTTGTGGTCTTCAACATTTTGAAATTCAATTCCAGGCAACTTCTAGGACTTTGAGGTTCTATATCTGAAAAGGAGTCTGTAGGGACATCATGCATACATAGAACTACATACATAAAGCTGGGTGCATGCAATGTATGCATGTTGTCCATATAGACTACAGTTCGCCCTATCACTGAGATCCACACAATTTCCCAATTATTTATTATAATTAAAAAAAGTTAAGACAAAAGTAAATGTAACACAGTAGGTGTAGGCCAACTGTGCCACTGAATGATTTGACTTTTGGCTACTCCCGAAGGCAGCACCATGGGGTAACCTGTTTTCTACACTTTTGCCCCTCCAAGCGGTATCTGGTTTTTGCTGCATATACCCCCAGGCTGTGGCCCCAAGATTAGTATTGATGCAGTGGCAGGTGATATGGACAGATACGAGGCACCATAGTGTGGTGCCAGAGGGAGAGTCAGAGACATAGTTGATACACAAGCCAAGGTCAAGAAGAGGCAGAGTTCTTGCATAAATGGAGAGATAGCCATTGAGTCAGGGTAGGTGGCAATCAGATAAATCCTGGTCAAGGAACTGGTCAAAACTGTGAGTCAATCATGAAATTACTGCACCTTTGCAGAACCTTATGGAACCTATAGACCAGGCACCCTCTAATTGTGGATATTGTCTTAAATAACCCAAGATACACTTAGATTGGTTGACAGCAGGAAAGCTGCGTGCATCTGCTGCCCACAGAGATGATACAGGATACGCTAGTTGTAGCCGGTGTGTGGAGAAGATGAGCAGAGGCACCGCCAACCATGACCAGCAGCCATGACCATAATAATTATGGAAAGAAAAGATCCAAGGCAAATTCAGTTAATTTTGATAACTGTAAACTTGCACACAATGACCCCTTTATACACAACAATCGTTGCAAAGGATCTTGTGGCCCTTTCCCTCATTTTGATACTCTCAGCAGAAAGAATATCTTTTCATTTTGGCCTAGAGACGTATGTCACAATAGGTGATCACTTGGCAGCAATAGTTGCTGATCCTCTCACGAAAAAATGATGGCAGCCCAATGGATGAAACTTAACAAGACACGACAGTCTTCATGTTTAATGTTTTGGGATAAAATAGTTCTATATTATATTTTGTGTTAACTGAGCAATCTCCTTTTTTCTTCCTGCAGAGCATCAAGATAGTTTCAAGATTCTGAGCTGAACTTGCATCATCCTCTACACTTTTGTTCTATTAAGTAACAGTATATTCACTTGTCAACCTGCTGTAGTAACATAATAAAGTTGAAATTAGTCTGTATAGTTTAAGCTATTTTCCTTCAATGTTTATCCAGAGGAAGGCAAAAATCTCTATAAAGGTTGAAGTCAATTTTATCCATCTTATGGGAAGAATTCCTCTATTTTTCCAAATCTGACAGTTAGAATATGTAATATCGCCGAGTCATTAAGCCATCTCCAGAAATCTAATTCATATGACTTAAATTATTATTCATTTCAAGAAAGAAATCCAGGTTCCTCTTCAACCCTTAGGCCTTAGTCAGACGGGCGTTTTTTCGCGCGATTTGCAGATCGCATGACGAATGCGCATCCGCAAATCGCGTGACCGGTGCCCGAAAATCGCCCGAAAATCTGCTCCTAGCCGCGTTTCATTAGAAACGGGCCGGAGCTGTCCAGCGCATTGCATTCAATGGAGCCGGCAAAACAGCGCTGAGCCAATCAGGGGGCAGGTCTGAGTCACACCCCCTTCACACCCACTGCAGGCTGGCCGCGCGGAACTCCGGCTGCCGGGAGCAGGTGAGTATATATATTTTTTTTATTTTTACACTTTTCTGGATAAATGGCAGGGAAGGGCTTATATATTTAAGCCCTTCCCGACAATTCATCCCGCGCACACTGGCAGCCCATTGCTTTAAATGGAGCCGGATGTATTGCCGACTCCATTGAATTCAATGGGCAAACATCGTTCTTCTCTGCCACAGCTGTTACAGCTGTGGCAGAGAAGAATGATTTGTCTTCTATTTGTGCTCAATGGGGACGGCGCTGCTGCCGCCGGCCCCATTGAGCGCATATAGAGAAGAGAACAGGAATCGCAGATAGGTGCGATCTGCGATTTCTGTTCTATAATTTATCGGACGAGCGCATAAAAAGCGCTCATGTGTCCGATACCATTGCAAAGCAATGGTTTTAAAAAATCGCCGGACGCATGCGCATGCGCAAATCGCGCGTAAAAAACGCCCGTCTAAGGCCTTACAGTAAAAATGCCACAATGGCAGCTGGACTTAGTAACACATGAGTAATACATACCTGCTTTTTAAAGTAACTATTTTTACCTAAACATGGAAGTATATACTTATTCAATGCTTTATAGCAGGGGTCCCCAACCACCGGGCCGCGGACCGGGGCCGGGCCGTTGGGTGGTTAGCGCCGATCCGCGGCACCGCCGGGAACTTTTGCTCTAAACACAAGGCCCGCGGCCCGAATCCGACCCGCTGCCTTGTGCTATGAGGCCCGCGGCGTGCCGACGCCGCTGACCACTGAAGCGATTACCAGCGGGGGCGCCGCAGCTCCCCGCTGGTAATCGCGCTGTTCCCGGCTCACACACTTACGTCTGTGCAGCCAGATTCCCCTCCCCGAGTCCCCTGCTCATTAGTTCCGCAGGAGAGGACTCGGGGAGAAAGCGTTCCGGGCTGCACACTGACGTCCGGGCAAGCAGAGAGAGAGCGTCAGCAGGGAGGAGGTAAGTATATGGGTTGGGGGGGCTGCCGATTACTGGGGGGGGCTGCATATTACTGGGGGGGGGGGGGTGGAGGCTACTTATTACAGGGGAAGGGGCTGCCTATTACTAGGGGGGTAGGGCTGGTTATTACTGGGGGGTGGGGGCTAGTTATTACAGGGGAAGGGGCTGCCTATTACTGGGGGGGCTGGTTATTACTGGGGCGGTGGGCGTTACTTACTACTGGGGGGGCTGCTTATTACTGGGGGGGACCTGCTTATTACAGGGGAAGGGGCTGCTTATTACTGGGGGGCTGGTTATCACTGGGGTGGGTACTTATTACAGGGGAAGGGGCTGCCTATTACTGGGGGGGCTGTCTATTACGGGGGGTCTGCTTATTTCGGGGGGGGGCTGGTTATTACTGGGGGGGTGGAGGCTACTTACTACTGGGGGGGCTGCTTATTACTGGGGGGGGGGCTACTTATTACAGGAGAAGGGGCTGCCTATTACTGGGGGGGCTGCCTATTATGGGGGGGCTGGTTAATATTGGGGGGTGGGGGCTACTTACTACTGGGGGGCTGCCTATTACTGGGGGGGGGACCTGCTTATTACTGGGGGGGTTGCTTACTGGGGAGGCTGCTTATTACTGGGGGGTGGGGGGGCTACTTATTACAGGGGAAGGGGCTGCCTATTACTGGGGGGCTGGTTATTACTGGGGGGGTGGGGGCTACTTATTACAGGGGAAGGGGCTGCCTATCACTGGGGGGGGCTGCTTATTACTGGCTGGGGGGACCTGCTTACTGGGGGGGGCTGTTTATTACTGGGGGGGCTGCCTATTACTGGGGGGATTGCTTACTGGGGGGGCTGCTTATTACTGGGGGGGCTGCCTATTACTGGGGGGGAGGGCTGCCTATTACTTGGGGGAGGCGGGGCTGTCTATTACCTAGGGGGGGCACTGCCTATTACTGGGGGGGACCTGCTTATTACTGGGGGGCTGCTTATTACTGGGGTGGGGGCTACTTATTACAGGGGGAGAGGCTGCTAATTACTGAGGGATGGGGGCTGTCTATTACTGGGGGGGGAGATAAATTATATGCTGCCCTATGTGTGTGCTGGGGGGGGATAGATTATATACTGCCCTATGTGTGTACTGCCAGGGCATTCTAAATGTCATAATTAAATAAGAATGCACTAAACTCCAACCCCCTTCATAACCCCGCCCCCTATAACCAAAGCCCCGGCCATGTCCCGCCCAACCCTGCCGGGCCTTGTAAAAATAGTCTTGCTTGAAGCCGGTCCCTGGTGCCAAAAAGGTTGGGGACCGCTGCTTTATAGGACACAAATATTCTTATTGGTTTTGCATTATATGTAGTGTCATGATCAACAGGTTCATTGCTTTTACAAACTGTCAAAAGGCATTTAAAGGGCCACTCTGGCAAAAATGCGCAAAGGCTAAAAAACTGGTGTCTCCAATGGAGGTTACAAAACCGTAGGATAAAATATTCAACTTCTCTTTTATTAAATAAATCGAAAACCAGCAGATGCATTTTTCGGGGTGAACCCTTTAATCAGTCAAGCTGGATAAAATATCATTCTTGGGGCTGAGGGATGTGGAACCAAAAGTGCTGGTGGTATCAGGAGCATCTATAGCTGGAAAAGTTGCAACTGTGTCTAGATATTGGCCTGGGCCTTAGGCTCTTGACATTATTGGATTTGCTCCACCCCTTCTATTTCTCCTTCCATTCTGGCAAAAACACATTTTTCCATCACTGCACCCTTCACCTAATTCTCTATCACACTTTGGACATCTATGTAAATTGCAGACACTTCCATGCAATGCAGCCTCCTGTCTGATGTTCATCAGGTGCCCTCTTGATACTTATCTTCACTATACTAGCTTTCCCATGATGCATCAGCACATAATCACATGATCAGCTAGAGCCAGTACCTCTCTGCCTATAGGGAAGGCGGTGTGATTATCACTTTTCTGTATATTCACTTAAATAAGCTGCAGACCTATAAGCATACACAGAAAAATGACCTGCGTTCCCTTTCATTATAACTGAGTGCCTGGAACTATGCGATCATCTTCAGTAACTCTAATAGTTTAGGAGTAAATGCAGAACTTGTATGCTACAATCTATCAGTTCATCATACAGGTATCATGCTCAATGAAAAACTGACTCATTGAGAGAACATAAAGCCAAGTAATTCTCAAGTGATCCCAATGAGATCACATGACCCAGGAGGAGGAGAACTCCGGCAAATTTCAGATAGAAAGGAATAACCAAGGTAATGCTAACTGATTTGTACTGGGGAACTTGTTGTATAATGAATGAGAAAAAAAATCATCATAATGGCCCTTTAGGATCATCAGATGTTAATTTAAGAATAGCAGGAATTAGGGTTGGAACTTCAGTGATAGAGTACAAGTTACTAAACAGAAATATAGGGAGATCCAAATATATGATACTGTACCACTTATCCTGTGGGGTGGTGTATATGTCAAGAATATACTCAGCCCCATTTGTAGTCATAGATCATCAGTCACTCTTATCTAACTTAAAAATAATAATTGTTAAATAGATATCTGTGTTTGCATTTGTAAAATACCTTTTGCATACTATTGGGTAGGACTAAGCTTCATTAGTGAACTAGTTTTGAACCAGACTCTAATGTATCCTAAATAGGAAGTTATTATGGTCACCAGTAAATAAAGGTTGAGTCGATGAAACATATTATAGATACTAATAGTAATGTTAACCCTTTGCAATCCAATTTTGGATTCAGGATTTCCTAGGGGGTTTTCTCTTTCTGCCATTATACAATGGCACCATCTGCTGGCTAGAACCAGTACTTCGGTATGGGGCATTTTGGAGAGGCCCCCGACAACAGAGCGGCCAGTAATATACAGTAAGAATATCCTGCTGGACGTCATATGACATCGGAGCTGTACAGCCTTCAATCAGAATGTCTGAAGACGCCAGACAGTGGATTGGAAAGGGTTAATCTACAATGAGCATCATTTACAAACTGGAATCCCATTGTGCTCCCGATCTTGGATGCATGTAAAGAATTAGATATTGTTACAGTCATTCGGGCCTGCTGCAGTTTATCCAAACAGGCAGATATGGCAAAGTTCCTGATCATCAATAGATGCCACAGGCCTTTTTTGTGGTTATTTATTCTAACATCATTTGGTTTAGTCTTTTATGTGATCTTTGCCTTTTTTGTACCTTGTGGGATTTTTTTTTGTGTCCTTATTTTTTATCACTGGAAAAAAATGAAATACATTCCTCTAGAGCCTCCTTCTCGTCTATGAAAGAGTTAAATCTACTTACCAGTAATTCTCCAAATGGAGGAATGTGTGATTATTGTGAGCTCAGTAAGTGCCCTTTGCCCATTTATAATAAGTGTAGTGTCTTTCTGAAAGCATCTGCCATGGCCTTCAGTGTGCGTATTGTGCAATGTTCCTCTCTCAGCTGAGGTTCAATTCACTCAAATGGCTGGCTCCACTCTATTCTTTAGAAATGGCACTTGACTTGCAATTAAGCTCAGCACAACACAATACAAATGGGTTGCTGATGGCACACACTTAGTGTTCATTCACTGATTGCCTTCTACGGGCTGCCTTTCTTTTTACACAGTCCTGTAAGGCTGTGTGATATCTGTAACATGTTACTACCTGGGGGGAAAAGAAGACCAATGTAATCTCGGGTGACATTGGGTGTATGATGTTTGGAACATGGCGGTTAGCATTCAGAATATCTTTGTTGCAATTAAGTGGTAAACAATAGCATGCATTTCGTATATCTCAGCATGCTAGAAATAGAAATACTGGTAAATAGGGTGGGTAAATCTAGAATAATTTGGAGCAGTACTCAGCTGTCAAAATGTCAAAATGGGTGTTCTAAAGCTGTAGAAAGATGTATGACTGGATTTTAATAAAAGGCATGACAGATCTGTAATTCTTACTGATACCCTATGGCTTACATTTTCACCTGATAATGAACTTGTGAAAAGCTGGAACAGGGTTTTTAGAATCCCTAAGTGGGGAAAGCTAAATGAGATGACGTGAGAGAGTTCCCTTTAGACTTGACTCCCCAAACTGAAGTAGAAGGAGCTAATTCGGGGAAACACTCAACCAGTTTACCACTTTAGGGGAGTCCAAAATTGTATCCACTATAACCTAAACAGATCTTGCCCTGATAATAGACTCTATAAAAGGAGGTCAAGACACATTTTAAACTGCTTAGGATCCCCATACAAAAAAACCATAAGAACCTGTAGATGGCAAAATGCTTCGATATAAAAAAAAACTACTTTACTTTGCCCGGTGTGCTACTTTCTAGAACTTGCTTCTATGTGTAGGAATCACAAGAACTGTACAATTGCCTTTATTCTTTAGATCTATGAAACTTGTGTTGCATTGAGTGACCAATTGAGTGTCAAATCTGTTCAGAAAGTAAGCTACTCCATTGACCTCTTCAGTATAGAGCCCATCATTGGGTCTTTATATCTTTGTGGAGTTGATAGGGAGGTGCTTGTAGGCTCCCTAAGTACTAATCAAGTGTCTGACTTCTGCTTTCACCATTGATAATAGCTTATTATAAGTAAGAGTCTCACAGTTTCTTAATTATAGACAAACTGAATTCACTCTTAATCAAAGAACAACCTTTCACGTAGAAGTCCTTGCTACAGTCAAACATACTCTCATGTTGCACATTTCTTGCAAGGCATCAATTTCTAATGTCCCCTATTCTCATAAATGCAGATATTACAGATGTTGTTTAAGACAGGTACAAATTAAGCATTAAGTGAAAGAGTTTACCATGCAATTAACAAGACCCACACAAGTATACTGTAGATAAAATGACATTCATTTACACATACCCCTGTCCCCATCCTTCAATAACATTGAACAAAACTTTGAAATACCACAGTTTGCAAATTAAGACCTTTAAAATAATTGAATGGCTTCAGTAGCAATGGGATTATTAAGATAATGTGATGTTTAAGACGGGCTTTTGTTTTGCTTCTCAAAGGAGTTACTTGCATTTTTGCTGAGCTCATTCCACAGGGGACCTCCTAGCGAGAGATCAGTTATGACTTTTATTAAAGTCAGCCGGGCCCAATACCTGGATGTTTGAAAGCCTAGAGGAATTTCTTTTTCTGTAGCTCTGATTGAAGTTTAATGGAAACTAGACAAAGGAAACGCTCTTAACCTGCTCACCCACCTCTTCCAGTGTAGAAGTGTACTGGGGACATGTTTCTGTCCTTAGAGACTAAATCAAAACTGATGGCTTTTTCCATCATCTCAATACCTCGTGGAGAGAAAAATCTGGAGGGATTAATGACTGAGAGAAAATCCTCACCCTCAAGAGGCCAAGTTTCTGTATGAATTCACCTTTCCCCTGCCCAGATCATCCTCATAATATACTGTACGTGGAAACAAAGCTATTTATTCAGCAGCTTTACTTGATTCAGATAAACAAATAGTTGACAATGTCTCCACGGGAACTTATTAAATATAATATTATTAAAAGAATTTTTGAATATTTTTGGAATGATGCAGGTTAAGTTTCTTTAAACGGATTTTTTAAACAAAGAGCAGAAATGAAATTTCCCTTGTAGTACAGAAATATAATATCTTGTTTCAGTTTCTGTAGCAATGTTATGCTTGTTGAGTAAGATCGAAAAGGTATTTTCTGCCATGTATCAAAAAATATTCTATATTATTCATATTGCAAACAAACGCAGAGGTATAATAAGGAAGAATTGATCACGGTAGCTACATAAGCATCTGCTATGGTAAGTAGCCTATGGGCAAGAGCAGTCTGGAAAACGCTCAGATATAGTAATGGATCCCTAAAATTTCTCCACGTTATATCCACACAGTTTTTTATGCACTTTGAATTGGATAAAAGAGTGCTTGTCTATTGTCTATGACTTTGGATAGCCTGGACACAGGCTGAGAGGCAGTATTGTCATTTGTTTGCACTATTGTTTGGTTTGGTTATAATACCACATGTGGATTAATACATTGAGATCCCCTAAATGGAAATCACATTCCCAATATTGGATCAAAGATGTGTTTTTTATCAATACAGAACAGCTTATACATGCTGCTAAACAGTGCTCCATCTTTAAAAACGAACCCCAAAATTAGCAGAGAAGTAGCACATATATCTGATGTCACTGAATGATCGAAGCTTATTTTTTATATTCCATAATGTCAGTCATATTGGGAAAATGACTATGATGTCATCATGGACAAAATTGAGGACATCACATGATGCTATTATGACATCACAGCCAGAGCAGTCTAAATAGTTTTTCCTGCCTATAGTAAAGTGACTTTGGTCACATAGGTTGATTCTCACTAGAATAGATGAAGACAAACTGGCAAATATTGCTGAAGCAATTTGTAGTGATAACGTGAAAAATAGAATGTGTTCAAATCTTAACTCCTAGACAGGTAATTTCTCGTAGAGTTGTATTCATGACCATTTTGCAACTTCTCTGCAAAAAAAACAGCCTCTGGATGATCTCAAGGCATTCCAGGAGTCGCCAACGGCAAAATAAAAAGATAACCAACAGACCATTGAGTTTCCACAGCAAGTGAAAAAGAAAATGTGCCAAGTGGAGAAAAAGCTGAGAGATGATAATGTTCTGCTCATAAATAGTGATGAGAAATTAGTGGAATAATGGATTTGTGTTGATTTGCTGAAAATCATTATGAATCAGGATAGTTGATTCTGACTCCCAGTCAAAGCCACCAATTTGCATGGGAATACAGCCACACATCTGGGAAACACTGTGCTCTTTCCAAAAAGTGGTCAAAATAGTATACGGGTCAGTTGTAGCAAACGGGTGTCACTGAAAGTAAAAGAAGTTTAAGATGGGGTCTCCTAGATCAAAAATTATGCCAAAGAAGACAGCAGGTATGCTGGTTGCTTTAAAAGCAATGTCATAAATTTTACAAGGAGAAATTCTACAAGATGAACACTCAAGCACGGACCTACTCCAAGGAACAGCTGTACAGCTACCAAATATTTCTCTATGCAAGACAGCTGGTGTGCTGCTTGTTTTAAAAGCAATGTCATAAATTTTACAAGGACAATTTCAGCCAACTATGAGCTTTCTACTCCTTCTCTTCTTCCAAGAAAAGCAGCAGAGTTACCAAATATTATGCCAAAGAAGACAACAGATGTGGTGTTTGTCACCAATTGGTGGTGATGTCACAAATTTTGCAAAGGACAAATTCTACCAGGTGAACAGAACAGCTAAGAATGTGCCTTCTTCAAGGAAAAGCTGTACAGCTATATCTGTTTCTTCTACTTTTCATTTTGGGAGGAGGAAACATGGCAGAAGCAGGAGATCAACACCACTGCCACCACCACCAGTAGCAACAGCACCCCGAGGGCAGAGTCCGCTTTTTGTGGAAACATGAGAGCTGTAACTCCATATTTCTGTATTGATATATTTTTCATTTGGAAAAGGAGTAGGAGAATGAAACTTGGCAGAAGCAGGGGAAGAGGAGTAGCAGCAGTACCCCCAGCAACAGCATTCTGAGTTCACAGTGTAGTCTTTGATATAAATCCAGGCTCAGTCATATGTGATTAAAAATTGCCAGAGTGCTAACTAATTAATGGAATCTGTGATGGGCGTGCAGAAGTCAGGTGAAATCCATGTCTAGTTCATTTTTATAGACGTCAGGTTATCCACATTGTCTGTGGACAGACATATGCGTTTGTCAGTTATCACAACCCATGTTTTAGAACAGCCTTTTTGATAGCACACTGGCAGCAGGGCAGGCAAGCACCTCTAAAGCATGTTGTGCAAGCTCTGACCACTCTTCCAGCTTAGACAACCAGAAGTCAAGGGGGCCAACTCCATGTCTGAGTACATCAACGCAGGAGCTGACATACTGTTGGACTATCATGGGTAGGTGCTGCTTATGACTGACAGTCCTTCCCTGCACTTTGCTGTAGGCTGTAACAATCTGAAAAAAACTACGCCACATCTCTGTTGTGTATTCCCCTGCCACCAGTGGTGGTGCTGCTAGTCCTTCTTGCTTGTCTTCCATGAGCCACAGAGCTGCGATCTGTTGTGGATAAATCTCCCTGGCCATGGGGAAATTCTCCGCTCAAGCTGCTTAAAGTCTGTCCTGATACTGCTACATTTTTAAATCCCTCTTCCCTGTCAGAATGAGATTTGTCATTTTGACCTTGTAGCGGGGATCAAGGAGGGTGGCCACCTAGTAATGATCTGGTGTTTTGATGTGGGCTAAGCGGCGGAGAGATGAGCGGCGGAGAGATGAGTAAAGATTTTTTTTGTTTTTTTAACCAGCTAGGGATGATTTTCAGGAAAGGGCTTATATTTCAAGCCCTTCCCTGAAAATCATGCTGCGGGGGTTGCCACAAAACCACTGCTTTCAATTGGGCCGGCAACAGCGCTGACCCCATTGAAAGCAATGGGATAGCATCCTGGACTTCTGCCACAGCTGTCACAGCTGTGGCAGAAGTCTGTGATATACTCCCTATGTTTTCAATGGGGCTAGTGCTGCTGCCGCTGGCCCCATTGAAAACGCTGGCAATATCACAGATTTCTTCCTTGCGAATCGAAGCTCTGCTGAAACATTGCAAATGAGTATGAAACCATTAAAAATCATTGGTTTCATAATCATCGCTGTCGCATCGCAGGGAAAAAAATCGCAAGTGGGTGTCCACCCTAAAAGAGAAATAAAAAAAAACAAACCTCAAAATGTCATCATATGGTTGTGCTGATTGCACAGCAGTCATTGTAAGACTCAAAAAGTCACTAGGAGGTCCATAGAAATAATAAATTTTACTTTATTACCGTGTCTCCCGGAAAATAAGACAGGGTCTTATATTAATTTTCCCCCCAAAAGAGGCACTAATGCTTATTTTCAGAGATTGTCTTAATTTACTAACCCAGCAGACTCAGTCCAGCCCCTTCCCACTGCTTTCTAGAGCTCGGGCGTAGTTCCTGTAGTCCTCATCCGCACACACAGGCTCACTTCCTGGTTACGGGATTCACATTTTGTGCCTCCACTACGCGATGGCTGTGATTGGTTCTTTAAGTGCTGCACTGATTGCCATCTTGTCATCTAGGCGGGATTTATGAATTGGCTGAGTTGTGGCCGAGGATTGTGCAAACCATGTGGGGCTCTGGAAAGCAGTGGGAAAGACCTGGATCGAACCTGTTGGGTAAGTGACCTGGCTGACCTGGAAAAGCGCAGTAAAAATGCAGCAATTGCATCTTAACTGCCCTTTTCCTATACTCATTGCATTCCTATAGACTTTTTTTTAAACTGTAGCTAGGGCTTACTTTTTAGGGTAGGGTTTATAGTTCAAGCCCCCCCCCCCCCCCCAATCCAGAAAAATCATGCTGGAGCTTATTTTGGGGGTATGTCTTATTTTCAGGGGAAATTGTATATAAACATACACCCTGCACCAGGGTGAGGTGAAAGCATGTTGCATGTTCATATGATAAAGCCAAATTTTTTTGATTATTTCCATGGGTCTCTTAATCCCTCTTTAATGCCTTCAGTGGCAATTTTGCCAGCAGCACTACCAAGTGATGACTTTTTGAGTTATTTTGCTATACATCCAACCAGTTTTTGATGTCACAGGATCTCCCGGCTTTCATCATGGCTGTCTGGTTGTGGCTTCCACTGGCTGACCAGCTGATTGCCTGCCCCAGGGGCTGCAGTCTAGAAGGGGTTGTCTGTAAGATGACCTGTATAATTTTGAAGCTAAAGTTTATGTTAAGTTTTGATACTTATGGAAGAGGCTGCCTGAAACAAAGAGCTACATAAAATAACTAAGGGCTTTGGTTTATATCACTGTGGTAAGGATATGCCTTACGCACAACCTCAGCCACATCTATGCTATATTTGACATATGGATATTAGAGAATGCTTTTAAAGAAGAAAAAAAATGGTACAAAAATGGAGAATGCCTTGAGGAATTAAAATGCTGAGGACACAGCAAGTCTCGCACTGAACTGATTAGTGGAAGAATGGCAATGTTAGAACTCTAAAATCATATACAAAAGAAAAAAGCTTAAAAAGTGGGATGTTAATTCAGCTACAATGTAGCAACATCCGAAGTGAAAAAGAAATAAATAAGACGTTCTTAGGACTAAGAACTCTGTTGGTCATTAACAAAATATCTTAAAAATCTATCTATCTATAGGTCTGTCTGTCGTAACTATTTTCAA
This sequence comes from Eleutherodactylus coqui, assembly GCF_035609145.1. Classification (NCBI taxonomy): domain Eukaryota; kingdom Metazoa; phylum Chordata; class Amphibia; order Anura; family Eleutherodactylidae; genus Eleutherodactylus; species Eleutherodactylus coqui. Next base: position 302,326,780 of record NC_089837.1, read on the forward strand.
TATCTATGATGTATATGTCATAAGCCAATTTTATGATGATGTTCTGAGCTCTAAAAAAGGTATATTTACATATTATTAACTTTCTTATCATTTATGTTCCATACAGGAAAACCTTGATAATCTGTAACTCTACAAGGACTTTATTACTAGGAATGACAAATCTCTCTACTCAACTGTTTCATTTCATCATTCGTCTGAACCTTCTCCGATCCAAGGCCGATAGGAAACTCACAATCTACTCTGTTTAATAATATGCATGTCCTAACCAGTATCAAATCCCATCTGCAAAGTAAGAAGATTGCATGACAGACACAGATACAATCTGACGTCCTGGAGGACGTGATTTATTAATGGCCACCTCACTGGTGGAGAACATGGCAGGAAGCTAGAGCAGAAATGGTGATGATGTATTGGGCTGGAATGTTAGAGAACAAGTGTTGCCTGCATTAATTCTAAAGTTTGTTGCTGATAGTTTTTCAAATGTGGTTTTCACAGAAAAATAATGGTTTTGTACTAAAAACAATGACCACTTAACAGGAGCTGCAGAAAGAAATCCTAACATATACAGTAAAATGAGCTGAAATACAGGGTGAAAACACCTACAATAAGATAAAAGTAATATTAATATTTGTTATGCAATTACCTATGCATAGTAAATCCATATAGTACTCATCAAAAATGAAAGCAGGTCCCAACAGAGGAGCGGAAGTCCTCCTTTTATTCCCACAGCGTTGTGAGTGGCTTATTAACAAAAAAACATATGTCTTCATATGTAAGTTTTCCTTTAGCACCCACCTCTTTCACAAAGCTGTATGTAGCTATTTCTTTTGCTCATTTAAGTAGCGCATACATATCTTACAGCGCTGTGCATAGATTGTTTGCACTTGTTTATAGCCATAGGCTTAAGGACGGCTGCACACGGCACGGCCAGATTCCGCATACGGAATCCCACAGCGAAATCTGGCCATGGGAGCATCGGCGTCCGTGTGTACCTGTTACTTTCATTTGTCATCTGTACTGCAGATGGTCCGCACGCTAAGCCATCAAGCATAAGCTGTACAGATTTTTTTTTAAACTTCTGCTTGTGATTACGGAAAGGCCATGGACCGGACAGCTTCCCATGACTTAAATGGAAGCCATCAGTGCAGAATCCGCACAAAAATGGAGCATGCTGCGATTTTTCCTCCGCTTGCAGAAACCACTATTGGCTTCCCCAGGTGTGCAGGAAGAATCGATTTCCCATAGCATGAAATGGGTGCTATTAGCCGCCCGACGTGGATTCCACAGCAATGATCTGTCCGTGGGCTGGAGCCCCAATGCAGCAATAGGTAAATGCTGCTCTCGACAAGAGATAAGAGGATCACAAAAGCAACCATGTAATCTTAATTTAGGGCCCATTTACACGGACATATTTTCTATCCATAACCAGTCCATGTTTTTTACTGAATGAATACAAACAGTACACAGACCATTGAATTAAACTGGTTTATTCAACTTTGCGTTTATGTAGACCAACACTGCAAAAAAGAAATTGCAGCATAACTTATTTTGGTGCATATTCACAGACCAAAATCACCCATTTAGGTAAAGGGTGTGTAAAAAAAACAACAGTGAAATGCATTAGAAAGATGGAACTGCAGCAGAAAGCCCTAATGCAAGTATGAATGCACCCTTAGTTGATGGACACGGCACAGTAGTAGGCTTAGGTACTCATTTTTTACTTCACAACTATTCTAATAAAATGTATATTAAAAATATATAAATCCTAATTAGTAATCTTAATAATTTTGCTTAAAAAACTGTCAACAAATTTAATATGTTTGGCCTTAATTTGTTTTGTTTTTTTTGTTTTTTTTTTAGAAAGGGTTAAAAGAGAATCGCCTGGAAGAGCACTTTGTGTCTATTTAGCACTTTTGATCCTTTATTTGATACAATAAATTAATGTTGAGGTGATCATTTCATTCAATGTGTCTACCTTGGTTGCTAACCATAATGGTGCTTTGCGGGTTGAGAATGCCCATGAGATCAAACACATCTTTTATACTGTATATTTCCGGTATCTATTGTTGGTTTGCCTGCTCATATGCAGACTAGGAGGCATGCAATGATTTGTGATATAATCTACTTTGGTTCATTTCAACAAATTATTCTCTGCCGAAGACAAAAACATACGCTCCGTTGTGAATGCCCTCGGATCGACTAACCGCATCTATTAGAACCATTGGTTTTCTATGGTGTGTTCACATGCGTGCAAATGCATGTACCTGCAAAACATAGGACATGCGTGCACATCCGCTGTTCCTGACTCCGTAGTTTTGAGCTATCAGCAGCCGAGGATTTTAAATCCCCGGATGCTGCTAGCTGAGAATTATAGAGCCGGGGACAGCGGCAGAAGTCGCCGCTGAGCCCCGGCAGCCGTCAATGGCTTTTCAGGGAAGGGCTTCATAAGTCCTTACCAGAAAAGCCTTTTAATATAGTGTGACAAAAAAAAGTCTGTACTTACCTGCCGGGGCTCAGCCGCGTCTTCTGCCGCTGTCCCCGGCTCTGTAGTTCTCAGCTAGCAGCATGCAGGGATTTAAAATACCCGCCTGCTGGTAGCTCTGATTGTGATTGGCTACATCACAATCACAATCAGAGCTACCAGCAAAGGGGATTTTAAATCCCCGGCTGCTGATAGCTTAGAACTACAGAGCCGGAGACAGCGCCAGAAGTCGCGGCTGAGCCCTGGCAGCTGAAGGGAGGTGAGTATTGTTTTGGGTTTTTTTTATACACTTTTTTAAATGGCTTATCAGGGAAGGGCTTATAAGCTGCAATTGAGAATTGAAGAATTCCTCTTCTGCATCTGCCACAACTGTGGCAGATGTAGCAGCAGGGAATTCTTTTGACTAACGGCAATAAAGGAAACATCTGCCGCATGCAGCAGATGTGTCCTTCATGCCCGCGGTAGTCACGGCAGCGGCGGAGAAGTACGTTTTTTGGGGGGTTTTTTGCACTAAAATGTTTCTTTTTCAGGGAAGGTCTTATATGTAAAGCCCTTCCCTGAAAAGAATGCAGGGGTGGCGGCAGACCATTGTTTTTAATGGAGCCACCGGCAGCAGCCGCGGATTCTTTGAAAACAATACGTGCATTCCCTGTGGTGCACGCATGTCCTATCTTTGCAGGCACGCACCTGCAAAGTACGGACATGTGAACACACCATAGGGAATGCATTGTTGTAAAAACACGCTCGTGTGAACGCACCCATAGTCAGTCAATAATTACTTCAGAAGGGTTGTTGCTCCAGGGATTATCCTGATTGCTAGTCTTGGATTCTTTCCTTAAAAGAGGAAAGTTGTCTTCTAACTTACTAGAGGTTTTTTTTTTGCCTTCCTCTGTATCAACATTGTGGGTTGGTGGGTGGGATAGGCTTACAACCTCTATACATTTTATGTTGTCATAATCAGAATGCTTTGTTGAATAAAGTTAACATAATATTTTTACCACACTGTGAACGCTGAAAAATAAATCCCAAAAAACAATGGTGAAATTGCAATTTTTTTTCATTGCTCCACAGCAAAACAATAATACAAATGATTCAATACACTATATTAGAGATGAGCGAACACCAAAATGTTCGGGTGTTCGTTATTCGGAACGAACTTCCCGCGATGCTCGAGGGTTCGTTTCGAACAACAAACCCCATTGAAGTCAATGGGCGACTCGAGCATTTTTGTATTTCGCCGATGCTCGCTAAGGTTTTCATGTGTGAAAATCTGGGCAATTCAAGAAAGTGATGGGAATGACACAGAAACGGATAGGGCAGGCGAGGGGCTACATGTTGGGCTGCATCTCAAGTTCACAGGTCCCACTATTAAGCCACAATACCGGCAAGAGTGGGCCCCCCCCCCTCCCAACAACTTTTACTTCTGAAAAGCCCTCATTAGCATGGCATACCTTTGCTAAGCACCACACTAGCTACAACAAAGCACAATCACTGCCTGGATGACACTCCGCTGCCACTTCTCCTGGGTTACATGCTGACCAACCGCCCCCCCTCCCCCCACAGCGCACACCAAAGTGTCCCTGCGCAGCCTTCAGCTGCCCTCATGCCACACCACCCTCATGTCTATTTAGAAGTGCGTCTGCCATGAGGAGGAACCGCAGGCACACACTGCAGAGGGTTGGCACGGCTAGGCAGCGACCCTCTTTAAAAGTGGCGGGTCGATAGCCCACAATGCTGTACAGAAGCAATGAGAAATAGAATCCTGTGCCACCGCCATCAGGAGCTGCACACGTAGGCATAGCAATGGGGAACCTATGTGCCACACACTATTCATTCTGTCAAGGTGTCTGCATGCCCCAGTTAGACCGGGCTTTTTAATTCATAGACACAGGCAGGTACAACTCCCTATTGTGAAGACCCTGTGGACCGACAGCATGGGTGGGTGCCAGGAAGCCACCGGCGGTACATAGAAATATCCCATTGCATTGCCCAACACAGCTGAGGTAGTAATGTCGTGCGTAATACAGGTGGGCTTCGGCCCACACTGCATGCCCCAGTCAGACTGGGGTTCTTTACAAGTGTACAGATGTGTTAAAAACTCCGTGTGCACCTACAGCATGGGTGGCTCCCTGGAACCCACCGGCGGTACACAAAAATATCCCATTGCATTGCCCAACACAGCTGAGGTAGTAATGTCGTGCATAATGCAGGTGGGCATCGGCCCACACTGCATGCCCCAGTCAGACTGGGGTTCTTTAGAAGTGGACACATGTAGGTTAAACTCCCTGTGGACCCACTGCCTGGGTGGGTGCCAGGAAGCCACCGGCGGTACATAGAAATATCCCATTGCATTGCCCAACACAGCTGAGGTAGTAATGTCGTGCGTAATACAGGTGGGCTTCGGCCCACACTGCATGCCCCAGTCAGACTGGGGTTCTTTAGAAGTGTACAGATGTATTAAAAACTCCGTGTGCACCTACAGCATGGGTGGCTCCCTGGAACCCACCGGCGGTACATAAAAATATCCCATTGCATTGCCCAACACAGCTGAGGTAACGTCAGCTGTAATGCAGGTGGGCTAAAAATTAATTTGATTACACTGTAGGCGAGGGCCCACAAAAATTGCTGTATCAACAGTACTAATGTACATCCCAAAAATTGGCCATGGCCAGCCAAGAGGGCAGGTGAAACCCATTAATCGCTTTGGTTAATGTGGCTTAAGTGGTAACTAGGCCTGGAGGCAGCCCAGTGTAACGAAAAATTGGTTCAAGTTAAAGTTCCAACGCTTTTAAGCGCATTGAAACTTATAAAAATTGTTCAGAAAAATTATTTGAGTGAGCCTTGTGGCCCTAAGAAAAATTGCCCGTTCAGCGTGATTACGTGAGGTTTCAGGAGGAGGAGCAGGAGGAGGAGGAGGAATATTACACACAGATTGATGAAGCAGAAATGTCCCCGTTTTGGATGGTGAGAGAGAACGTAGCTTCCATCCGCGGGTGCAGCCTACGTATTGCTTACGTATCGCTGCTGTCCGCTGGTGGAGAACAGAAGTCTGGCGAAATCCAGCCTTTGTTCATCTTGATGAGTGTTAGCCTGTCGGCACTGTCGGTTGACAAGCGGCTACGCTTATCTGTGATGATTCCCCCAGCCGCACTAAACACCCTCTCCGACAAGACGCTAGCCGCAGGACAAGCAAGCACCTCCAGGGCATACAGCGCTAGTTCAGGCCACGTGTCCAGCTTCGACACCCAGTAGTTGTAGGGGGCAGAGGCGTCACGGAGGACGGTCGTGCGATCTGCTACGTACTCCCTCACCATCCTTTTACAGTGCTCCCGCCGACTCAGCCGTGACTGGGGAGCAGTGACACAGTCTTGGTGGGGAGCCATAAAGCTGGCCAGGCCCTTAAAGACTGTTGCACTGCCTGGGATGTACATGCTGCTCGATCTACGCACATCCCCTGCTACCTTGCCCTCGGTACTGCGCCTTCTGCCACTAGCGCTGTCGGCTGGGAATTTTACCATCAGCTTGTCCGCAAGGGTCCTGTGGTATAGCAACACTCTCGAACCCCTTTCCTCTTCGGGAATCAGAGTGGGCAGGTTCTCCTTATACCGTGGATCGAGCAGTGTGTACACCCAGTAATCCGTCGTGGCCAGAATGCGTGCAACGCGAGGGTCACGAGAAAGGCATCCTAACATGAAGTCAGCCATGTGTGCCAGGGTACCTGTACGCAACACATGGCTGTCTTCACTAGGAAGATCACTTTCAGGATCCTCCTCCTCCTCCTCCTCCTCCTCCTCCTCAGGCCATACACGCTGAAAGGATGACAGGCAATCAGCCGGTGTACCGTCAGCAGCGGCCCAAGCTGTCTCTTCCCCCTCCTCCTCATCCTCCTCATGCTCCTCCTCCTCCTCCTGTACGCGCTGAGAAATAGACAGGAGGGTGCCCTGACTATCCAGCGGCATACTGTCTTCCCCCGCCCCCATTTCCGAGCGCAAAGCAGCTGCCTTTATGGTTTGCAGGGAATTTCTCAAGATGCATAGCAGAGGAATGGTGACGCTAATGATTGTAGCATCGCCGCTCACCACCTGGGTAGACTCCTCAAAATTACCAAGGACATGGCAGATGTCTGCCAACCAGGCCCACTCTTCTGAAAGGAATTGAGGAGGCTGACTCCCACTGCGCCGCCCATGTTGGAGTTGGTATTCGACTATAGCTCTACGTTGTTCATAGAGCCTGGCCAACATGTGGAGCGTAGAGTTCCACCGTGTGGGCACGACGCACAGCAGTCGGTGCACTGGCAGCTTAAAGTGATGTTGCAGGGTGCGCAGGGTGGCAGCGTCCGTGTGGGACTTGCGAAAATGTGCGCAGAGCCGGCGCGCCTTTACGAGCAGGTCTGACAAGCGTGGGTAGCTTTTCAGAAACCGCTGAACCACCAAATTAAAGACGTGGGCCAGGCATGGCACGTGCGTGAGGCTGCCGAGCTGCAGAGCCGCCACCAGGTTACGGCCGTTGTCACACACGACCATGCCCGGTTGGAGGCTCAGCGGCGCAAGCCAGCGGTCGGTCTGCTGTGTCAGACCCTGCAGCAGTTCGTGGGCCGTGTGCCTCTTATCGCCTAAGCTGAGTAGTTTCAGCACGGCCTGCTGACGCTTGCCCACCGCTGTGCTGCCACACCGCGCGACACCGACTGCTGGCGACATGCTGCTGCTAACACATCTTGATTGCGAAACAGAGGAGGAGGAGGAGGAGGAGGGTGCTTTAGTGGAGGAAGCATACACCTCCGCAGATACCACCACCGAGCTGGGGCCCGCAATTCTGGGGGTGGGTAGGACATGAGCGGTCCCAGGCTCTGACTCTGTCCCAGCCTCCACTAAATTCACCCAATGTGCTGTCAGGGAGATGTAGTGGCCCTGCCCGCCTGTGCTTGTCCACGTGTCCGTAGTTAAGTGGACCGTGGCAGTAACCGCGTTGGTGAGGGCGCGTACAATGTTGCGGGAGACGTGGTCGTGCAGGGCTGGGACGGCACATCGGGAAAAGTAGTGGCGACTGGGAACTGAGTAGCGCGGGGCCGCCGCCTCCATGATACTTTTGAAGGACTCCGTTTCCACAACCCTATACGGCAGTATCTCAAGGCTGATGAATTTTGCTATGCGGACGGTTAACGTTTGAGCGTGCGGGTGCGTGGCGGCGTACTTGCGCTTGCGCTCCAACAGTTGCGCAAGCGACGGCTGGACGGTGCGCTGAACTACACTGCTGGATGGGGCCGAGGACAGCGGAGGTGAGGGTGTGGGTGCAGGCCAGGAGACGGTAGTGCCTGTGTCCTGAGAGGGGGGTTGCATCTCAGTGGCAGGTTGGGGCACAGGGGGAGAGGCAGGGGTGCAAACCGGAGGCGCTGAACGGCCTTCGTCCCACCTTGCGGGGTGCTTGGCCATCATATGTCTGCGCATGGTGGTGGTGGTGAGGCTGTTGGTGTTGGCTCCCCGGCTGAGCTTTGCGCGACAAAGGTTGCACACCACTGTTCGTCGGTCGTCAGGCGTCTCTGCGAAAAACTGCCAGACCTTAGAGCACCTCGGCCTCTGCAGGGTGGCATGGCGCGAGGGGGCGCTTTGGGAAACACTTGGTGGATTATTCGGTCTGGCCCTGCCTCTACCCCTGGCCACCGCACTGCCTCTTGCAACCTGCCCTGCTGATGCCCTTGACTCCCCCTCTGAAGCCCTGTCCTCCTGAGTAAGCGTTGCACACCAGGTGGGGTCAGTCACCTCATCGTCCTGCTGCTCTTCCTCCGAATCCTCTGTGCGCTGCTCCCTCGGACTTACTGCCCTTACTACTACCTCACTGCAAGACAACTGTGTCTGATCGTCATCGTCCTCCTCACCCACAGAAAGTTGTTGAGACAGTTGGCGGAAGTCCCCAGCCTCTTCCCCCGGACCCCGGGAACTTTCGAATGGTTGGGCATCAGTGACGATAAACTCCTCTGGTGGGAGAGGAACCGCTGCTGCCCAATCTAAGCAGGGGCCCGAGAACAGTTCCTGGGAGTGTTCCCGCTCCTGAGCAGGTGTTATTGTAGTGGAGTGAGGAGGCTGGGAGGAAGGAGGAGCAGCAGACAGAGGATTCGGATTGGCAGCAGTGGACGGCGCAGAACTGCGGGTAGACGATAGGTTGCTCGAAGCACTTTCTGCCATCCAGGACAGGACCTGCTCACACTGCTCATTTTCTAATAACCGTCTCCCGCGTGGACCCATTAATTGGGCGATGAATGTGGGGACACCAGAAACGTGCCTCTCTCCTAATCGCGCAGCAGTCGGCTGCGACACACCTGGATCAGGAGCTTGGCCTGTGCCCACACCCTGACTTGGCCCTCCGCGTCCTCGGCCGCGTCCACGTCCTCTAGGCCTACCCCTACCCCTCAGCATGCTGTATTACCAGTGATTTGATTTCACAGGCAGCTAATAAATTGGCGCAAGACTGCAGGCCAAATATAATTTTTTCCCTTTTTTGAAAACGAAAGGCCCCACTGCCTCTAGTGAATGAATAATCTAAGTTTAATAACTGTGCTGTTTTCCTGCTAATGTGTCACAGAACGTGAGGGTAGCAGAGTTATTAACTGTGGCAGAGCAGGTATTTTTTTTCCCAATTAAGGAAAGCAAATGGCGAAGCCAGGAGTAAAACGTAGCTGGGTGCGTCTGATTTTTACAGGTTGCACACGCAGCCGACACGTGTCCACCGGCGTTAGTACGGACAGAGGCAGGACAAATAGATTTATTTTCCGTTTTTTTGCACCAAAAGGCAGCACTGCGTATATTCTATGAACATGAGAAGTTTAATAACTGTGCTGTTTTCCTGCTAATGTGTCACAGAACGTGAGGGTAGCAGAGTTATTAACTGTGGCAGAGCAGGTATTTTTTTTCCCAATTAAGGAAAGCAAATGGCGAAGCCAGGAGTAAAACGTAGCTGGGTGCGTCTGATTTTTACAGGTTGCACACGCAGCCGACACGTGTCCACCGGCGTTAGTACGGACAGAGGCAGGACAAATAGAATTATTTTCCGTTTTTTTGCACCAAAAGGCAGCACTGCGTATATTCTATGAACATGAGAAGTTTAATAACTGTGCTGTTTTCCTGCTAATGTGTCACAGAACGTGAGGGTAGCAGAGTTATTAACTGTGGCAGAGCAGGTATTTTTTTTCCCAATTAAGGAAAGCAAATGGCGAAGCCAGGAGTAAAACGTAGCTGGGTGCGTATGATTTTTACAGGTTGCACACGCAGCCGACACGTGTCCACCGGCGTTAGGACGGACAGAGGCAGGACAAATAGAATTATTTTCACTTGTTTTACAAGCAAAAGGCAGCACTGCGTATATTCAATGAATAATAACTGTGTTGTGGCCCTGCCTATACAATTCTTTCCCTGCAGTATCAATGGAGGGTGGAATGCTCTGCAGAGGCGATTTTGAGAAGAAAAAAAAAATGCAGCACAGCTAACAGCAGCCTGGACAGTACTGCACATGGATAAATATGGCCCTAGAAAGGACCGTTGAGGTTCTTGAAGGCTACACTCACTCCTAACACTCTCCCTGCCTATGCAGCACTTCTGTCCCTAATGCCGGGTGCAACGCTCTGCAGAGCCGATTTTGAGAAAAAAAAAATGGCACTGCTAACAGCAGCCAACACACAGCTATCAGTGGCCCTAATAAGGACCTTTGGGGGGTCTTGAAGCCTACACTAACTACCAATTCTTTCCCTACAGCAGCTCCGGTACAAACAGCACTGTCCCTCACTAACTCACACGGCATCTGAGCCGAACCGCGGGAGGGGCCGACTTTTATGTTCGGGTGACACCTGATCTTCCCAGCCACTCACAGCAGGGGGGTGGTATAGGGCTTGAACGTCACAGGGGGAAGTTGTAATGCCTTCCCTGTCTTTCAATTGGCCAAAAAAAGCGCGCTAACGTCTCAGGGAAGGAAGTGAAAGTAACCAGAACACCGCATGGTGTTCGTTACGAATAACGAACATCCCGAACACCCTAATATTCGCACGAATATCAAGCTCGGAAGAACACGTTCGCTCATCTCTACACTATATGTATCTCAAATTAGTTCCTATAAAAACTAGAACTGAAAAAAAATAAATAAAAACATTATGATTAAAATTAGTTATGTTATTAAGGGCTTAAAAATGCACTTAAGGGCTTATTCAGACTACCGTATATCGGCCGGGTTTTCATGCCCAGCCGATATACGACGTCTCTCTCTGCAGGGGGAGGAGGCTGGAAGAGCCGGGAGCAGTGCTCTGAGCTCCTGCCCCCTCTCTGCCTCCTCTCCACCCCCTCTCCGCCCCTCTGCACTATTTACAATGAGAGGGGGTGGGACGGGGGTGGGGCTAAGTTCCGGGAATCTACGCGGCTGATATACGGTCATCTGAATAAGCCCTAAGGCAACTAATTTATGCACCAAATATCCTTCCATGAGGCATAAATTCAAAATATAGATTAAAAAATTTTTTTCTGAACATTTGTTCCAAATTTAATGTGACTGTGAGGGTTAAGATTAGAGATGAGCGAGCACCAAAATGCTCGGGTGCTCGTTACTTGAGACAAACTTTTCGCGATGCTCGAGGGTTCGTTTCGAGTAACTAACTCTATTGAAGTCAATGGGCGACTCGAGCATTTTTGTATATCGCCGATGCTCGCTAAGGTTTTCATTTGTGAAAATCTGGGCAATTTCCAGAAAGTGATGGGAACGACACAGCAACGGATAGGGCAGGCGAGGGGCTACATGTTGGGCTGCATCTCAAGTTCCCAGGTCCCACTATTAAGCCACAATAGCGGCAAGAGTGGGCTCCCCCCCCTCCCAACAATTTTTACTTCTGAAAAACCCTCATTAGCAAGGCATACCTTAGCTAAGCACCACACTACCTCCAACAAAGCACAATCACTGCCTGCATGACACTCTTCTGCCACTTCTCCTGGGTTACATGCTGCCCTACACCCCCCCCCCCTGCACGACCCAGTGTCCACAGTGCACACCAAATTGTCCCTGCACAGCCTTCAGCTGCCCTCATGCCACACACTGGCCTCATAGCCACACCACCCTCATGTCTATTTATAAGTGCGTCTGCCATGAGGAGGAACCGCAGGCACACACTGCAGAGGGTTGGCACGGCCAGGCAGCGACCCTCTTTTAAAGGGGCGGGGCGATAGCCCATAATGCTGTACAGAAGCAATGAGAAATCCAATCCTGTGCCACCTCCATCAGGAGCTGCACACGTGGGCATAGCAATGGGGAACCCATATGCCACACAGTATTCATTCTGTCAAGGTGTCTGCATGCCCCAGTCAGACCGGGGGGTTTTATAAATAGTCACAGGCAGGTACAACTCCGCAATGGGAATTCTGTGTGCACCCACAGCATGGGTGGCTCCCTGGAACCCACCGGCGGTACATAAATGTATCCCATTGCAGTGCCCATCACAGCTGAGGTAACGTCCGATTAAATGCAGGTGGTCTTCGGCCCACACTGCATGCCCCAGTCAGACCGGGGTTCTTTAGAAGTGGACACATGGAGTTACAACTCCGTGTGGACCGACAGCATGGGTGGGTCCCAGGAAGCCACCGGCGGTACATAAATATATCCCATTGCATTGCCCATCACAGCTGAGGTAACGTCAGGTTTAATGCAGGTGGGCTTCGGCCCACACTGCATGCCCCAGTCAGACTGGGGTTCTTTAGAAGTGGACACATGGAGTTACAACTCCCTGTGGACCGACAGCATGGGTGCCTCCCTGGAAGCCACCGGCGGTACATAAATACATCCCATTGCAGTGCCTATCACAGCTGAGGTAACGTCCGATTAAATGCAGGTGGGCTTCGGCCCACACTGCATGCCCCAGTCTGACCGGGGTTCTTTAGAAGTGGACACATGGAGCTACAACTCCATGTGGACCGACAGCATGGGTGGGTCCCTGGAAGCCACCGGCGGTACATAAATATATCCCATTGCATTGCCCATCACAGCTGAGGTAACGTCAGGTTTAATGCAGGTGGGCTTCGGCCCACACTGCATGCCCCAGTCAGACTGGGGTTCTTTAGAGGTGGACACATGGAGTTACAACTCCGTGTGGACCGACAGCATGGGTGGCTCCCTGGAACCCACCAGCGGTACATAAATATATCCCATTGCAGTGCCCATCACAGCTGAGGTAACGTCAGATTTAATGCAGATGGGCTAAAAATTAGTAGGATTACACTGTAGGCGAGGGCCCAAAAAATTGGTGTACCAACAGTAGAAATGTACTTCAGAAAAATTGCCCATGCCCAACCAAGAGGGCGGGTGAATCCCATTAATGGCTTTGGTTAATGTGGCTTAATTTGTAACTAGGCCTGTAGGCAGCCCAGTTCAAATAAAAATTGGTTCAGGTGCAAGTTTCAACGCTTTATTGAATTGAGAATTGAAACGTATAAACATTGTTTACAAAAGTTATATGACTGAGCCTTGTGGGCCTAAGAAAAATTGCCCGTTCGGCGTTATTACGTGAGGTTTCAGGAGGAGGAGCAGGAGGAGGAGGATGAATATAATACACAGATTGATGAAGCTAAAAGGTCCCCGTTTTTGATGGTGATAGAGAACGATGCTTCCATCCGCGGGTGCAGCCTATGTATTGTTTAGGGTGCAGCCTATGTATCGCTGCTGTCCGCTGGTGGAGAAGAGAACTCTTGGGAAATCCAGGCTTTGTTCATCTTTATGATTGTAATCCTGTCGGCACTGTCAGTTGACAGGCGGGTACGCTTATCCGTGATGATTCCCCCAGCCGCACTAAAAACCCTCTCTGACAAGACGCTAGCCGCAGGACAAGCAAGCACCTCCAGGGCATACAGCGTGAGTTCAGTCCACGTGTCCAGCTTCGACACCCAGTAGTTGTAGGGGGCAGAGGCGTCACGGAGGACGGTCGTGCGATCGGCTACGTACTCCCTCACCATCCTTTTACAGTGCTCCCGCCGACTCAGCCGTGACTGGGGAGCAGTGACACAGTCTTGGTGGGGAGCCATAAAGCTGGCCAGGCCCTTAAAGACTGTTGCACTGCCTGGGATGTACATGCTGCTCGATCTACGCACATCCCCTGCTACCTTGCCCTCGGTACTGCGCCTTCTGCCACTAGCGCTGTCGGCTGGGAATTTTACCATCAGCTTGTCCGCAAGGGTCCTGTGGTATAGCAACACTCTCGAACCCCTTTCCTCTTCGGGAATCAGAGTGGGCAGGTTCTCCTTATACCGTGGGTCGAGCAGTGTGTACACCCAGTAATCCGTAGTGGCCAGAATGCGTGTAACGTGAGGGTCACGAGAAAGGCATCCTAACATGAAGTCCGCCATGTGTGCCAGGGTACCTGTACGCAACACATGGCTGTCCTCCTCCTCCTGCTCCTCCTCCTCCTCCTTCTCAGGCCATACACGCTGAAAGGATGACAGGCAAGCAGCATGGGTACCCTCAGCAGTGGGCCAAGCTGTCTCTTCCCCCTCCTCCTCATGCTCCTCCCCCTCCTCCTCCTCAATGCGCTGAGATATAGACATGAGGGTGCTCTGACTATCCAGCGACATACTGTCTTCCCCCGCCTCCGTTTCCGAGCGCAAAGCGTCTGCCTTTATGCTTTGCAGGGAACTTCTCAAGAGGCATAGCAGAGGAATGGTGACGCTAATGATTGCAGCATCGCCGCTCACCATCTGGGTAGACTCCTCAAAGTTTCCAAGGACCTGGCAAATGTCTGCCAACCAGGCCTACTCTTCTGTAAAGAATTGAGGAGGCTGACTCCCACTACGCTGCCCATGTTGGAGTTGGCATTCCACTATAGCTCTACGCTGCTCATAGAGCCTGGCCAACATGTGGAGCGTAGAGTTCCACCGTGTGGGCACGTCGCACAGCAGTCGGTGCACTGGCAGATTAAACCGATGTTGCAGGGTCCGCAGGGTGGCAGCATCCGTCTTGGACTTGCGGAAATGTGCGCTGAGCCGGCGCACCTTTCCGAGCAGGTCTGACAAGCGTGGGTAGCTTTTCAGAAAGCGCTGAACCACCAAATTAAAGACGTGGGCCAGGCATGGCACATGCGTGAGGCTGCCGAGCTGCAGAGCCGCCACCAGGTTACGGCCGTTGTCACACACGACCATGCCCGGTTGGAGGCTCAGCGGCGAAAGCCAGCGGTCGGTCTGCTCTGTCAGACCCTGCAGCAGTTCGTGGGCCGTGTGCCTCTTCTCTCCTAAGCTGAGTAGTTTCAGCACGGCCTGCTGACGCTTGCCGACCGCTGTGCTGCCACGCCGCGCGATACCGACTGCTGGCGACGTGCTGCTGCTGCTGACACATCTTGATTGCGAGACAGAGGTTGCATAGGAGGAGGAGGAGGAGGGTGGTTTAGTGGAGGAAGCATACACCGCCAGAGATACCAGCACCGAGCTGGGGCCCGCAATTCTGGGGGTGGGTAGGACGTGTGCGGTCCCAGGCTCTGACTCGGTCGCAGCCTCCACTAAATTCACCCAATCGTCAGGGAGATATAGTGGCCCTGCCCGCCTGTGCTTGTCCATGTGTCCATTGTTAAGTGGACCTTGGCAGTAACCGCGTTGGTGAGGGCGCGTACAATGTTGCGGGAGACGTGGTCCTGCAGGGCTGGGATGGCACATCGGGAAAAGTAGTAGCGACTGGGAACCGAGTAGCGCGGGGCCGCCGCCGCCATCATGTTTTTGAAAGCCTCCGTTTCCACAAGCCTATACGGCAGCATCTCTAGGCTGATCAATTTGGCTATGTGCACGTTTAACGCTTGAGCGTGCGGGTGCGTGGCCGCGCACTTGCGCTTGCGCTCAAACACTTGCTCTAGCGACGGCTGGACAGTGCACTGAGAGACATTGGTGGATGGGGCCGAGGACAGCAGAGGTGAGGGTGTGGGTGCAGGCCGGGAGACGGTAGTGCCTGTGTCCTGAGAGGGGGGTTGGATCTCAGTGGCAGGTTGGGGCACAGGGGAAGAGGCAGTGGTGCAAACCGGAGGCGGTGAACGGCCTTCGTCCCACCTTGTGGGGTGCTTGGCCATCATATGTCTGAACATGCTGGTGGTGTTGAGGCTGGTGGTGGTGGCTCCACGGCTGATCGTGGCGAGACAAACCTTGCACACCACAGTTTGTCGGTCGTCTGCACTCTCAGGGAAAAACTGCCACACCTTTGAGCACCTCGGCCTTTGCAGGGTGGCATGGCACGAGGGGGCGCTTTGGGAAACAGTTGGTGGATTATTTGGTCTGGCCCTGCCTCTGCCCCTGGCCACCGCACTGCCTCTTCCAACCTGCCCTGCTGCTGCACTTGCCTCCCCCTCTGAAGACCTGTCCTCAGTAGGCTTAGCAAACCAGGTGGGGTCAGTCACTTCATCGTCCTGCTGCTCTTCCTCCGAATCCTCTGTGCGCTCCTCCCTCGGACTTACTGCAATTACTACTAACTGAGTGATAGACAACTGTGTCTCATCGTCGTCGTCCTCCTCACCCACTGAAAGCTCTTGAGACAGTTCCCGGAAGTCCCCAGCCTCATCCCCCGGTCCCCTGGAACTTTCCAAAGGTTGGACATCGGTCACGACAAAGTCCTCTAGTGGGAGAGGAACCATTGCTGCCCATTCTGGGCAGGGGCCCGAGAACAGTTCCTGGGAGTCTGCCTGCTCCTCAGAATGTGTCATTGTAATGGAGTGAGGAGGCTGGGAGGAAGGAGGAGCAGCAGCCAGAGGATTCAGAGTTGCAGCAGTGGACGGCGTAGAACTCTGGGTGGTCGATAGATTGCTGGATGCACTTTCTGCCATCCACGACAGGACCTGCTCACACTGCTCATTTTCTAATAAAGGTCTACCGCGTGGACCCATTAATTGTGGGATTAATCTGGGGACGCCAGAAACGTGCCTCTCTCCTAATCCCGCAGCAGTCGGCTGCGATACACCTGGATCAGGAGCTCGGCCTGTGCCCACACCCTGACTTGGGCCTCCGCATCCTCGCCCGCGTCCACGTCCTCTAGGCCTACCCCTACCCCTCAGCATGGTGTATTACCAGTAGTGCAGAAACAGAATGCTGTAATTAAATGTGCCGCTTATTGGTCTGTGGTTGGAGGCTGACTTTGCTTACGGAACGCACAGCAGAGCCAGGAAAGAATTTTGCGCAAGCCTGTAGTGAGACGTAGGTGCGTATGACTGAGCTAGTGGAATTCACAGCGCAGAAGCAGTCAAGTGTCCAAAGGCCACTAGTAGGCCTTAAGTATTTTGCTTCTATTTTTTTAAAGGCTGAGCTGAGACAGCAGACAGATACTGTAGGCAGCGTACATATGTATACTGTTTCCCTCTGGACGGGATGACGGCGGTGATGTAACGGGCAACGCAGAGCCAGAAAACAATTTTGTGCAAGCCAGCTGTAACACTTAGCTGCATAATAATTAGGACTACTACCCCCAGCAGAGACGCAGTACACTCAAGACGATCACAGGCAGCCCAAAGATAGTATTTTTCCCAAATTTGTGTGAAAAAGCCCACTGCCTATATAGACAGTATATCTCTTTCCCTGCCTCACCAGTACTGGCCCTATACTATGCACAAGGACTGCAGACTGTTTCCCTCTGGACGGGATGACGGCGGTGATGTAACGGGCAACGCAGAGCCAGGAAAGAATTTTGTGCAAGCCTGCTGTAACACTTAGCTGCGTAATAATTAGGACTACTACCCCCAGCAGAGACGCAGTATACTCAAGACGATCACAGGCAGCCCAAAGATAGTATTTTCCCAAATTTGTTTGAAAAAGCCCACTGCCTATATAGCCTGTATATCTCTTTCCCTGCTTCACCAGTACTGGCCCTATACTATGTACAAGGACTGCAGACTGAGGACGCAATGCTCTGCACGCCCGATATACAAAAAAAAATGCAACACTGCTCACAGCAGCCTTAACAGTACTGCACTCAGTCAGATGTGGCCCTAAGAAGAACCGTTGGGGTTCTTCAAGCCTAAAATAACTCCTAACACTCTCCCTATAGCAGCAGCACTGTCCCTGATCTATGTCAGAATGCATCTGTGGCGAGCCGCGGGCGGGGCAGATTTAAATACTCAGGTGACACCTGATCTCGCCAGCCACTCACTGCAGGGGGGTGGTATAGGGCTTGAATGTCGCAGGGGGAAGTTGTAATGCCTTCCCTGTCTTTCTATTGGCCAGAAAAGCGCGCTAATGTCTCAGAGATGAAAGTGAAAGTAACTCGAACATCGCGTGGTGCTCGTCTCGAGTAACGAGCATCTCGAATACCCTAATACTCGAACGAGCATCAAGCTCGGACAAGTACGTTCGCTCATCTCTAGTTAAGATGCATGTAAATCTTTTTCATTTAAAGAGTAAGGTATTTTTTTATTGATTGGGAGGGTGGGGGTGGGAGGTTTGGGCACAATTGCCTAATCTGTCCAGGAGGCCAAATCGCATTGCCCCATCCCTACAGTTAAACCTGGTGGATATTATTGTAAGTCGGTGGAATCTGTCATAGCTGCCATGGCTCCATTATAGGAGAAAGTAAAGATGCCAATGTGAACAGAGCCTTACGCTATTTATATGCTCTTTATTCTGTATTACACAACATTGACTTAACATTAAAAGTCATAATATAATAGTTTAATATAATGGAGAGTTTAAAAATGCAGTGCTTTCTATGTAAAACAGGGGCTGCACTGCTTTTGAACTATTCATAGATGAGAGAAAAAAAACCTCTATTCCCTTTATTAAGCTTCATTTCTGCAGTAGACAACATAATACACAAGATGGATCGCCTGGCGGTTGTGCTGTTGACACCAGCTAGGGAGGGCATAAAACTTGTAAGAGTATAAGCTGCTTGCCTCATGCCAGGATCGGCCATTGTAGACACACAGGGTTAAACTATCCCTTTTATGGCAATGGCAATCTGCACAAGAGCTTCTCTAATTTCCCATCTCAAGTGATTACAGCTTTATGATCGGATGAATATTTGTAATTAGTGTTTCATAAAAAGCTGCAAATTGCTTGGTATTAGTAGAACAAAAAATGCTGCAGAATTCACTGGCCCTTTATAATAACAGTGTTTGGGATTTTTTTTCTTTATATGTTCTACAATAATTACCCCACGTAGTATCTAAAGGATTCAGATAATTTATCCATATATGTTCTATATATGTTTCACTGTAATTTATCTGGACAGGTAAAAATGTACAACGTAAGAAGATAAAAGTATGTGATACAGTATTGTGTATGAATCCAATATACTACACACATAAGTGCTGTGGCCGCACTTTTGCATCTGTAATATGGAGGTACGTCCTGATCTAACCACAGGTCTCCTGACTCGAACTTCGAGTATAATTAGAGGGTTTGTTGCTTAGGGTTCGGTCAGGAGACCTGCAGGTCTGTACTAAGGACAAAAAAGGGTGAAATACGGTGGTGTGTCATCGGCCTAAAGAAATTTTTTAAATAATTGTTTAAATAATTTGCAGAATTAGGGCTCAGTCAGACGGGCGTTTTTACGAGTAAATTTATGTACGTAAAAACGCATGCTCAAAAAAATTTACGTGACCGTAACGGGCGTCACGCTGAAAAAAAAAACGCACTTTGCCGTGTTTTTGCGCACATAAAGTGCGCTGCCCACTATCCCCTGCTGCGGCTGTGACAGCTTCTTTGGATGTGCTCATTGGGCCAGCGGCGGCCCAATTGACATACGGAGAACATTGCAATCCTCTGCCACAGCTGTGACAGCTGTGCAGAGGATTTCTTCATCTCTGCGGGGAGTCCCCTTGTCCCTGAACAGTGTGACAGCATTGTCACAGTGTCCAGTGACAAGGGGACTCTTGTGGCAGAGGAGCGCGATGTTCTCCCATTGAATTTAATGGAGCCGGCGCTACAGCTGGCTCCATTGCAAGCAATGGGCTGCTGGTGAACCCTGCAGTGATTTTCGGGGAAGGCCTTTAAATATAAACCCTTACTTGAAAATCATCCCTAAAATGTGTAAAAAAGAAAAATATATATATACTTACCTCTCTGTAGCTGCCGGGGTTCAGGCGCATCCAGCCGGGTCTTCTCCTGCACTGCTCTGAAGTGCTTTCTGCAGGCGGGGATCTAAAGAAATAATACATCCCCTAGCGCTCCGGTGCAGCTTCTTTCTGCAGCTCCCTGGCAATTCTTCTACTGTATTCTGGTGGCCGGGAAAAATCCCTACCTCCAGAAAGCACTGCCTCTGATTGGCTGAGTGCTGTGACCAATCAGAGACCACACTCAGCAGTCATTCAATGGCTGAGCGCGGCCTCTGACTGGTGGGTAATGGCCCTTTTACAGGGGCCGACAGTCATTTAAACAACTGCACAAACACTTACATCACCGCTTAGGTCATCAGCACTTGTGCAGAGTGTTTAGACTGCAAGATATCGCTGGTCTCCTGCTGGCTTCTCGCTCAGCGCTTCACCTTCTGTGTGAAGCGCTGAACGAGGAGCGTTTAAACGTAATGAGAAGTCAGCCATTTAGCTATAGTTTGTCAGTGGTAAACAACCATGAACGAATAGTAGGTGATTTGTTTTGCATTTACACTGCATGATTATCACTTGAATTCGTTCGTTTGAACAAATTTTGAGAGATAATCATTACATGTAAATGGGCCGTAAGTAACTGGCTCAGTGATGGAAAGCACAGGGTGGTTATTAATGGTATATATTCTGATTAGTGCACCATTACTAGGGTCAGTATTGGGCCCTATTCTTTCTAATATATTTAATAATGAGCTGGTAGAATGACCGTAAAATATCAATATTTGCAGATGATACAAAACTATGTAAAGAAATTAACACTAAAGAGGATAGGATACTGTAGCAAATGGATCTGGATAAATGGCGGGATTGGGCAGAAAAGTGGTATATCCTGAATTGAGATGTGGGGGTTTGACGCGATGACCCTTCCAATTTTACTGTTCTATGATTCTATGAAATGAAGTTTAACACTGATAAATGTAAAGTTCTGCACATGGGTAGGGAAAATACATGTCTCCATTACATACTAAATGGGAAACCACTGGGGAACACTGACATGGAAAAGGGCCTGGGGATTTTAGTTAACTGTAAGCTTAACTGGAGCAACCAGTGTCAGGCAGCTGCCAAGACAAAAAGGATAATGTGGTACATCAACGGAGGTATATGGGCACATGACAAAATCATTATTCTGTCTCTTTAAAAATCACTGGTCAGACCGCACATAAATATTGTGTACAGTTTTGGTCACCGATATTGAAGGACATATCTTGAGAGGGTTAAAAGGCGGCAACTAAAGTAGTAAATGGAATGGGTGGACTACAATACCCAGAGAGGTTATCAAAATTGGGATTATTTAGTTTAGAAAAAAGACAACCAATGGGGCGACCTAATATCTAAGTATAGATATATCAGGGGACAATAACGAGATCTTTCCCATCATCTATTTTTACTCAGATCTGTGACAGTAACATCTAGAGCATTGGTTCACAAACTTTTTCAGTCACGGAGCCCTTTTTGAAGCAAAAGTTTCTCCTAGAGCCCAAAGTGGGACAGAGGGTGTAGTCAAGGGAGAGGTTAGGGGGCATGGCTTATCTCAACATATGATTTTTATGTGCGTCATTATAAAAAGGCCGTTTAAAAAAAAAAACAAAAAAAAAAACAGGGAGGAATGCTGCAGCACTGGATGGGATATTGATATACATTATATTTAAAATTAACATGCTGTGGAATTAAATCCCACACCACATGTCAATATCCACACAGCTTTTATGCAGATTTTTTCCATAGCGTGTGGATGAGATTTTCAAAATCTCATCCACTTTGCTGCTACAGCTACTGTAAATTCCACAGCAAATTTAGTAATAGTGACCCCCTATATTGGTGGCCCCAGTATAATAGCATTCCCTATATTGGCCCCAGTAGAATTAGCGTCCCCTATATTGGCCCCAGCAGTAATAATGTCCCCCACAGTGGCCTCAGTTGTAATGGTGATCCCAATAGTAGCCCCAGTAGTAATAGTGACCCCATAGTAGCCCCAGTAATGCTAATAACTCCACAGTAAACCCAGTACTAATATTAACCCAACAGTATCCCTAGTAGTATTAACACCATAGTGGTCCTAGTAATAATTAGTATATTAAGCCCATGGTGGCCCCAGTAATAATAACCCCCCAGTGGCCCCACTAGTAACATTAACCCCACACGACCCCAGTAGTAATAGTGACCCCCATAGTGGCCTCAGCAGTAATAGTAACTCCTCCTCTGATTGGTGCTGATCCCGGGTGCACTCTGACGTCAGTGTGTGCGCCTGGAAAGCTTCCTACCTTGTTCTCTTCTGCGGAATTAAGGAGAGCGGACTGTCTCGGCTGATAATCACTACTGTAGTGAGCAACTGACGTCACGTGTGCCAGCAGAGAGGGCTCTGTGTGCCCCCTCCGGCACACATGCCATAGGTTCGCCACCACAGCATCTCGTAATATGCTTCTTCTATTTTAGTTGGAGATGGCAATTCAAGTATAATGGAAGGCTATTACTAGCTTGTCAACATTAGTTCAAATATCTGAAAATACTTAATTTAAAAGTTTCTTAATTTAAAGTGCTAGCAGAAGTGACTTAGATAAGAGCAGGAACATACTGTTCATTCAGGCACTTTGAAGGGTCCATTCATGGAACATGAAGGTCCATTTTCCATAGCTCAGCCAAAAAGTGTGGTTTAGGACCCCAGGACACTAGGGTTTTTTGACCCCTGTGTAGTCTGTGGACTACAATGGACTCCACACGGACAGCATATGGATCCATATTGTTCCATGGTGCAACACACACTATCAAGTTTTCTTTCACGCAGACATGAACTGCGTGAAAAATTCATCACGTACACTACTCAAGTCAATGGGGAGAGAAAAAAATGGACAGCACATGGATGGCATCTGTGCGCAGTCTGTGTGCTGTTCGTTTTTTTTTTAATGCAAAAAAAAAAGGGTTTGTCCTAGTTTGCTTTTTTGCAGGCATGAAAAATGCATGGCATACAGAGAATATTGAATATGGAAACCACACATATGAAAAAATGTCTGTTTCATTTGCAGACGTAACACAGATGGTTTTATTTCATGCCGCTTCACACGTACGTATTTACGCTCGCCATACGCAGTTAATAGAACCTATTGATTTTAATCATCCTATTTCCCATTTTTGCACGTGTAAATAAAAATAAGACATGCTCTTTTTTGTGCATATTTGCACAAGGATCCCCATTGAAGTTTATAGTAGGTGCGCAAATGAGCAATACACTGTGCAATCCTGTGAAAAAAGGAACACATCTGGCTTCATTAGGCTAAATAGCCTTTTAAATCACGGCAGGGGTTGTCATGCACCTATGTGAACATGCCGTGCATGTGCCAAAAAAAATAACAAAACGTGCCAATTCACATGCAAAAGCACCTTGTTTATGACGCAAATGTGATGCACTGGAGCGTATACGCTCGTGTAGCCATCCATACTCTTGTGCCCTTGAAAAGAATCCTAGGCAAATATTCCGCCACTTGTGACTCCAAGCTAACATCCCCCACCCTGGACACCTGCTTAACTAACCCTCTTCGGTGAGCAGGCAATGGTTCTTGCACATGTGCTCTATTTATACAGGTATGTGCATCTGTGTATGTAGTTTGGTTGCAGTATGGACATTTATTTTAAACAATGTATTGAGGAAATATTTGGGCAAAGAAAGTGGAATTGTTTAGGAACGGCATGCTCTTATCATTTACAATTTACAATGTACAGAGATGTTATCGGCTAGCCATAAAGTGGGATTATTTAAGAAAAATATGTTGACTTTAGTTGAATGCGGTGTGAATGTATTATTTCAACATGATATGCTTATATTGTTTAACTCATACTGTAAGTTCGGTGTTTTGCTACTACATTTTTTGGCTAGTGTATGGCAGTTTTATTTGAGTAATACGTAAGATTCTCCAATTGTTTTAATAAAAACATGTATACATTAAAAAAAAACAGTCCTAGGGCCTCTTTCACATGAGCATAGTGATTTTTGATCGGCTGTTTCACTGCCACAGCGAGATCGAAAATCTGCTGTTTATGTGCCCGTCTAACAGCCCGGGTCTGGTGAGTATACGTCGAGCCCGGATTGCTGTCGGGCGGGAGGAGACAGTTTAACTCTGCTAAACTGGCTCCCCTTTCCACCCCCTCGCTGGCTCTTGGCAAGGGAATGGGCAGGACGGGGAGGGAGCTAAGCTCTCACCTCCTCTCTGCCCCTTGTTGGCTTCCAGCACTGGAAGGGGGTGAGACAGGGCCGGATTTTAGCTACTAGCTAACCAGGCTATATCACTCTCTATCTTTATCCACAATTAGCCTAACAAGTTAATTGTTCTCTCTCTCAGTTCTGATGCTCAGTTTAGACAGCTTAGCTATATGGTCATGATTGTTTGACCCAGGCTTTAGCTAGCTATAGTAGCAAACTATATCACTTTTTTCTACAATTAGTTTAAAAAGTGAAATGCTCTCTCCTCGGCGCTGCTGCTAAGTCTGGATAGCCTATTTGCATGGTCATGATTGTTTGACCCAGGCTTTAGTTAACTTTGGTAGCAAGCGATTTGAACTGTCTGCAGCTGCAGATTGAGCTTTAGGGGTATTGCTCCCTTTCTTAAGCACTGAGATCTTAGCTGGGATAGCCTGACAACTCTGTCACTATTCTAACGTCTATTGGGTGGCATCATCAAGCCACTTAGACTAAGTGATGGCATCATCAAGCCACTTAGACCAACGTCAGGCCAGCTAGAGGTGGGCTACATTATTCTTACCTTGGATGAATTGTTTCCCTATGACACTGCTATCTGTCATATGGGGAGCTCCAAGTGTAACAAATGAGCATCACCCTATAGTATACCTCGGGGGGGGGGGGGGGGGGACAATCTCGAGGTTCTAAATTCAATGTTTACCAACACTAAGATATGATAGGCACTAATTCAGACAACAACAAACTATCTTAAAGGGGTTGTCCCGCGAAAGCAAGTGGGGGTATACACTTCTGTATGGCCATATTAATGCACTTTGTAATGTACATTGTGCATTAATTATGAGCCATACAGAAGTTATTCACTTACCTGTTCCGTTGCTAGTGTCCCCGTCGCCATGGTGCCGTCTAATCTTCAGCGTCTAATCGCCCGATTAGACGCGCTTGTGCAGTCCTGTCTTCTGTCTTCTGAATGGGGCCGCTCGTGCCAGAGAGCGGCTCCTCGTAGCTCCGCCCCGTCACGTGTGCCGATTCCAGCCAATCAGGAGGCTGGAATCGGCAATGGACCGCACAGAAGCCCTGCGGTCCACCGAGGGTGAAGATCCCGGCGGCCATCTTCACCAGGTAAGTCAGAAGTCACCGGAGCGCGGGGATTCGGGTAAGTACTGGACGGTTTGTTTTTTTTATGCCTGCATCGGGTTTGTCTCGCGCTGAACGGGGGGGCTATTGAAAAAAAACAAAAAACGTTTCGGCGCGGGACAACCCCTTTAATGTTATAGGTCATACGTCTGTTGCACGACCTATGCACGATCTTTTACATCTGAACCCCGGTTCTTGAAAAGTCGTTGGTCCGACTAAATTGCATTGAACCTTGAACGAACTATGTACTCTGAATGAATTAGAACCATGAATCTCTACTAGTGGAGATCATCTCAATTCACTAGGGCCTAATATATCGGCTCATCTATTTAGGCTACTTTCGTATAAGATTAGAAAGTGTCGAGCCAGAGTGCCAACTAAATTAAAGGGAAATTAAGCAAGTTAGTGTAATATATCATACTGACCTCTAACTATAAAACTCAAATACCCCAGATTCATATTGAACTCCACCTGAGTTACTGGCAGCCCTCTGATCTTACACTCCTATAACACTGTGACGTCTATGAGCACGTGTCTCGTCCATTGTCTGTTTTTTGTTTGTTTTGTCCCCATTATTTGGAGACTGTCTTGTGCCCAATGTGTTTTAACGCATATTAATAAAGAATTATTGTTTTAGGGACCTTCTGTGATTATAGCAACCAGCTCCTGCCACTCCCATTGCAAACAGCTGGCAAGGGGCAGAGAGAAGAAGAGAATGGGGTGGGAGTTTAGCAGATGCGCTGCTAAACTCCCTCCCACCTCTTTTCTCTGGCAGCTATCATAGGCTCCCATAGGAGTCTATAGGAGCCTCTGCCGTATTCCGGCCAGGAAGATAGTTCCTGAACTATTTTTCTTGGCCGACCTAAAAACGCCCGACCAAAATGCGCACTGTATGCACTATCTTGGCTGGCCAGGCACTTTTATGCCACGGGAATATGCCAATCTGAATTGATGCATTGCAACAGATGGGCAGCGTATATCAGCTGGGCGTGAAATCGCGGCTGATATACGCTCGCGTGAATAAAACCTCAAAAATTCAAGTACCTTATACCTAGCTTGCAATAAATTATATTATTTCTAGAGATGAGTGAACGTACTCGGTAAGGGCGATTTCGCAATCGAGCACCGCGATTTTCGAGTACTTCACTACTCGGATGAAAAGTACTTGGGTGCGCTGTGGGTGAGCGGGGGGTTGCAGAGGGGAGTGGGGGGGAGAGGGAGAGAGAGAGGGCTCCCCCCTGTTCCCAGCTGCTACCCCCCACTCCCCTCTGCAACCCCCGTCCCACAGCGCACCCGAGTACTTTTCACCCGAGTAGTGAAGTACTCGAAAATCGCGGTGCTCGATTGCGAAATCGCACTTACCGGGTACGTTCGCTCATCTCTAATTATTTCCTGTATGTTGAATAAACTGGACTACTAAAAAATAAATTGAACCCATCTAATTGGATCTCTCTTTCTGATCAGTAGTTTGGTATAATTCCCAATGCACTGTGACAATAGTGATTGTTATTCTCAGCTTTACTATATATGCATGTACATAAGTAACCTGCACTGTGTAGTTATAGATATTTTGTTCCTATTTAACAGTAAGCACTATTTGAGAAAATCCTTATCTGATATGAGCATGCATTGACTGCTGACAGAACTTCATTGTGTATTCCCTAAATGGTTCATTTTGTTTTCCTAAACTTCTGAAACACTCGATCCACTGAATTTCTCCAAGACAGCATCGATTTTATCCTTTCTTTTCTTTTTCTTTCTTCCTTTCCCTTCTTCTACTAAACTACACCTTGTTATCTTTTCTTTGGTAATTGGCGACTCGTAATGACTTTGGCAATTTAGCGTGTTCTTGTAGACACTTTCTCTCATTCCCCCTGATAGCTGGAGTCAGGAGAGAGGGCTTGTCTGTCAATCTCTACAGCCTGTCAATGCCTTTGATTGACAGCTCCTACTGCCTCAATGGAGACCACTTTCCAAGCCCGTTTCTGTTCTGTGTATTTCTGTTTTTTTTTCTATGTTTCTCTTTTCTCTCTTCTGCGCTAATACTAGTGGGGGTATGCAGTTCACTTTATAATCTGCATTTAAATCCAGCTTGATACAAGGCCATTCTCTACGAAATGATCACAACGTCTTGTTAGTTTGCATTGTGAAAGAACCCTAGAGGTTTTACTAAGCTATGATTCCATTGTCAGTTAGTGACCTCCACAAGCACCTAAGCTCACATCTCCAGCCCCCAAATCCCCATTAATTTCACTGAGAAAAACACAACATTCCTGTCCACGAGTCCTTGAACAAGGCATTGAACCAAAATACTATGTGTTGTCCATTATTTTTTTCTGCTTTATTTTTTCTTTAGTTAGAAAATCTGAGCAGTTAACAATGCAGCAAATTGGTCTCCTGATGTCGGAGATGCTAATATTAACAATACCAGTCATTTCCATTGCCAAATCTTCCATGTTGATCAGTCATATGCTGCAGATTACGTATAGTAAAATGCTTTGGAGAAAAAGATAGTTTAATAGATTCTTTTCTAAAGCATATGATTATATGGCTATTGTTTCATTTAATGGAATTACTGTCTTCGCGTTGATCAAAGTAAATTTGCAGTAGAAACAATTTGTATAAAGAAATTGTGGAAATTCTTAACATATAGTACTAATTCTTCACGGTCATTGCAGAATGTATTAACCTCTTAAGGACCAAGCACAGTAAATTTATGGTGCTTGGTCCTGGGCTTTAAGACGGGCGATAATAAAAATATAGCATAGAATTAAAGCTCCAGCAATGTAGTAGGAGCAGGTCTGTAAATCACAGCCGAGGACCTGGAGGAGAAGGCAGAAGATTTTAACCATTTTTGCCTTCTCTTTTACAGGCTACATAGTGCTCAATGAGCGCTACGTAGTGAAAAAAGGAAGCGGAAGTGTTACTTCTGCTATTTGACCCGGCAATCACTTGATCAGGTGCCCCCTGCCATGGCAGAGCTGCCGGGTCTTAGCAAACCCAGATCAGCTCTGCTAGTGACTGAATGTTTTTCCCTGCAACTCGGACTCCTATGGATGCCCCAGCTACAGTGGAAAATAAAAAAAAGACAATGTAAATGACCCCCAGAGGTCTTACATGACATCATGGGGGACATAGATGTTAAAAAAATAGTTACAAAACAATATATATATATATATATATATATATATATATATATATATATATATATATATGAAATGACCCACTACCGACACAAACCAAAACGGTCACCCTATGCGCCCTGTAATCTGAGACTATACAAATTATATATCAACATATCTGAAAGAAAATGAGAAACCTATTCCTGTACTTTAAGTGTAAAGATACTAATTTTAAAAATAAACAACTATAAATTAAAAAAAAAAAGCAGCAAAAATAATTTTGGTACCTGAAGAAAAAAAATAGCGTAGTAAAACCACCACATGGGTAAAATCCCTAAAAAAAGTCTGTTCCTTTAGGACCAAAAGGGACCAAAGGGATTTAGTATATAAGACCTATAATACAAATGTCAAAATCATTTTTATCATTTCAACATCAATAATTAATTTAGTGCATCATTTTTCAAACCGTGAAGAGTCTTGCCTCTTTACATATACAAGTATGTGAATATTGCCCCGTATGAATTAAAGCAGGTGAACAAGATTATATGGATGCTTTCTTCCAGAAACAATGCCACACCTGTCCATTGGTTGTATGTGGTATTGCAATTAAAGAGAACCTGTCATCAGATTCATCCTGCCAGCCAAACTACAGACAGAATGACCCTGGGACGGGTTTGTACAGAGCACCATTTCAGAATAAACAGACTTTGAAGGTTGATTTGGAACAGAACTCCAAGACATAGGGGCAGGGCAATGCTGCCTCTCCCCACGCACAGCATCTAGAGTCACATTTCCACTCTCTGTGTATAGGGACAGAACTACCACTCTAGATGCCGTGGACCACTCACTCTGTGACTCAGAGTGGCATTCCAAGTCAAACTTCAAAGTAAGTTAAAAAAAAGTGTTGTCAATAATAGACCCCATTAAATAGGTTTTCTAACACCATAATGATTTTAAAAAAAGTGTCCCCATGCTCATTAACCAGCACACAAAGCCCCCCAGCTACCTTGTGCCCCACCTAACACATTGATGGCTTCAGGAGAGAGCCATCTGGTCCGTTCACATGAAGATCCCCAACTGCAGCAGCTTCTGAAGCATCTACTACTCATGCTCAGGTCTTTCCCCTTCTTATTCGTGATTTCAGGCCACGGCAGCTTCACAGCCTCCCCTACTGTGCATGCTCGGCAGTGCAATATCCAGCCCCACTGCTTCTTTCCTGTTAGCAGTAATACTGACGACATCACCACATATAGACAACAGTGAATGGAAGCTCACCATGCCGGTGGATGTGAGTACTATGTGAAGGGGTAAAAAAGATGCCAATCCATGTGAAGCAGGTAGTACAGTACTTGGAAGGCCATACATTAGTCAATGCAAATATCAGCAAATTTATTACATGCATATTTCAGATAAATAGCATATTTTATTATTACTTGTATGTGTACCATATTTTGCTCATAGATGTCAATGAAGAAATTATGGAATACAGGTTAAAAACAGAAAACATAATTAAAAAATCAATAAATACTTAAAAACAGCCAAAGAATATCTGTATTACAGGTGTATATTTATGAATTTATTCTACATTTTCATGTGAATGAGACCTAGGTTGTTCCATACAAAGAAAAAAAAGTGTGCAGTGTTGTAGGTGACATTACTGCAAGCTAATAAGCTCTAATAAATAAAGTGTCGCTCTTGTCACTCCACATCAGGTAGTAGGCGGAGGTGACAACACTACCTTGTTACATTAATCGGGCTTGAATTACATTAAGATTCCTGATTTTTTGAAATTATCTTGCCAGTTGTATGTCAGCTAAAACTTCCTCTGAAGTGCAGCACTAAATGCTCTTAATGGGGTTCAATTGTCTTTATAATCAGGAATACCAGCTAAAGCGAAGAACAAATCTGAAAACTAAAGCATTTCAGTGGATTGTATTTCTGCAACCAGAGCTTCCAATTACATCCTACATTCTTTCCAAAGGTACATAGCAAATAAAAATGCTAATAATAGAGGCAGGTGATGAGTGTATGAGTTCCTTAAATTTATAACTCAAATTTGAAGCCGACCTGCTTGCTCTTAAGTGGAACACCTACTAATCATACTTTCAGCAAGGGATCCCCATGCTGACATTTTAATTATGGCACCATTCTTTTCCCGGCTTGCTGTTTTAATAAAGAGCCTTTCTGTTGCTTTAAATCTAAAATTAATTAAGTCAATGTACTCCTTGGTAGCATATGGATCATAGACAATGGACAAGAATGATACTAGAAAATATAGTGTACGTAAGGAAGTTGTTTGACAAGGAAATGACAATAAGTCTGCCACAGAAAACGTTGCTTTCAGGGAATGTGTTGCTCTTGCAGAGGTTTGCTGATTTGTAAGGATATTACAGCAAGAAGCAGAGTGACATAAAATAGCTTGGCTTTTTTTCTTCTTTTCTTAGAGACTGACAAAAAATTCTTGATCCCAGCAAATGAGAGAAATGAGTTAATGGCCACAAATTAGGAAAACTATTTACAGCACAGCAATTAGATTGTATAGTGTATGGAAGCCACTAAAGGATGGGGCAGACAGCAGAATGGAGATATTCCAGGGGAATCCAAGGAATGCCGAATCCCAAAGATTAGGATAATATTTTAAATGAGAATCCTGCTCCTCTATGTGGGGCCGCAATAACCAAAGAAGGGCTTTTTATATAACGCAGGAGCCGGTAGAGAACATGGACAGTTAGTTTTGATCTTAATCAGAGATGAGCGAGCCTACTCGGCCACGCCCCTTTTCCCCCCGAGCGCCCCGATTTTCGAGTACTTCCGTACTTGGGTAAAAAGATTCGGGGGGCGCTGTGGGTGAGTGGGGGTTGCAGCGGGGAGTGGGGGGGAGAGGGAGAGAGAGAGGGCTCCTCCCTGTTCCCCGCTGCTACCCCCCACTCCGCCATGCCTCCCCCCGCCCCCCGGCGCCCCCCGAATCTTTTCACCCAAGTACAGAAGTACTCGAAAATCGCGGTGCTCGATCGAGTAATTACTCAAAACGAGTATACTCGCTCATCTCTAATCTTAATGGTTTATGTTAAAGTCTTCTTGCTCCATGCAGCTCTATAATAGATTGGATGCTTGGATACACAAGATTTATTTTACTTTTTTTCTTGGCCGAAGCCAAAAGGGGATTAAAAATATATGAAATATAAAGGAAGGACTTATTCTTCTTCCAGTGTTAACTCAAAAATTGCCCCAAAAACATAGATTTTTTTCAAAGCAAGCAGAATGAAAACACCATTAAAGGGTATTTCTTTTTTTATCATCATGAAAAATAAGGCTGGGTTCACACTGGGTGGATTCCGGGCGGAGATTTCGCGGTTTTGCCGCAGCAAAAAAACGCGAGATTTCCACCGGGAAACCGCTGCTTTCCGCGAGTTTTGAAGCGGCCTGGCCGCATGCTATTCCACTGAGGACGGCACTCCCATAGAGGAGAGCGCGGCCGCAGTGGAAGAAGAAAAAAAATGAACATGCTGCAGCCGGCGAATCTGCGCCGCAGCACCGGCTTCTGCGGTGGATTCGTTGTCCCGTGTGGATGAGATTTCTGAGAAATCTCGTCCACATGGCTGACTAATCTCGGGATTAGCGGCTGCAAGCGGATTTGCCGCGGCGAGATTCCGGACGGAATTTCCACGGCAAATCTGCCCAGTGTGAACCCAGCCTAAGAGTGCTGTTTCCCTTTCCACATTTAGAAAATTTTGACCTCTCTTCCTTCCTGCATGGCACATTGTACTCAGGTCTGTGCATGCCCCCCTTTTTACTCTCTGTAAACTGCACCAAGATTGCGTCCCCACAGTGACTGTGTCACAAGCTGTCAGTGGGGACACTTTTCTGTGCAAAGGGGAGCATTACAGACCTGAGTGCTTCTGCAAATTTTACATCCAGTAGTGCACAGTCAATGGCTGCCATAGTGAGGACAATCTTTTAAAAATATATAATGGGAAAGCCTGATTATTATCCGTGAATAAGATGGTTAGATGAAAAAGAGAGACCCACCTTAGATAATGAGAAATAATTCTGTCTAACTATGCAGGGGTATTTCGAGTTTTATCACTGTACAAGTTACTCAGGCTCTAGGAAAGCTGAGTGACTGTCATTCATCAAGCTGTCAGTCCAGCTTCACAGATGGATCTCTTATTAAAAGTCAGTCTGCAGTTAGTGTATACAATGATATGTAGAGGCTGCAGAATTCAAATGGAGCAAAAGTTTTAATTAAACCCTGCTGCAAAATTAAAGTAAAAAAAAATACCTCCGAAGTTGTCTATAACTTGTTAAGAGGTGTGAGTATACCCATATTAGTATATTGCTTGTTATCCAGCTTTCATAGAAATGTCTGAATAGAATTAGTGACAAAGATAGAAAGAAAGATAGATAAATATGAGATAGATGGATAGATAGATAGATAGATAGATAGATAGATAGATAGATAGATAGATAGATATAAGATAGATAGATAGATAGATATGAGATAGATGGATAGATAGATATGAGATAGATAGATAGATAGATATGAGATAGATAGATAGATAGATAGATAGATAGATAGATAGATAGATAGATAGATAGATATGAGATAGATGGATAGATAGATAGATATGAGATAGATAGATAGATAGATAGATATGAGATAGATAGATAGATAGATAGATAGATATGAGATAGATAGATAGATAGATAGATGGATAGATATGAGATAGATAGATAGATAGATATGAGATAGATAGATAGATAGATAGATAGATAGATATGAGATAGATAGATAGATAGATAGATAGATAGATAGATAGATATGAGATAGATGGATAGATAGATAGATAGATAGATAGATAGATAGAGATGAGATGAGATAGATAGATAGATAGATAGATAGATAGATATGAGATAGATAGATAGATAGATATGAGATAGATAGATAGATAGATAGATAGATAGATAGATAGATAGATATGAGATAGATAGATATGAGATAGATAGATAGATAGATAGATAGATAGATAGATAGATAGATAGATAAGAGATAGATAGATATGAGATAGATAGATAGATAGATATGAGATAGATGGATAGATAGATAGATAGATATGAGATAGATAAATAGATATGAGATAGATAGATAGATAAGAGATAGATAGATATGAGATAGATAGATAGATATGAGATGGATAGATAGATAGATAAAAAGATAGATACATAGATACATAGGTATGAGATAGATAGATAGATACATAGATAGATAGATATGAGATAGATAGATAGATACATAGGTATGAGATAGATACATAGATAGATACATAGATAGATAGATATGAGATAGATAGATAATAGATAAGATAGATGGATAGATAGATAGATATGAGATAGATAGATAGATAATAGATAAGATAGATAGATAGATATAAAATGAACATGCATTAAAAGTAACCTTTTATATATATATATATATATATATATATATATATATATATATATATGAAGCCGCTTCCTCTTTCTATTAAACAAATGCAATCTATCAGGTACATTGGCATGTCCTGGCTTTATGTGATATATATTTGAATTTGTTTAGTAAGAAGGAACGCTCTTTTAATAGACCTTTTATAAAATTACGCTTTCAAGAGAGACCTCAGATCAATACGCTTTTTAAAATTGCATCCGAATAAGTCCCTGCAGTTAGGAGACCACACTGAGATTTATAAATATAATAATGAAACCTCCATCACTTAGAGCCGAGATCTTTATATTTTGTATTATTTCCTTGGTATAAATAGCTCATATTGTGAATCCATGTTTTTTTATTAATTTTTTATTTCAGGTAGAATTAAACTCCAATGTCTCAGTTCTCTAGAGCATTGCCATAAGCTCTGGAACCATGAATGTATTGAGTGATTTGTCCCATTAGTTGTATCTACCTGTCGCATAGGAGGATGGTAATAAATTGTATTTCAAACACTAATGAGAAGTAAAGTATCAAAACGATGGATCTTAATGGGGATCCAATGTCTATCTATTTATCTATCCTGCTTATACACTTTGAATATTATTATTTTATATTATTTTCAAATAACAAACATTTTTTCTTTCAAAGATGTGGAAGCCCGAGTCAAACATATCTTAACACAGCTGCTGCAGACCCCTGTATCTGAATCTCCTTCACTTTTATACTAGCTAGTTGCCTACAGCTAATATCGAATGTATTAAAAT
Source organism: Eleutherodactylus coqui (assembly GCF_035609145.1). NCBI lineage: Eukaryota > Metazoa > Chordata > Amphibia > Anura > Eleutherodactylidae > Eleutherodactylus > Eleutherodactylus coqui. The sequence continues at coordinate 302,361,012 of NC_089837.1, forward strand.
TGGAATTTTACTTTCAGATGAGCAAAATCTTTTTAATTTATCATTCAGTCAATGTATACTGAGTTTTTACAACACATGGAAGACTGTTTAACTATAACATATGCTAAAATTGCATCTCTCTACCAATTATGCTTTGGCCAGAATCCACTTCTTTTTTTCTGTATAGTGATGATCTTCAAAGTCATTTTATTGTCTTCATAGCAGAAGATATCTGATATTGAGTCTGTTATTGTAAGCTGCCACAAAAAATAATTGCCTTAATATTAATACAGTGTGCTACTGATGACATTGTCCAGTCTTAATATCTTCTAAGGGAATGTTCACATGTTGCAGAATTTGTGTCATGCTCTGTACATAGTGCATATTCAATGCCATATCATATCACACAATTATCAAGTCTTATAATCTGTAATTACACAATGGTACTTAAGGCTCTGTTTACATCTGCTTTGTGGTTTCCATTATAAAAGGAAACCACAACATAGTGAAGGATGTAGTATAAGTCGAAAACAAATGTGTTCTGGGTCTTTGAAGTATTAGTTCAGATCAAATTTGCATTTCCAAAAATGGAATAAAAACACTTTTTTCACATCAATGTTTTACGTTGAAAATCCTCCATTCCTCGAAAATGGTTCCATAGATGATAAAAATGACTGCACCTATTAATTTCTGATGAAATTCTATCCTTAAATCATGTATCTTATGACCCCCCTTCTATTGAGGTTTCTTGAGCGGAATCCAAAACGGTTGAAAGGCAGCAACATAGTACTAAATAGGCTTCTCCAACCCATCTAAGTCTTCTATAAAGCTCCTACTATATTTCGAGTGGTCCTGCTTCTGAATCATCATGTATACATACATACAGGTATAGAGGTTAGTGTGGTTGACAAGACGCCTGGCAACATGGAGTATCATCTGAATACCAAAAGAGGACACACTGAAACCCCCTGCGTTCCACAAACTAGAAATAGTTGAGGAGTAATAACAGCTCTAGAAGCAGAACAACGAGGGGGAGTATTGAAGGTGGGTTGTGTTCTCCAACCTAGAAATGCATTTGTTCCAGTGGTCCCCATTTGAACAATAAATATACAAATAGTGCAATAGTGAAGGATCTATCACTTGACGGTCTCCAACAGTGCTGGGTGGATCACATTGACTTAAAATAGGGTTCATTGCGTTTGTCTTGCTAGATCTATCACTTTAGGGCTTCTTTCACATGAGCGATGTGCTAGTTTTTCCGGACGGCTGTTTTTGCGGAGCTACAGATGGTCGCATTCTTTTTGCATGGCTAATTTAGCTGCACAAAAAGCCTCATGTAAATAAGACTTAATGGGAAAATAACAATTCAAACTGCACTATTCTACCCGTCAAACATAACAAAATCTTTGATAGAAGCAGATGTGAACACAGGCTAACATCTGAAACAATATATACAGTAAGCAGCTATTCACTTTAAGGCCTCCCTCACACATAGACGTGGCAAAGCGCCGTAATTTTAATTGCGGCGCTTTGCCACAATCTTACTTTCGTTTCCAGCCGCAGCTCCCTGTGGATCAGCCTCTTTGTGATGGCTGATGAAGTGTGCTAAACGGCCAAAGATAGAGCAGACAGCACTCGGAAGTTGCGGCACTGGAAAGTGCCATCTGGTGCCGCAATTAAACGCATGTCTGCGAGGCCCCATTGATTTCAATTGGAGCATTGTACCACGATTAATCGCGGTAAAAACTGTTTTGTGAGGGAGGGCTCAAGTAATAAATTCTACTGTCTTTTAAATTTTTTTTTTTTAATTATCTTTATTTATTTTGTTTATTTCCTTTAATATTAGTAAACACATTGCAATTCAGCACATTTAAAATCAATTGATATGTAAGTGCAAGAAATAAATTGATGGGTCCTTTTCAGTACGTAATACAAGGAAATCAATTAAAAGACTTGGCTTGAGATGTAGAATAAAATTATTATAATGTATAACATTTCTAAAAATATATATATATATTTAAGTTCATTATATATTCTAGATAATGTATGCTGCAGGTCACCTGAAAGTGAAGGGGTTAATATTCCATGCACGACTTGATGTTCAGTCTCCAGATTTCCCAGCATGGTTTCAAAGACCGGAAAATATTCTTGGCCTACCGTAACTGGACAACAATGGCAGCCAAAAATAAATGGAATGACATTGTGGTCAATTGCAGAGTGAGTTTGGCAAGTATCCCCTGTAATTGAATGATCAGTGCAATCATTGATCAGCATATAACATTGTTACGAAAAGTAGCAGCTGTAGACAATTAATTCCTCCGAGTTCATTGGAAGGCATTAAATAAATAGATAGATAATGTTGTATCTGCCATGCAGTAGTAACAAGGATCAACGGCTACTGTCGAAATAGTGGCATCTAATAATATTTAAGAAATAGAAAATCAGTACTAGGTATAGGACACAGCCATCTCGACTTCCAGTATGCACTGAATGGCTACTTTATTAGAGACACCTGCCCTTTCATTATTGGAGATTCCCTGTACATAAATTAGACGTGTGGCCCCAGAGTGCAGCAGAATATCAAGTAAGCACATTTTCTGTGATCAGTTTTAGTGGGAATGCACATTAAAATGGGAAATTATAGTGATCTGAGCGACTTCAAATGAGGCATGATCACTGATGCTAGACTAGCTGAGGCCAGTATTTTAAAAACTGACAACCTTGTGTGTTTTTATTATGCAACAGTATCAAAAATATACAGAGAATGGTGTGATTGAGGGCAAACATCCAGCGAAAGGGCATATGTAACTCATTCACGAAAGGGGTCAGAGGGAGATGACAAGAATCGTTTTGACAAGCTGGCCATGCACAGTTAAGCCAGTTGAAGCCAAACACAGGACAGATACTCTAACTAAGGGCTCTTTCCCACTACCGCATATCAGCCGCCATTTTCATGGTTGGCCGATATAGAAGCTTGTGAACAAGTACACAAATCTAACATTTGTGCGCCCATTCACACGGCATGGGTTCCAGCGCATATGCGCCGAGGTCACCATGCTGTTGCCCCCTTCCCTTCCCTCCCCATTGCAGGCTCACCTCTGCTCTCCTCCCTGCTTATTCTTTGCAATGGGAGGGAGCGGCAGGGGTGGAGCTGAGCGCCGGCCCATTCTGCCTCCTCCCATTGATGACTATGGACAAGGGGCAGGGAGAGGGCGGGAGCTTAGCTCCGCCCACAACTCACCCCTTGTCCACAGCCTGCAATGGGAGGAGGCGGAATGGGCCGACGCTTAGCTCTGCCCCCACGCCTACATTGCAAAGAAAAAGCAGGGAGGAGAGCAGAGGTGAGCCTGCATGGGGAGAGGAGATCAGAGGGAGGGAGTTTAGCATCCATGCTGCTAAACTCTCTCCCACCTCCAGCCACTGCCATGGGCTCCCATAGGAGCCCATGCAGCAGCCAACGTATTCCGGCCCAAAAGATAGTTTCAGGGCTATCTTTTGGGCCTGATGTAAAAACGCCTGGCGCTATATTGGCCTGGCCGGGCGCTTTTACGTCACGGGAATACGGCCATGTGACCTGATGCTTTGGAATCCAATGCATCAGATCACAGCGTATATCAGCCGGCCGTGAAAACGCTGGCCGATATACGCTTGTGGGAAAGAAGCCTAACATGTCTAAGGCAGGGCTCACATGGCTGTAAGTGTAAAATGCTGCGTTGCCAACGCAGCGTTTTACTGCAGTGAAACTGCTGGTGACCTGTCCTATCTCTACGTATGGAAGCAAAATTGTACTGCACATGACAGAGTATCTAACTGCGCAGTCCACCTGTTTTGTTTTTTCTATTTCCCGCACCGTCACTCACTTCGCAATGGAACATATTCACATCAGCTATATGCAATGTAATCGTGCCCATAGAGAACATGCTATGTTCTTTTTTGAGCTCGCGTATTACGCACTACCTACATGCTAGTGTGAGTGGAACTGCGTATGCAATGTATTTGATTGACTGCGGATTTCCTCATATCATGCGCACATACAGCACACGTGTAATAGACGGTAATAATACTAGTGTCAGCTTGGCCTAAATGTAAGTCATCTTTCGTTATGATGGGTGGGCTATAACTGTAGATAACAAGTTTAAAGGAAATCTATTGCTATGTTTTTGCAGCTATCTCTGAAGGCAGAATGAAGCTTCATTCACACGAGTGCAACGATTTTCAGCCCGCCGTTTCACGGCAACAGTGCGGCCGAAAATCGCATGAACAAGAGGCAGCCATGACCAAGTCATGGCTGCAACTCCTATTTTAACACCCGTTCAAATGGCTGAGGCTGTGTCGCATGTAAGCCACAACCCCCAGGATACCGTTCAGACAGCCCATGCGGCGGCGCATATACGCCGCAGCCCGGGGATACCGTCGTCCAGGAAGGTGGAGTTTAGCTCCCTCATTTGGTAATCTGCTACCTGCATGGTGAGAGGATGCATCTATATGCATTTCCTAGTCAGTAAGTATATGGCTGTTTTCTGTGATTGTGTTTATGTTTCTATATTTCCCCTTCTGTGACGTACTTATATTAGTGTAGGGACCCTCTACATGCAAGGAACCTTGACGCGGTTAGTGAGCTGATGTATCTTGGACAAAATCTAACTAATGCCTTGCATTTATTATCTATCATTCACATGCAGTGTGGCTTTAAGACTCCAAGGGGAGCCCAGGGTGGCAGTACCAATGTGGTTCACTTTTTGAGGTGCAGGGCAATCTTCCGAATTATTATGGCATCATTAATAGGTTGCTGGTCTGCATGGTGCACTACATGTATCAGAAGGTCCGCTTTGTATCCACTCTGTGTGGGAGTATATGCCAAGCAGCCACCCCCTCTATATCAAGAGGCAGCGTGAGTGGCTGTCTTATCGGTGTCCCTCACAGGTGCAATTAGCTCCCTCATTTGGTAGTCTGCTGCCTGCATGGTGAGAGGATGCAGCTATATGCACTCCTCAGTCAGTAAGTAACGGCCATTTTCTGTCATTGTTTTTATGTTTTTATATTTCCCCTTCTGTGAGGTTCTTATATAATTTTGTATCATCTGCAAATGTTGATACTTCATTGATAAATATATTGAACAGAATGGGGCCTAGTAGTGAGCCCTGTGGCACCCCACTAGCGATGGTGGCCCAATCAGTGTACAAACCATTTCTTACCAACCTCTCCTTTCTATCGCTGAGCCAGTTCTTTACCCAGATACACACGTTATCGCCCAGACTGAGCTGTCTCATTTTATATATCAGCCTATTATGCAGCATGGTGTCAAATGAAGTAGTCCTCGATTTTCAAGAGCTGCAGCTAGCCCCAGCCTCCAGCCACTGATTGACTGCTTTCTAACTGTGTAAAGTAATAGGCAGGTAGCAATCAATCAGTGGCTGGAGGGCATGATGGTTTGATGGGGCTAGTTGCAGCTCATGAATATCAAGGACTACTTCCTGTAGTCCTCTGTGTCTGGCTACTACTAATATAGTGCAAGTTTCTCTGAAACTACCAGACAGATACATACAGCAAACATATCAGTGTAATCAGCGTGCCTGTCAGTATTTTATGCTGTCAGAGAGGGCTATGAAAAGGTGATGACAGACTATCTTTAAGTGCCATTGCAGTCCAAGAGAAATAGAAAGACATGACTCCTGAGAGAAAAAGAGTGCAAAAATGGGATCACTGATAAGTGCAAAAACATCTTGTGGTCAGATGAATCCAGAATTTTGTTAAGCCATGTTGATGGGAGGACCTGAATTTTGTGAAAACAGCATGAATCAAAGAAGTGTCCACAGTTTAGCTGGTAGAGGTGGAATAATGTTGCCCATCCACAGATATCAAAGATCACCCTTGGTCCTCTTAAAACTATGGATGGACACTATGATGAATTACTACATTTCTGAATGCCTAAGGAGATCCAACACACTACTAGATGGGTGTATCACATAAAGTGGTTATTCAGTAGATATTACATGGCACCCCGCCTCATGGCAACTTTTATCAATCCTGTAACACTGTGCCTTGGGGCAATATTAAGCTACCTTATGATTAAGTCGTAAAGTTTGCAGGTAAATGCTATTCACAACTATGTAATAAAACATTTGAATTATTCATGATGTCTGCCAGATTTCATATGTTTCTTTTTATAAAAGTATGGCTCTTACATGAAGATTCCATTTTTTACAATATAATAGTTTTAACATGATAATATAAAATATTTCTATCCCCAGATATTTCAGGACTAATGTTAGAATAGCACCACCTTCAGTTTCTATTGAAAAACCTTTCTGTGTCCAGTTCATCTCAGTATATGTCATGTATTATTAGGAGAGACATGCCCATATTGTATTAGGCCTCAACGGAGGAGTATAAACAGTAAAGCGAACCTGTTAAGTTGTGCTACTGGGACCTAATGTCCTACGGGGTTTCCAGGAGCACACCTTCACAGGTGTGGGATAATTGTACTGGCTGGGTGTGGAGTTCTCTAGCCAGCCAATCTCCATTGGTCTACTGCACATATATACCAGCCTCTATAGCTAGAGGATGCTGGTTCCGCAATACACTGGTGTAATGCAGTAATGAATGTTGTTGTGTAGGTATGAACAGTGTCAAGTTCTGTGTGTTTGTGCATGTGGCTGAACATGTGGTGTGAACAGTTCTGTTCAGGGTGCATAGTGTTCTGTGTGGTATGCAATCTCTGGGTGTTGATGTGAACTGTGTTTCCTCTTTGGATCGTTGCCATCTTGGGCATGTCAGGTTCTAGGTTCCAGCAGGGGTCAACTGCCCCGCATGCAGGCAGGATTCATGGGTCAGTTGGCTTGTAGAGTAGGGACCTGCAAGACAAGGAGGACCCTTGTCGTGGGCCTGCGGGCTTAAGTGTCTTGACCAAGGCATGAACTAATACCTCATATGTTCTGTAATATTTCCATCTATCTATGCATGCTGGTATGTCTGGTAAGTGTTTTGGGTTTTCGTTAGTCATTGGTTTATGTCTGTCTGTGAGTTCCATTTGCAGTGAACTCAGTTCAGTTAGAGGAATCGTTGGAGCAGGTTGGAACCTCTATCCTGGGTAAAAGCTTTCCTATGTCAGTTGAGTGCTGGTTATCTTTCCTTTTGCTTTTGTTAGTCTTTTCACAGTTTCTTTGTGGTGTTTAGTGCATCTCTCCAGGTGCCTTATCAGGGATAGTCGGGTCCTAGGGGCAGACTGTGGGGCCATCCTTACCAGGACATCTACACCACTTTTAGGCAGGGGTTTCCCCATTCCCCTGATTTGTAAGGGGCAAGGTTTTTCCATCCATTATTAACTGGAGTGGTGTAGTTTATTTCATACATAGACCACCGATACAGGCCATCAAAAGGTGTTTTTAAGGGGTTAAACATGGTCTGTTCTTAGGGAGAGATATTCTACAGAGGGTATACTGCTGCTGGTGTGAAAGCTTGTATACCAGTAGAGAAGCTACATGGGGTTGTATTGGATGGAGCTGAGAAAGAAGCTACATCACATTTATATGCATAATCAAAACATGGTCTGTACATTGCAAGAGGATATATTTCTACGGTTCAGAAAGATACAAGCTAGTCTCCATAGCCTTTTGTTCTCACATATCATGCCTATTTAGTTGGCGGTGGTTTTTCAGTGAGTATAAACCAAAAAGCATCCCAAACAGGGAAATAATAAATACACATAGTGCATGTCAGCAGCCTCAGGTGTTGTTCAAAGTAGCCAGTCTGGCCACTACAAATTATTTGCAGGCCTTATGCAGCTAGCAGTGGGGTAAGGGAAATTTAATTACACTGTGCAAAACAGGAACAGTTCACAAAGATACAATCTATACTATGTAAACTTCTGTTCTCATATATCGTGCCCTCCAGGGATTGTAGGCTAGTTAGTTAGTGGTGGTTTTTGGTGAATAATATAAACCAAAAAGAATTTCAAACAGGGAAACAGCAAAAGATGTAGTGCATGTCAGTGGCATTAGATGTTGTTTAAAATCGCAAGTCTGGCCACTATGAATAATTTTCAGGCCTTATGCAACAAAGTTAGCTGAAAATTGAACAAAGAAAGGACTAAATAAAAAGGAATCATGAAGAAAGCAAAGGGTAAGGGATGTGTCAGTAGTGGTGGTGGAGGTGTTAGAGGGCAGGCCAGGTTAACACTTCAACAGCTCCACTTTCTGCAAAGCCTAGGCAAGCATAGGCTCTGCAGAAATCCCATGCTTTACATCCACAGCACACAGAGGAGGTCTTAGAGTGGATGACACAGCATGCCTCAGCAGTCAGTCTGCACCAGTTGGCCATGAACATCCCCCAATTCCAAATCAACTTCACCCAGTGCCAAATCCACCACAGACTCCAAAGCAGTCCGCATGGATCAATCTGTGGATCTGTTTCATCATTCAGTGTCATGGATATCAATGGGACAGTCCAAATAACCAGAGGGAGAAGAATAAGACATTGAATGCACAGATGCGTAACATTTTCTTCCTCCAAAGAGGAGGATGAGGGTGGGTCAGCTCTCCACAGGCAATGTGTGCTCAGGGGGATACGGAAACAGAGGTGTTGCTTCTGGTGCTCACTGTGATATAGAGTCCACTCAGGAGGAGAAGGACGATGAAGAGGAGGTGGAAGATAATGAGGTGCTTGACCCAACATGTACAGGCAGAAAACTTGCAAATGGAGGAGGTAGAGTTGGACGTTGCAGGGCCATACTGCCAGCATCAGCTGCTACCAACATCAGGCACACAGCTAGGTGTACTCACAGGACTTGTGCAACCTGGGCATTCTTTGAAACTGAAGATCATTATAGGATAGTGGTCATTTGTAAAATCTGTTTAGGCGTTTAAAATGTGGAAGAAATGAAAGAAACCTAAACACAATGTGCATAAACAGCCAAATGAACTTCCAACCTGCTCCCTCTTCCACTGCTGTAGCTCCCTCTTCCTCCATCTCCCTCCCTGTTCATACAATAGGCTCTGAGCACAGAGGGACAGTTTTGTGTAGGGGCAGTAGCACACCTACCACAGGCATCTTCTTCACAATTGATGACCAGGCTGCAGTCTTGGGAAAGAGCAGAAATTGAGTTGACACCATCACCACCACCTTCATCAACATTTACATTTACCCCATATTCCAGCATTTCCCAGGTCAGCTGCTGGCCCTCCATCAGCTATGGGGATGTGAAAAAATATCACCCCAACCATCAATGAGCATAGAGCCTGAATGCAAGTATTACACAGCTGCTTGCATTAGAAATGCTGCCCTTCAGGCTAGTGGACAAAGACACCTTCTTCAACATGATGTTCCATGCTGACCCACAGTACCAGATGCCCAACCATCATTTCTTTGCCCAAGAAGCCATTTCTGTCCTGCACCACCATGTGAGTGATAACATGGCCCTGGTGTTGTAGTCCCATCTTCCTTATTTGCATATATTTTCCAGAGGAGCATACATGGCCTTATAAGTCTCCTCACTCACCCTCTAGGTGCTCTCCTTAGGGAGTGACAGTACCCCTCCCAACTCATGTCATAGGCATCTCAATAGCTAAGCCAGAATCCTACTGCACACTGATGAGGGGAAAACACCCGAAAACAGCTGTCTGTATATGGATTCTGGCTAGATTTTCAATTCCCAATCATTGTTCGAAAGAGCTGGGTCGGACATTGATTTGCAGGAATGCTGCCATCCAATAGGTGGCGCTGCAGAGGTATTGTTCCATCTTCTTTACCTGCATATATTTCCCAGAGTGTTGCATGAATGGCCTTATAAGTTTCCTAACAGAGGTATGGTCTAACAGAGGTGTGGCATAGATTTCCTGCCCATCACAGCCTGCAGCAATAGCACACGGTATGACAGTCACAGGAAGCACTTATCCATGATGGTCCAAGAGTATGTCAGCTCCCATGGATGTACTCAGACATGGCATTGGCCCATTTGACTTCTGGGTGTCTAAGCTGGATGATTCGCTGGAGCTTGCACAACATGCTTTAGAGGTGTTTGCCTGCCCTGCTTCAGTGTGCCATCAGAAAGGGTATTCAGCACAGCTGGGGTAGGATAACTGACAGAGGCTTCTGAGTGTGCACAGACAATGTGGATCACCTGACGTTTATAAAAATGAACCAGGCAAGGATTTCACCTGAATTCTGCACCCGCATGGCAGATTCCACTGATTAGTTAGTATGCTGGCAATTTTTAATTGCATATGACAGCATAGATTTATGTCAAAGACCACACTGGGCCCTCAGCGTGCACTTGCTGTTGGTGATGTTGCTCCCCTTCTCCTGTTTCTGCTATGTTTCCATCTCCTATTCCCCCCACCCAAATAAAAAGTCAATATGGAAATACAGAGCTACAGTACTAATGTTTTCAAGAGGAGCACATTCTGCTTTCAGGGCGCTGTTGCTATTGGTGCTGGTGGTGGTGCTACTAGTCTTGTTCTCCTGCTTCCGTCATGTTTCCTACTTCTCATTCTCTAAAGCACAATAAACAACAGTAGCTCTACAGCTGTTCCTTGGAGCAGGTCCATACTTGGGGGTTCTGTTCACGTAGTAGAATTTGTCCTTGAAATCTATGATGTTGCTTTTAAAACAAGCTCCACACCTTCTATTTTGCTGTGAGTAATTTTTGGTAGCTCTACAGATTTTCCTTCGCAAGCAGCGAAGATAGGTCTTGTCATATCCTAACGAGAAAAGAGCACCATGCCCAGTGAGGACGCAGGGCGGCATTCATACTGAAACGCAAAAAGCTCCCATTTATGTGCTCGTTCAGATGGCCCGGGTACACACTGCACCCAGGATACCATAGGGTGGGAGGAGAGAGTTAAACTCTGCTAAACTCCCACCCCCTTTCCTCCCCCTCTCCACCCCTTGCCGGTTGTCTGCAATGGGAGGGTCAGGAGCTAGTGTGCTACTCTTCCACCCCATTCCTCCCTTTGCTAACAGCCGGCAAGGGGCAGAGAGGGGGAAGGGAGTTTAGCAGAGTCGCTGCTAAACTCCCCCCTACCTCCGTTTTTCAGCAGCTCCCATAGGAGTTTATGGGACCGGCCGCCGAATTCCGGCTGGAAGATAGTTCCAGAACTATCTTTTCCGGACAGCGTAAAAACGGCTGACCGGAATGCGCATCTTATGCTCTAATTTTGCCAACCAGCTGTTTTTACGCACTGCAAAAATGCCCATCTGAACTGAGGCATTGTAAACCATTGCTTAGTGAAAACAGCACTGATATACGCTCATGTAAATGAAGCCTGACATAGGAGTCTATAGAGTCGCCAATGTTTTTCAGTCCAAAGACAAGGCAAGGCCTTTATTTTTCGGCAGCATGAAATTTCGGTCGCTGACTTCAAACAGTTGCCTAAATGAATACATTGGAAACCTGTCTGCATACAAATTAAATAAATCAGACAATCCCTTTAATGACTACGGTGTGGACTGGAGTTCTTCCAAAAGCATGCGTGGATATAATGGGTCCATAAAGTTGTTGCGATGTAATACTGTACACTTAATAATCCCATGTCTTTATCTTTCTATCACTTTATAACCTATCATTGAAACGAAGCATAGCGGAGTAACAAAATATGTTAAAGCATGCTACTTAAGGCCCTTATGTGTATTTCTCAGTGTGTTAACGAGGCCTAATAATTAACCGTTTGTTCAGCGAATACAACTAATTACATTTTTTTTGGTAATGCTTATTATAATAATACAAATGCTTATTACTTGCAACAATATTTATTTGTTATCTGCCGAAAACCTGGTCTTCTCTGGACCACCTCTCAACCACATACAGTGCTTTAATTAAACCAAATATTAACAAAGTTTATGTGCAGTTCAACTTCAAGCACTTGAAAAAAGAATTTTTACACTTGAAGCACCTTCATTCTTAAGCAAGAACGAGCCTCTCTAAAGAAAGCATACAAATATTATAAGGTCTAAATATAATCTAACCTCATCCCATCACGCATTGATTCTGACCATATCCATCATTACTTATAAAGCCCACAGGAAATCTGCTTCCTCCACTCAATACCAGGGCCTTACGATGTCCTGAGCAGACAATCCTTCTTCAGGAGTAGGAGAAAATAATATGATTATTTATACCCTCTTATGTCCTATCTCCCCCCGGACTGCATTACTAGAAAACAAATGTGAAGGTGTTCCTACGGAAAGAGGGTCAGACACTAATAAATGCAAAAAAATGGGACATCTGAGAAAGCCCTAGAGGACCAAGACTTCAATTACATGAATTGGTATCCAGTCTAAGACGCCACTTAAAGTTCTTATTTTTTATTTTAATTAATAGCCACAGCTGGAAGGGCCCCTTTTCCGCATGGTCTTTTTTCTCTGTTTGGGCAGATTTCACCCAGAGAGATAAATGGATCTGGAAGCAGGTACATTTCTATCCTCAGCGTTAATCATTAGAGCTATTGAATATATAGTTACTGCAGCATTACGGGAGTGAATAATGGCTAGCACTAAAATTTAATGTATTATATAGATCAGAGCTAATTCCAGCAACATAACGATGTGTGTGGAACACCAGGCTAACATCTTTTCCTCTTGTTACCTCTCCTTGTTAACCCTGTAAGGAGACATCCCATTGATTACACAAGTTAAAGGGAGAAGTGCACTAGATTTTCTTCCTATCCAAATCCATTACATTCCTCCCTGTTCAGGTATCGTCACTTTTTTTTACTTGAGCACTTTTTGCTCAATGTCACTATAAAGTCACTGATTGGAATGTCCCCAACTCTATGGTATAAAGAGATTTGACTATGCATGGAAGTTTATTGAGGTTGGTAAATGCAAGGAACTAATTTCTAGCACAGGCAATCCAAGGTATCACACAGTAAACAAGCAATGTAAGTAGAAATACAATTGTTAAATATTGCCCATTTATTAAATGACCCATCATTTAATAATATCACCAATCATTATTTTCACATCTCTAATCCATATGTGTTGGTGAATAAAGTAAACCAATTATCTCTTTCTTTGTAACATTCTTTCTATAAACTAAATGCTAGCTGGTGTTTGTTAAATGGGGTTTCCCATTACTTAAAATTGCTCCACAGCCACTCTGTACTTCCTGGTTGCTGCTGATCAAGACATGTGACTGCTGCAGCCAATCCCTGACCACAGCAGTAACCTTTTATATGTCTTGGTCAGCAGCAACCAGCAAGTACAGAGTGGCTGTGGAGCAATTTTAACCCCTTAGTGAGGAAGCCTGTTTGCGCCTTAGTGACGAAGATAAAATTTTGGAAATCTGACATGTGTCACTGAACATATCATAACTCTGTAAAATTTTTAAATATCCAAGTAATTCTGACATTGTTTTTTCGCCACATATTGTACTTCATATAGGTGGCAAAAATAGACCGTTAGAACTTGTGTATATTTATTAAAAGTGCCAAAATTGGGAAAATTATGAAAAAAATATTAATTTTTCACATTTTCAACTGTAATATCTCAAATATGTGCAAACATACTGTACACATTTTTCGATAAGTTATATACTTCTATCTGTTTATTTTATTCTGGATGCACATTTGAAAAACTCAGTTTTTTTAACCATTTAGGAGATGTACAAATTTAACAATACTTATTAACATTTTGAGGAACACTTTGTTTTCCTACACCAAGCCAAGATTGCAAAGGCTCATAGGTGTCAGAATGATAGATAACCCCACAAATGACCCCATTTTAAAAACTGCACCCCTTAGTGTATTCACTGAGGGGTGTCATGAGTATTTTGACCCCTCAGTTTTTTTTCAGGAGTTATTGCAATTTAGAGGAGAAAAATAAAATCTCATATTTTTGCAAATATGTCATTTTAAGGCATTGATGTCATTGAATGGCTGTGATTGGTTAACCCAGTGCCAGCTTTCATTGGCTGACGTGCTGAGTTAGCCAATCAGAGCATTAGCTTTCTGGAGGCAGGGCATTCAAGCCCCGCATCCAGAAAGCGATACTCTATTGGCGTGGAGGAGGTAACGACAGCCTGCAGCAGCGCCGCAGATCATCGCAGAACGCAGTATTTTATTTTTTTTTCTACAGCGTATTCCCGGCGTATAAGACGACCCCCGACTTTGGAGAAGATTTTCCTGGGTTAAAAAGTCATTTTATATGCTGGTAAATACGGTAATCTTTATCTATGTGGCACCAGCATATATCATAGGACTTTACAAATTAGAGGACACAATGAGTAGGGTGGTAGACAGAGATGAGGGGGGAGATATAGGCAGTGCCATCTTAACACACGGGCCTGATGGGCACTTGCTCGGGGGCTCCACAAGCATAGGGGCCCCATACTAATCTGTGTGTATTAACATTTCAATGCACCTTGTATCATATATGATAATGTTGTGTGGCGGGATATGAACTTGGCTCCAATCTGTCTATGCCATGTGTGGAGACTAGAGATGAGCGAGCACCAAAATGCTCGGGTGCTCGTTACTCGGGACGAACTTTTCGCGATGCTCGAGGGTTCGTTTCGAATAACGAACCCCATTGAAGTCAATGGGCGACCCGAGCATTTTTGTATTTCGCCGATGCTCGCTAAGGTTTTCATGTGTGAAAATCTGGGCAATTCAAGAAAGTGATGGGAACGACATAGCAACGGATAGGGCAGGCGAGGGGCTACATGTTGGGCTGCATCTCAAGTTCACAGGTCCCACTATTAAGCCACAATAGCGGCAAGAGTGGGTGCCCCCCCCTCCCAGCCCCCCCTCCCAACAACTTTTACTTCTGAAAAGCCCTCATTAGCATGGCATACCTTAGCTAAGCACCACACTACCTCCAACAAAGCACAATCACTGCCTGCATGACACTCCGCTGCCACTTCTCCTGTGTTACATGCTGCCCAAACCCCCCCACACGACCCAGTGTCCACAGCGCACACCAAACTGTCCCTGCCCAGCCTTCAGCTGCCCTCATGCCACGCCACCCTCATGTCTATTTATAAGTGCGTCTGCCACAGGAAAAGCAGGCACACACTGCAGAGGATTGGCATGGCTAGGCAGCGACCCCCCCATAAAAGGGGCGGGGCGATAGTCCACAATGCTGTACAGAAGCAATGAGAAATCCAATCCTGTGCCACCTCCATCTGGAGCTGCACACGTGGACATAGCAATGGGGAACCTATGTGCCACACACTATTCATTCTGTCAAGGTGTCTGCACGCCCCAGTCAGACCGTGGTTTTTTATAAATAGTCACAGGCAGGTACAACTCCGCAATGGGAATTCCGTGTGCACCCACAGCATGGGTGGCTCCCTGGAACCCACTGGCGGTACATAAAAATATCCCATTGCATTGCCCAACACAGCTGAGGTAGTAATGTCGTGCTTAATGCAGGTGGGCTTCGGCCCACACTGCATGCCCCAGTCAGACTGGGGTTCTTTAGAAGTGGACACAGATGCATTTACAACTCCCTGTGGACCCACAGCATGGGTGGGTGCCAGGAAGCCACCGGCGGTACATAAAAATATCCCATTGCATTGCCCAACACAGCTGAGGTAGTAATGTCGTGCTTAATGCAGGTGGGCTTCGGCCCACACTGCATGCCCCAGTCAGACTGGGGTTCTTTAGAAGTGGAAACAGATGCATTTACAACTCCCTGTGGACCGACAGCATGGGTGGGTGCCAGGAAGCCACCGGCGGTACATAAAAATATCCCATTGCAGTGCCCATCACAGCTGAGGTAGTAATGTCATGTTTAATGCAGGTGGGCTTCGGCCCACACTGCATGCCCCAGTCAGACTGGGGTTCTTTAGAAGTGGAAACAGATGCATTTACAACTCCCTGTGGACCGACAGCATGGGTGGGTGCCAGGAAGCCACCGGCGGTACATAAAAATATCCCATTGCATTGCCCATCACAGCTGAGGTAGTAATGTCATGTTTAATGCAGGTGGGCTTCGGCCCACACTGCATGCCCCAGTCAGACTGGGGTTCTTTAGAAGTGGACAGATGTAGGTTAAACTCCGTGTGCACCTACAGCATGGGTGGTTCCCTGGAACCCACCGGCAGTACATAAAAATATCCCATTGCACTGCCCAACACAGCTGAGGTAGTAATGTCGTGCTTAATGCAGGTGGGCTTCGGCCCACACTGCATGCCCCAGTCAGACTGGGGTTCTTTAGAAGTGGACACAGATGCATTTACAACTCCCTGTGGACCCACAGCATGGGTGGGTGCCAGGAAGCCACCGGCGGTACATAAATATATCCCATTGCATTGCCCAACACAGCTGAGGTAGTAATGTCGTGCTTAATGCAGGTGGGCTTCGGCCCACACTGCATGCCCCAGTCAGACTGGGGTTCTTTAGAAGTGGACAGATGTAGGTTAAACTCCGTGTGCACCTACAGCATGGGTGGCTCCCTGGAACCCACCGGCGGTACATAAAAGTATCCCATTGCATTGCCCAACACAGCTGAGGTAGTAATGTCATGTTTAATGCAGGTGGGCTTCGGCCCACACTGCATGCCCCAGTCAGACTGGGGTTCTTTACAAGTGGACAGATGTAGGTTAAACTCCGTGTGCACCTACAGCATGGGTGGCTCCCTGGAACCCACCGGTGGTACATAAATATATCCCATTGCAGTGCCCTACTCAGCAGAGCTAACGTCAGATACAATACAGGTGGGCTTTGGCCCACACTGCATGCCCCAGTCAGACTGGTAATATGTACCTTAACAGTAACCTCGTTGGTGGTAATGTAGTGGTGACTGCGGACCTAGTAGCGCGGTTTTATGTAGTTGGTTTTCGGAATGTGGCCATGATTAAGTGGGCCGTGGCGGGGGGATGGTGGTGGTGCTCTCTTGTAGTGTCGTTAAAGGTGAAATTCTTGGACTGCCACCAGACGGACCAATGCAAAGGTATTTGCCAAGAAAGTTTTCATTGTTGGAGGAGGAGGGGGATGTTTTGGAGGCACTATGTGTCCTCTCCACGTGTCCGTGGTTATATGCACCTTAACAGTAACAGCGTTGGTGGGAAATGGCCTCGCCGCCATCATGTCTTTGTGAAGCCTCTGTTTCCACACCCCAGTGACATACCATTAGCTGCGGTATAGGCAGAGCCCCGAATTATTAACATTTCAGCGGTAGTATTAGGGACAGGCTCCACTAACATATCACTAGCAGCAGTATAGGGGGAGCACAGTCTTAGCTCCATTTCAGTAATAGTAGCACTCAAGACAGGCCCCAGTAACAATTCCGAAGCAGCAGTATAGGAGGAGCGCAGTCTTAGTTCCATTTCAGTAATAGTAGCACTCAAGACAAGCCCCAGTAACAATTCCGAAGCAGCAGTATAGGAAGAGCGCAGTCTTAGTTCCATTCCAGTAATAGTAGCACTCAAGACAAGCCCCAGTAACAATTCCCATTGCAGCAGTTTAGGGAGATAACAGTCTCTTTCACATTTCAGTAGCTGCAGTATAGACAAGGCCCCAGTTACATTTATGTAGCAAAAGTGTAGGCCAACCCCACACACCTTTCTGTACCATGAGTGCAGGCAAAGAACATAGAAATTACAATGATTACACTGTAGGTGAGGGCCCAAAAAAATTGGTGTAGCAACAGTACTAATGTACCTCAGAAAAAATTGGCCATGCCCAACCAAGATGGCAGGTGAAACCCATTAATCGCTTCGGTTAATGTGGCTTAAGTGGTAACTAGGCCTGGAGGCAGCCCAGTTTAACGAAAAATTGGTTCAAGTTAAAGTTTCATCGCTTGTAAGAGCATTGAAACGTATAAAAATTGTTTGGAAAAATTATATGAGTGAGCCTTGTGGCCCAAAGAAAAATTGCCTGTTCGGCGTGATTACGTGAGGTTTCAGGAGGAGGAGCAGGAGGAGGAGGAGGAATATTATACACAGATTGATGAAGCAGAAATGTCACCGTTTTGGATGGTGATACAGAACGATGCTTCCATCCGCGGGTGCAGCCTATGTATTGTTTAGGTATCGCTGCTGTCCGCTGGTGGAGAAGAGAAGTCTGGGGAAATCCAGGCTTTGTTCATCTTGATGAGTGTAAGCCTGTCGGCACTGTCGGTTGACAGGCGGGTACGCTTATCTGTGATGATTCCCCCAGCCGCACTAAACACCCTCTCTGACAAGACGCTAGCCGCAGGACAAGCAAGCACCTCCAGGGCATACAGCGCGAGTTCAGGCCATGTGTCCAGCTTCGACACCCAGTAGTTGTAGGGGGCAGAGGCGTCACGGGGGACGGTCGTGCGATCGGCTATGTACTCCCTCACCATCCTTTTACAGTGCTCCCGCCGACTCAGCCTTGACTGGGGAGCGGTGACACAGTCTTGGTGGGGAGCCATAAAGCTGTCCAGGGCCTTAAAGAGTGTTGCACTGCCTGTGCTGAACATGCTGCTCGATCTCCGCACCTCCCCTGCTACCTGGCCCTCGGAACTGCGCCTTCTGCCACTAGCGCTGTCGGAGGGGAATTTTACCATCAGCTTGTCCGCAAGGGTCCTGTGGTATAGCAACACTCTCGAACCCCTTTCCTCTTCGGGAATGAGAGTGGAAAGGTTCTCCTTATACCGTGGGTCGAGCAGTGTGTACACCCAGTAATCCGTAGTGGCCAGAATGCGTGCAA
Organism: Eleutherodactylus coqui; assembly: GCF_035609145.1. NCBI lineage: Eukaryota > Metazoa > Chordata > Amphibia > Anura > Eleutherodactylidae > Eleutherodactylus > Eleutherodactylus coqui. The sequence continues at coordinate 302,379,605 of NC_089837.1, forward strand.
CACGAGGGTCACGAGAAAGGCATCCTAACATGAAGTCAGCCATGTGTGCCAGGGTACCTGTACGCAACACATGGCTGTCTTCACTAGGAAGATCACTTTCAGGATCCTCCTTCTCCCCCTCCTCCTCCGCCTCCTCCTCCTCAGGCCATACACGCTGAAAGGATGACAGGCAAGCAGCATGGGTACGGTCAGCAGTGGGCCAAGCTGTCTCTTCCCCCTCCTCCTCATCCTCCTCATGCTCCTCCTCCTCCTCCTCAACGCGCTGAGATATAGACAGGAGGGTGCTCTGACTATCCAGCGACATACTGTCTTCCTCCGCCTCCGTTTCCGAGCGCAAAGCATTTGCCTTTATGCTTTGCAGGGAACTTCTCAAGAGGCATAGCAGAGGAATGGTGACGCTAATGATTGCAGCATCGCCGCTCACCACCTGGGTAGACTCCTCAAACTTTCCAAGGACCTGGCAGATGTCTGCCAACCAGGCCCACTCTTCTGAAAATAATTGAGGAGGCTGACTCCCACTGCGCCGCCCATGTTGGAGTTGGTATTCCACTATAGCTCTACGCTGCTCATAGAGCCTGGCCAACATGTGGAGCGTAGAGTTCCACCGTGTGGGCACGTCGCACAGCAGTCGGTGCACTGGCAGATTAAGCCGATGTTGCAGTGTCCGCAGGGTGGCAGCATCCGTGTGGGACTTGCGGAAATGTGCGCAGAGCCGGCGCACCTTTCCGAGCAGGTCTGACAAGCGTGGGTAGCTTTCCAGAAAGCGCTGAACCACCAAATTAAAGACGTGGGCCAGGCATGGCACGTGCGTGAGGCTGCCGAGCTGCAGAGCCGCCACCAGGTTACGGCCGTTGTCACACACGACCATGCCCGGTTGGAGGCTCAGCGGCGCAAGCCAACGGTCGGTCTGCTCTGTTAGACCTGGCAGCAATTCGTGGGCCGTGGGCCTCTTCTCTCCTAAGCTGAGTAGTTTCAGCACGGCCTGCTGACGCTTGCCCACCGCTGTGCTACCACGCCGCGCGACACCGACTGCTGGCGATGTCCTGCTGCTGCTGACACATCTAGATTGCGAGACAGAGGTTGAGGAGGAGGAGGAGGACGAGGGTGCTTTAGTGGAGGAAGCATACACCGCCGAACATACCACCACCGAGCTGGGGCCCGCAATTCTGGGGGTGGGTAGGACGTGAGCGGTCCCAGGCTCTGACTCTGTCCCAGCCTCCACTGAATTCACCCAATGTGCCGTCAGGGAGATGTAGTGGCCCTGCCCGCCTGTGCTTGTCCACGTGTCCGTTGTTAAGTGGACCTTGCCACTAACCGCGTTGTGAGGGCGCGTACAATGTTGCGGGAGACGTGGTCGTGCAGGGCTGGGATGGCACATCGGGAAAAGTAGTGGCGACTGGGAACTGAGTAGCGCGGGGCCGCCGCCGCCATCATACTTTTGAAGGACTCCGTTTCCACAACCCTATACGGCAGCATCTTAAGGCTGATAAATTTCGCTATGTGGACGGTTAATGCTTGAGCGTGCAGGTGCGTGGCGGCGTACTTGCGCTTCCGCTCAAAGACTTGCGCTAGCGACGGCTGGAAGGTGCGGTGCGAGACATTGCTGGATGGGGCTGAGGACACCGGAGGTGAGGGTGTGGGTGCAGGCCAGGAGACGGTAGTGTCTGTGTCCTCAGAGGGGGGTTGGATCTCAGTGGCAGGTTGGGGCATAGGGGGAGAGGCAGCGGTGCAAACCGGAGGCGGTGAACGGCCTTCGTCCCACCTTGTGGGGTGCTTGGCCATCATATGTCTGCGCATGCTGGTGGTGGTGAGGCTGTTGGTGGTGGCTCCCCGGCTGATCTTGGCGCGACAAAGGTTGCACACCACTGTTCGTCGGTCGTTAGGCGTCTCTGTGAAAAACTGCCAGACCTTAGAGCACCTCGGCCTCTGCAGGGTGGCATGGCGCGAGGGGGCGCTTTGGGAAACAGTTGGTGGATTATTCGGTCTGGCCCTGCCTCTACCCCTGGACACCGCACTGCCTCTTGCAACCTGCCCTGCTGCTGCCCTTGCCTCCCCCTCTGAAGACCTGTCCTGAGTAGGCGTTGCATACCAGGTGGGGTCAGTCACCTCATCGTCCTGCTGCTCTTCCTCCGAATCCTCTGTGCGCTCCTCCCTCACACTTACTGCCCTTACTACTACCTCACTGCAAGACAACTGTGTCTCATCGTCATCGTCCTCCTCACCCACTGAAAGGTCTTGAGACAGTTGCCGGAAGTCCCCAGCCTCATCCCCCGGACCCCGGGAACTTTCCAATGGTTGGGCATCAGTGACGATAAACTCCTCTGGTGGGAGAGGAACCACTGCTGCCCAATCTGAGCAGGGGCCCGAGAACAGTTCCTGGGAGTCTTCCCGCTCCTGAGCATGTGTCATTGTAGTGGAGTGAGGAGGCTGGGAGGAAGGAGGAGCAGCAGCCAGAGGATTCGGATTTGCAGCACTGGACGGCGCCGAACTGTGGGTGGATGATAGCTTGCTCGAAGCACTTTCTGCCATCCACGACAGGACCTGCTCACACTGCTCATTTTCTAATAAAGTTCTCCCGCGTGGACCCATTAATTGGGCGATGAATGTGGGGACGCCAGAAACGTGCCTCTCTCCTAATCGCGCAGCAGTTGGCTGCGATACACCTTGATCAGGAGCTCGGCCTGTGCCCACACCCTCACTTGGGCCTACGCGTCCTCGGCCACGTCCACGTCCTCTAGGCCTACCCCTTCCCCTCAGCATGCTGTATTACCAGTGATTTCCCAGGCAAGAAATAAATTGGTGCAAGCCTGCAGGCCAAATAGAATGTTTCCCTTTTTTTTTTTAAAGGGAAGGCCCACTGACTATATTCAATCAGATAAGATTAGAAATGTGTTCCACAGAACTGCAGTGTTATATGAAGTGCAGCAGAGCGGTGATTTTTCCCAGGCAGGAAATAAATTGGCGCTAGCCTGCAGGCCAAATAGAATGTTTCCCTTTTTTTTTTTAAAGGGAAGGCCCACTGACTATATTCAATCAGATAAGATTAGAAATGTGTTCCACAGAACTGCAGTGTTATATGAAGTGCAGCAGAGCAGTGATTTTTCCCAGGCAGGAAATAAATTGGCGCAAGCCTGCAGGCCAAATAGAATGTTTCCCTTTTTTTATTAAAGGGAAGGCCCACTGACTATATTCAATCAGATAAGATTAGAAATGTGTTCCACAGAACTGCAGTGTTATATGAAGTGCAGCAGAGCGGTGATTTTTCCCAGGCAGGAAATAAATTGGCGCAAGCCTGCTGTTAAACGTAGCTGGCTGCGTATGATTTCTTTACGTTCTCCACCCACCACACACGTACCCAGAACGCTGAGGACTGTCAGAGGCAGGCCAAATAGAATGTTTCCCTTTTTTTTTTTAAAGGGAAGGCCCACTGACTATATTCAATCAGATAAGAACTGTGTTCCACAGAACTGCAGTGTTATATGAAGTGCAGCAGAGCGGTGATTTTTCCCAGGCAGGAAATAAATTGGCGCAAGCCTGCAGGCCAACTAGAATGTTTCCCTTTTTTTTTTAAAGGGAAGGCCCACTGACTATATTCAATCAGATAAGATTAGAAATGTGTTCCACAGAACTGCAGTGTTATATGAAGTGCAGCAGAGCGGTGATTTTTCCCAGGCAGGAAATAAATTGGCGCAAGCCTGCTGTTAAACGTAGCTGGCTGCGTATGATTTCTTTACGTTCTCCACCCACCACACACGTACCCAGAACGCTGAGGACTGTCAGAGGCAGGCCAAATAGAATGTTTCCCTTTTTTTTTAAAGAAAAGGCCCACTGACTATATTCAATCAATAATATATGTCTTCTGGCCCTGCCTACACAATTCTGTCCCTGTAGTATTACTGCAGGGCGCAATGCTCTGCACAGCCGATTTTGAAAAAAAAAAAAATATGCAACACTGCTAACAGCAGCCTGCACAGTACTGCACACGGTTAAATGTGGCCCTAAGAAGGACCGTTGGGGTTCTTGAAGCCTACACTCACTCCTAACACTCTCCCTGCCTAACCACCACTTCTGTCCCTGTAGTATTACTGCAGGGCGCAATGCTCTGCACAGCCGATTTTGAAAAAAAAAAAAATGTGCAACACTGCTAATAGCAGCCTCCACAGTACTGCACACGGATAGATGTGGCCCTAAGAAGGACTGTTGGGGTTCTTGAAGCCTACACTCACTCCTAACACTCTCCCTACAGCAGCTCCAACACAACAGCACTTTCCCTCAGCTAACTCACAACGCATCTGAGGCGAGCCGCGGGAGGGGCCGATTTTTATACTCGGGTGACATCTGATCTCGCCAGCCACTCACAGCAGGGGGGTGGTATAGGGCTTGAACGTCACAGGGGGAAGTTGTAATGCCTTCCCTGTCTTTCAATTGGCCAGAAAAGCGCGCTAACGTCTCAGAGATGAAAGTGAAAGTAACCCGAACACCGCGTGGTGCTCGTTAAGAGTAACGAGCATCCCGAACACCCTAATATTCGCCCGAGCATCAAGCTCGGACGAGTACGTTCGCTCATCTCTAGTGGAGACTTTAATTTTGTCACTTTCTGTTTCACTTTCAAATTACCCATAATTCTTTTTGTAAATTTCACATAATTATTATTGTAAATTATCCATAATTTCTATAAAAAAAAGAGGGATTTCCTGCCGAATGGATATGTGGATCATCTTGTGAAGCATAGTAGATCATCTCATTACTTCCTAGTGTAAAGTAGTCTGGCACTATGAACTAAGAGACGTCTACAGTGCAAGAGGAAAATGGATCCAAGAGACTTAGACTTTTGGTTCTCCGGTCTAGGTCGCCGGTTACTAACTCACTCGTCCTCCCAAGTTTTCTTGGCATCGTCATGTGGCTGCCATTTTTATTCATGTGAGTAGTTGTTGTAGGGGCCACAGTACACTGCTTTGCCCAGGGGCTCATAATGCTGTCAACCCCTTGATGATGACCCCATAGTGTTTTTAGTGCTGCTATCTCCCTCCATGCATCGTGGGTGTCAGCTGTTTCTTACAGCTGACAGCTGCAGGCAACAGCCCCAGCAAGCCGCACAGTTGATCGGGGTTGTTAACCCTTCAAATACCAGCGGCTTTTAAATCCCCTGAATGATGTTCGGGGGGTCCCGTACACCCCCCCACGGTGAGATCGGGGCAGCCGTGCGGGGAGAATATATAAACTCCATGTATATATTGCCCTTGGTCAGATTTGAACCTAGGATCCATCTATTATTCGACATGTCACCTGTGGTGGTTTATGTTCTTTGTTCCACTGTGTAAACATAGCCCAGGAACTGTTCGGCGGACCAGTTTCCGTACATCCTGGTCATACGTGACAGGTGCTAACCTAATCATACCAAGAACACAAGTCCTGCTGTTTTGGAGATGCTCTGACACAGTTGACAAGCCATTACAATTAGTCCTTTGTCAGAGGTGCTCAGATCCTTACACATCAACTTTTAGAACTGACTGTGTAGTAGCCTGAAGTAAATATATCTCTGGTCCCTCCATAACTGTGTCCCTAAATGTCTGTCATGTCTTTAATGTGGGTGCACTGTGCAATTGTCTTGTCAGTGATTTATGTGTATTGCAGCACCCAAAGGCTTAACGCCTATGTCTGTCTGGAAAATGTAAGTTTGCGTGTAGTCTATGTTGTTATGTGAGCATGAATGATATATGTGTTTGCAAGGTGTGCAAATGAGAGCTTTGTTGTTGGTCTTGCTAAGGAGAAAGTGGTGGAGTCTTGCCTGAGTGGGTGAGGAGTCAAGTCGTCTAGCAGATAACGAAGGAGTCTGCAAGTTCACGGGTGAGCAAGAGATACCCCCAACTAGGCCTATCCAATATGGAGGAAGCGGAGCGATATGTCCATATGCAGTGAATGGAGAATACTCCGATTATCCAAAGTTGGAATAGAGGTTGAATGCTGCCATGGAAGGATTGAGAAAGTGCCTTGTCAGATAACTAAACAGTGAGTGTTGGCTGGTAGAGAGAGTGAGAGAAGTCGTCTGGGAGAGTGATCCTACAGATAACATGGACTGCATGTATCAAGATGCCCCGAGTTGCCTCCCTGCCTCCTTGCAATTAGCAGTTGTCTCAGAAGCAATCCTGCATGTCAACGACTGTTGTATATTATCCCTGTTGGATGTTCCAGTAAAGAAAGGCTTTACCCACTGTTCCCAGTTTAATCTACTTAAAGTACAGCCCCGTGTGTGGGGGCTATTTATTGCACCATCGTCAGAGTTCACCGCAGTGGATGGAACTGTGGCATCACCAGTGACATATCCTGAAACTTCATCACTGCCGAGTTTTATGCAGGTAACCGCATCACTAGCGTTGCCTAGAGAGGCCTGCCAGGGCCTTGGTAAAGGGTTGCATGCATTCCCTCAGGGGAGGAGATGGTAATGCCACCATGACATGCCTAACAGCTACCCTGCCATCTCTCCTCAGTTGTAAGCCCTGTTTCTCGGTCACTGCAACTATTCCTAAGGATGAGGAGGAGGATGAAGCATAGTGCCACAGTGATTAGTGCTGAACTGGGGTTATAGGTTAAAATCTGACCAACGGTAACATTTTCATGGAGTTTTAATGTTCTCTTGAACCAACATTCACCAAACTTTTCAGAAAGTTTTCTCATCTCTGGTCTGATATATATATACACCAATCATTTGATGTGTGTACTAGTAATGCAGCCTACATTCCTTATGTACACTGAATTGCGTTTATAGGGTTTCAGGACATGTACAGGTGAGCATATATGCAATATCACCAATCCAAGTTCATGGATCATGTCAGGAGTCTCCAGGTTTTTTTTGGCAGCCCATCATGGAGATCTTTCTAACCTATGAGTCACTGCACTTTAAAAAACCAATATAGGGTGATGACTTGTTGCGTAAAATACACAACAGAGAGGTATATTGGATCTTGAGACTCAATACACATTTTTAAAATAGGTTTAAATTCTAAAAATGATCTGTGACACATATATTCATCTCAGGTATCAGTCTTGTTTGTTAAATTGCATCATGTTCACATTGTGCATATTTGATGTGATCAGTCATTATATTAAGTATCCATTCCACATGTGTGCCGGGTGGGTGAATTAAAATCAATTGTGACTATTAGGACTTAGTCACACGGGCGCATCGGCACCCGTGTTACTGCACTAAAAGACGGCCGCACTGCAGATGCGGACGAATCTCCGCACCGCCGGAAGAAAAAACATGTGACCAGCTCCATTGCCGGTCATGTGTTCTTTTTTCGGTGCCGCGGGGAGTCGTCCGCATCTGCAGTGCGGCCATCTTTTAGTGCAGTAAGGGCTCAGTCACACGGGCGCAGCGGCCGATGCGCCCATCTGACCAAGCCCTGAGGGTGTTCTGGTGGAAGCAGATGTGGATTTTTCCACGTGGATTCTGCCTCTAAAATCAATGCAGAAATTCGGAGCTTAACTGCGGACTTTCGGCTGTGGTTTTTAGAGACAGAATACATTTTGAAAATTCTGCATCACATACTTCCATGTAAACGACTAAGCTACTAATAATCTATACTATGAGTAAACTGTACAGGTACAAAACATGCAAGTTTTAGGGATATCCTTGTTATACCAGTATTAGTTATGGAAATAATTGCTATGTTTTACTGATACATGCATGATTGAGCATGAAGTTCTTAGATTTCAAAAGTAAGTATGCTCTAACAACAAGGAATATGGTCAGACAGCCCCAAGGTCCTTAATGGGTATGGTTTATAACTGAAGATTATTGTGACACGATCAAAGGGGAGTCCTTTACCTTTCTGCCTAAAGTCTCTCCCTTTGAAAGCCACATACAGTGTTTAATGGATTAAATAGAGATATAAGATGTTTTGATCTCCACCACTAGAGCAAGGCTGTGTCTGTGTATTAGGGCCACTGCCCTGTTTCTGAACATATAGGCACACTAGCAGTGCCCATCTATCAGCATTCCACTAATGGACAGTATGCTTGTCATATGTTAGCAAAGTAATAAAAGCTTAAAGGAGATGGTTCATCAGGAGAACACATTTCCAAAGACAGCCACCCCAGCAATCACGTCTTGACAGTCTGATTTCCTACAACTTATGGTTATTAGCTATTTTCAGTAAAAAAAAAAATGTTTTACATGTAGGCAATACAAATGTCTAGCTGTTCATGAAATCCATATGCAGGGTCTTCCAAAGCATTAACCCCTCCATATTTAGTTGCTCCCAGCTCTTCCTCATAGAAGTGGGACACAAGACCCTAATAAGAGATATAGACATTTACATCATTCACATACAATAGACATTGTGTAGTGGTTGAGTTTTGTCTAATTCTGGTTTTTCAAACAAGAACAATCAAGTTTACACTGCCTTGTGAAAGTATAAACCCCCAAGTAGTTCAATGACTACCCCAAATAGGTTACAGGCAAAGTTATGAAGAAGTATAGTTCAAGGTTGAGTTGTAAAAAAATATCCCAAATTTAAACATTCCATGGAGCAGTATTAAAGCTATTATAACAATGGAAAGAATGTGGCACAACTACAAACCTGATGAGACGACAGCCCACCAAAACTTACAGACCAAGCAAGGAGGACATTTATCACAGACTTAACGAACACACCAATAACCCTGAAGGGGCATCAAGGATCCACAGTGGAGATGGAACTATCTGTTCATAAGGCCCTTATAAGCTGTATACACTCTACAGAGTGGGGCTTTATGGAAGCATGGCCAGAAAAATGCCATTGCTTAAGGAAGAAAACACATTTGGAGTTTGCAAAACAGCATGTTTCTGATTTCCCGAACTCAAAGAAAATTATCTCATCAGATGAGACTTCATCCTGTAAACCACTCATCATTGACCATCATCTATACCACTATATGTGACACAAACCTAATTCTTCCCATCACCCCAAGAACACCATTCCTGTTGAAGCATGGTGGTGGCAGTATCATGCTCTGAGAAAGCTTTTCATCTGTAGGACTGGAAAACTGGTTGGAATTTAAGGAAATATGGATGGCAGTAAATACTGCGCAATTATAGAAAACCGGTGTCATTCTACCAGAAACACTGGGACAAATGTTCACCTTCTGGCAGGACAATGGTCCTGAACATACTGCTAAAGATACACTGGAAGGAGTCTAAAGAGAAACATGAAAATGTCTTGGAATAGTCTAATTAAAGCCCAAACCCCAATCCAATTGAGAATCTGTGGCATGACTTGAAGACTGCTGTACACCAATGCACCTCTTTTAACTTGAAGAGATTGAAGCAGTTTAACCTAGAAAAATATGTAAAAACTCCCAGTATCTAGATGTGCTAAGCCAATACAAACATATGTTAAGAAATTTGCCTCCTTCATTACAACAAAAGGTAGCTGCACAAGGTATTGACCTTCAGGGGTGAATATTTACTCATATTAAAGTTGTGTCAAAGTCTAAAATATTTCTCACCTTCAAAGTGCTTGGTGTGTTGAGCAAGTCAAATAGTAAAAAAAATCCATCTTAACTCTATGATGTAATACAACAAAACAGGAAATACATCAAGGGGGTTAATACTTTCACGAGGTGCTGTATGTCTTCTTTATTTTGGCTATTTCGAACGTAATTAATTTGCACCATATTGAGAGATAGTATCATTTCATATGGTTTTATGTTTATATTATTGTTTCCTTTATTGTAGGATATTTATTATATGAAAGTGAAGTTCCTATGTTCGTAGGGCTTTCCCCGTATCATCATACTACAAAGAAAAATAATGGAATTCATATACAATATTGTTCAACACAAGGGATTTCAGATTCAGTTTAAGTAAAACCTTCTTATTCACCGTCTCTAGATAAAACTTGCAGGAATGCCCCTGGTGCCTCATTGTACCTATATTAAAAGGAATCCTTTTGTAATGATTGTGGGACTTAATTAGCTTTCTCGGCCCTGGTTGTAAAACATAGTGATAAATGAGCAAACAGGCCCGTGGATCATTATTCTTTCAGAGATGAGCTTATTAGCTGATTATGAATCATTAACAAAGTCTACAAGGGATTTCCTTATCTAATTCCTCTGTCTTTTGTTCTCCTCCTTTAACATTCAGTCCTATAATGTTTAGGTTATAGATAGAGATGTGGAAATTATCATTGCTGTCCTCAGAGGCTTGGACTGACACAGAAGGTACAGCAATTACTGTATTCTCTGTATTGAAAATGCATAAAGCAAGAACAAGAAGCCATAGACAAACGCATGCATTACAATAAAATGGGAACAGTGGTTTGAATTAGGGTTCTTTCACATGGGATGGAATATTCCGCAACAGCATTGCAGAATATGCCTTCCTACGAAATAACTGCTAATGTGTGGATTTTGGTGCACAATTGAAAATAGCACAATCCTGCCGGCAGTAAGCAGCGCAGATTTTGGTGCAGAATTCAGGGACTACATATTCCGCTGTGAAAGGTTCCTTAAAAGAGTGACTAAAAGCAAAAATAGGTCGTAATCAGTTACTCTGGATGACAAAAAGAGGGGCAAAGACCCCAAAAGAGCTGTCTGTGTATGGATTCTGGCTTGGCTTTCAATTCCCAGTCATTTTTACAAGGCTTGTATAAAGAGTCTAACATTAGCTTGCAGAAATGCTGCCTTCTAATAGGTGGCTCTGCAGAGGCATTGTTCCATCTCCCTCATTTGCATATCACCCAGAGGAGATTGAATGGCCTTATAAGTCTCCTCACTCACTCACTTTCTAGGTGCTCTCCCTAAGGAGAAAATATAGCGTTCCTAACCCACATCACAGGTCTCTCGCTAGCCAAGCCAGAAACCTACTGCACACTGATCAGGGGCAAACACCGTGAAACAGCTGTGTATGTATATGAGTCCATGGGGGTGCGCAAATGCTCACAAACTCCGCACAATCATGCATGAGATACAGTGTAATTGTGCAGCCAATACTATTAAGGTTGCAGCTAATTGCAAGGAAGGCATGGCAGCCTTTTTGGAGATTGTTTAGGACCATTTCATTTTAGAAGTATAAGTGGAAATGGAGATACTCATCAATGTTTAGTAGAGTAGTAGCTGGCACTTTGGATAACCAGAGGATGAGCCCCGATCTGCCAACTCCTCCTTCTAGGAACAACCTCTGACATCTCACCTGACTGCCCAAATCTCTGTGACCGCAACCAAGGCAAAACAACAACCTTGTAATCAGAAGATGTCTCCAACCTCAGCTACTCTCTCACACACCCAGAAAGTAACAGAAGCACCGCAGGATAGTGTCTCACCGCACATGTGGAATAATTCTGCTGATTACAATGATGACAGCATGACCTAATGCTAGCATGGTTTTTTTGCGAGCACAAATGCAAACCTATTGTGAACGGGAAAAAAAATCTTATTATCTGCGGATTCAACAATTCAATTTCGCCCGTGGACATGAGGCCTAAATGGTACCACTGAAAAGTACAACTTGTCCCACATAAACAAGCTCTCATGTGGGAATGTCAATAGAAACATAAAAAATAATTAAACATAATAAAACAACTAAAAGCAAACAATGAAAAATAGCTGTGACCTAAAGGGGTAAAAGGAACACTCCAGCCTAAATTGGCAGACTGTATAATGTCTAGTACAGGCAGTGCATGACATTGACATTCAAAGAACACTCATCAGGGCCTGCACTAGGGTTAACATTGTATGAATTATGCACAGAGTGCTCCTTTAAGGATAACAAAAGTTAAGGCTGATAAACGAGTTACTTCTCACATCTACTGTGGTAATTTGACAGTATAGACTTGTCACTGTAATGATCTCATCAGCACCTTAAAACAGTGCTGAGAAACCTTGATGCTTAGCATCTCCTTAATATCTATAAGGGGCCACTCAGCTTCAAAAACACCTTCTCACATTATGAAATCCCCACAACTGGCTTGTTTTCCCTGCAGTATAGTATGCTAGGGGTTCCCATTAAAGTCATAGAATATGCATCAACTTATATAAACACCTGCAGATTTCAAGAGCAGAGAGCTATCTAGGATGATTGGGTGACCAACTTCTCTTAGAATTGAATGCCCTAGGGAAGTATATTTAGACGTATTGTCAAAACTGGAACATTACGGATGCCATAAACGTAGAATACCTACTTCAGGTCTGTTAGGCCTTATTTGCACGCTATTTAACAGCATCAAGAAATAGCCCAAATATCGCGACCATCCGAAGCATTGGATTCAGATGAACGATTTTTGGGCGCGTAAAAACATCACACCGAGAAAAATAGCACATTGGCAACCGTTTCCAAATTCAGTTTTTGATTTTATATGCTGCATCAAAAAGTAGGTCTTGCCCTATCTTTTGCCGAGATTCGCAGGAAGCTCCCATAGACTCCTATAAAGGGAGAAAGAAAACGGAGGAGGAGGAAGTTTTCCTGCGTCCAACGCTGTGAAGAGTGGACAGCTGGCTCTATTTAAGCATCAGTAGTGATTCCGAGTATTTCTGCCAACCGAGGTATTTTTTCGCTGATACGCAGCAACCAACCATGTGAACAGCAGAAAATACGCGGACTTGATTGCAGCAATTCTTCATTCATGAGATTTAGCGGAGCGTACGGATGAACATAAAAATGCATATAGTCATGTAAAAGAGCCCTTTGACTAGAGCAAATCAGTAGCCAAAGCCCTGGAAGCCATCCATTTGAGTGTGATATGGTAAAGGAATATATTAATATGCAAGTAATATTAATTTTGCCAACCTTCCATATACATTAGATCCCCAGATGGACAGATTAAAACCATGGGATCTGCCAGCATTTAAATTTGTAAGGATGGCTTTATAAATCAATTCTATTGTTTTTATTGATTTCAAGTGTGTTGTATAGACACATTACAGAATATACATATAGATTTCTATAGGTTTAAGAATGATCTAAACACTTTTAATACATTTTCTGAAATTTGGAGATACTAAATTACTAATAAACAATTTAGAATATATGACAATAGTCATAAGATTATTTTTCCTTATTATTGACTTACCATGTGTGCAGCTGCATAAGGGTGCACACATGGTAAGTCAATAATAGGAGACTCAGTGTCACTTAAAGAGCCACTCTGGCAAAACACATTTTTCCATCCCTGACCTCTTCACCTGATTGTCTGTCACACTCTGAAAGTCTCCTCTGTGTACTACAATCACTTCCATACAGTGCATCCCCTAATCTGATACTTATCAGCCACTATCTTGAGGCTCAGATTTTTTACCTTCAACTTCACATCTATCCCATGATGCATCAGTACAGCATTAGCTGAGGCTATTTTTGCCTGCTTGGGGGGGGGGGGTTGGGTTAATTATGATTAGTTCATATAGTCTTTTAAATATGCTACAGACCATGAGTAGATAGTCAGGAGGATGAGGGATGAGCTATGATATCCTCTATTTTAACTGTGTGACAGGAGTTGCACGATTATAATCATAATTATTATCAGCAACTGTGACATAAATGCCTGTGCCCCTCTCTAGACAGTTTCTGTTGTAAGACTCATGTAATAACATCACACAGATTTAGAATGTAACTAGAAAATGAATTAATAATCCCAATTAGATCTGAAATGGTCAAAATTGAGATCACATGACCATCTGAAAAAGAGGCCAGGAGTTGCAGACAGAAAGAAATAACTAACAAAGGCAACTCTAGCTAACATATATACTGGGGGATAGCCACATAATAAATGAATAAAAACATTACTGGAATGGTCCTTTAAAAAACATAATAATACTGCCTCATCCTGTAAAGATACCTTTACACAGTACCACTGTCATGCGCTTATGCACCCGATAGATTTCTCGATGACTATAGCGCTTCCACACAGGACCAATGGAGGTGGAATGCACTGGAAATCTCTTCAGGATGCCTGCCTACATCCACTGCAAACAGGCAGTCATTCAAAGAGTGGCTGACTCTAGTTACACTAAGCAAGAAGTCACTCATTAGTCGCTTTGTTGCAGTGTGCTACTGATAGCTAGACTAGCGATTACTGAGCAATTTATTGCTGAGTGCCCTGTTGGTGGCTGTGTGCACATCAGACAACTACCACCATAAATCGCTGTCTCGGTGCTTGAGCCCACAGCCTCTTGTGTTCCAGTTGGTGGCTATTCAGGATTTGGAGAGTTCCTTGCTGAAACCCAGCCATGTTCTATGTTTCCTTGCTCCTGCTAAATCCACTTCCAGTTCCCTGTTCTGGCTCCACCCTGCTACTCATTAGGAATTTCTATAAAAGCGTGACCATGCCTCAGATCCAGTGCATGATTATTGTGTTCTACCACCTTGATAGCTCTTTCTCTGGCTTCTCAACAAGCATACCCATACCTACTGCTGCTGACCTTTGGCTTCCATTAACTATACTTCCATCTCATCCATTTGTACTGCATACCGTGACTTCCCAATAACGACCCCCAGCTATTCTGACTACTTTCCAGTGACCGGTTCGGCTACTACACCTGCAGCTCCAAACCAGCATTGGTAAGACACAACTCGCTTTTCCAAGCGATTATTTTTAAAAAAATTGCCCCGTCTAAAAGGTATCTTAAGTGACTCATAATTACTGGTGCATTACTGGTAGATTGCAATGCACCAGAGCAACTGATTTGCATGTGAGTAATTTGCTTGCGAGACAATTGAGTGGTGCTCTATGATGGCTTGATAAAGTGTATGTGGCCTGCATATTACATTGTTTTTGCACTGGGACCCTCTAAGACTGTGCTTCCTGCTCCTACATGTCATTTCAGACCTTTTGGTCTCCATCTGTATGTTTTCCATGTTAAAAGATGATAAATAATAAAAATGCAAAGAACATGAACAGTCAAAAAAGGTAAAATTGGCCACAGTTTGCCAAGCAAAGTTCTTTAGTCATTAATTTCACAACTTGTGTGAACACATTAAAATGAAGAGAATTAGAGGTCACATTAAATATTAGTACATAATAATTGCTCTATAGTCATGTCTAATAGATTTTGGTGTGCAGCAGTAAGTGTGAGATTGAGTCTATTACGCTTTGGTAACCAGCAAATAGTGTTAGATTTTGTCCATTAAATCTAGGTGTAGGAAAATTATTAGTGTGATACTGTAGGTTACTTCATTTCAGGAATGAACACTTTGAATTGCAAATACATATTGCAATTAGACAAATACATCAGCAAAACCAGAAGTTGGGACAGAAGAGGCACTCTATATGCCTTGATACTACTGCCACTTCACATTAAAAGCTGAGAGATTTTCTTATTCTAATTAGTACTCAAAAGTTCTAACTTTATATTGAAGAGTGTTTTTTCATGTCTTACAATGATCAAATCGTCCTCGTGTTTCCATTTAGTATCTTGTTAATTGATTATAATGATTCTATCTTTCAATTACAGTAATTATAGAAATGACCACATACTTACATAATTGTAATATTATTTGTCCTCGCCGGTAACAAGATTAACTCATTTAATCCTTTTTGTAAAATGAAAGTGAACTAAATTCAGTACACATATCTGTAGTTGAGAAAACTACATTGGGGATGTAACAACCTTGAAAGCTAAAGGAACATTATCTTCAGTCAAAAGATTTAACCCTTTCCAATCCACTGTCTGACGTCTAAAGACATTATGATTTAAGGCTGTACAGCTCCAATGTTGGAAGACATCCGTCGGGGTTCTCTTACTGTATATTGCCAGCCTCTCTGCCGTCGGAGCCTATCCAATGTGCCACCTCATGCAGTACTGGCTTTAGCCTATATATAGCGCCATTGTATAACAGCAGAAAAAGAGTAAGCCCCCTAGGAAAAGCAGGATACAAATTGGATTGGAAAGTGTTAAGAAGCTTCTAAAGAGGTTGAATATCTCTCAAACTATTTGTACATTTTTCTATACCTATGACTGATTAGTCAAGAAAAAAAACAATATCTCGGAAGTCAATCTCAAGGTCAAGTCTCAGTCCTTTCAAAAATTTGGGAACAACATCTGTTTGCCACAAGCAAGCATGGATTGACTAATTTTTTAAATTAGAAAGAATTAGTTAACATACAGAAACTGTTTTAAGAAACATCGACCTTGTCTGAAGTAACCAATCAAAACTTCCGAACTTCATTTGAAAATGTAATCCTGAATTCTTCCTCACTGTCGTAGTACCACAATGAAAATCAAAGGTTCGTGCAGTAAAAAATGCATCTGCTAGATATTATAACAATGGAATGCAGTATGTAATCAATAATTGTTAAGGGCTGTATGACTTAATTTCTGAGTTGGAAAGCTGAGTAAGCAGCAATACCCAATAGATAGAGGAGATTACTTAATTATAGTGGTCTACGCTTAAATATACCTCCAGTATGATCAAAGAAATTATATTTTTCTAGCAGTCATCAGGCTTGGTCTTTTAGCATCTTTTATCTAACAAGAACATTGTTCTTCCTCATTACAAGTCACTGGTCAGACCACACATGGAATAGTGTGTACATTTTTGACACCGGTACTCAAGAAGGACATATCAGAGCTTGAGCGGGTACAAAGGCGGCAACTAAAGTAATAAATGGAATAGGCGGACTACAATACCCAGAAAGGGTATCAAAAATGTGTTTTTTAGTTTATAAAAAAAGAAAGTGAAGGGGCAACCTAATAATTATGTATAAATATATCAGGGGGCAATACAGAGATCTCTCCCATCATGTATTTATACCAGGACTGTAACTGTAACAAGGGGGCATCCTCTACGGCCATAAGAAAAAAGGTTTCTGCACCGACATAGAAGGAAGTTCTTCAGAGGCTTAACTTGAACCTCCTGGGCCCCAATGCAAAACCTGTAACAGGGCCCTCAACTATAATGCTTTCTGCATAACTAAGCTCCCTATATGGAGCAGACAGGCCTTATGGGCCCCCTATGGCTCCTGGGCTTGGGGTTATTTACTGTAGGAGCAGTGAGACTATGGAACTCTCTGCCTGAGGATGTGAGTTAAGGAGGGGCCTGGATGCCTTTCTTGAGTGTAATAATATTACATGTTATAGTCATTGATTACTTCAGAGGGGTTGGTAATCCGGAGAGTTATTCTGATTGCTAGATTTGGAGATGGGAAGAATTATTTTCCCTAAAATGAGAAAAATTGTCTTCCACCCTGTGTTTTTCTTTGCCTTACTCTGGAGAAAAATTGAAGGATAATAGGCTGAACTGGATGGGCATATGTGTTTTTGAGTCTAACATACTATGCTACTCTGTAATAGAAATGACAGCACTTTTTTGGCAAACAATTTTTTTGGCCTAAATCAGTTAGACCTAACTCACAGAAAAAGAAGCCAGATACAGGATATATACTACAGAAAAAGCTCAATCACCATTCAACCTGATAGCATGCAGTAAGACAGATTGATTTATAGAGGAGCAAAAATGTTTATGTGCAGACTGATTGAGCAGCCACTCCACTCAACCCAGGGTAGGGAGGGATGACTGCTAACAAACCCAGTCTGTGCAATATGAAATGATACCAAGATGACCGCCATAGATGGGTGCACCACACATACAGGCGTACAACCCACACTGACTAAGCAGTGGATTGTCCTGCACTAAAAAAGTGTGCCTCAGAATCAGTTACACCTGAACCTAAACTTCACCAGCAACTCTCTAAAACTGGTGTATAACACCATCTAAGAGCCATAAAAGCACTGTATAATTCTCGTAGGTCACCTAGGAATGAATCTAAGCACTTTTGAGCTGTTTTTAACATAATGTTAATGTCAAAATTATGGCAACCTGTAAGGCTATGAGTAAACTAATAACTTGTTTATAAACACACTGCGCTAGCAGATTTTTAATGCTTTTTAAAAGTAAAAAAGAATAAAAAATATACCCTTTTTGGTGGCAGATACTTGGTGATGTTTAGACATACACAATGGTAATGGAAGAAGCAATGGCTTTTTCCAATCAGTCCAAAAATGATCATTATTAGAGATGAGCGAGCACCAAAATGCTCGGGTGCTCGTTATTCGGGACAAACTTTTCGCGATGCTCGAGGGTTCGTTTCGAGTAACGAACCCCATTGAAGTCAATGGGCGACCCGAGCATTTTTGTATTTCGCCGATGCTCGCTAAGGTTTCCTTGTGTGAAAATCTGGGCAATTCAAGAAAGTGATGGGAACGACACAGCAACGGATAGGGCAGGCGAGGGGCTACATGTTGGGCTGCATCTCAAGTTCACAGGTCCCATTATTAAGCCACAATAGCGGCAAGAGTGGGCCCCCCCCCCTCCCAAAAACTTTTACTTCTAAAAAGCCCTCATTAGCATGGCATACCTTAGCTAAGCACCACACTACCTCCAACAAAGCACAATCACTGCCTGCATGACACTCCACTGCCACTTCTCCTGTGTGACATGCTGCCCAACCGCCCCCCCTCCCCCCCACAGCGCACACCAAAGTGTCCCTGCCCAGCCTTCAGCTGCCCTAATGCCTCACCACCCTCATGTCTATTTAGAAGTGCGTCTGCCATGAGGAGGAACCGCAGGCACACACTGCAGAGGTTGGCACGGCTAGGCAGCGACCCTCTTTAAAAGTGGCGGGGCAATAGCCCACAATGCTGTACAGAAGCAATGAGAAATAGAATCCTGTGCCACCGCCATCAGGAGCTGCACACGTGGGCATAGCAATGGGGAACCTATGTGTCACACACTATTCATTCTGTCAAGGTGTCTCTGCATGCCCCAGTCAGACCGGGCTTTTTAATTCATAGACACAGGCAGGTACAACTCCCTATTGTGAAGTCCCTGTCGACCGACAGCATGGGTGGCTTCCTGGAACCCACCGGCGGTACATAAAAATATCCCATTGCAGTGCCCAACACAGCTGAGGTAGTAATGTCGTGCTTAATGCAGGTGGGCTTCGGCCCACACTGCATGCCCCAGTCTGACTGGGGTTCTTTACAAGTGGAAACAGATGCATTTATAATTCCCTGTGGACCCACAGCAGGGGTGGGTGCCAGGAAGCCACCGGCGGTACATAGAAATATCCCATTGCATTGCCCAACACAGCTGAGGTAGTAATGTCGTGCTTAATGCAGGTGGGCTTCGGCCCACACTGCATGCCCCAGTCAGACTGGGGTTCTTTTCAAGTGTACAGATGTAGTAAAAACTCCGTGTGCACCTACAGCATGGGTGGCTCCCTGGAACCCACCAGCGGTACATAGAAATATCCCATTGCATTGCCCAACACAGCTGAGGTAGTAATGTCGTGCTTAATGCAGGTGGGCTAAAAATTTATTTGATTACACTGTAGGCGAGGGCCCACAAAAATTGCTGTATCAACAGTACTAATGTACCTGAAAAAAATTGGCCATGGCCAACCAAGAGGGCAGGTGAAACCCATTAATCGCTTTGGTTAATGTGGCTTAAGTGGTAACTAGGCCTGGAGGCAGCCCAGTTTAACGAAAAATTGGTTCAAGTTAAAGTTCCAACGCTTTTCAGAGCATTGAAACATCTAAAAATAGTTTAGAAAAATTATGAGTGAGCCTTGTGGCCCTAAGAAAAATTGCCCGTTCAGCGTGATTACGTGAGGTTTCAGGAGGAGGAGCAGGAGGAGGAGGAGGAGGAATATTAGACACAGATTGATGAAGCAGAAATGTCCCCGTTTTGGATGGTGAGAGAGAACGTAGCTTCCATCCGCGGGTGCAGCCTACGTATTGCTTACGTATCGCTGCTGTCCGCTGGTGGAGAAGAGAAGTCTGGGGAAATCCAGGCTTTGTTCATCTTGATGAGTGTTAGCCTGTCGGCACTGTCGGTTGACAGGCGGGTACGCTTATCTGTGATGATTCCCCCAGCCGCAATAAACACCCTCTCTGACAAGACGCTAGCCGCAGGACAAGCAAGCACCTCCAGGGCATACAGCGCTAGTTCAGGCCACGTGTCCAGCTTCGACACCCAGTAGTTGTAGGGGGCAGAGGCGTCACCGAGGATGGTCGTGCGATCGTCTACGTACTCCCTCACCATCCTTTTACAGTGCTCCCGCCGACTCAGCCTTGACTGGGGAGCGGTGACACAGTCTTGCTGGGGAGCCATAAAGCTGACCAGGCCCTTAAAGACTGTTGCACTGTCTGGGCTGTACATGCTGCTCGATCTACGCACCTCCCCTGCTACATGGCCCTCGGAACTGCGCCTTCTGCCACTAGCGCTGTCGGATGGGAATTTTACCATCAGCTTGTCCGCCAGGGTCCTGTGGTATAGCAACACTCTCGAACCCCTTTCCTCTTCGGGAATGAGACTGGGAAGGTTCTCCTTATAGCATGGGTCGAGCAGTGTGTACACCCAGTAATCCGTAGTGGCCAGAATGCGTTGAATGCGAGGGTCACGAGAAAGGCATCCTAACATGAAGTCAGCCATGTGTGCCAGGGTACCTGTACGCAACACATGGCTGTCCGCACTAGGAAGATCACTTTCAGGATCCTCCTCCTCCTCCTCCTCCTCCTCAGGCCATACACGCTGAAATGATGACAGGCAACCAGCATGGGTACCGTCAGCAGTGGGCCAAGCTGTCTCTTCCCCCTCCTCCTCATCCTCCTCATCCTCCTCCTCCTCCTCCTGAACGCGCTAAGATATAGACAGGAGGGTGCTCTGACTATCCAGCGACATACTGTCTTCCCCTGGCTCTTTTTCCGAGCGCAAAGCGTCTGCCTTTATGGTTTGCAGGGAACTTCTCAAGATGCATAGCAGAGGAATGGTGACGCTAATGATTGCAGCATCGCCGCTCACCACCTGGGTAGACTGATCAAAGTTTCGAAGGACCTGGCAGATGTCTGCCAACCAGGCCCACTCTTCTGAAAAGAATTGAGGAGGCTGACTCCCACTGCGCCGCCCATGTTGGAGTTGGTATTCCACTATAGCTCTACGCTGCTCATAGAGCCTAGCCAACATGTGGAGCATAGAGTTCCACCGTGTGGGCACGTTGCACAGCAGTCGGTGCACTGGCAGATTAAAGCGATGTTGCAGGGTGCGCAGGGTGGCAGCGTCCGTGTGGGACTTGCGGAAATGTGCGCAGAGCCGGCGCACCTTTACGAGCAGGTCTGACAAGCGTGGGTAGCTTTTCAGAAAGCGCTGAACCACCAAATTAAAGACGTGGGCCAGGCATGGCACGTGCGTGAGGCTGCCGAGCTGCAGAGCCGCCACCAGGTTATGCCCGTTGTCACACACGACCATGCCCGGTTGGAGGCTCAGCGGCGCAAGCCAACGGTCCGTCTGCTCTGTCAGACCCTGCAGCAGTTCGTGGGCCGTGTGCCTCCTATCTCCTAAGCTGAGTAGTTTCAGCACGGCCTGCTGACGCTTGCCCACCGCTGTGCTGCCACGCCGCGCGACACCAACTGCTGGCGACGTCCTGCTGCTGCTGACACATCTAGATTGCGAGACAGAGGTTGAGGAGGAGGAGGAGGAGGGTGCTTTAGTGGAAGAAGCATACACCGCCGCAGATACCACCACCGAGCTGGGGCCCGCAAATTCTGGGGGTGGGTAGGACGTGAGCGGTCCCAGGCTCTGACTCTGTCCCAGCCTCCACTAAATTCACCCAATGTGCCGTCAGGGAGATGTAGTGGCCCTGCCCGCCTGTGCTTGTCCACGTGTCCGTAGTTAAGTGGACCTTGCCACTAACCGCATTGGTGAGGGCGCGTACAATGTTGCGGGAGACGTGGTCGTGCAGGGCTGGGACGGCACATCGGGAAAAGTAGTGGCGACTGGGAACTGAGTAGCACGGGGCCGCCGCCGCCATCATAGCTTTGAAGGACTCCGTTTCCACAACCCTATACGGCAGCATCTCAAGGCTGATAAATTTGGCTATGTGGACGGTTAACGATTGAGCATGCGGGTGCGTGGTGGCGTACTTGCGCTTGCGCTCAAACACTTGCGCTAGCGACGGCTGGACTGTGCGGTGCGCTGACATTGGTGGATGGGGCCGAGGACAGCGGAGGTGAGGGTGTGGGTGCAGGCCATGAGACGGTTGTGCCTGTGTCCTGAGAGGGAGGTTGTATCTCAGTGGCAGGTTGGGGCACAGGGGGAGAGGCAGCGGTGCAAACCGGAGGCGGTGAACGGCCTTCGTCCCACCTTGTGGGGTGCTTGGCCATCATATGTCTGCGCATGCTGGTGGTGGTGAGGCTGTTGGTGGTGGCTCCCCGGCTGATCTTGGCGCGACAAAGGTTGCACACCACTGTTCGTCGGTCGTCAGGCGTCTCTGTGAAAAACTGCCAGACCTTAGAGCACCTCGGCCTCTGCAGGGTGGCATGGCGCGAAGGTGTGCTTTGGGAAACAGTTGGTGGATTATTCGGTCTGGCCCTGCCTCTACCCCTGGCCACCGCACTGCCTCTTGCAACCTGCCCTGCTGATGCCCTTGCCTCCCCCTCTGAAGACCTGTCCTGAGTAGGCGTTGCACACCAGGTGGGGTCAGTCACCTCATCGTCCTGCTGCTCTTCCTCCGAATCCTCTGTGCGCTGCTCCCTTGGACTTACTGCCCTTACTACTACCTCATTGCAAGACAACTGTGTCTCATCGTCATCGTCCTCTTCACCCACAGAAAGTTCTTGAGACAGTTGGCGGAAGTCCCCAGCTTCTTCCCGGACCCCGGGAACTTTCGAATAGTTGGGCATCAGTGACGATAAACTCCTCTGGTGGGAGAGGAACCGCTGCTGCCCAATCTAAGCAGGGGCCCGAGAACAGTTCCTGGGAGTGTTCCCGCTCCTGAGCAGGTGTCATTGTAGTGGAGTGAGGAGGCTGGGAGGAAGGAGGAGCAGCAGACAGAGGATTCGGATTTGCAGCACTGGACGGCGCAGAACTGTGGGTGGATGATAGCTTGCTCGAAGCACTTTCTGCCATCCAGGACAGGACCTGCTCACACTGCTCATTTTCTAATAAAGGTCTCCCGCGTGGACCCATTAATTGGGCGATGAATGTGGGGACGCCAGAAACGTGCCTCTCTCCTAATCGCGCAGCAGTCGGCTGCGACACACCTGGATCACGAGCTCGGCCTGTGCCCACACCCTCACTTGGCCCTCCGCGTCCTCGGCCACGTCCACGTCCTCTAGGCTTACCCCTACCCCTCAGCATGCTGTATTACCAGTGATTTGATTTCCCAGGCAGGAAATAAATTGGCGCAAGCCTGCAGGCCAAATATAATGTTTTCGCTTTTTTGCAAAGGGAAGACCCCACTGCGTGTATTCAATGAAAAGCAAGAAGTTTAATATCTGTGGTGTGGCCCTCAAAAAGTGTCACACAAGTATAGTGTAGCAGAGTTATTAACTCTAGCAGAGCAGGTATTTGCCAGTCAGGAAAGACAATGGCGCTAGGCTTCAGTAAAGCGTAGCTGGTTGCGTCTGATTTTTGTACGTTGTACACGCAGCACACACGTACACGGAGACCTTAGGACTGACACAGGCAGGCCAAATATAATTTCTTTTCCTTTTTAGCTTAGGGAAGCACCCACTGCGTATATTCAATGAACAAGAAGTTTAATATCTGTGGTGTGGACCTCAAAAAGTGTCACACAAGTATAGTGTAGCAGAGTTATTAACTCTAGCAGAGCAGGTATTTGCCAGTCAGGAAAGACAATGGCGCTAGGCTTCAGTAAAGCGTAGCTGGTTGCGTCTGATTTTTGTACGTTGTACACGCAGCACACACGTACACGGAGACCTTAGGACTGACACAGGCAGGCCAAATATAATTTCTTTTCCTTTTTAGCTTAGGGAAGCACCCACTGCGTGTATTCAATGAACAAGAAGTTTAATATCTGTGGTGTGGCCCTCAAAAAGTGTCACACAAGTATAGTGTAGCAGAGTTATTAACTCTAGCAGAGCAGGTATTTGCCAGTCAGGAAAGACAATGGCGCTAGGCTGCAGTAAAGCGTAGCTGGTTGCGTCTGATTTTTGTACGTTGTACACGCAGCACACATGTACACGCAGACCTTAGGACTGACACAGGCAGGCCAAATATAATTTCTTTTCCTTTTTAGCTTAGGGAAGCACCCACTGCGTATATTCAATGAACAAGAAGTTTAATATCTGTGGTGTGGCCCTCAAAAAGTGTCACACAAGTATAGTGTAGCAGAGTTATTAACTCTAGCAGAGCAGGTATTTGCCAGTCAGGAAAGACAATGGCGCTAGGCTGCAGTAAAGCGTAGCTGGTTGCGTCTGATTTTTGTACGTTGTACACGCAGCACACACGTACACGCAGACCTTAGGACTGACACAGGCAGGCCAAATATAATTTATTTTCCTTTTTGGCAAAGGGAAGGACCCACTGCGTATATTCAATGAACAATAACTTTTAGAACTGTAGTGTGGCCCTCAAAAAGTGTCACACAAGTATAGTGTAGCAGAGTTATTAACTCTAGCAGAGCAGGTATTTGCCAGTCAGGAAAGACAATGGCGCAAGCCTGCAGTAAAGCGTAGCTGGTTGCGTCTGATTTTTGTACGTTGTACACGCAGCACACACGTACACGGAGACCTTAGGACTGACACAGGCTGGCCAAATATAATTTTTTTCCTTTTTAGCAAAGGGAAGACCCCACTGCGTGTATTCAATGAATAATAAATGTCTTCTGACCCTGCCTACACAATTCTATCCCTGTAGTATTAAAGCCGGGTGCAATGCTCTGCACAGCCGGTTTTGAGAAAAAAAAAAAATATGCAACACTGCTAACAGCAGCCTGGACAGTACTGCACACGGATAGAAGTGGCCCTAGAAAGGACCGTTGGGGTTCTTGAAGCCTACACTAACTCCTAACACTCTCCCTTCCTAACCCCCACTTCTGTCCCTATTGCTGGGCGCAATGCTCTGCAGATCCAATTTTGGACAAAAAAAAATAAAAAATACTGTGCTAACACAGTACTGCACACTAGTAGATGTGGCCCTGAGAAGGGCCGTTGGGGTTCTTGAAGCCTACACTGACTCCTAACGCTCTCCCTACAGCAGCACCAGCAGCAGCACTTTCCCTCAGCTAAGTCACAAGGCATGTGTGGCGAGCCGCGGGAGGGGCCGATTTTTATACTCGGGTGACATCTGATCGCCCCAGCCACTCACAGCAGGGGGGTGGTATAGGGCTTGAACGTCACAGGGGGAAGTTGTAATGCCTTCCCTGTCTTTCAATTGGCCAGAAAAGCGCGCTAACGTCTCAGAGAGGAAACTGAAAGTAACCGGAACACCGCGTGGTGCTCGTTACGAGTAACGAGCATCCCGAACACCCTAATATTCGCACGAATATCAAGCTCGGACGAGTACGTTCGCTCATCTCTAATCATTAT
Organism: Eleutherodactylus coqui; assembly: GCF_035609145.1. NCBI lineage: Eukaryota > Metazoa > Chordata > Amphibia > Anura > Eleutherodactylidae > Eleutherodactylus > Eleutherodactylus coqui. Next base: position 302,404,907 of record NC_089837.1, read on the forward strand.
CTCAGAAGTGCAACAGATTTTGTGCCTGGAAAGTAAAGATGAAGCAATGTTTTTTTTTGTTTTTTTTTAAATCAGATCATTTTTATTGAAGTTATATATTTTAATACAGTTACCCCTTAATTTCTATGCATTTAGACACGCACAAGCACGATATACATAAAAGATATTACCCCACCCAATTAATCATAAGTATATTTAAGCAAATCATCATCTCCCCCACCCCCAACAAATGCAAAAATATTTAGTCACATACAAGTAAAAAATAAAAAAAACCTCTTTGACACCTTTTCACCTTTCTCCCTCACCCTTTCTAAATTTTATCAACTTTTCAATAATATTTCATTGCAATCCGCACTTGATCTGAACTATCCACTATATATTTCAGAACATTTTCCCTAAACTTTCTCAAAGCTAGAAAAACAATCCCATTTTTTGATATATCCACCTTTCCAAAGATATAAACTCTCTTATCTTTGCAACACAATTTCCTACTGTCAGGGTGGGATGGGGAGCTGTATCCAACTGCCAGTAATCAGCTGCCACCTCTGATATAATGCACTATAAATTCCCAGAAGAGTATGCCCATCAAGCCCATCAACAATACCCAATATATAAATTGTCGGATTAGTATCAATATAAACAAGATATATTTTTAAAATTACCTCTAGTACCCAATTCCAAAATTCACAGAATTTTACACAACCCCAGATCATATACATAAAATATGCACCACCTATACTACATTTCAGACAGTCTGAGTTTAATCTAATACGCCTGTTAAACAACTTTAATACAGTATAATAAGCTTTATGCACTAAGTACAATTGTGGTACTTGTTGACTTTCATAAGATCATTCATTCTGCTGTTCTTTTTGCTGACAAATCTTGTTTCCTCTTCAAAAGTATATGACGTGTGAAAAAAAATTGCAGCATGTCCTTTCTTTTTGTGATATCGCCCATTGTGTTCAATATGGCTGGCGGCAGCAGCGCTGCCTCATTTAAGACAATGGGAGAACATCGCAATCCCCTGCTGCAGCTGTGACAGCCACACCTAAGAATTCCTTCTTCCCCATGGGGAATCCGTGCAGCATCGGCAGGAAAATCCGTTCAGTCATGGCGAGGAAATCCCTTCCCTGGTTTCACATCGTTTGCGAGGGCTTCCCTCTCCAGTGTGAAGCAGCCCATTATATCCAGTGATTACACGTGCTGTTTCCTATGACTAGAGTTGTTCAATTTCTCCTTTCTTCTCCAGACTGCCGTGTTGATTTTTCAGGGCCACAACTTGTCATTGCAGAATTTGACACATAGACATCTTTTCTTCTGCTTTTTCTGAATTCTCCCTACGCTTTCCACACACAATCTCTCTATCCATAGTGCTCAAGATAGTAACACATAGTTAACTTAAATCATGTGATCTGTCCCTGGGGCTCTGAGTTCCACCCCGATTACATGACGGAGATGTCATCACAGGTCCTGTAAGCACACGGCTGCTGTCTGCTTCTGCTGGTTTAGGACTCGCGGCCAACTCCAATTCCTTTCACTATATTATCATAGAATGGTAGAGTTGGAAGGGACCTCCCAGGTCATCGGGTCCAACCCCCTGCTCAGTGCAGGATTCACTAAATCATCCCAGACAGATATTTGTCCAGCCTCTGTTTGAACACTTCCATTGAAGGAGTACTCACCACCTCCCATGGCAACCTGTTCCACAGATTGATCACCTTTATTGTCAGAAAGTTTTTTCTAATATCTAATTTGTGTCCCCTCCCTTTCAGTTTTATCCCATTGCTTCTAGTCTTCCCTTGTACAATGAGAATAGGGCTGATCCCTCTGCACTGTAACAACCCTTCAGATGTTTGTAGAGCTATTTGTAGTGCAAGCTAAACATTCCCAGATCCTTTAACCGTATTATATTAGTAAGAGGTGCATTGTGCCACCAGAAACACTAGTACTAGTTGATTTCAAATTGAAGGGATTAAATCTGATGCAGATCTGCCCAAAAATCCACAACAAAATCTGCAGCGAATCAGCAACGTGTGAATGAGCCCTAAGAAAAACACCCAGACTATGAATCTAAATGGCATTTTATATAAACTGAAATAAGTTGATTTTTTTGCTTTTTCTTTCTTTAGTTACATCCTATGCAACTTTTCTTTTTAATCACTTTTACATAATATACTTTTGCATATGTAATCTGCATACAATACAGTAGTAGACCAGTATTTACTTATTATATACATCATACAAAAATATTCAGTTTTTCACCTTTATTCATGACAAAGGCCGTCTTCATAATCTTTCTCCAGAAGTAAGGACCTGGCATAGGTTTGCCATGCTGTAAGATTGATGCATTAACATAGCTACCTAACAACACATCCCTCACATAAGCACAATGCATTGACCGCATTTAGCTCGTGGCTAGAAACCTTGTTTGTCTTAGATTTTTCAGGACAATGTATGTCGATATATTTAAACAAAACAAGGTTGATTAATTTCAGGAGGATTGAAATAGGGCAAAGAATAGAAACATAACGAGGATTCCAAATGACTAAATGTAATTTCTATTAGTCATAATCATAGCAAATATATACCCCTGTTTAGTAAGAAATATGTCTGATTTTAATCTACGAAGCTTTTTTAAATACATCTATATATCCCTTGAATTGTTACTTTTGGGAATGTCTATTTTTAGGAAATTGTATTTAATGTATGGTTTGGTAACATAAGTTCTTTTGAAGAACATTATTAATGCAGCTATAAATATACATGATGGGAAGGTGCAGGGAATACTAAGTTTTGGAGGGGAACATTTACAAGGCTTTATCTAGACAAGGTGGTGTCCTTCACTAGAGGACAAAGCTTCGCTGTTACCTCAGCATTTATGTCAAATCTGAGTCAGTCATTTCATTTCACTTTTATACATATGCTTAGATACTCAAAAATTACACTACATGGAGAGATGTTAGAGAGGAGGTCAGCTGAAAGGTGGGGGGCTCTACATATCCACGGTGTTTGTTTTTTTACACTTCATTTAACCCTTGTAAACACACCGTGTCTCACCGAGTGTTCAAGAGGAATGCACTTACTCTAGCCGAGCATCATCACATTTATTTTACCTGAGCTTGGCTAAAATGAAATAGAATAGTCTTATTTAGTTTTATTGTTGTTTTAAATGTATTAAGGCTTCCCAATCCTGGCATTGCAGTGGACTCATGTAGGCTGTGTGCATGCAGTCCCATGGAGGACGTTGTATATATGTGCACACGCACTACCTGCAGAGACGAGTCCACTGCAATGCCGACTTCCATGGGTGACAGCATAGGAATGGGGAGCCTGGTAAGTATGCAAAGCACATCCCCAGACTCCTTGGGACCTGTCTTTTAAGCATTATAATAAATAATAATAGTCTTTAAGTCTTTATTTGTATAGCGCCAACTAGAGTTGAGTGAACATAGTGTGCCGAGCTTGATGCTCGAGTATAAGCGTACTCGATGGTGCTCGTAACTCGAACGAGCATCAAGCCGTGTTCAACCCCACCCCAATTTTTGGCTCCTCCCCACTGTGACGTGCCTGTTTTGGCCCCTCCCCACCGCGTCGCAGCGCATCATTGGCAGATTTTTTGTCTGGGGGAGAGAGAGAGAGAAAGAGAGAGAAGAGAGAGAGAGAGACGAACCTAGGAAAAAAAAAAGCTCGGCACCCGGTGTCCCACATACAAAAATGCTCGAGTCTCCCATTGTAGTCAATGGGGTTCGTTACTCGAGTAGAGCTCTCGAATTTTACGAAAAGCTCGACTCGAATAACGTGGACCCGAGCATTTGGGTGCTCGCTCATCTCTAGCGCCAACTTATTCCACAGCTTTTTTGATGCATGGGGGATCTCTGTCAGGAGTGTGCATGGTGGGCGTAATTTGAGGGTGGGAACTAGATCAGGGAAGTTGGTATGCTTTTTAGTTGAGGTGAGTCTTTATGGCACATCTGAAATTCTGTGCGTCAGGGATTGTCCAGATGTTTTGGTGTAAAACATTCCATAGGGTTGGTGCTGCTCTGGTAAAGTCTTGGAGGCGAGCATGTGAGATTCGTTTTAGGGGGACGTCTAGTCTGACTGTGTTGGCAGAGCGAACTGTGTGGCATGGGTTATGTATGGACAGTAGGGAGGGGATGTATGGTGGCACAGCGCCATGGAGAGCTCTGTGAGTGAGGGTGATGATTGTGTTTACGGTTTTCATAGAAGATGAACTGTTCCCTTTAAGCGTCAAGCTAAATTTTGCTATATCTGTAAACCTTTCCAAGTGCAGGGTCATAAGGGGATTATCTTTTTGATGCTCTTTTAATTTCTATTCTGTACACTGCCCTTCCTGCACCAGGAATAAGACAGTATACAAGAATTATTTTAATATACTGTATATCCAGTAGTGCAGTAGTTATTAAATTAGTTGGTGGGTACTGTATGGGCAATCTGAATTTAATTATTGAGCAAATAGTTATTATTGGGTCTACAATAGCTACTTTAAACCAACAACAGTTTAACCTCTCCATACTAAGATACCTTGGGTATTAAAGGGGTTGTTCAAGTTGTACCATTTCTGTACAACCAGCCTCCCTGCAGTAAAATTACAAATAAGCATATACTCGCCTCTCCTTGCTCAAGCCACACAAATTTTTTGGTAATGCGACTTTACGTAGTATGACATGTCACAGGGTGGCCATAGCCTAAATGACAAGAAAGAAAACTGGTCTGAAGTCAATGAGAATAGTATTAAAAGTAGACTACCTACAGAAGACACTTGGAAAGCTTTTTATTTAAAGATTTTACATCTCAAATTAATTGAGCTGTTTGTCATTGTTAAAAGAAAGGAAAAATAGTAGAAAACATGAAGCTGCCTTGCATTAAAGGAATCAGTGGGCCCTTGGGGTATGTATGCTAATATTTTGGTCCAATTTACAGGCCTGGCGTGAAAACCATTCAGCTGTGCTTCTGAGTCCTTCCACCACTACCTGTGAGATAACACCATTAACAGGTAAAATGTAGCCCTGAAGGTAAAACACATGATGCTTAGTTACACTGGCTTTTTTAGGATAATTTCCCTTAAAATCCTGATGAAAATCATGTTTTTGAAGGTAAGAGATTGACACTTTGAACCTGCATGTTTGCAAACCCACCAGACTAAAAATTCAAATATCTCTCAGGACTGTATTATTTAGGATAACATGGATAAAATAGTGTTCAGAATGATGAAAATACTTTATTACGGGATGCATTATATGGGATTATGAGGGTTAAAATTCTAAGTGCAACACCAATCGGGCCCACCCCACTTCCCCCGCTGCCGGCGGTAAGAAGAGACACCACACAGGGATCTGGTATCATTCCTCACACGGGAGAAAAAACTGCGCACTTTATTACAGATTACATGAGATCTTATACCCTCTGCCCTCTCACCACTAGGGGGTGATGGGCTCATAATCATATATGGGCAGTCCGGATTTCCGCCTTAGACAGTGAGGCGCCTCTGGCTTATACAGAAAATCACGTATTCAATTAACTCCAGTACAAAGAATTACCCACACAATTCTAAGAAGTCCGGCCTAACATCCATATATGGGAAGTCCGGATTTCTGGCCTAAGACAGTCAAAATTATGTACATTTGAACATCTTGATATCTTGTTTCTGCGCTTCTGGGAAATCGGCCAAGTACATGCGGCCTTGTGTCTGGTTCTTCTTCTCTGAATTTAAGATACATCTCTTGCAAAACCTTGGCATATCTGATGTAAGGCGAAGTATTAAAGTTTTTTTCATTTGGAATTGAATAAAACTTGCATACAGGTATAAAAGCATAAAAAACACATATGGCAATATATATATATACCCTCACAAGCCCCCCTAAAAAACTTAATATGGAGATCAAGCATCAGACCTTGCACTCTTCCTCGGTCGTCTCTCCCTTACGTCAGGGTTTCTCCACTGCCCGTAAGTCCCTACTCCTAAAAGGGAGGGATCCCTACCTCACCTCAGAAGGAGGCCATGGATTCCCTGGGCTTATTTCCGGGCCTCCATACCCTCTATCTGTACAAGTTAACACCCCACAGGGTGTGCCCTCGCCGGAACCTAAGGTCTTCTGCACTTTCCCTAGGCAAATGGGAAGTCCACTGACAGTCCATCTTATGAGACTGAGGCAGACACAGTACTAGTCCATCTCTCCATTCTTCTGGTAACGTACCTGGTTGTCATTATCGGAACTGGCTCTTCATCTTTTTCAAACAAGGGAAATTTTGGTCACATTATCCAGTCCCTTACTCATACTCTTTGATCAAAGGGATAATACACAAACAGAAAATTACATACCCAACCTCTTTCTGCTAAAATCATATCCAGGGCCACTCTAGGGCCATGGATGCAGTGGGCCCTAATTGGTCCGCTAAACCTTGCAAAGCATCTCTGGTGTAGTTTATAAACCTCTGCTGATTGTAAAAGATATAATTCATCTAATCTACATTATTATTAACAGTGACAATAGCAAATAAGGACTCAAAACCTGCTTTCTAGAATTAAATTCATCTGGCACCCCCCTTGGCACTCCTATTGCATCTATGTATACATGTGGATCAAAGTTACCACCTGGAGTGTCAATGTCTCTCTTAGCACGATGCGGTGTTGGATTCTCACCCTCAGTGTAGGCTTATTGCACATTTCATTATATTAATTTGTTCTGAAACAGGGGGCTAGTGTACAGTAGTCAAAGGTGTGTGTTAGAGGAATTGTACCAAATTATAGCATGTAAAGGATATACAGGATCATTAGTTTTTTCAGTGCGAAGTGTGGATCCAAGTGGGTTTTCCTTCGAGCTTTACTGCAGTTGGGTGAACAACATCTGGTAAGGACATTTAAACAGGGTTTGTCTCTCAAACTTTTCCACATAGACCCTGTCACCTGGTTTTAGATTGTGACACTCATCTGTAGGACCTGGGAGAAAAGCAGAGGCTACAGAATGCATTACTAACAATTCCTTGGAGAGGCTCATGACAAAATTAACAAGAAAATCATTCCCCAAACTCAGCTACTGTGGCATGTATCCTCCTGGAAAAAAGAAAAACTAATAGAAAGACACTCAATTCAAAATTTACCCGTTTCCTCTATTGTTTTTTGTATCTACTTTCCCCTACTCCGCGGATGGTAGGGTGTGTGAAAAGCCTAGAATATACCCAAAACAGACATGATGTATTGCATTATTTCACCTGTGAAGTGTGTACCTTTGTTTGACTCAATCACTTCCGGTACCCCATATCTGCGGATTACCTCATTCATGAGCTTCTGTGCGATTACCTGCTTATTTACTTTGGTAACAGAGTAGGACTCCAACCTGAAAAACATTAACAACAACAAGCACATATTCATGCTTCCCAACAAGTGGGAGCTGAGTGTAGCCAATTTGCAATCCCTGAAATGGGTAGAGTGGTCTAGGCAAGTGTGATGTGGCAAATTTTACTTCTGCCCTGTTGCTTACGGCAAAGATCATGCAAAATTGGACAAATGATGCAGCAGCTACAGAAAACCAAGGAGCCACCCGTCCTTGTTCAAGCATCGACATCATTGCTGCTTCGAGAGGTGCGTCTTTTCGTACGTCAGCTGGGCCATCATGGGGCACAGGGACTATGGTAAGCAAGTTCTGTTGACTGTTCACCATACGCCGTCCCTTTTTAGTCCATTTGTCTTTTTCTTAACTGCAAAGTCTTTTCTTTAGCATATCAAAGTCCAAGTTCAAATCAAAGTCCAAAATTATTGTCAAATTCTTCTTTTCTTCTTTTCTTCCACGGCTTGAGGGCCGCTGCCTTTGCTGTGTGGTCTGTGATGGCGTTGCCTCTTGCTTCTCTGGTGTAGGAATTGGTGTGAGCTTTCCACCTTGTCAGGTAGAAGTAGGGTCTCCGTGAGACTCTGCACCATTGCATCATTCTTAATTGGCTGTCCTGCTGAGGTAAAAAACTGTCTGGCCTTCCATGTTGGGCCGTAATCATGAGCTATGCCAAATGCATACCGGGAGTCAGTGTAAATGTTTGCCGTCTTACCTGTGGCCACTCTACACGCCTCCGTGAGTGCTTTTAATTCCGCTTCTTGTACTGCGACATGCGGAGACATTCTGCTTTTTAGGACATCTTGTTGTGTAACCACCGTATATCCAGTGTGGAGTCGTCAATCACCCTGGGTACCATCTATAAAAAACAACTCAAAATATGCATTATTAACAAGGGCTTTCAGTAACTTTTTAAAACTTAAATTTTCTTGTTGCATCACTGCTAGACAATCAGGCTGATATTCTATTTCAAAAAGATCAGAATCTTGTTGCAAAAAATTAAAAAATTTAAAAATGGCTTGCAAAAAATTTAAAAATGGCTGATTTGCAATACCTAGATCACCTATGCCTTCTCCTCCCCCCCTTTAAACCAGGGTACGCAATTGGAACAAGAGCACCCGGTTTCAAGGTAGTATAACATTGTAAAAAGATTTGATGGAAGCAGATAAGGCCTGTAAGATGTTAGCACCTATAACAGAAACATGAGTTACACCGGGACAGAAAAATCTACAAAACATCTACTAATATTTGAAATGTGATATCCCTTTAAGTGAATTCATTATTAGTCTGGTCCTGCCTGCAATATCTTTATCAAATTTCAGACAGGAGAAAAAAAAAAAAAAAAAAAACAAAACAAAAAAACTAGCTGCTCAAAATTCTCCCCCCTCCCTTGTGCAGGAGGGATGAAACATTACTACGTACTATTACATCATATAGCTCCACCCCTTCGATATTGGCACATTGCGTCCGTCTTCTCAACTTAATTTCAGCTTAACCGTCCACACGTCCACATCTCAACCAAGCAAAGTCCCATGCATGGGGTAGGACTTTTACCCCCAGTCAATTTCCACATCACACATTCCACCACAGCTTGAACACGGGTCACTAACTCTCATCCATCCATGCGCTCAAGTCTGCTCCGTCGCCCCCCTTTAAAGGTGTACCAGTCCATACAGATGCACAGACAAAAAAAGTTTGACAAACATACATCCATCAGTTGAAAAACACAGAGGTGAGTGCTATTATTTTTATAAAGTACATAATTCTATTGAGATGAGATTGTGAATGAGCGCTATCTTTGACAAATTATGTGAAAAAGTTTGCTGAGACATTCTATATTTCTTATCTACTGAAGCTATTATATGCTGTATTAAACACTAAAATATTTAGTTTCTGTGACCCTGAATTTGGAGTGAGTTCTGAAAGCCCCCACCATTTTCAAAACAAATCTCTTATCTCTCCGCGACTATGAAACACAGTTTTAGCTTAAACTATTGAAAAAACATTTTGAAATCATAATTAACACATATGCTGGGACCTTGCAACATTCATTTTCAACCCCTGTATAAGTAAGAATATACATTAGAAATTACTATATTTCCCTGCCTACTAAGACAGTATAACTAATTAAATTCATTTCAATTCATTGCAAGCAAGCCAAGATATTAACCAAGGATGTTATTGTATTTTCTCTCTCGCTGTTATCTTCCTGACCTTGGAGACTGAACACAAGTTCACAGCTATATGTCAACAGACTCTTCTCCCCTTCAGCTAACTATTTGCACTTACAGTATATATATATACACATATATATCCACCTAGTATGGATTATACATTATCTATTATCTATCTTGTATTATACACATTTTCATCTCTCTTTACCAACAAATCACGTGCATTGTACTTCTCTCCCCTACCTAACTGCCAATATAACCTTCAATAGACACTCTCCTGACGCCCTCTTGATCACTTACTGTACTTTTCAACATTTCACTTACGGATACTTTCTTAAACAAATAATGTGTACATACTTAACTTACTCTGACTGTCTCTCTCTCTGCTCCTAGCAAACCTTGGTCTTCCAAGGCACCTCTGGGTCCTAAAGACCTCCTCCCAGACACCATTTTGTAATCTGCCATGCGGGTGGTGTCACACATTTTCATTAGAGTTTTCTTACATTTTACAGATTCATCCACACGGCGGCAGCCCTTGAGGGGCTCTGTCTTCTTTAATAAGATCTTACGCATATTACAACAACAAAAATAACACGCTCCATAGAGTGAATCCTTCTGACCCGAATTGTCAGCCCCTTATATATGGCAATACAACCGAAGGCATCTTCTTCTTATGGAACCAGTCCCAAAGAGTACATCCCTCTCCTCAGCTAAACCATCAACAACTAAACTACACTAAAACGGAGGGTTCCTTCGTCAATGGGACCTGTCTTACAGAGTGCTTCCCTCTCCTCTAAACCATTAATGACTAAATAAACTCGAACGGAGGGTTCCTTCGTCTGTGAGACAAAATGAAAAGTAAGAGAAAAAAAAAAATTCTGCAGATACAACAAACAATCAAACAATCTCCACTATCGCTAAAACGCTACGGACTTCAAAGTACAAATAAACTACAGACTAGTTTCCGGGTGAGCCATTGGTGCGCATATCACGGTCAGTGGTCCATGACGGCAAACCCGAAGCCCACACGAGTTACCGTGTAGAACTCTTAACCCAACCCGTCCGGTCACAAACCACAGATAGTCAGTCCTGCTGCAAGACTCTCAGCGTAAAACACAACATAAATATATGTTTGTCTTACCTGGAGTTCTTGTGAGTTGATCAGGCTCGGTTTGCAGTAGGACGGTTTCTCTGTGACGTGGATCCGGGTGAATTGCGCTGTAAGCTCCGATTTTACCGCCGCACGTTCGGGCGCCATTTATGAGGGTTAAAATTCTAAGTGCAACACCAATCGGGCCCACCCCACTTCCCCCGCTGCCGGCGGTAAGAAGAGACACCACACAGGGATCTGGTATCATTCCTCACACGGGAGAAAAAACTGCGCACTTTATTACAGATTACATGAGATCTTATACCCTCTGCCCTCTCACCACTAGGGGGTGATGGGCTCATAATCATATATGGGCAGTCCGGATTTCCGCCTTAGACAGTGAGGCGCCTCTGGCTTATACAGAAAATCACGTATTCAATTAACTCCAGTACAAAGAATTACCCACACAATTCTAAGAAGTCCGGCCTAACATCCATATATGGGAAGTCCGGATTTCTGGCCTAAGACAGTCAAAATTATGTACATTTGAACATCTTGATATCTTGTTTCTGCGCTTCTGGGAAATCGGCCAAGTACATGCGGCCTTGTGTCTGGTTCTTCTTCTCTGAATTTAAGATACATCTCTTGCAAAACCTTGGCATATCTGATGTAAGGCGAAGTATTAAAGTTTTTTTCATTTGGAATTGAATAAAACTTGCATACAGGTATAAAAGCATAAAAAACACATATGGCAATATATATATATACCCTCACAGGATGTTCACTTCAAGAACAACCCTTTTTTATACTCATGTACTCCCATGGATAACAGTGGTCATGTAACTCAGTGGTTCTCCATCTTTTTCAGCCCAGCACCCCCTTTAGATATTGGGATGGTGGCTAGCGCCCTCCAAGTCTTACTAGTTTAAACCAAGTTTACCTCGTTTACAAAATTAAAAGTACAAATTAAAATAACGAATACTTTTTTTGGAAAGTTTGACAGTGTGTAACAAATTTAGCATTAATTGTGACAACATGTCACAATTACCAAAGAAGTATTTTAGTCAGCTAAAATGTAGCTGTTAAATGTAGGCGCTAAATATTTAAAAACAGGTAAATTGTGGATACAATAATAAATAGGATTTATTGCAGAACATAAAATTTGGGGGAAGCAAGCAATAATACCATCTTTAATTATCATTCGATAGAAACGTACAATGTATAAAGCAAATGCAAGCTACACCTTAATCTTGAATAGTCAGGAGACTAATTAAAATGCGAGAACAATGAAATTCGACTAATAATGTTTGCCACAATCAATCTGTGTCATTAATGGCTGCCTTGGGCCTGATGAACGGTCATCAATTTCGAGATATCTGGTTCTATCTTCATCAACTACAGTCTCAAGTTGCCCCTTACACATAGCTGAAGTTTGTTTCTAACTTTTGTAAGGAGCTGCTGAACTGCGCTGAAGCCCCTCTCTACTAAGTACGTATATGGAAGAGCTAACATAAGCAACTTAACTTCCTGCCACAGGATGGGATAGGAATTCTTCACTTTCAACCAAAAACATTCATAGCCATATTGTTGGAAACGTGTTTGGGCTTCGCTATTGTGTTTCAAGTCGATTAACTGTAATCTGGGATGAAATTCTCCTGTACCTGCTAAAAATGGATTGAGAACCCATGTTTGTATTTCAAGGGTAAATAAATCATGAAACATAGTTTGCATGTCTTCTTTGGCTTGTTTGAGGTCTGCATCTTGAAGTTTGTCTCCATCTTCGCGTACAATTTCTTGAAGACTCGGAATTTGACAGAGCTCGTGTTGATTTAGGTTATTGGTATGACAGTCCAGTTTGGCAATGAAGGAAGAGATTATACATTTAGCCTTAATAAAAATTCATTTTGTCTCATTGTAGCTTTGTGTTGACCTCGTTGAGTTTGTCAAATATGTCTGTGAGATAGGCAACGTCAAGACATCATAGTTCGATTGCATCACAAAGGCTTGGGTTAATCAGCCAAAGAAACTTGACTATTATGTCAAAAAGTTTGTAGAAGCATTTTAAGCACTTTCCTCTTGACAGCCACCTCAGTTCAGTGTGTAGGAGTAGATGTTCGAATTCTTCATCATGGTCTTGATAGAGCTTGCAGAAAAGACATTCATTCAGAGAGTGCACTTTTAGGTTGTTAACAGCATTAATTACATAGCACAGAGAATCATGCAATCTCTCACATAAATATCAGCAACAAGATGCTGCCGATGGATCACACAAAATGAAATAGTGGACTGCCATTATGCCATGTACAGCAGATTTGAAATGGGCTATAAATCCCCTATATTGACCAATCATGGATGCAGCTCCGTCAGATGCACATGCAAGTACATTTGTTAAAGGGATGTTTGTTTCTTGGAAAAATTCTTCCACTCTTTTGTACATAGAGGAGCCTTTCATGTCGGTGATTAAATTTCTGGTAAACAACAGTTCCTCTACTACCTCTTCATTCTGATTAATGAAATGAGCGTAAGCTAGCAGCAATGCTTCATTGTCTCTAACCATTGGCTCGTCAATTTGCATTACAAATTCTGTGTTCTTTAACACGTCCAAAAGTGTTTCTTCCACATCAGAAGCCATCTCATCAATTCTTTTTGTAACGGTGCTATTACTCAAAGGAATCAATTTCACCATGGCACACGCGTCAGGCCCCAGCATAGTACTGACAATTTCTTTAACTGCGGGTAACACAAGTGTTTCCCCAAAAGTATGTGATTTGCCCCATTGCGCTATTAATAAGGAGACTTTATAGGAAGCAAGGAGGCTTTAATGCACCGTTTATGTTGCTCTATCATATAATGATGTATGACTTTTATAACTCCATGACTCCGCTACAGATCAATCACACATGATAACCTAAAGAGCAACCTAACCAGCTGTATTCCATAATGATTGACTGGAACTTTCAATTATGTGGATCTCTGGGAGTTGTAGTTTATATCACTGTTCTGAAAAGACACTTGGCGTCCACTAAGACTACAACTAAAAGCAAAAAAAAGTTTAAAAAGTTTATTCACAAGTGCGATTTAACTTGGCCCTCCGGATGGGTCAACTTCGCACCCTAGTTACCTTTTAGTTCCCTACTCCCATAACTGTTTTTTACCCATTTCCCCTAGTTGGTTATAATCTATTGAAGAGTCTGTGCTGGTTCTGTATAGAAAAGAAAATAATCTTATCATCTCTCCATGTAGCCCAGGTTTGTGTTCTTAACCCTCCTGGTCCAAAATTTAGAATGGTCACCTTAAATATTCCCCATGTGTAGAATTATAAGTCACAACATGAGCGAATTTAATTCCCCGATCAAGCGTAGGAAGGCTTTCCTTGATTATGAGAAGCATAGACCTGACATCATGTGTATTCAAGAGTCGCACTTCTCACAAGACTCCCGCCCCAAGCATTTTAACTCCGGGTACCAGTCCCATTATCACTCTCAGTTCATCACAAAGCAAAGGGGAGTGTCAATATTTGTTCGCAACTCCTTACCATACAATGTAACAAAGGTCATAACGGATGAACAGGGTCGATACCTAATATTAATAGGAGACCTATATAATGAAAAACTATGTATAGTCAATAAGTATGCCCCCAACGTATCACCCATTGAGTTTTTCCTGACCATGTGTGAGAAATTGTTACTACTAGAATACTCCAGGCTGATCTGGTGTGTGGACTTTAATTTCACCATTGATCCAATTATCGATTCTAAATCCGTGACCCCACTGCCCAGAACCAAAGCCCAAACTATAGAATTGACTACAGTGTTTCAGACGCTCACATTAGCTGATACTTGGCGAGAGTTCAACCCACGGAGTAGAGGTTTTACGTATTTTTCCCCAGCTCACAGGCATCACTCCAGATTGGATTGGATTTTTACCAATTCCATATCATTGCCACTTCTGTCCTTCTCTCGCCATATAATATGTGCGTGGTCTGACCATGATGCAGTGCTCTTGGAATTCCTTTTTACCCCTCACACTCGCATTCCATATAGTTGGAGACTCAATGAATCTCTACTAACTAACCCAGAACTAACTACTTCTATTCAACAATAAATGGAAAAATATCTTCAACTTAATAGCCCTGAAACTGCCCCCACTGACATTCGTTGGCTAGCACACAAAACAGTAATTCTGGGAATACTAATATCCATGGCCTCCCGCATAAAAAAAGAAAGAACTCGGACCCAGATACATTTGGAACATAAGATTATTAAACTAGAACAAGCATACAGGCAACACCCCTCACTATACTTACTTAAGACAATCAAAGACTCCAGACTAGAGTTAAATACCATCTTAACACACAAAACAGAAAAGGCATTACCCTGGACACAAGCTACATATTACCAATATGCAAACAAGCCGGACCACCTTTTAGCGTGTAAACTAAGGGAGAGGCAAACACTCAATACTATACATAAGATTCACACCCGACCAGGCACTCTCACCTCCAATCCAGACAAAATATACCTAACTTTACACCAACATTATCAGAAACTCTACACAGCACCCCAGTCTGACTCTGACGCCTTGACAAACGCCTTTCTTTCCCAATTTAACCTCCCTAGACAATCAGACTCTGCCCTTGCAGACCTTAATTTAGATGTCACTATAAAAGAAGTTGATTGGGCAATTAAACAACTCAAGAGAGGTAAAGCCCCTGGACCGGACGGTTACACTAGTTTGTACTACAAAAACTTTTCTTCTTGATTAACCCCACATCTGCTTGAATTATACAACCATATCCTACAACAAGGCCAAATTCACCCAGGTTTCTTACAAGCTCTCATATCGACTATGCCGAAACCTGGGAAGGACCCTACAGTCCCATCTAATTATAGGCCCATATCCCTTCTTAATATTGACCTCAAAATCCTCACATTGATCATGGCTTTCAGACTTAATAAACTCCTCCCTTCACTCGTACACCGTGCTCAAGTGGGGTTTATCCCAGGTAGACAGGCACCTGATAATGTTTGCAAAATATTGCATCTAAACCACATAGCAAATCTCCAAAAAACACTCACACTCGACATCGAGAAAGCATTTGATAGTCCATTGTGGTCATACTTACAACTTGTCCTTCATCTAATGGGATTTGGGGGGCCCTTCTTAAACCATATTACAGCACTTTATTCCAAACCGACAGCTTTTCTTAAAATCCCCTCTACCAGGCCTAATCCTATTAATATGCAAAGAGGCACTAGGCAAGGTTGCCCCCTCTCTCCAGCCCTGTTCGCGCTGGCAATAGAACCCCTAGCTATAGCCATACGTAACAACTAGAGATGAGCAAACATACTCGTTTCGAGTAATTACTTGATCGAGCACCGCGATTTTCGAGTACTTCAGTACTCAGGTGAAAAGATTTGGGGGGCGCCGGGGGGCGGGGGGAGGTGTGGCAGCGCGGGGGGTAGCAGCGGGGAACAGGGGGGATCCCTCTCTCCCTCTCCCCCCCACTTCCCGCTGCAACCCCTCACTCACCCACGGCCCCCCCCCCGAATCTTTTCGCCTGAGTACAGAAGTACTCGAAAATCGCGGTACTTGGGTGAAAAAGGGGCGTGTCCGAGTAGGTTTGCTCATCTCTAGTAACAACCCTAACCTTTTTGGGTTCCCGGTGGATTCTCAAAATTCAAAACTCAGTCTCTTTGCCGATGACCTCCTCCTGACACTGACAAAACAATTAACCTCTCTTTCTAATCTGTTGTCGGTTTTGGGGAATTTTGAAAGGGCATCAAGTCTCAAAATAAACCAATCAAAATCTGAAATACTTCATTGTAATGTTCTGCCCCACATTCAAAAACCCATTGATAATAATTTTCAATTCCACATCTGCCCACAATATTTACCCTATCTTGGAATCAGACTAACAAACAACATAGATTCTATCTAAAAGTGGAATTACGAACCCTTTTCTCAAAAGCTCAGACAAGACCTAATAAAGTGGGATTTCCCGTACCTCTCCTGGATAGGCCGGATTCACAGTATAAAAATGGTTCTCTTACCAAGGATATTATACCTATTTAGAACACTCCCAGTCCTGCTTCAGGCCATTCAAGCTCTACAAAAAAGAATCATGTCCTTTATTGGTCCCATAAACATCCTAGGATATCAAAGAACATCATGTTTCTTCACAAAAAATAAGGCAGTCCGTCTAGCCCAAATACCGCCAATTTATGAAGGGACTAGCTCCCCTCTATGGGTCGCCATAGAAAACATACAATTATGTCCCTATAATTGGCCAACCCTGCTTTGGACCAAGGCTATCCTTCCAACTAGCCTCAGAATGTCAGCTTCTCTTTAATTTTTCACAATTTTACTATGGTGTAGTGCACGATTCAAGTTGACTTCTCATTCAGGACCATCTCCTTTGACCCCACTCCTGTCAAATCCAGCATTTCCCCCTGGATTTGATACCTCAAGCTTTACCAGGTGGCAGTTTAATAAAATAACTACCCTAAACAAATTCTTGCTCCTTGGAAGGCTAACCTGACTTTCTGCCTTCAGAAACCATTTCCAGCCACCCCCAACAGAGTGGTGGAGAATTATCCAAGTATTCCACTTTTGGTCATCCTTGGTTCCTCCAGAGACTAAGGTTGAAATGAACCCACTGGAGGCACTCTGCAAATATTGTCCAATTTACCCAGGCACGTTGTCGCATCTCTATAACGCGCTGAATAAAGCAGAACAAGACAAATTACCTTACATGATTCAATGGGAATCAGATTTAAATGCCTCTTTAACAGTAGAAAAATGAGTCTAAGCAAAAACAGCTGGCAAGTTAGTCTTACTGAAACTTCCTTAAAAGTGCTTCATAGAGCCTATTTGATGCCAGCTAGCATACATGCTATCTACCCTGAGGTCTCCAACATGTGCTTTAGGGGATGTGACAACATTGGAACCCATTTACATACATGGTGTACGTGCCCCATAGTGCGGGCCTTCTGGTAAAAGGTTATCCACCTTATTTCATCAGTCACAGGGACTTTTCTGGGTTTGGCCCCATATGTGCTGCTCCTAGGTAATAAACCCCCAAAAATACGCAATGCCTCCTTTAAGCTTGTGCAACTATGTCAGCTCGTACCCATATTGCTCAAAAGTGGCAAAAATCGCTTCTTCCCTTCAATACCCTTATTACCCGAATTAATAGGACACTCCTGAACGAGAGATTAACTGCCATACGCCAAGACAAGATTGCACAATTTGAGACAGTCTGGAATCCGTGGATCACTTTTGTTAATATTCCTAACCTACAATACCACCTACAACTCTAACTACGTTAATGACCATTTGTACCTTAGAGAGGATTGATTGAATAACTTGAGAGATAGAAGAAAAGAGATTAAACATAGCACCACCCCGACTCGTGGCAAAATGCCAGCACAGAGATATATTGTTTGCATGCACAAACGCCGCGGATTGCTGTGATAAAGTAAAATATCTCTGCTTCTGGCTACCAAACATAGCCCAGAGCCTGGAAGACCACAGTACGCACTCCTTGGTCACGTGATCATGTAAAAGTAAAAAAGAGTTAAAGTTTGACCTCCCGTCATGGATCCAATCTGTGAGGGGAAATGAAATTGCTTACCTAACGCCTGCGGCAATATCCCCAGATGGGATGCTTACCCGCGGACCTTTCGCCAGCTTTGGTGCATGCGCCCAACCCCAAAATGGTGGATGCAAGCACAGAAGCTGGAGAGGGCTCAGGAAATTTAAAATCTCCTTGCTCCTGGAGCTCCGAGAGCCTGGAGCAGTGACTGAGGGCCGTGATTGCTATTATCCAATGGATAATGGCGATCACATGAAAGTTAAAAAACAGTTGAAGTTTAATGCTTCTTTTGGTTTGGGCACCGTTGTGCATACAGACATAAGATCAGGGCCACAATGGGTATATTTCTGAGCACAGGACAAATAGGGGTATCTATTTTGGGATGAAAGTCTTCATTCATATATGTGCTGTACAAAAAATACAGTTTTTACACAGTGTGACACAATTGCCAAAAAATCTTAATATTTCCTTTTGCTTTACTTAGATTCATTCAAAAACTGTAGGGTTAAAATACACAGTACACCCCTAGATGAATGTGTTAAGGGGTCTAGTTTTTAAAATAGGGTCATTTGTTGGGGTTCTCCATTGTTTTGGGCGCTCAAGTTCTTTACTAGTGTGCAATGGGGCCTAAAAGGCCTTCAAGCAAAATTTCTGTTCTGAAAGCCACCGGCCACTCCTTTCGGTTTGGGCCCAATTGTGCATACAGACATAAGATTAGGGCCACAATGGGTATGTGTCTGAACACTGGACAAACAGGGGTATCCATTTTGGGGTGTAAATCCTCATTTTCATGTGCACTATATAAAAAAAAAGTCTTTAAAATGACATATTTGCAAAAACATGACATTTTATTTTTTCTGCTCTAAATTGCATTAACTCCTGACAAGAAACTGTGGGGTCAAAATACTCATGACACCCCTCAGTCAATACGTTAAGGGGTGTAGTTTTTAAAATAGGGTCATTTGTAGGAGTATCTATCATTCTGACACATATGAGCCTTTGCAATCTTGGTATAGGAAAACAAAATGTTCTTCAAAATGCTGATAATTAATGTTAAATTTGTCTCCTAAATGGTTAAAAAAAGCTAAAGTTTTTCAAAGGGGCATCCAGAATAAAGTAAACAAATGGAAATATATAACTTATCAAAAATTTGGACAGAATGTTTGCACATATTTGAGTTGAAAATGTGAAAAAAATAACAATTTTGTCACTATGTTACTGTGTTTTCAACATTTTCCTAATTTCGGCATTTTTAATATATACACAAATTCTATCTGTCTATTTTACCACCTAAATGAAATACAATATGTGATGAGAAAACAATGTCAGAATCACATGATATGCAAAACAACTGTGCCTATTAGTGTGTGCACACTAACTAGTCAGCGACCGATCTGTCACGTGTCTGGCAGCTGTGTCCTAGTTGTTGTATAGCTCAAACGAGTCTTATTGATGAGCTTCGAGCAGTGGGGGCATGACCTTGTTATCATCCTCATAGATAGTGCCTGCGAGTCCTTGTGTGTGATGGGTAAGCAGCTCCTGAAGTTGGGTGATCCAGTAGCTTGTTGAAATAGAGGTTCTTGGCAGCAGCAGTTCTCTGCTCCAGAAGTCGGCGGCAACAACTCTTTTGCTCAGCAGAACTGTTTTCCCTGAACTCTTTACCAACTGCAACCACCACTCTGCTCAGCCTTCTTATATAGTTCCTCAGAGCCTCCTTTCCAAAAAATTTTGAGTGTATTCCTATTGAGCATGCTCAATAAAGTCCATAGAATATGGTGGCTCCTATTGTCCTCCATTGGAAATTATCTCTGTATTGGAGCTCTCTTTAGTGTCCAACTTTAATATTATAATCTGCATCACTGTCTACTAATTGTAACAGGGGAAGCCTGCTACACAGGATGCATTATAATGCAGAAATATTTTTATGTAATACAGATAGTACTTAATAGTCTAAGTAAACTGCCACTTAAGGAAATGGAAATAGTTTCTATTATGTCCAGTTACCCCAGCATCAGGAATTTCTTACACCAGGTGCTCTTTCTCTGTTAGTCATTGCTGCTAAAGAGGAATCTTCAGGTTTTAAATTCAAGCGTTCACTTACTTTCTCTCCCTGCACTGTGAATGCATGACTGTTTGTATGTTATTAGTTTAGTTAGATTGTGTTTGTCTATAACTGAAATGTAGATAACAATCAGACAACATTTTATTAGTAATCAATGCAGAGATCCAGTTAATTTGAAAGGCCATTTTTATTGAGACTGTATGACTGTAGATGAATAATTTCAGAGTAATAATTTCAACTGACTAAGGGCTCATGCCCACGGCCGGGTCAGATTCCGCCTGCGAATTATCGCAGAGGAATCAGACCCGGCGCCATTCAGAGACCCTATACTCACCTTTTTGGATCCGCTGCGAGTGTCTCGTCTGGCGAGCTTGCAGGTGGCACAGATTCTCGTGATACTTCCGCAGGGCTGACAGCGGAAGTATCGCGGGACCGGCAGCTTCGATTGACTGCAATGGAAGCCGTCCGTGCGTTTTTCCGCACAGAATAGAACATGCTGTGATTCTCCCCCGCGAGCGGAAAATCGCTGTTGATTTCTGCTCGTGGGCATGGGACATTATTTACCACAGCATGTCTATGGACGGACATTGCTGCAGAATTCGCGGCGGGTGCCTGGCCGCGATTTTCACAGAGACAATCTGTCCGTGGGCATTGGGCCTAAGACTGAATGCTTTTCATAATGGAATACATACTATAATAAGAAGCCACCTCAGTGAATGCCAACAGCATACAGAAAGGAGGTTGGCCTCCGCTGACATAAGTCAAAGTGGTTTATGGTGATTTATGCCACCACACATATAGCTAATCAGCCAAGAGGGTAAAAAAAGGCATAGTCTTTGCGGAAATTACTTTCACTTTAGTTTTCAAAGTTAGCTTTTTTAAATTATAAAAAAAGTGCTCAACGATTTCTTTAAACTTATATGGTAATGAATAGAGATGAGCGAACGTACTCTTCCGAGCTTGATACTCGTTCGAGTATTAGCGTGTTCGAGATGCTCGTTACTCGAGACGAGTACCACGCGATGTTCGAGTTACTTTCACTTTCATCTCTGAGACGTTAGCGCGCTTTTCTGGCCAATAGAAAGACAGGGAAGGCATTACAACTTCCCCCTGCGACGTTCAAGCCCTATACCACCCCCCTGCAGTGAGTGGCTGGGGAGATCAGGTGTCACCGGAGTATAAAAATCAGCCCCTCCCGCGGCTCGCCACAGATGCGTTCTGACAGAGATCAGGGAAAGTGCTGTCTTGCTGGAGTTGCTATAGGGAGAGTGTTAGGAGTATTTTAGGCTTGAAGAACCCCAACGGTCCTTCTTAGGGCCACATCTAACCGTGTGCAGTAGTGTGGAGGCTGCTTTTTGCAGTGTTGCACTTTTTTTTTTTTTTTGTATATCGGCCGTGCAGAGCATTGCGCCCTGCAGTAATTATACATAGTCCAGGGCCAGTAGTGGTGGTGAGCCAGGGACAGAAGACATATTTATTGAATATAGGCAGTGGGCCTTTCCAAAAACATTTGGGAAAAAAAATCTATTTGGGCTTCCTGTGACTGTCCTCAGTGTACTGGGTCTGTGCTGGGGGTAGTTGTCCTAATTCATACGCAGCCAGCTAAGTGTTACAGCAGGCTTGCGCAAAATTATTTCCTGGCTCTGTGTTGGCTGTTACATCACCGCTGTATTCCAGTCCACAGTGCAACAGTCTGCAGTTATTTTACATACTCCAGGGCCAGTAGTGGTGAGGCAGAGAGAGAAGACATATACAGTGTATATAGGCAGTGGGCCTTTCCAAAAACATTTGGGAAAAAAAATCTATTTGGGCTGCCTGTGACTGTCCTCAGTGTACTGGGTCTGTGCTGGGGGTAGTTGTCCTAATTCATACGCAGCCAGCTAAGTGTTACAGCAGGCTTGCGCAAAATTATTTCCTGGCTCTGTGTTGGCTGTTACCTCACCGCTGTATTCCAGTCCACAGTGCAACAGTCTGCAGTTATTTTACATACTCCAGGGCCAGTAGTGGTGACGCAGAGAGAGACGACATATACAGTGTATATAGGCAGTGGGCCTTTCCAAAAACATTTGGGAAAAAAAATCTATTTGGGCTGCCTGTGACTGTCCTCAGTGTACTGGGTCTGTGCTGGGGGTAGTTGCCCTAATTCATACGCAGCCAGCTAAGTGTTACAGCAGGCTTGCACAAAATTATTTCCTGGCTCTGCTGTGCGTTCCATAAGCGAAGGCAGCCTCCAACCACAGGCCAATAAGTGGCACATTTAATTACAGCGTTCTGTTTCTGCACTACTGGTAATACAGCATGCTGAGGGGTTGGGGTAGCCCTAGAGGACGTGGACGCGGGCGAGGACGCGGAGGCCCAAGTCAGGGTGTGGGCACAGGTCGAGCCAGTGCGGTGGCCAGGGGTAGAGGCAGGGCCAGACCGAATAATCCACCAACTGTTTCCCAAAGCGCCCCCTCACGCCATGCCACCCTGCAGAGGTCAAGGTGCTCTACGGTGTGGCAGTTTTTCACAGAGACGCCTGACGACCGACGAACAGTGGTGTGCAACCTTTGTCGCGCCAAGATCAGCTGGTGAGCCACCACCACCAGCATGCGCAGGCATATGATGGCCAAGCACCCCACAAGGTGGGACGAAGGCCGTTCACCGCCTCCGGTTTGCACCACTGCCTCTCCCCCTGTGCCCCAACCTGCCACTGAGATCCAACCCCCCTCTGAGGACACAGGCACTACCGTCTCCTGGCCTGCACCCACACCCTCACCTCCGCTGTCCTCGGCCCCATCCAGCAATGTCTCTCAGTGCAGCGTCCAGACGTCGCTAGCGCCACTGTTTGAGCGCAAGCGCAAGTACGCCGCCACGCACCCGCACGCTCAAGCGTTAAACGTGCACATTGCCAAATTGATCAGCCTGGAGATGCTGCCGTATAGGCTTGTGGAAACGGAGGCTTTCAAAAGCATGATGGCGGCGGCGGCCCCGCGCTACTCGGTTCCCAGTTGCTACTACTTTTCCCGATGTGCCGTCCCAGCCCTGCACGACCACGTCTCCCGCAACATTGTACGCGCCCTCACCAATGCGGTTACTGCCAAGGTCCACTTAACAACGGACACGTGGACAAGCACAGGCGGGCAGGGCCACTATATCTCCCTGACGGCACATTGGGTGAATTTAGTGGAGGCTGGGACAGAGTCAGAGCCTGGGACCGCTCACGTCCTATCCACCCCCAGAATTGCGGGCCCCAGCTCGGTGGTGGTATCTGCGGCGGTGTATGCTTCCTCCACTAAACCACCCTCCTTTTCCTCCTCCTCCAACGCAACCTCTGTCTCGCCATCAAGATGTGTCAGCAGCAGCAGCACGTCGCCAGCAGTCGCTGTCGCGCGGCGTGGCAGCACAGCGGTGGGCAAGCGTCAGCAGGCCGTGCTGAAACTACTCAGCTTAGGAGAGAAGAGGCACACGGCCCACGAACTGCTGCAGGGTCTGACAGAGCAGACCGACCGCTGGCTTTCGCCGCTGAGCCTCCCACCGAGCATGGTCGTGTGTGACAACGGCCGTAACCTGGTGGCGGCTCTGCAGCTCGGCAGCCTCACACACGTGCCATGCCTGGCCCATGTCTTTAATTTGGTGGTTCAGCGCTTTCTGAAAAGCTACCCACACTTGGTAGGGGTTCGAGAATGATGCTATACCACAGGGCCCTGGTGGACAAACTGATGGTAAACTTCCCATCCGACAGCGCTAGTGGCAGAAGGCGCAGTTCCGAGGGCCAGGTAGCAGGGGAGGCGCAGAGATCAGGCAGCATGTACAGCGCAGGCAGGGGAACATTCTCCAAGGCCTTTGCCAGCTTTATGGCTCCCCAGCAAGACTGTGTCACCGCTCCCCAGTCAAGGCTGAGTTGGCGGGAGCACTGTAAAAGGATGGTGAGGGAGTACATAGCCGATCGCACGACCGTCCTCGGTGACGCCTCTGCCCCCTACAACTACTGGGTGTCGAAGCTGGACACGTGGCCTGAACTCGCGCTGTATGCCCTGGAGGTGCTTGCTTGTCCTGCGGCTAGCGTCTTGTCAGAGAGGGTGTTTAGTGCGGCTGGGGGAATCATCACGGATAAGCGTACCCGCCTGTCAACCTACAGTGCCGATAGGCTTACACTCATCAAGATGAACAAAGCCTGGATTTCCCCAGACTTCTCTTCTTCACCAGCGGACAGCAGCGATACCTAAGCAATACGTAGGCTGCACCCGCGGATGGAAGCATCGTTCTCTATCACCATCAAAAACGGGGACATTTTTGCTTCATCAATCTGTGTATAATATTCCTCCTCCTCCTTCTGCTCCTCCTCCTGAAACCTCACATAATCACGCCGAACGGGCAATTTTTCTTAGGCCCACAAGGCTCAGTCATATAATTTTTCTAAACAATTTTTATACGTTTCAATGCTCATTAAAGCGTTGAAACTTGCACCTGAACCAATTTTTATTTTAACTGGGCTGCCTCCAGGCCTAGTTACCAATTAAGCCACATTAACCAAAGCGATTAATGGGTTTCTCCTGCCCTCTTGGTTGGGCATGGGCAATTTTTCTGAGGTACATTAGTACTGTTGGTACATCAATTTTTTGGGGCCTTCGCCTACAGTGTAATCCAATTAATTTTTTGCCCACCTGCATTACAGCTGATGTTACATCAGCTGTGCTGGGCACTGCAATGGGATATATTTATGTACCGCCGGTGGGTTCCAGGGAGCCACCCATGCTGTCGGTCCACACGGAGTTGTAACTGCATGTGTCCACTTCTAAAGAACCCCAGTCTGACTGGGGCATGCAGTGTGGGCCGAACACCACCTGCATTAAACATGACATTACCTCAGCTGTGATGGGCACTGCAATGGGATATATTTATGTACCGCCGGTGGCTTCCTGGCACCCACCCATGCTGTCGGTCCACACGGAGTTGTAACTACATGTGTCCACTTCTAAAGAACCCCAGTCTGACTGGGGCATGCAGTGTGGGCCGCAGCCCACCTGCATTAAACATGAATTTATTACCTCAGCTGTGATGGGCAATGCTATGGGATATATTTATGTACCTCCGGTGGCTTCCTGGCACCCACCCATGCTGTCGGTCCACAGGGACTTCACAATAGGGAGTTGTACCTGCCTGTGTCTATGAATTAAAAAGCCTGGTTAGGTTGGGGCATGCAGTGTGGGCCGAAGCCCACTTGCATTTAATCTGACGTTAGCTCTGCTGTCCAGGTCACTGCAATGGGACACATTTATGTACAGCCGGTGGGTTCCAGGGAGCCACCCATGCTGTGGGTGCACACGGAATTCCCATTGCGGAGTTGGGGATTCCCATTTGTACCTGCCTGTGACTATTTATAAAAAACCGCGGTCTGACTGGGGCATGCAGACACCTTGACAGAATGAATAGTGTGTGGCACATAGGTTCCCCATTGCTATGCCCACGTGTGCAGCTCCAGATAGAGGTGGCACAGGATTATATTTCTCATTGCTTCTGTACAGCATTGTGGGCTATCGCCCCGCCCCTTTTAAAGAGGGTCGCTGCCTAGTCGTGCCAACCCTCTGCAGTGTGTGCCTGCGGTTCCTCCTCATGGCAGACGCACTTATTAATAGACATGAGGGTGGTGTGGCATGAGAGCAGCTGAAGGCTGCGCAGGGACACTTTTGTGTGCGCTGTGGACACTGGGTCGTGCGGTGGGGGGGTTGGGCAGCATGTAAACCAGGAGAAGTGGCAGCGGAGTGTCATGCAGGCAGTGATTGTGCTTTGTTGGAGGTAGTGTGGTGCTTAGCTAAGGTATGCATTGCTAATGAGGGCTTTTCAGAAGTAAAAATTGGTGGGAGGGGGGGGCACTCTTGCCGCTATTGTGGCTTAATAGTGGGACCTGGGAACTTGAGATGCAGCCCAACATGTAGCCCCTCGCCTGCCCTATCCGTTGCTGTGTCGTTCCCATCACTTTCTTGAATTGCCCAGATTTTCACAAATGAAAACCTTAGCGAGCATCGGCGATATACAAAAATGCTCGGGTCAATGGGGTTCAATGGGGTTCGTTACTCGAAACGAACCCTCGAGCATCGCGATAATTTCGTCCCGAGTAACGAGCACCCGAGCATTTTGGTGCTCGCTCATCTCTAGTAATGAACCTTCTGGTGGACTTTACCCTATTAAATTTGAAGTCCACTTTTTCTCCCAGTAAACCTAAAACATATATTTTCAAGATTATTTATACATGTATGAAAGGTGTATTCTCAGATACCTATGCACGTGTATAGCCTTATACTGAATCCGTTACATGCAAATGCAGTCAAAGCGATTTTGTGTTAAGTTCCTATTTTAATTAAGTCCTTTAAATAGGCGGCTAATGTAGATTTAATACGACAGTTATTGCATGTTAATTAAGCATCAACTGATTGCTGGCCGTTTTGGTATAGATATTGAAGTTTACTAATTATCCAGAAGATAAATCAATTCACCATGTCGTTGTATCAATTTGCATAGGCAATACATCTGGAATTAGATTATGTATTACACGTAGAGTCAGATATATGTGCCAAGCCAGAAATAAATTCAATAATCATTCGTAAAAAGGAGAATTTGCAGGCAGTGTATAAAGTGTTGAACAGTATAAAGGAATGCACTTTAATATCTAAAACACTTGAATGGTCAATCAATAGAATTCATCGTGGCGGTAATACAATAACACCATTATAATGATTTTATGTACATTATTGCAACAGTAGACCTTAAGTTTTGTTTAAGCAAGTTATCGCCTGAGAGACAACAGAAATAATATGTAATAGTATAAACATGATTTTTATTAATTATCATATGGTTAAATAGGTGTTTGTGATAATAGACCAGGGTGATTAGAACTCTTAGGGTGGGTTCACACAAGCGTGTTTTTGTGCGTACTAGTTACGAGCAAAAACACGCGTGAACACAGCTGCGTGCTTGTTGTCAATGGAACCGCAGCTGCTGCTGGCGGCTCCATTGAAAGCAATGATCTGCCGGCTCCCTGCATTCTTTTCAGGGAAGGCCTTTACATATAAGCCCTTTCCTGAAAAAGAAACATTTTAGTGTAAAAAAAAAAAAACAATAAAAAACCTTACCTCTCCGCCGCTGCCGTGACCCCCGCGGGCATGAAGAACACATCTGCCGCATGTGTCTGTGGCAGATGCAGCAGAGGAATTCTTCATTTCTCAACCGCAGCTGTCACACATGACAGCTACGGTAGAGAATCCTGCTGCCGGCATCCCTGTCATTGGATTTCAGGGAAGGGCTTTAAACATAAGCCCTTCCCTGAAAATCCAAGAAAAGTAGTGTAAAAAAAAAAAGCATACTAACCTCCCTTCAGCTGCTGGGGCTCAGCCGTGGTTTCTGGCATTGTCCCCGGCTATGTAGTTCTCAGCTATCAGCAGCAGGGGATTTTAAATCCCCGCCTGCTGGTAGCTCTAATTGTGATTGGCTGAGCGCTTCAGCCAATCCAAATCAGAGCTACCAGCAGCCGGGGATTTTAAATCCCCACATACTGATAGCTGAGATCTACAGAGCCAGGGACAGCGGCAGAAGTCGCTGCTGAGCTCCGGCAGCCGTCAATGGCTTTTCAGGGAAGAGCTTATGAAGCCAGGCCATCTGACATGTGTCACTTTACCATATACTATCCAAGTATTTCTGACCCTGTTTTTTCACAACATATTGTACTTCATTTATGTGGTAAAAATAGACCTATACAATTTGTGAATATTTAATAAAAGCCCCGAAATGATAAACATTTTGAAAAGAATTATCATTTTTCAAATTTTTAACGGTAATATGACAACATACTGTGCAAATTTTTCATAAGATATATATATTTCCATCTGTTTACTTTATTCTGGATGCACATTTCAAAAACTTAGTTTTGTTTTTTTTAACCATTTAGGAGATGTACAAACTCAACATTAGTTATTAATATTTTGGGGAACATTTTGTTTTCCTGCACCAAGCTAAGAGTGCAAAGGCTCATAGGTATCATAGTGATAGATAACCCCACAAATGACCCAATTTTAAAGAATACGCCCCTTAATATATGCACTGAGGGGTGTCATGAGTATTTTGACCTCACAGTTACTTCTCAGGAGTTAATGCAAAAACTAAAAAAAATAAAATGTCATATTTTAGCAAATATGTCATTTCAAAGACATATTTTTTTCTATAGTGCACATGAAAATTAGAATTTACACCCCAAAATTGATACCCCTGTTTTTTTATTTTCAGAAACATATCCATTGTGGCTCTAATCGTGTGTCTGTGTGCACAATAGGGCCCAATCTGAAAGTAGCAGCCGGTGGCTTTCAGAACAGACATTTTGCTTGAAGGTGTTTTAGGCCCCATTGCAAACCTGCAGAGCTCTTGACTGGCCAAAACGACAGAGAATCCCCACAAATGACCCCATTTTGAAATCTAGACCCCTTAATGAATTTATCTAGGTGTGTACTGCATATTTTTATCCCATAGTAATTCAATAAATATAAGTAGAGATGAGCGAGTATACTCGCTAAGGCACTACTCGCTCGAGTAATGTGCCTTAGCCGAGTATCTCCCTGCTCGTCACTAAAGATTCGGGGGCCGCCGCAGCTGACAGGTGAGCTCTCCCCCGCCGCTCCCCGCCCCCTGCCGGCCCCCGAATCTTTAGGGACGAGCGGGGAGATACTTGGCTAAGGCACATTACTCGAGTGAGTAGTGCCTTAGCGAGTATACTCGCTCATCTCTAAATATAAGCAAAGGAAAAAAATACAATCTTCATGTTTTTGGCAATTGTGTCATTTTTAGAGATGAGCGAGCATACTCGTCCGAGCTTGATACTCGTTCGAGTATTAGGGTGTTCGAGATGCTCGTTACTCATGACGAGTACCACGCGATGTTCGAGTCACTTTCATTTTCTTCCCTGAGAAATTTGTGCGCTTTTCTGGCCAATAGAAAGACAGGGAAGGCATTACAGCTTCCCCCTGCGAAGTTCAAGCCCTATACCACCCCCCTGCAGTGAGTGGTTGGCGAGATTAGGTGTCACCCCAGTATTAAAATCTGCCCCTCCCGCGGCTCGCCACAGATGCATTCTGACATAGAGGAGGGAAAGTGGTGTTGATGCCGGAGCTGCTATGAATTGTCGGGAAGGGCTTA
The DNA here is from genome assembly GCF_035609145.1 of Eleutherodactylus coqui. Classification (NCBI taxonomy): domain Eukaryota; kingdom Metazoa; phylum Chordata; class Amphibia; order Anura; family Eleutherodactylidae; genus Eleutherodactylus; species Eleutherodactylus coqui. The sequence goes on from NC_089837.1 coordinate 302,434,338, forward strand.
AAAATATAAGCCCTTCCCTGCAATTCATCCAGAAAAGTGTTAAAATAATATATATATATATATATGCTCACCTGCTCCCGGCAGCCGGAGTTCCGCGCAGCCGGCCTGCAGTGGGTGTGAAGGGGGTGTGAGTCACACCTGCCCCCTGATTGGCTCAGCGCTGAGCCAATCAGGGGGCAGGTCTGACTCACACCCCCTTCACACCCACTGCAGGCCGGCTGCCGGGAGCAGGTGAGTATGTATATATATTTTATTTTAACACTTTTCTGGATGAATTGCAGGGAAGGGCTTATATATTTAAGCCCTTCCCGACAATTCATCCCACATTCGCCCGCAGCGCATTGCTTTCGGACAGCTCCAGCCCGTTTCTAATGAAACACGGCTAGGAGCAGATTTTCGGGCGATTTTCGGGCACCGGTCACGCGATTTGCGGATGCGCATCCGTCATGCGATCCGCAAATCGCGCGAAAAAAACGCCCGTCTGACTAAGGGTGCCTACCCACTAGCGTTTTTTTCCCTGCGAAATTCGCAGCATTTTTTTCTCTGCAGTGGTCTATGGGACTTGTAATGTTAAAATCGCAATCGCGCAAAATCGCAATTTACCGCAAAATCGCGATTTTGCGCGATCGCAATTTTAACATTACAAGTCCCATAGACCCCTGCAGAGAAAAAAATGCTGCGAATTTCACAGGGAAAAAAAACGCTAGTGGGTAGGCACCCTAAGGCCTTAGGCCATAGAAATCGCAGATTGCACCCATGTGCGATCTGCGATTTCTGTTCTCTTCTCTATATGCGCTCAATGGGGCCGGCGGCAGCAGCGCCGACCCCATTGAGAACATATAGAAGACAAATCATTCTTCTCTGCCACAGCTGTAACAGCTGTGGCAGAGAAGAACGATGTTTGCCCATTGAATTCAATGGAGCCAGCAATACAGCCACCTCCATTGAAAGCAATGGGCTGCTGGCGATCGCAGGATGAATTGTCGGGAAGGGCTTAAATATATAAGCCCTTCCCTGCAATTCATCCAGAAATGTGTTACAATAAAAATATATGCCGGCGTATAAGGCGACAGGGCGTATAAGACGACCCCCCAACTGTCACCTTATACGCCGGTAATACAGTGGAGCAAAGAATAAAAATCATTACTCACTTCTCCTGGCGTTCTGCGGTGCTCCTGCAGGCTGTCGCTCCCTCCTGGTTCCCGGCAGATCATTGCTTTCTCTACGAAGGGCTTTAAATCCCCGCCTCCAGAAACACACGTGCCTTCAGCCAATCACAGCCAATGACAATGATGTCATTGAATGGCTGTGATTGGCTGTGTTTCTGGAGGCGGGGATTTCAAGCCCTGCGTCCAGAAAGCAATGCTCTGCCGGGAACCAGGAGGGAGCGACAGCCTGCAGGAGCACCGCAGAACGTCAGAAGAAGTGAGTAATGATTTTTATTCTTTGCTCCGCTGTATTCCCGGCGTATAAGGTGACAGTTGGGGGGTCGTCTTATACGCCCCGTCGCCTTATGTGCCGGTATATATTTTTATTGTAACACATTTCTGGATGAATTGCAGGGAAGGGCTTATATATTTAAGCCCTTCCCGACAATTCATCCCCGCGCACGCCGGCAGCCCATTGCTTTCAATGGAGGTGGCTGTATTGCTGGCTCCATTGAATTCAATGGGCAAACATTGTTCTTCTCTGCCACAGCTGTTACAGCTATGGCAGAGGAGAACGATCTTTACGCTGACAGTGCGGGGGGGGGGGGGCACTCTTGCCGCTATTGTGGCTTAATAGTGGGACCTGGGAACTTGACATGCAGCCCAACATGTAGCCCCTCGCCTGCCCTATCCGTTGCTGTGTCGTTCCCATCACTTTCTTGAATTGCCCAGATTTTCACAAACGAAAACCTTAGCGAGCATCGGCGATATACAAAAATGCTCGGGTCGCCCATTGACTTCAATGGGGTTCGTTACTCGAAACGAACCCTCGAGCATCGCGAAAATTTTGTCCCGAGTAACGAGCACCCGAGCATTTTGGTGCTCGCTCATCTCTAGTCATTTTAAAAACTGTTTTTTTTGTACAGCACATATATGAATGACGACTTGCACCACAAAATGGATCCCCTGTTTGTCCCTGTTTGTATGTATGCACAACGGGGCCCAAACCAAAAGAAGCAGCCAGTGGCTTTCACAACAAAAATTTTGCTTAAAGGTGTTTTAGGCCTCATAGCCCACTTGCAGAGCCCTTGAGCAGACAAAACGATATTGAACCCCCACAAATTACCCCATATTGAAAACAAGACCTCTTAATGAATTCATCTAGGGGTATGCTACGCATATTGACCCCACAGTTTTTGAATGAATTCAAGCAAAGCAGTAGGAAAAAGATATTGTTTGTATTTTAATTTTTTAACAATAATTTTTATTGAGAATTTTCAATGTATAAAAGAATATAATAGTAAGAAAAAGTTATGCTGGCATATTATGGATGAGTTATCACAAAGCAATATATGATTTAGGTAAACCAACGATGAAAAGGTTATGATTAGAAATGAGGGAGCACACTCGTTCGAGCTTGATGCTCGTTCGAGTATTAGGGTACCTGAGATGCTCGTTATTTGAGTCGAACACCACGTGGTACTCGAGTCAATTGTATTTCCTTCCCCGCATGTTTAGCGCCATTTTCTAGCCAATAAACATGCGGCAAAGGCATTACCACATCCTGCTGTGATGTGCCTGCCCTCTCCCCCTCCCCCCCCAAAGTAGTGAGTGGCTGGGCCAATCAGGTGACCGCCGAGTACTTAAACTGGTCCCGCCCGCGGCTCGCCTCAGACACATGCTGGCAGAGGTTAGGAAAAGTGCTGCTGCTTATACAGGGATAGTGTTAGCGTAGGATCCTGTCTTCAAGAACCTCAACACTCTTTCTAAGGGCTACTCCTCATCGTGTGCATTACTGTTGTGGCTGGTTGGGAGCAGTAGTACACCACTTTTTTTTTTTTTAGGCATCTCGGGCTGTGCAGGCCATTTTAGCTATAGCGTTCTCAGTCTGCAGAGTTTAGGGACGGAGCTGCCTATATAGGGAAAGTTTTACAGTACTCCTGATCCTCTGTGCAAGAACCAAAACGGTCCTTCTTAGGGCTACATCTCACCGTGTGCATTATAGTTGTGGCTGGCTGGGAGCAGTAGTGCACCAACCTTTGTATTACACATCTAGGCCTGTTCCCAGCCTTGCAGTTATAGCAGTGCTGTACAATGAGCTCTCACCGTGAAACTGCACTCTAAAATTTCCTAGCCTACTGCAAAGTAGTTCAGTTATACCGTTCTGTGTGTGCTGTGCATAACGCAGAGTTTAGGGACACAGCGACTTCTATAGGGAAAGTTATACAGTCCTGATCCTCCGTACAAGAACCCCAACGGTCCTTCTTAGGGCTACATCTCACCGTGTGTTTATTTTTCCCGCACGGTGAACGTCGTCTGAAAAAAAAAAATAAAGAACGCCAGAAATACACTTTTTTAGTTACCCTGTCTCCCAAAAAAAACGCAATAAAAAGCGATCAAAAAGTCGTATGTATTCCAAATTGATACTATCGGAAACTTCAGGACATCCCGCAAAAAATGAGCCCTTGCTCAACTACGTCGACGGAAAAATAAAAAAGGTATTGCGCACACAAAATGACTGCAGAAAATAATTGAAAAAAATTAAATATCTTAAAAAAAAATAAAAGTACTACAGCAAAAAAAATACTATACAAGTTTGGTATTGTAGCAATCGTACTGACCCATAGAATAAAAATATCAGGTCGTTCTGGTTGCAATTTGTGTGCTGTAGAAACAGGACGCACCGAAAGATGGTGGAATGTCGTTTTTTTTCCATTTCTCTCCGCTAAGCATTTTTTAAAAGTTTTTCAGTAAATTATATGGTACAATAAATAGTGCCATTGAAAAATACAACTCGTCCCGCAAAAAACAAGCCCTCATACAGCGACGTCGATGGATAAATTAAGGAGCTACAATTTTTTAAAAGGGAGTAGGAAAAAACAAAAATGGAAAAAAGCAAAAAAGCTCCGTCACTAAGGGGTTATACCTTTTCTACTGAATGGTTTGAGGGGTTCGCCTATACGTTTGCTACAGAAATGTTACTAGGGTCTGCCTATACTCCTGCTACAGAAATGTTACTGGGGTCGGCCTATACTCTTGCTACAGAAATGTTACTGGGGTCTGCCTATACAGTTTCTACTGAATGGTTTGAGGGGTTCGCCTATACTCTTGCTACAGAAATGTTACTGGGGTCCACGTATACTCTTGCTATAGAAATGTTACAGGGGTTCGCCTATACTTTTGCAACAGAAATGTTACAGGGGTCTGCCTATGCTGTGGGTGCACAAAGACTTCCCATCGCGGTGTTTTACTTGTCTGGCACTGACTAACTAGGGCAGAAATGGGGGATAAGGTCCTTGACGGATTTTCATATTTTTGGCAAGTGTGTCATTTTAAAAACTGTTTTTTCTACAACACACATATGAATGAAGACTTGCTCCCCAAAATAGATCCCCCTATTTGTTCTGTTTTTAGAAACATACCCATTGTAGCAATCTGCTTACTGGACACATGGCTAGGGCTATAATGGTGGAAGTACCCGTTGGATTTCAGGGCACAACTGAATAAATTCCAGGCCCCATTGCACACTTGTAGAGCCATCTAGCTGCCAAAACGATAGAACGCCCGCCACAAGTGACTCCATTTTGAAAACTCAAGCTCTTAAAGCACTCATCTAGGTGTGTACTGAGCATTCTGGTCCCAGGATTTTTTTTGCAAAAATTATTATAAAATATGTGAAAAATAAATAAAATTAAATGTTTTTCATAAATGTCACTTTCATGACAGTTTTCTTAATTTCAAGCAGGGAAAACTGGGGAGATGCACCCCAAATTTTATAGCACTGGTTCTTTTGTGTACATCAATGCCCCCATTGTAGCTCCAATCTACTTACAGGACACATGGCTAGGCCTATAACGGAGAGAAGACTAATTGGTCTTCAGGCACAACTGAAAAATTGCAGGCCCCATTGCTGAGTTGTGAAAAAAAAATGACTTCCTAAAAAGAATCCCCCCCCCCCCCCTTAATTATGGAAGCCTGGTTGTATCCCTCCTCCCAAGCTTGCTGCAAATCCAACACTTTTTTGGGGGGTATTTCTTGACCTCAGCGGCAGGGATGGAGTGTAAAAAGTGGTGCTCTGAGTCTCCGTAAGCTTGATGAGATGCAGCGGTCTCACACAGAAGGCGCTCAACATGCAGCTCCTGGAACTGCAGGAAGGCGAGCGTTCCTGGGGCTTTTTGTAAATCACGTATTACAGGTCGTGATCTGAGTATGTGGAATCCGCTTGGGGAGGCCCGCAGCGGATCCCAGCTGTGAGCCTGGCCGTGGCCCTGCGTACAGCCACGTAATGTACTGCGAATAGCTGCCTACTCACGCAGGCAGTTATTGCGCAGTAAACATTTGTTTATAGTTCCCGTGCCATTGCTTAGTGATGATGCGGTACCCACAGCCTGTACACAATACAATTGCTTATGGGCTGTGGGTATATCCGCGACCATGGAGCACAATGAGCTTTATGACGAGGATATCCGCAGTAAAATAGAACATGCTGCGTTCTGTTTTCTGTGAGAAGATTACGTAATTCCAAACCGCTAATGTAAGCGGAATTGTGTAATCCAATGCATTTGATTGATCTGCATATTACCGCTGATCAAATGCACACAGAATCCGTAATTACTATACGTCATGTCAGAGTGGCCTAATAATGGTGATCATGCGACCGGGTACCACTCAGTGAGGCCTCTGGTCACTACTCTAGGCTCTCGACTACTTTGGTAGCCAGAAGCAAGGAGATTTTAAATTTCCCAGGCCCTCAACGGCTGCACTTGCATCCGCCATTTTGCCGAAGGACACATGCGCAGAAGCCATGAAAGGTCAGTGGATAAAGATCTCATTGGGGGACATCGCCAGAGGGCTTAGGAAAGTAATTTCACCTCTCCTCATGGATCCGATTGCATGCGGACGCATGTGCAATCCGTAGCTCCTACGCATGCGTCCGCCATTTTGCCATTGGACGCAGTGCGCAGAAGTCATTTTTATATCTGTCACGCATGCGCAGAAGGCGGCGTCAGGTCTTTGCAGGACCAGATCATCGCGGGACATTGCGAACGCCGGAGATGAGTAGTTTCAGCTCCCCTCATGGATCCAATCCGTGAGGGGAGATGAAACTTTTACTTTATTCAACTTTTTAAAACTTTTAAGTTATCACTGTTAATCATTGGATAATGGTGGTCACATGTCTGGGGGTCACACACAGCGGCCCCCGATGACAGCGCCCAACTATCGGCAACCTCTGGCAGCCAATAGCAGGGATCTGTCACACACATAGACCAATGACCCCTAGTCTACAGGGCCGCCGTGTATTTACAGCTCTGTAGATTAAAGCCCAGACACCTAGGATGTGAAAACACGTATGGGTGGTCACTAAGGGGTTAACCCCTTCCCGCTCCTGGACGTACCTGGTACGTCATGGCAGCCTGGTACTTCCCGCAACATGACGTACCTGGTACGTCCTGGAGATAGCACGGGATCACATGTGATCCCGCGCTATCCCGCAGCGGGAGCCGGCTGTCAGTCACAGCCGGCGTCCCGCTCCAACAGCGGGGGGGCATCGGAGATGCGCCCGCCGCTGTTAACCCCTTCCCTGCCGCGATCTAAGTAGATCGCGGCAGGGAAAGAGTTCACAGAGGGATCGCGATCCCTGTGTGTCTCCGGCCGGAACTCGCGATGTTATCGCGAGAGCCCGGCCTGTCACCATGGCAACAGGACGCCAGACACTGGCGTCCTGTATTGCCTGTGCCTATTATCGCTGTACAAGCGATAAGGCATGGCAGAGCAGTAGCTCTGCCATGCCCTATGACAGCGATCATAGGCACAGTGATGTAAGTCCCTCAGAGGGACTCAAATAGTATTAAAAAAAGAAAAGAAAAGTGTAAAAAAAATAAAAATGTAAAAAAAAAAATGTAAAAAACCCCTTTTTTATGCTTTTTCTAATATTAGCATAAAAAAAGGGAAAAAAAACTAAAACCCCACATATTGGGTATTGACGCGTCCGTAACGACGTGTACAAAAAGTTGAACGCGCTTTTTATTTTGTACGACAAAAAGCGTAAAAAAAAACGCTAAAAAACAGAGGCAAAATGCTAATATTTAGCATTTTGCCTCACAAAAAATGCAATAAAAGTGATCAAAAAAGCCGTACATTTCCCAAAATGGTACCAATAAAAACTACAGCTCGTCTCGCAAAAAATAAGCCCTCATAGAGCTCCGTACATAGAAAAATAAAAAAGTTACAGGACTTTGAATGCAGCTATAGAGAAAAAAAAAAGATTTCCAAAAAAAGGGGGTTTTATTGCAAAAAAGTGTAAAAACCTAAAAAAAATATAACAATTTTGGTATCGTTGTTACCGTACCGACCCGCAGAAAAATTTTAGTGTGTCATTTATGCTGCATGATTAACGCTGTAAAAAAAAAAAAAAATCTATGGCAGAATTGATGCGTTTTCTCTCCCTGTTATCATTAAAAAAAAAAAAAAAAAAATTTACGATATTGTCTATATACCCAAAAGTGGCACCGATAAAAACTACAGATCGCCACGCAAAAAACAAGCCCTTACACGGCCGCGTCCACGGAAAAATAAAAAAGTTATGGCTTTTGAAAAATGGAGATGGAAAAATACCAAAAAATCGCTTGGTCCTCAACGCCAAAATAGGCCATGTCATTAAGGGGTTAAAGAGGGTGTGTCATCAGAAAATTACCTATTCTTTAAATCAAATTTTTATGTTAGACACGATTTTTTAGAAATGTTAAATTTTTTTAATTACCCATGTCATTATATGAATACTTAAAAAAATCTTAATATCTTGCAATTTTCATTCTGGCCACTAAGCCTTAAACTACACTGACACTTAATGTTCTGTAGAGAAAACCTTTTAGTACTCATCTCATTGTCATGACAATCAGAATTATAATAACACGTAACACCTATATATAGATAACACATGATCTATCTTTGACAGTAGGTGATCATCACAGCTCACCTCCTCCTCCCCCCCTGCACAATGACCTCTGCAAGGCTACAGAGCATGCCTAGAAGACTCTTCCATGGAGGTCAATGAACAGTCTACAAGTTTCTATGGTCCATATTGCTGCTGGAAAACATATATCTGAATGCAGTAAACAGCAGCTCAGGCTAGATGGGCAGCCCAATCAGGTACAAAAACATATAATACAAAAATCAACCTCAGATGCCTACTGGTGGTGTCTTATGTGTCGTGAGAAAATCAAAGGAACAAGCATGTAAAATATGAGTTGGGAGGTTCCCACTTGTGCAAGTCTCTCCTTCTAGTGGCAGCTGTAGTTAAGCTGCTAGACTCCCTCTATTGGTCGCATGGTGGCAACAAGTGGGCAGGAGTTGATCATGTAATTCATTCCAAGCAGAAAAATTGGAGCTCTGCATCAAAAAGCAGAACTCTGGGCACAATAAAGCGGTTAGAAATTAATCAATGCTGAATTTTGAAACTATTTCATTAAATGAGTTGTTCAAATTCTAGCTGTTTTGCTACAGGAAGCAGAGAGCTCTGTACATTGTGCAGTGGCCTGGGTTGGTACTGCAGGCTAAGTCCATTTTACTTCAATAGGACTCAGCCTGCAGTACCAAACCAAGTCACTGTGTAGTGTATGAAACTTTCTGCAGTAAACAAGCTAGAAATGGAACAAAACATTTTTAGAGATAAGGCCTTTTTTAAATTTGTGTTTTAACCTCTCCACTTTTCATAAAATCATAACATGTTACTTTTTCCATCAATATAGCCATATAAGGGCTTGTATTTTTCAGTGATATGATTTAATACTCCATATAATGTACTAAAAAACTTTTTTAAAATTCTAACTGGGAAGAAATTGGACCATTTTGGGAGGTCTTTCTTTTGTGGTGAGGCTGTATTCTGTGGCTATCACAGAAAACGGCCATATACTTACTGACTAGGGAGTGCATATAGATGCATCCTCTCACCATGCAGGTAGCAGACTACCAAATGAGGGAGCTAATTTCACCTGTGAGGGACACTGATGAGACAGCCACTCACACTGCCTCTTGATATAGAGAGGGGTGGCTGCTTGGTGTATACTCCCACACAGAGTGGATACAAAGTGGCAGACCATTCTGATACATGTAGTTCACCATGTAGACCAGCAACCTATTAAAGATGCCATAATAATTTGGCGGGTTGCCCTGCACTTCAAACAGTGAACCACATTGGTACTGCCAACCTGGGCTCCCCCTGGAGTCTTAAAGCCCCACTGCATGTTAATGATAGATAATAAATCCAAGACATTGGTTGGATTTTGGCCAAGATACATGAGCCCACTAACCACGTCACGGTTCCCTGCATGTAATGGGTCCCTACACTAATATAAATACATCACAGAAGGGGAAATATATAAACATAAAAACAATCACAGAAAACGGCCATTACTTACTGACTAACAATGCATATAGATGCATCCTCTCACCATGCAGGTAGCAGACTACCAAATGAGGGAGTGTGAGTGGCTGTCTCTTCGGTGTCCCTCACAGGTGTAATTAACTCCCTCATTTGGTAGTCTGGTGAGAGGATGCACCTGTTGGCGTACTCTGACCCCCATAACTTTTTCATCTTTTCATCGATGGAACTGTTTAAGGTCCTGCTTTTGTGCATTGAGCTGGGATTCTGAAATTTCTTTTGGTACAGTTTGGGGTACATTTGACTTATATATATATATATATATATATATATATATATATTTTATTTATTTATTTATTTTCTCTTTCCTTGAAGACGGGGTAATATAAGAAAGATGCTAATATCTTTTACTATCATATTTGCATTAAAGTAATATGATTAACCAAGTAATCTGCAGAATTTTAAATAATAATATGCTTAATTAAGTTGTTCTGCACCCCACACCTTATTCTACCTGTTATATTAATATGTTACATAGTAAGTATTTAGTTCTCTGTGCCTTCATATTTGTCTGTCAATCATAGTTATATTTAAATTAGTATTATATTGCATAATAGCATACCAATTCCGACCATGTAGATGGCACTACATGCCAATCAGGTACAGAATGAGTTAAGGAAATATTCATTCTTACAAGAACCTATTCTCCATCTGAGGCTTCTTTGTGTGCAATTAAGCATGCCCTACAATTGGGAGTGTGGGACATGACTGTGTCTTCCCAGAGGTAAACAAAGGATGTCTACCATGAAAGCGTCAGGACCACAGCCGCTGGGACCCCTGACTGGGATGGCCTAATTTTTGCCAGTAGCCATGTGCTTGGCACTACAGGAAAGAGAGCTGAGTGTATCTGAAAGCAAGAAAGGTTCCATGTATATGTCAACAAATGAACCTCACATTCTCATGCAGTAGCACTGATACAGTCTTTATAACAGACATACCACGTGATACATCATATGCACTAAAGAACAACTTAGAACAATTGTATGTGATATATGCAGCTTGCATAGTGTATAAGCAGAGTACTTTTTAGCCAACTACCTATTCAGTAGTATATCCATACAAATGAATATGATATTTAAGCATGTAGATAAGTGAGTGTTTCACAAGAGTATTTAAGAACTTTTATTATAGTCAAACATAAAAAAACGTTCTCAAAAGCCAATTATAGAAGAGCCTGTCCATAATAACAAATGTGTTATAGATAACATTGCAACTATAAGTCATCAGTATATGATCTGTATTTGCGGTCACTCGTTTTTTTTTTTTTTTTTACAGTGCAAATACAAATTCGTATTTGTCCAAAAGAAAATGGTATCAAAGAATGCAAATACAGATGAAAGAAATGAAAAAATAGCACATGCTGCTTTTTATAAGCATAAAACAACCTGAAAAACTTGTGCATGTGAATATATACATAGCTTTACAATAGCTCAGTATTATGGTTCAAAAACACAAACCAAATATGGAGTAAAAATACACTTGATTTGGTTTCACAGTGCTGTTTAGTGTTATTTTTGCTAGTTTCTTTTTCCTCAGTTTTTTTTTTTTGGGGTGGCAAAAAGCGTTGCATCCAGATGTTAGCTGTAAGGGCTCAGTCAGACAATTCGCATCTTTAGAACCAATGCCTTTCAATGAAAGCAGTCACATGTGCGTTTTTTACATGCGAATAAAATTCACACCTATAAAAAATAGGGCAGCGATTTGCAAATGCACCTAAAATTTGCACATTAGTGCGGCGCCACTGAAAGCAATGGCAGTGGATCGCTATGCCCTGCTGTGGCTGTGACAGCTGCAGGGCAGAATGCCGACAGAAAGGGCAGATGTAAATAACCGACACGAACAATACTAAGCACAACTGAGGCAGATGGAAAAACGTGGCAGATAATAGCAAAGTATAGCAGACAAGCTGACAGAAGCAGGAGACCAACAGAGGCAGACTAGCTAGCACACTGAGGAAAACCAATAACTGGCAGTGATTGCAGGTCTCTGCCAGACCTTTATACAAAAGCCTCCGCCCAGGGGCGGAGAGGGGGGTACAGCCCACTCCCAACATAGCACAACCAAAAATGAGCTCGTGCACGGCAGCTGCACTCACAGGTGCGTGCGAGCACGGCGCCGCGCACACCAGCACCACACTGCCCACGCTGGCCAGGCACCCGCGCCCCCGGAAGCCCGACAACAAGCCAGGGGGATGCGCGGAACCCCACACACCGCCACCCTGAGAGGACCAGCGGCTGCCTCACGGTAACAATCCCCTACTGCAGCTGTCACAGCCACAGCAAGGGATAGTGATGGGCTGCACTTTGTGTGTGAATTTTGCTGTTGTGTGACCACACAAGTGCGAATTTAAAGCACGCCCGCCACTTCGGTCACGCTAATTTTTTACACATGCGTTTTGCTTTTTTTTCACGCAGCTAAATGCATCAAGAGCCTGCCGCTGACAGCGGCGAAAGAAAAGAAGTATGCAGGCATTGTGTCAGCCCCCCAGGCAAGCCATCCATCCATCCTTTAGAGGCCACCAGGAAGCAGGTCAGCACACACTTCGCAAGCCGTCAGGGGCAGACATTGTAGGGTGCCGGATGCATTATAGCCTGCTGGGGAGCAGGTGAGCAGAGACATGGCAGCCTGTCCGAGTGTCAGGGCCAGGTTGCAGGCAGCCCAGATGACAGCAGAGACATGCACTGCTGCAGGGTCACAATAGGAAAATGTCAGTGTAGATGGGACACTGTCAGGTCAGCTGCTGGGTCACAAGGGTACATAACAGTGCACATGGGACACTTTCAGGAGCAGGGATGGGAGGCCCAGATGGGAAAGTGACAGGCTCCATCAGTCAATCACCACCTGTGGGCGATTAAGATTCAAGGGTCTAACCCACCGTGGCTTTGTGCTTATCTGGTGTCTACCATTCGGAGATCTTAACAAAACTTAGAACATTGCACATGCCCGCATTTTCCACCAAGAATGTTCAAATATACATTCAATTTAAGAAATACTTAACAGGTATTGTAGCCTTATCAATCAGGAATGCCTAATTATTATTCAATTCATCGGCAAAGAAAACAATGAGAAACACTCAAGTGATGTTTCCAAGCTCTTCTGAAGCATTTAATTATGTGCATAGTGTATTTAGAGAAAAGCAAGGTAGTGATAATAATCTACCAACTATTGTAAAAAACATAAGTGCAGCATTTTTCTCCAGCTTTTGTTGCAAATTACAAACAAGGTCTTCTATGATGTTTGCATATATTAGTTCATTTCACATGCTCCCTACAAACTGGTTCTAGCCAACCTGTTTTGCTTTTGACCATTTTTATGAATCTTTTAAGTGAACTATATTAACTTTGGGGTACGGCATCCAGAAGTCAAGTGAATTTTATTAATCCCAAGACATAATGCACATAAACAACTGCTAGTTTACTCTTGTATTAGCAAAAACGAATCACATTGCACTCACATGAAACTTGCATGTACATGTGAGCACAATGCATTTTTTTCCTGCCATAGGAAAGGATGAGTGATTCTTCAAAGGAATCACCCATGAATAGGACATGCTGCCATTTTTCTCTCGCACTGCTGCTTCTCGCAGTGCTGTGAGAGACAAATTGCATATGTAAATGCATCCATTAAAAACAATGGGTTCTTTTCTTGCGGAAAATTGTGCAAAAAAATTGCCCGTGTAAACGCAACCTAACTTTGTTCATCCCCCTTACAGGTAGGCCTTTAGCTTTTACAAATCTACAACTCTCAGCATGTCTTGAGGAAATGCCCTGTGTTGGAATTTTGCAACATCTGGAGAGCCATAGGTTGGAGATCATTGGCCCAGAGTATCCATATGGCTGTGAAATGCTTTATATAGGGACGTAGCATCATTTTAGCAAATGTTTTCCCGTGTTGGATTAGTTAGAAGCAGCAAAGTGTTAAGCTCTCCATTTCCATTTCCAAAACCCTTCAGCTGGATGATTTTCATAACTGACAGAATGATCAGCAAATAAACAAAAATAGCAGGCAATGGGTAACAGGATAACTGAAATTCTGCAGCAGAATATAATGTGACTTTTAATCTTGTTTTTCTTTTTTATATATTCATCTCAGAGTAATGAATATAGAGAGAGTATGTGTTTGATTGTGTTGATCTGCTAGAACGGTCTTTATCCTATAAGGGAATAAGGACCAATGTAACTGCAATTCCCCACAATCATGGTAATTACAGCAGTGAATAATCTGATGGAAGAATTGCAATCTCGTACAGGTGCATGTTAATTATTTTACTTGCAAACTCTAATTAGACACTGCTACCACTTAAATGAGTTATATTTTCAACTTGGCGTTTTTTGTGAGGATCTTTGTTTTGTTGTTTATTTTTTAAGCTCTTTGAAAGTAAATCGACTTTTAAAGGGAAATAGGCATTTGGAGTTAAAGGGAGAATCAACCCTCCAAAATGTGTATAACGTATAATAATTCATCTAAAGCCCATGAAATAAAATGAATCATATATACAGAGGCGTACTTAAAAGATGGGGACATCCATATCAAAACACAAATTGGGTCCCCACTTATAGTGGTGGATTTTTTCACTCTGGTGTTTGTTTCCCCTTTTATGAACTTTTCCACATTTGAGGCAATTCTCCAAACAATTCGGTACCTCTGTAGAAGGTAGTCATGCACTGCTTCCAGCCACCCAGTAGCATGGGGAATGAGGGCAACCAGGACCTGTTTCTATGGGCAAAATAGCAGCTGCACAGCTTGTCTCTAAAGTATGTACATCAAAAGGATAATTATAAGGATCAGATTGACTTTGACATGGGGCAAATTATGATGACTAGATGTCTGGGCTACCGTATCTCCAAAATAGCTTGTCTTGTGGGATGTTCCTGGTATGCAGTGGTTAGTACCTGCCAAAACTGAACCAAGGAAGGACCACTGAAATTGTGCAAGGTCATGAGTGCCCAAGGCTCATTGAGGTGCATGGGGAGCAAAAACTAGCCTGTCTAGTTCAGTCCTACAGAAGAGCTACTGAAAATGTTAAAAAAAAGCTCATGCTGGCTATGATAGGAAGGCGCTTGAACATAAATGGCATCACAGCTTGCTGTGTATGTGGCTGCTTAATTGTAGATTGGTCAGAGTGGCCCTGCTGACCCCTGTACATCACTGAAAGCACCTACAATTGGATCATGAGCATGAGAACTAGGCCACTAGTAATAGAAGGTTGTCTGGTCTGAGGACTCATGTTTTCTTATGTGTCATGTGGATAACTGGGTGCTTGTGTGTCCTTTACCTGGAGAGGAGATGGTACCAGAATGCACTATGTGAAGATGTATGAGAGTAGTACATAGCCGCTGAGTTTTATTATGCTATTAAATTTATTATACGTGCTGTCTTTGAAAAGTGTGTTTTAAGCAACATTTTGTATAAGAACTGTATCCTCTGGGCACTGGGTGGGGCAACCCATATCTGAGGGGTTTCAGAGAGACGCCATTGAAGAATACCTCAAGGAGAACAACGGTATAACTCCTAACCAGCATAGATTCATGAAGGGTCGATCATGTCAGACCAATCTGATCAGCTTCTACGATGAAGTAAGCTTTCGGATGGACCTGGGAGAGTCTATCGATCTTGAATATCTGGACTTCTCTAAAGCATTTGGCACCGTGCCGCATAATAGGTTAATATATAAAATGAGACAGCTCGGATTGGGTGAAAACGTGTGTAGTTGGGTAAAGAATTGGCTGAGAGATAGAAAGCAGAGGGTGGTAATAAATGGTTCATACTCTGATTGGGCCACTGTCGCTAGCGGGGTGCCACAGGGTTCAGTACTGGGCCCCATTCTGTTCAATATATTTATCAACGACCTGATAGAGGGGCTACACAGTAAAATATCAATATTTGCAGGTGACACAAAATTATACAATATAATCAATGCAACGGAGGACAAGGTACGGCTACAAATGGACCTAGATAAGCTGGGGGCTTGGGCAGAAAAATGGCAAATGAAGTTCAATGTTGATAAATGTAAGGTTATGCACATGGGCAGGAGAAACGGAAGTCACCAATATACACCTAATGGGGTATTGCTAGGGAAAAGTGATATGGACAAAGACCTTGGGGTACTAGTGGATTGTAGATTAAACTGGAGTAACCAATGCCAGACAGCTGCTGCAAAAGCTAAAAAAGTCTTGGGGTGCATTAATAGAGGCATAGGGGTGAGGGACGAGAACATTATCCTCCCACTATATAAGGCACTTGTCAGGCCTGACATCGAATACTGCGCGCAGTTCTGGTCACCGGAGCTCAGGAAAGATGTTACAGTACTGGAGGGGGTTCAAAGAAGGGCAACTAAACTAATGCATGGAATGATGGACTGGAATACCCAGAGAGGCTATCAAAATTGGGATCATTTACCCTGGAAAAAAGACGGCTAAGGGGTGATCAAATAACTATGTATAAATACATAAGGGGATGATACAAGGATCTCTCCCATGATCTGTTTACTCCCAGGACTGCGACGGCAACAAGAGGGCATCCTCTAAGTCTAGAAGAAAGCAGGTTTCATCGCCAACACAGAAAAGGGTTCTTTACTGTAAGAGCAGTGAGACTATGGAACTCTCTGCCTGAGGATGTGGTGATGGCAAAATCCATAGAGGAGTTTAAAAGGGGACTTGATGTCTTTCTAGAGCGGAAGGATATTACAGGATATAAATCTTAGGCTGTTTGTTAATTTGGGTATACAGGCAGGTAGGAACTATTAGGGGTTGATCCAGGGATTAGTCTGATTGCCATTAGGGAGTTGGGAAGGAATTTTCCCCAATTGGGCTAATTGGCTCCTGCATCTTGGTTTTTTTTGCCTTCCTCTGGATCAACAACATAGGAGGATAAACAGGCTGAACTAGATGGACATTGTCTTCATTCCGCCTTACATATTATGTTACTACTATGTTACTATGATGCAGCACTCTGTTACCCTAAAAGCCAGGGATTCATATAAAAGCTAGACATGTGCCCAACCCCTGGGATATTAGGAGTAAGCCGGTCTGAGTTGGTGTGCAGTATATACTGTGTAAGTAAGCCCATGGTCTAGTAGCAGCAAGAGAGGTGGGGACGACTTCCTGACTCCACAAAGTGTGCCACCACAGCGCCCAGAGAGAAAAGACATGCATCACCAAATAAAGTTTTGCTTAAAGTCGATGATGGAAATGGGCTCAGTTATTTCCTGTGGTGGTGAGTGCTGGAAACAGAACAGGTACCCGGGAGTGGGAGACAAAATAGTGGCTCAGAAACTATTGACGAGCTAGGTGGATGAAGTGGACACCAGGTTACCCAAGAAGGACTCTGCATTACCTGATGCAGGTAGGCCTCTGATCGCATGTGTCCTACAACATCTGTCCATCAATTTCCATCCTGCGGCGAAGGACTCTACCATAGGACTCCATTTTACATTTGGTAGTCACAAATAGGATCAGTGGGCAGGATCAGAAGTCCAATGTGACATTCAGTGAGGTATGAGTACTTCCAGTCAGGCCAGAGCCCCAGCAAGAGCCCCCTACATACTTGTATGCCCCACCATTACAGAGGGAGCTTCTGGTGTGAGATGAGAAGACAGTCGTGCACGACACTGCACTGAGTAGGTCTGAGGTAGACCTGGAGGAGCAGTGCAAGTTGGAGGCCTACATTGGGGCAGAGCACCATCAAATGTGCAGTTTTGGGACAGTGGTGAAGTGGGACATAGTAAGGGGCTACGTTTTTATTGCTGACTTCTACTTTTGCGGGGATGTCTTTGGTAACAAACTATCTGTGGTTCTGCCCCAAGTAACTCTACGAGATTTATGACTTGTGCAAGGGTGAAAAGTCTATTATACTATGGTGAAGGGGGCTCGGAGAGCTTGGGCCGCAGCTGTGAGACCCCCAGACAATCCTGGAGGGCTGTACCTCATTAGACCTGACAAGGACTATGAGGCCCAATATGCAGGGCCCAGGATGCAATCCCCATGGCAGCCACCTTACTGTGAGGCGATTTGTTAAGTTGCTGCCCAACACCACTACCCTTCCTGGCTGAACCAAAGACTCTGGCAGTGAGACCTCAAGAAGCAGCAACTCCACCTGAACCTAGTATAAACTGTGTATAGCAACTGTAGGCCACCACAGTACCGTGTTCGGAGACCTCTGGAAGTCTGAACAGACGGTAACTGGTGATAGAGAGTGGTGATAAAAAAGTGGACATTACGACTTTCTATGTTGTATCATGTTGTCCTCATTTAAAGGAGTTGTCCCACGCCGAAACAGGTTTTTTTTTTATTCAATAGGCCCCCCGTTCGGCGCGAGACAAACCCAATGCATGTGTTAAAAAAAAAACGTTTAGTACTTACCCGAATCCCCGCGCTGCGGCGACTTCTTCCTTGCCTTAGCAAGATGGCCGCCGGGATCTTCACCCACGATGCACCGCGGGTCTTCTCCCATGGTGCACCGTGGGCTCTGTGCGGTCCATTGCCGATTCCAGCCTCCTGATTGGCTGGAATCGGCACATGTGACGGGGCGGAGCTACGAGGACCAGCTCTCCGGCACGAGCGGCCCCATTCACCAGGGAGAAGACCGGACTGCGCAAGCGCGTCTAATCGGGCGATTAGACGCTGAAATTAGACGGCACCATGGAGACGAGGACGCCAGCAACGGAACAGGTAAGTGAATAACTTCTGTATGGCTCATAATTAATGCACAATGTACATTACAAGTGCATTAATATGGCCATACAGAAGTGCTGAACCCCACTTGCTGCCGCGGGACAACCCCTTTAAGATACCAACAGTTATAAGACTAATTGATCTGGCCCGGGAGGGACTGGATGGCTAAAAAGAAGGGGTATGTAAGAGGCCTTTGAGTTTTATTATGCTATTAAATGTATTATATGTGCTGTGTTTGAAAAGTGTGTTCCAAAGAATCTTTTTTATAAGAACTGCATTCTCTGGGCTCTGGGTGGGATAAGTCGTGTCTGGCACAATGTGCTAAAAGTCTCTGTTACCCTGAAAATCAGGGCTTGTAGAGGAGTGGATTTTAGTCCCCCTTCAGACAGTACATTTAGAGTGACTACCCACTAGCGTTTTTTTTTTTCTGCTGCGAATTTGCTGCTATTTTTTCTTCCAATTGTCAATGGGACTTCCTAATGTTAAAACCGCAACGAGACACAATGCAAATTTGTGTTTTTAACATTAGAAAGTCCCATTGACAATTTGAAGAAAAAATAGCAGCAAATTCGCAGCATAAAAAAAACGCTAGTGGGTAGTCACCCTTAACTTGTAGTTAATGACCAAAGCACTGACCATAACGGGCACTTATGCTGTAAATGCAGCAAAGCATGCAGCAGCAAAAAAATTAAATGGTAGACAAGCATTGTACCTTGATAGGTGGTTTGGGAACCCAAAATGTATATGCAAAAAAATTACAATGTGGTCCTATGATGTGGGTGGGCCAAAATTTGGAACAAGTGAGGCAAATACAAGTAGGCAGAACTCAGTAAACTGCCAGCTACATCCACATTGGCAGTAAGACTGCAGAAGCCTATGCGGAGTGCTGTAGCAAACTTTCTAGGTAGCACAGAACACGTTCAAACTGAAAGTATAGATTAAGGTGCCACCTATGTATTAACCTGTTAAGTACCCATGACGTAAATGAATATCACAGACTGACTTGTTTTAAGCCTCTCATTTATATCATAGGTCCAGTGCCCATATGGCCACAATAGGAACCCTGTTCTGACTGACAACCAAGCTCTCATTGTAATAGCCAGGATCAGAGAAAACTGTGAACCTGGTCATTTTACTCCCTAGATGCCGTGGTCAATGGTAACCACAGCAGCTAGGTGGCTAGAGACATCACTCCCTTCACAAATGCAATCATAGGATGCCAATGAGTAAACATGACAGCTAGAGGCCTAGAAAAGGCCTCCTGACATATCACAGATGTATGTCTACTAACAGAGGTGTAACTTGAAGCTTCTGGGCCCCAATGCAAAATCTGGAACGGGGCCCCCAACCATAATGATTTATTCATATTACTAGGCTCCCTATATGGAGAAGAGAGGCCTAATGGGCCCCCCAAGGCTTCTGGGCCCGTGTGCAACCGCATTCCCTGCATCCTCTATAGTTACGCCCCCTGTCTACTAGACTGGGCCTTCAGTACCCTGTAATAAATTCCTTTTCAGTTTTAGATAAACAGACAATAATTCTTTGCTAAACTGAGTATAACAAAGTATTATAAAAGTGTTCATATGTGACATCCCTGGTGGGACTAAGGAAACAACAGAATAAATGGTAATAAAGTTTGTTAATAAATTTACACAGTTAAAAAAAAAAGATTGATTGGTTTGTTGTGTTAAAGTGAAAAACACACAGCATCACTGCAATCATTGTATAATTACCTGTATACTCTCACTGATACTGGCAAAGCTGATATTGTCATGGATATCACACAACTGAAAGAAGCAGTGCAAAACCAAAATACATGGAGGAGCTCGCCTTTAGGGTTGCCGAGGGTCATGAACAACTAAACAGCTAACAATAATAATAAATACTGTCACTGAACCAAGCCCATTACACCAAGACCAATCTTATGAGTAATAATACTATATATGGACAAAATAATACCACTACACTATGACCACATAATACCATCACACAGAGATTAATACTGACACTAAATAATGGCCACTATAAGGTTCAATATTACCAATAATAGCACTATACGAGGGTCAAATAATACTACTACACCATGATCATTCAATACCACCATAGTATTATGAAAAAAATACCACTATACATAGAGCAATATTACACCATACAGTGACCACATTGCAGTACATATATATCAGCTCTACAAAGACATTCTGCAGACCGAATACGTGATTACAGTATCATTATATCCAGTGAGTTTAGGCAGCATTGGAGCAATTGACTTTCTCTTTTTTTTTCATTCAACACATGCAATGATGTCTTCTTCGGGTAAATTTGATATAGACATCTCAGACTCCTCAATTTTTCAGCCTCCTGGCATTGTTTACAAAGCCTCTCCATAATCTTCCCACCCATAGTGCCCTGCTTAGTAATAATTCCAGGACTCCATCAAGTAAAAATGCTCCTCAAGGCCTAAATTAAAGGGTTTGTCAAGACTCGAACCTGGGAACTCTTGTGTTCCGGACAGTGTCTCACCCTAGTGAGCTATTCAGCCTGCTGGACAGCTCCCCTGCTTATCCTGGTCCAGTTCCTTGCTCCTGCTAACCCAGCTCATGCAATCTAGCTCCTGATTAGCTCTAACCCACACTGATTAGACTTATAGAAACCTGGCCCTGCCTCATTGCATGTTTATTGAGCTGTGAGCCCTCAACCTTTAAACCAGCTCCTTTCTATACCTGCTCCCTTTCAAAGAAGATTGTTCTTTGTGTACAAACCACTGGCTTGTACCCCTTTATGTCTCTGCTGAATATTCTGTACTGTATCGCCCCCTCTGTGTACCAACCCCCAGCTTGCCTGACCACATTGCCCAACCTTGCTGGCTACCACCTGATACTCTAATCCAGTACCAGATTGTAACAGGGTTATTTCTATCTTGGCTTTTCACGGCCACAATGGGAAAACCCAAAAACTCAGTTCCCACCACTTGTCGAAAACAGCTGAGTGCTTAGCACAAAGCTATTTCCCTAGCTCACAGAAGTAAAAGAGAGCTATGGAAAAAGCGCTGTGCTAAGCATTCGACTTTTTCTGTATGCTCTGAATGGGTGGCAGGTAGCCATGGCAGTGGTTTACCATGTCAGCTATGAAAAGTCAAGATAGGAATAACCCTTTAAGTAATAATGGCCTGCATGTCTTTCATTAAGTAATACCGGTAACATTAATTATGGCCTAAATTAACTAAATGAACTCATAACGCCTCTCAGGATCTAAATGGCCTGATAATGTGCGTTATACAGTAAAACAAAAATAGATACATCATCTGTGCCATTCCTCTGGCTCCCAGCCTCTGCAATCTGCACTGCTCACCCAAGGACTTCATGGTAGAGCAGATACAGTCAGTCTCCAACCTCACCAATGCTGAGGCCAAGGTTGGTCAAAGTAATCACGTGATCGCTTTACCAGGAAGTCCTCAGGTGAGCAATGCGGCAGCGCAGATTGCAAAGGCTGAGAGTTGAAGTAGCACAGGTGAGGTGAGTATATTTGTTTTGTGTTATAGTTTAGTGCACTTCCCGCAAGTCTGCCCCTCTATCGGCCCTGGGATCTGTAATTTTTTCAAGTAGTAACTTATGTTAAGAACATAAAGCACATCCATTTAGAATCATCCCTATCTTGTAATGTCTGTAATTTTCCATTCCCCTCTATATACTGCTTTAGTAGGTAGAAAAGAGTATGGTATCCTGCAGACCATAAAAAGGTTATCCTATCAAAACCATTTATCACCCACCCATAGGATAAATGATTGCTTTTTGGGGGTCACGAGTACAGAACATCCTGAGCCCACTTAAATGAATGGAGCAGCAGTGAGCATGAGTAATCGCTAGTCCATTCACTTCTATGGGATAAAGCAATATAGCTGAGAGCATTGCTAAGCTATTTCCATAGGTGCACCAATGTGGGGGAGACCACTGGTAAACAAGCTGGGTGTCACAGGTGGCTCTGCGATCTCTTCCTGCAATGGCAGCAAAAGTGCCTGGCTCAGTCGCGCACAGTGTCAAAAGGGTTATTACAGTCAACAATTATTAACAGTGGTTTGTCACATGACGCCAGCACCTCTTTCCAGAGACTCCAAGAGTTATTGCGGAAATAACTGACACGAGTCCTGGTAGCTTTGATTAGCAAACTGGAGGTATGCAGTTCACTTCAGTTTTTAGTAGCAGTCTAAACAACAGTTACAGTCTTGCAGTAATGGCAGAGATATTGCATTGCATTCAACAAATAATGTTGCTCCGCAGTTGAGTTTAGTACAACACAAATTAATCTTCAATGCTCTCTCTCTATTTGCATTAAGAGGTTACTGAGTAGAATTCTCACAGTCCTAGTTATCTGATGGGGCTTTACTAGAAGATTACATGGCAGATAAATGAAGTTAATTTAAGATTGGCCTCTTTCACTTTCCCTGGCTTTGCTTTTAATCGGGTTTTGTGTAACTCACTGTTAAGAATATAGGTCCCAAACATTCTCCTCCACACTGCTTTTGATTCGGAAGCTTGCTAATCCTTGCTTCCCACTCCAGGCAATGCTATTTCTCTGCACACACTGCAGTACACCTCCTCCATGTCCTCCTCCGATGACTGCCTCCTCGCTACTCTTCCTAACTCCTCCTTCACTTCCTGTCTTCTTTCCCACACTTTCTCTGGGGACTCCTCCCAACATCCTGCCTCGCCCTGTTAATTTTCCTGCTCTGGGCTCTCACACTATTCCCCTCTACCAATCAGGGTTTGGATGACAAGCAGCCAATCAACAGTCAGCTGTTGCCAAGCAGTTAGCTTTAGCTTGTGAAGAAAGGGGAAAACAGTTTTTTTCCAATGTACAGCACCTTCTATGTCTCCTAGGAGCACATAGCTAGGTGTTACAGAATTGATCATTGCGTGGCTGTCCTGGAGGACCTTTCGGGCCACTACATCTTCATGGGAAAACTTTATTAATCTTAAGATATAATACCCTTATTTATTATGTAGAAAGCAGATCCCCCAATTCTAGTTGCAGCTTGTTCACATCTCCTTATATTCAGATGGGATATTAAATAATTTGTAAATCTTACCCACCTTAACACCTTCAAGACCAATCCTATTTGAATCCTAATGACCAGATCAAATTTTGTCCTTAACGAAGAGTAAGTCCGTAAAGGTTTTACATATACAAGTACTCCTAATATTGTTTTTTTAGCACATGTTGTACTATACTTAGGTGGTAAAAGTAGACCAATACGATTTGTGTATTAAATAAAAATGCCAAAATTGAGAAAAAGTTTTAAAATTGATAGGTTTGTTCAACTGCAGTATGTCAAATATGTATATACATTCTGTACTCATTTTCCACTTGTTTATTTTATTTTGGAAGCACATATAAGGAGCGTTAGTGTGGGGTTAATGTGTGCCGTTTTTACTAGAGATGAGCGAACGTACTCGGTAAAGCACTACTCGTCCGAGTAATGTGCTTTATCCGAGTACCTCCCCGCTCGTCCTGATTCGGGGAGCGCCACGGAGCGGGGAGCTGCAGGGAAGAGCGGGGAGGAACGGAGGGGAGATCTCTCTCTCCTTCTCTCCCGCCCGCTCTCCCCTGCTCCCCGCCGCAACTCACCTGTCAGCAGTGGCGCTCCCCGAATCTTTCAGGACGAGCGGGGAGGTACTCGGATAAAGCACATTACTCGGACGAGTAGTGCTTTACCGAGTACGTTCGCTCATCTCTAGTTTTTACACATTAGACTCCCCTAAGCTCTCTATGATCTTATATTGACAGGGGACGGGATGAGAGAGAGGGATAGACTCTGATATAGCACTGACATGCTGGGTAAGTTTGTAGTATACAAACTTTCCCAGCCAGTGCTGTGATTGGCTGTCATTAATGACATCATTTGGACCTAAACCAATCAGGTCCTGATAACCGCACCCTGTTACTAACAGCCTGGTGTTTTCTCCTCTGTGGTGGGCCGCGATTACCTGCGGAGCGGCTGACATAAATTTCCATAGCTGCTGCACAGAGAACAGTCAGCAGAGAGGGAAATTTATCGACGATGGTCGCAAAGGGGTTAATATGGGGACAAAGGCTAAGAGATTTCGACTTCATGTAAAATAAAAATGCATGTTAGTGCACACAGTTTTGTTGCAATTTTGTTGTGAATATCATTGTGAGTTTTCTTAAAGCAACAATTGTAGGAAATATTCTTAGAACTTCTTTTTAGTACTCTGCAATCACAGTACCAATTGTAAAAATGGTGATTACAGTTTTCCATGCATTTTCCTGTGCTGCTTTTCCCCTTTGAAAAAAACGTGACAGATATGTCATTCTGAGAAAAAAAATATAGCAATTCCCTGAAGAACATGCATTGTTCTAATGTAAAAATGCAGCAGAATGCAAAGTCAGAACCTAGACTTAATGGGCCTCATGTCACACGGAGTGTTCAGGCAGCAGAAATGTAGTCCTAAGCTCTCGATCACAACCTGAGGACTCTTTCACACAAGCTAATATTGGCCCGCCGTTTTTACGGTCGGCCGATATACACTACGATTAGAGATGAGCGAACACCAAAATGCTCGGGTGCTCGTTACTCGGCACGAAATTTTCGCAATGCTCGAGGGTTCGTTTTGAGTAACGAACCCCATTGAAGTCAATGGGCGACCCGAGCATTTTTGTATTTCGCCGATGCTCGCTAAGGTTTCCATGTGTGAAAATCTGGGCAATTCAAGAAAGTGATAGGAACGACACAGCAACGGATAGGGCAGACGAGGGGCTACATGTTGGGCTGCATCTCAAGTTCACAGGTCCCACTATTAAGCCACAATAGCGGCAAGAGTGCCCCCCCCCCCCCGCACTGTCAGCGTAAAGATCGTTCTCCTCTGGCACAGCTGTAACAGCTGTAGCAGAGAAGAACGATGTTAGCCCATTGAATTCAATGGAACCAGCAATACAGCAGGTTCCACTGAATGCAATGGGCTGCCGGCGATCGCAGGATGAATGGTCGGGAAGGGGTTAAATATATAACCCCTTCCCTGCAATTCATCCAGAAATGTGATACACTAAAAATATATACCGGCGTATAAGGCGACGGGGCGTATAAGACGACCCCCCAACTGTCACCTTATACGCCGGCAATACAGTGGAGCAAAGAATAAAAATCATTACTTACTTCTTCAGACGATCTGCGCCGCTCCTGCAGACTGTCACTCCTTCCTGGTCCACTGACTAAAGCTTTCTCTATGAAAGGCTTGAAATCCCCGCCTCCAGAAACACAGCCAATCACAGCAATTCAATGACATCACTGTCATTGGCTGTGATTGGCTGAAGGCACGTGTGTTTCTGGAGGCGTGGATTTAAAGCCTTTCGTAGAGAAAGCAATGCTCTGCCGGGAACCAGGAGGGAGCGACAGCCTGCAGGAGCACCGCAGAACACCAGGAAGGAGTGACAGTCTACAGGAGCGGCACAGATCGTCTGAAGAAGTGAGTAATGCTTTTTATTCTTTGCTCCACTGTATTGCCGGCGTATAAGGTGACAG
Organism: Eleutherodactylus coqui; assembly: GCF_035609145.1. Lineage (NCBI taxonomy): Eukaryota > Metazoa > Chordata > Amphibia > Anura > Eleutherodactylidae > Eleutherodactylus > Eleutherodactylus coqui. The sequence continues at coordinate 302,460,132 of NC_089837.1, forward strand.
TTGGGGGGTCGTCTTATACGCCCCGTCGCCTTATACGCCGGTATATATTTTTAGTGTATCACATTTCTGGATGAATTGCAGGGAAGGGGTTATATATTTAACCCCTTCCCGACCATTCATCCTGCGATCGCCGGCAGCCCATTGCATTCAGTGGAACCTGCTGTATTGCTGGTTCCATTGAATTCAATGGGCAAACATCGTTCTTCTCTGCTACAGCTGTTACAGCTGTGGCAGAAAAGAAGGATTTGTCTTCTATATGTTCTCAATGGGGTCGGCGCTGCTGACGCCGGCCCCACTGAGCGCATATAGAGACGATTTATGGCCTTTAGAAGGACCGTTGTGGTTCTTGAAGCCTACAATACACCTAACACTCTCCCTATAGCAGCTCCAACACGATACCACTTTCCCTGAACTAATGTCAGAATACATCCGTAGCGAGCCGCGGGAAGGGCAGATTTCAATACTCGGGTGACACCTTATCTCCCCAGCCACTCACAGCAGGGGGGTGGTATAGGGCTTAAATGTTGCAGGGGGAAGTTGTAATCCCTTCCCTGTCTTTCAATTGGCCAGAAAAGCGCGCTAACATCTCACAGAGGAAAGTGAAAGTAACCCGAACACCGCGTGGTGCTCGTTAAGAGTAACGAGCATCCCGAACACCCTAATATTCGCACGAATATCAAGCTCGGACGAGTACGTTCGCTCATCTCTAACTACGATCTGATGCATTAGATTCCAATGCATCAGATCTCGTGGCCTTATTCCAGCGATGTAAAAGTGCCCAGCCCCGGCCAATATAGCGCCGGGTGATTTTACGTCCGGCCCAAAATATAGTCCTGGAACTATCCTTCGGGCCAGAATATGTCGGCCCTTCTCTCCTCCCCTCCAGCTGATTGCAATGGGAGGGGGCGGGGCGGGAGTGGAGCTAAGCTTCACCCCATTTCACCTCCTCCCATTGCTGGCTGCGGACAAGGGGAGGGTGTGGGAGCTTTGCTCCACCCCAGTTCCACCCCTCCCATTGCAAACAGCCAGAGAGGAAGAGAGAGGAGGTGAGCCAGCAAGGGGGAGGGAAGGGGCAATGACATGGCGGCCTCAGCGTATATATGCACCAGGGCCCATGCTGTCTGAACACCTTAGATTTGTGCGCCCATTCATGAGTTTTTACTCCTCAGATTGTAGCGTATATAGACTGGCCATGAAAACGGCTGCTGATATACGCTCGTGGAAAGAGTCCTGAAGGTTACAGGTCCAATTCCCATGTGGTTCAGGTAGCTGGTTCAAGGTTGACTCAGCCTTACATCCCTTCATGGGCAGTAAACGGTTGCTTGGGGGGGGGGGGGGTAAAGATGACTGGGAAGGATGACTGGGCAAACCACCCCAAGAAAATGTCGTAATGTGACGTCACCCTAGGAGTTAGTCATGACTCAGTGTTTGCACCAGGGGACTTTACCTTTACCTTACCATAAACCTGAAGATCTGTGATTACTGAATTTAAAATGTCTTTCAAATTAGATAAATACTAATAAAGCAAATTATAAAAAAATAATTAGTTGAATATATCATATGCAATATCTTGTTACTTTATCTCTGTGCTACACAACTTGATGTCTGAAGTCACGAATTGAAAGCTGTCCTGTGCCACCATTTCCTACAACTGCATGTGTTTCTCGAAGAGAAATTTTGATTGATGCTTTTATGGTAGTGAGGTCGCTAAGCCCTGTCATAGGTGATTGACAACCTTTACACTACAGAATATTAATCTTACTGTGGAGGATTTATGAGAAATCAAATATCAAAATGTTGAGATACTAAAGTTGCTACTCAAATGTACAAACCTGCTCTAAAACCATGTGGATGCTTGATATGAGAAGGAGCCAGTTATGACACATACAGATGCAAGAGTGTAGGGCATATGCTTTTTAATGGTGCCATATGTCTAGTTTTCGACCAAAATGTTTCCATTGGCAGGACAAGATATCTATGTTAGTTGAAGGGAAAATGTTTTTTGTCCATACTTGATAGAGTTTGGACCAGCAAATGTATACCGAATTTGAGATGGAATTCTTTAAATTGCAAATAGGCTATACATAATTTGCATAAAAAATAATAGGCTACACATAAACCGTTTTTTCTCCTACCTATCGGATCTATTGCAGACGTTAGACTCAAAAAAAACATCATTGACTTACGATGATAAAGTATTTGTTTTTGTAGATTCAAGTAGCATGTGGGGGTATTTCACTGTAGTGGCCATAAGCCCATGTTGCTGCCCCGTCCATAAGTATCATAGAAGTCATGTCTTTTGTAGATGCGCTGTGCAAAGTTGTCTAGTCATCTTGTTAAGTGTATTGCACAGCTGCAGCAAATCAGAGGTTAATGTTTGCATGAGACTGGGAGATGTCTGCAAATGTATCAGTTTATGTCCTGTCATGTGGTACGTGAGAGATTATAAGTATGAGTGATTTGGGTGTCGTCTTCTGGGTTCCTGAGTGAGAGTGCCAGCCACATGGGGGTACCTTCAATCCTCATGTGGTGAAGAATGTAAAAAAAAGAGAGTTTTCCTGAGTACCCTAATGCCAGGAGCCAACAGTAAGTGAGGACGAGTAAGAGAGAGATTGAGAGTGAGTGAGAAGAGATGGCCAAGACCTCCGTGCAGAGGTACTGTTCCGTGAGAGTGTCTGTGGAGTGAACCTACCCCTATCCTCCTCTGGAGAGTTCCCTTTCCAGGAGCAGTTCCTAGCAAATAACTACAAGTAAAGTTTTGCCAGGCCCTAACCATTCTCAGGGACCTTAGGTACATTACACAGTCTTTGGCTCATTTATTTACCACCGAGGTTCATTCTGGTGGGTAACAGAATGGTGGCGTCACCTGTGACAACCTTATCTCCTGTTCTAATGTTTATTGGCCATCCCTCTCCTAGGGGTGTCCCAAAGAGGCCCAGCGCTGCTCTGGACGAGGTTACATGTGTCCCTCTGTGAGGGAGCTTGGTAAGTGCCTGTCATTCATTCAGCGAGAGCTGCCTGTGATTGGCTGAGCGCCTCAGCCAATCAGAAGCAGTTCTTTCAGCAGCCAGGGATTTTAATTTCCCGCTTGCTAAAAGAACTTCAGTGCAGAGTCGGGGACAGCGGAGACAGGATTCGGCTAAGCCCCGGCAGCTGAAACAAGGTATTTTTTTTTTGTTTAACATTAGTTAACAAAGTTTACTTTGGTAGATTGGACTTTTACGGAACCAGCGATACTAAATATGTATTTTTGTTTTATGATTTACATTCTTTTATTTTAGTACCCCAGGGCTCGGTCCTTGGTACCCTTCTCTTCTCTATCTATACTGCCCTAATTGGACAAACCATCCACAAATTTGGCCTCCAATACCATCTCTACGCTGACGACACCCAACTATACACCTCCTCTCGTGAGATCTCTGAACCATTCCTCCAAAATATCACTGACTGTCTGTCCGCTGTCTCTAACACTATGTCCTCCCTTTTTCTCAAACTAAATCTCTCTAAAACTGACCTCCTTGTCTTTCCACCTTCTAACCGACCTGCCCTCAACTTCTCCATTCCAGTGTCTGGCACCATCATAACCCCCAGACGGCATGCCCGATGCCTTGGGGTCACACTGGACTCTGACCTCTCCTTTACCCCCCATATCCAATCTCTGACCCAAACATGCCACATACACCTCAAAAATATTGCTAAAATACGTCTGTTCCTAACCACGGGCACGCTAAAGACACTCGTGGTCGCCCTCATCCACTCCCGGCTTGACTACTGGAACTCGCTACTCATCGGCCTCCCCCGTACTAGACTCGCTCTACTCCAATCCATACTAAATGCAGCAGCTAGGCTCATTTTTCTATCCAGTCGTTACTCAGACGCCTCTGCATTATGCCAGTCACTGCATTGGCTGCCCATCCACTGCAGAACTAAATTTAAACTCCTCTACCTCACTCACAAAGCTCTGCATGGCGCCACGCCAGCATACATCGCCTCTCTCCTGTCACTACACCACCCAGCCTGCTCAGTCCGATCGGCTAACACACTCAGACTAAACACCCCTGTAATACGAACCCCACATGCTCGCCTACAGGACTTCACCAGAGCAGCACCCATCCTCTGGAACGCTCTACCCCAAGGCATCTGGACAATTCCCGATGCACGAAATTTCAAACGTGCATTAAAAACGCACCCCTTCAGGGAAGCATACCAAATCTCCTGACCTAGTCTCCTGCCCCCCCTATGGTGGCCCACCCCGTTTGCCTTCTAATAATTGATCTGCACATGAAATTTCCTATTGCCTGTGTTTCCCAGCCCTTGCACCTCCTGTACCACCCCCAACCATTTGTGTCTAACCCAATGTACCTCACATTGTAATTGTTGTATTGCTTTGCATTTATCCATGCCTGAAAGCGCTGCGCAATAAGTTGGCGCTATACAAAGATTATTATTATTATTTATTATAAATATGGCAAAAGGGAATGACAGGCATTCTACCATGACAGCCCTGAGTCCTTTCAGAAGGCCCCCGGCAGCCATAACACCCGCATGGCTCCCTGTGATCTCAGCGCGGGGGGCCGTACGGGACACCAGAACATTGTTGTCAGAATTGACAGTGCCATTTAAAGGGTTAACAGCCCACATGCGCAGTCTCGGCAATGGATCGACATTCCTTTCTAGGCAGTGAACGTTACGTCACTAGTGATGTAACCTACCCTGACCTGCCGGAAGAAGAATGCAGAGAATGGATACTCCGTAACAAAAAGAAGAGGATCTGGCCAGCTTGCGGTGAGGTGACCTGAGGAACTGGAGAAGATAGGTGAGTAGAAAATGCAGTAAGAAGTCTGACAAGAGAGGGATAGGTAAGTATTGATTTTTTTAAATAACAAAACCCCTTTAAAGGAACTTCAATAGTGATGACCTATCCTTAAGTTAAGATATCATAATCATATCTATCATATATATCTTAATATGTGCACAAATCAATCCTACTGTCCCACCTACCAGGTCAGTGTTTTCCTTAAAGGACCACTCTGGTGGAGTTTTTTTTATTCATTCATTATATAGCTATAATGAATAGCTATATATAAGTACCTTGGTTTGTTATTTTTTTCTGTCTGAAACTCCTGGCCTCTCTTTTTTTTCAGATGGTCATAGGATCTTAATTCTGACCAGCTAAGATCTAATTGGGATTATGGATTTATTTTCTAGTCACTTTCTCAGCTTGTGTGATGCTGTTACATGGATCTGCCACAAATACTGTCTAGAGGAGGACATAGGCACTCCTGTCACATTTACTGATGATGACCACATAGCTCTTGTCACACAGTTATAATAGAGGAAATCACAGCTCATCCTCTTGACTGTGTATTTATGGTCTGTAGCTTATTTAGATGATTACAGAATGTAATGATAAAGGCAGGCAAAATGGTATAGCCTCAGCTGAAGCTGTGCTGCTGCATCATGGGATTTCTTGAAAGTTAAAGTAAAAAAAATCTTACACTGAAAAGGGGTTACACTGTAGGGAAGTGGCTGCAATGCACAGAAAAGACCTTTGGAGTGTAGTAGGCAATCAGGTGAGGGGGCAGGAATATAAAAAAAATGTATTTTGTCGGAGTGTCCCTTTAACCCATTACTTATCAGATCTCTTATATCTATAATCAGGTAATATAAAATCAGATGCCATAGATTACACATATTCTAAATTCAGATGACTTTTTACATGCTCACATTTTTCACAGTATGCAGTGTTACTGGAGGTATCATTCACATTCATGCCAGCATCTCCAGCTGCTCAATAAGTATGCATCCTAGGCAGTCAATTAACAATCAATGCATCTCCGTTTCCTAGCAGCCTGAAGGCCCATTTTCACCAGCCGATGATCGCTAAAAATCGCCAATCGACGGTCATTTTAGCGATTATCGGCGCATCTAAACTGGCGCTCACTGTGCGCTTTTCGGGCACTACTAGCTAATTGTAAAATTCAGTCTTACCTAAGAATCGTCCTTCACTCTTATCAGTAGTTCTCCACAGGGAGTGCTGATAGCATTGTTTCCCCTTGGAGAACAAAGGATTGTGGCTATTAACCCTTTAAATGCCTCTGTCCATTCTGACAGTGGCATTTAAAGCCCCCAAACGCTGTTCGGGTTTCCCGTATGCCCCCCCCCCGCGCGGTGAGATCGGGGGAGCCGTGCAGGTGTCATGGCTGCCGGGGGCCTTCTGAAAGGCCCCAGGTCTGCCTTGGGAGACTGCCTATCAAGCCATCCCCGTGGGGTGGCTTGATGGGCTGCCTGTCAAAATGCAGTATGATGTAATGCTATAGCATTCTGTCATACTGCAGGAGCGATCAAAGTATCGCATATGGTAGTCCCCCAGGGGGACTTAAAGGTAAAGTGAAAAAAAGAGCAATAAAGTTTTTTTAATTGTAATAAATAAAAAAAGTAATAAAAGTTTAAATCAACGCCCTTTTGCCATAGTATAATTAAAAAGTCTAAATAATAAAATAAAAATACATATCTGGTATCGCCGCGTCCATAAAAGTCCGATCTATTAAAATAGCACATTATTTACCCCGCATGGTGAACGTCATCCGAAAAAAAAAAATAAAGAACGCCAGCCACCCTGTCTCCAAGAAAAAATGCTATAAGAAGCGATCAAAAAGTCATATGTATTCCGAATTAGTACTAACGGGAACTACCGGACATCCCGCAAAAAATGAGCCATTGCTGAACTACGTCAACGGAAAAATAAAAAAGCTATTGCGCGCACAAGATCACCGCAGAAAATAATTGAAAAAAATTAAATGTCTTTGAAAAAAAAAGAGTAGTATAGTAAAAAAAAACAACTATACACGTTTGGTACCATAGCAATTGTACTGACCCATAGAATAAAGTTATCATGTCGCTTTTGTTGCAGTTTGTGCGCTGTAGAAACAAGATGCACTGAAAGATGGTGGAATGTCATTTTTTTTTCATTTTACTCCACTTAGAATTTTTTAAAAGTTTTTCAGTACATTATATGGTACATTAAATAGCACCATTGAAAACTACAGCTCATCCCACAAAAACAAGCCCTCATACAGCGACGTCGATGGATAAATAAAGGAGTTATTACTTTTTTTAAGGGGGGGAGGAAAAAACGATAATAGAAAAAAAAGGGCCACGTCATGAAGGGGTTAAGCAATTGACTCAGGCAGAGAAACCATCATTTGCACAGAATGATTACTTTGATAGAAAAGTTTGTTTCTGTCCATCTTTTTGACAAATATATCAGCTTTCAATCTTCCATCACTGTCAAGAAACAGAGTATATCGGTACAATCAGAGTTGAAATCACTAGGAACTGTTAGAGCTTGCTATTGGGATCTGTGGTTTTACATGTTTTCCAGCAGCTCAGCTTCACAGGTGGGGTTGATTGTTGTGGCTGGGTGTGGTTTGCTCCAGTGAGCCAATCTCTCGGGTCTGTTGCTTATATATACCAGCTGTTTTGTCAATGTCAGCTGGTTTTCCTCTTGCAGTGTGAACAGTCTTGTGTTCCTGCTTCTTTCATGGCCTTCTGATCTGTCTGTGCTGGTATGTCACCAGTTATGATTATGTATCTGTATATTTGTCCATGTGTCTCTGTGCTGGGTCTTTTAAGGACTTCTGGTCTATCTATGCTGGCATGGTCGCCAGTTCTGTTTCTGTATATTTGTCCGTGTGTCTCTGTGCTGGGTCTGTTTAAAGCCTTCTGATCTGTCTGTGCTGGCATTGTCGCCAGTTCTGATTCTGTATCTGTATATTTTCTGTTTGTGTATGCCTGTGCTGCTAAGATCATTTACCATCTAGGGCTAGTTAGGTCCTTAGGTTCCAGGGCGGGACGGACCCTATTGGTGCGATCGCCCTGCTTGTAGGCTGGTATCCTGGGGTTAGTTGAGTTGTCTTGTTAGAGTAGGGACCGTAAGACAATGAGGACACTTGAAGTTGGCTCGCAACGTAACTGACTTGGCCAATCTATGAACTAATTATTCATACTTATTATGGCAATTCCATCTGTTTATTCGCACTGGTGTGCTGATGAGTGTTTTGTGCATTTGGCTGTCTGTCTTGCTTCTGCCTGTCCACGAGTATGTAATCCATCTCTCTGTTCTGAGTTCTGTCTGTATTCCTGAGTCTGTTCCATAGTTCTGTCTATGCCTTCTCAGTTCTGCCCCACTCTCTGAGTTCTGTGTATGCAGTCTGAGTTCTGCCTGTATTTCTGAGTCTGAGTTTTATCCGTATTCCTGAATCTGAGTTTGTTCTGAATTCCCGGCTACTATCCCTCAATCTGAGTAGTCAGCTGCCAATCACTCCAGGATATGTCTCAGCTTGGTTGGTGGGTTCAGTGGATCCACATTCCATAAATCCGTAACAGTATTCTGAGGCCATGGATCCTGCTGATCTCCTCGGAAGTGGAAGACGTAACAAGAACTTGGAACAATTTGGCATCTATAACACCTTTATTTCTAGCCTCCTCAATCAAACAATTAAGGGCAACAGAAGATCTCTGGGTAGGATCCTATTTTAGTTTCTCATGTACTTACTCATCACTTAACTGTCTCTGAACCTATGGCAATGCCTTTGTTAGCAGTTTTGATGGTGATTCTCAAGTATATCTTTTCACGTTAAAAAGTTGCCCCAAGTTCATTGTTCCAGAAAATATATTTTTCTTATCCCTGCCTTGTTGTTCTACATGTTTACCTATCAGGCATACTGTCAGTTAGCATGGTCAGCAACTTTCAAATACGAGCTTCTCCATCTCATGACAGCAATTCAGCTTCATACCTCCATTTTCCATATACCCCTTGTGTTTTACAGTATTTAATGGAGTTGGAGGGATGACACACATTCACTCTAGCACACCTGCCTCAGACAGCCAATTAAAGTGGTTTTCCAGGGAAATCGATTCCCATTAAAAAACTTACCATTTTGTTTCATACAGCATCTATATGGTTCCTAACTGTATCTAAGACCCCAATCTGTATATTAGTCCACAATTTGTTGTAATTTGGATAATAAAAATCTCTACAGTCTGATGATTTTTGTGCTAATATTTAAATTAAAATCAAGTGTATAGAAATGGATGGAAAATGGATCTGCCACACAGTAAATGATAAGTGTCCCTCTTTGAATGTCCAAAAAGTTGGAAGGTATGATGATTCCTATTCCCAATCATTGTTTTACAGACTTGTTAAAGAGTTGTACATTGATTTGAAGGAATGCTGCCACCCAATAGGTGGCACTGCAGAGGTATTGTTCCATCTTCTTTATTTGCATACATTACTTATAAGTATGCTGAAGATTGCTACAGTGGATCTCTGGTAGGAGTGAATTGTGCATCCTTATTTACCGAAGGTTCTGAGAGATATGGCGTGCTATGGGGCTAATGATATATTGATGGGGCTATCCAACTGCAATAAGGAAGCTAAAATACCCCTGTATTAATACAATCTGAAAGCAAAATTAGGGAGTCTTGAAAGGTATTACCTGGAGAGCTTATGCAGAATTGTGATACAGTGGTGGACTCATAACCACTGTATCCATAGCATCCTCTGCTTGCGCATGTGTAAGCGCCATAGAAATAATAGTTTGTATATGTCTGCTCATTTGCCTTGGAAGCAACAATCATGTGATTGTTTAAATGCTCCCTGTTTCACTGCAAAGCTACAGATTGGGTTAGGGAAACTAACATAATGAAAACATTTAATGAGCAAGTCACGTAACTTTTAAGGCTGGAGCGTTAACAACTATATTTAAATAATGGACAACTCCTTCATTTCCACTAATAACCAGAGAATAATATAACCTAGACATAGCAAGATTTTTGTCCGCTAGTTAAAATGAGGGACAACAGTGTAATTTACACCATTAAATGCATATTAGGATTTCCTGGAACAATAACAAAGTGCTAAGTAGGTTTAAGAATAGTTGGTTAGGATTGTCTTTTCAGAAAGGAGGAGTAAAATAGGAAGGGGGGATTTGCACCTTTTTAAAGAAAGAATAGCCAAAGGGCCAAGAAAATCTAATATGGTTATGTTTGAATTATTTAACACGTTAGCTATGAGCACAATGGCTATATATATGAAAATTACCTGCAAAAATAACATAAGTTGAAAATGATATTGTGTGTCTTTAAGCTAAAAGGTTTCTCAAGAATCAGAGGAATCTCTTGTTCCAACATTGTTAATCATGGAATAAGATTCATGCAGATTGGACTGTATGTCGACTTTTGACAAGCTCAGGAAAATACAGTATAAGTTTCTCTGTCCCTCTTTTGTGAACCAAGAATCTTCCACCAGCTATTTAATGGATTTTTTGCACATACATAACATTTCGATATAGAATACAGGAAAATAATCTGAAATGTGTGCAGCCTGTCTGACTAATATGAAACTTTATAAAAACTGAAACATGCCTGCAGTTCAGTGACTAGACGCTTTGCTTGTGGTGTCTGCTTTCTAGGGATGTTATACTGTCAATGCATGGGAACTGGTTCTCTGAAGACAATGCTACTGGAGGCCGTATTTACCTCGTCTGAGTTCTGTGCGATGTGCGAGACACCGCGCATTTGTATATAATATTCTTGTGCGAGGCTCAGACGAAAGCAAGGCAGGCTATGGTTCTTCTGTCTTGCACCATCACTGCAAGAGAAAAATCATCCATGTAAATAGACCCATTGCAAACAATGGGGCCTATTTTTGTGCGAGTTGTGCATGTGTCATAATGCACAAAACTTGCACGAAAATATTGGCTGTGGAAATACGGCCTAAAGTTGAATGTGCTAAGAGTTCTAGCCTAGGTAATAGATTAACAGTTGATAAACCAATAGCTAGTTCTACAATTATCTCTTTAGGACAAATCAGACATTTAGATAATAAGTCTGTCTTTTGAGTTTGCCTAAAAAACAGTCATATTGTTACATTGTGCTGCTGGGACCTGTAGTACTAGGGTTTCTAGCAGCACAGTCACAGGTGGTGAATGAGTGAGCTGGCTGGGTGTGGTGATCTCCTGCTAGCCAATCCCCTGGGTCTTTGCTCACATATAGACCCAGCTCCTGTTCAGTGTCTGTCTGGTGTCCAGGGTGAGCAGTCATGTTACTTCTGTGTTGCAGCTTGCTGTGTGACTGGTGTCCAGTGTTTGGCAAGTGGACAAACATTAGGTGTGGATAGCCCTGTAGGGGGTAGATGGTGTGAACAGTGTCAAGTTCTGTATGTCTGAGCAGGTGGCTAGACATGAGGAGTGAAGTGTCCTGTTCAATGTGGTTTCATGTCTGGTATGCTAACCCTAGTTTGTTGCAGTGTGAACTGTGTCTGCTTCTGCTGGACTCCTGGTTAGTGTAGGGACTAGCTGTATAGCCAAGAGCTGTGAAGTGGTACGGTAGCTTCCACGTTTTGATCAAAATGTCAACTAATACCTGGTATTTATATAGAGCTTACTATCTGCTTTAGTGGTTGCATTCTGGCTGCTGTATGCTGTGATTTTTGGCTTTGTGTTCTGTCCCTGTCATGTGGAATTTGTATGTATCCTGTTCTGGTGCGTGGTTCCTAGGAGCAGCTAGGGCCCAGATCCGAAGACTGCTGGGCCGCCCTTTATTGGGGTGATGTCCCCGCTTAGGTAGGGCCATGTCATCCTCCCTGTAGTTCAGGGCCAGTGTGAAAAAACCGTGTGCACCCGTGTGTATCCCTCTCTTGGTCACGATCGTGTGGGCCCCGTGCTTAGTTTGCCCACACGATCATAACACATATGGTTTGAAATATTGTAGAATTTGGAAAATATTTAAAATCCATATTGAAGTGTACAAAAAAAAGATGAGGATAACTGTTGCCCAGATTGATAGATAGATAGATAGATAGATATGAGACCCCCCCACAATGACCTCAACCCAGTAGATTTGAAATGTACAGTGTCACGTTCACCCAGGAAAATGCAAATAGAAGGCTGGTTATGTCATGCAGGCCATGGATACAATGACCTACACAGACGCAACCCAAACAAGGACTGGAGGGAAAGGATTGGGACAGGGAAACGTGAATACACGCGGAATACCATAAGAAAGTGAACTGCAAAGGGACACCAAAACACTTATCTAGAATACCAACATGCATCAGTAGATGAAATAGCTAAAGTACATATGAGGTATTGGTTCATATTTTGGCCGAGATACTTAACCTCACGAGCCCGCGACAAGGGTCCTCGTTGTCTCATGAGTCCCTGCTCTACAAGACAACTTAACCCCAGGAATCCTGTCTACAAGCGGGGACATTGTCCGAGCAGGGGCCTGGCTCGTTCTAATAATAATAATAATCTTTATTTGTATAGCGCCAACTTATTCCGCAGCGCTTAGATGGTATACAGCACATAAGTTGAGTAGGACACAGCTCACACACAAACAGACAAGGGACATACACCTTGAACATGGAGCTGATCACACCAAGTGTCTGGTTAACTACACAAACACTGAACACGTTGCCGTTCACACCAACAAACAGGAAATCCCACCCAGAACCTCATGCAAGCAACACCACAGCAGAACATGCAGGACTCCAAAAACAGGGTTCTAAGAGGGAATGAGGAAAATAGTAAAAGGAATAGATGACCAGCTCCCTCTAGCAAGAGTAGCTGGTATTAATATGCAGTTAACTAGTGGTGATTGGCTGGTTGGAGAGCTCCACACTCTGCCAGCTCAATTATTCCACACCTGTAGAAGTGTGCTCTCAGAAACCCATAGAACTACATTTGCCCGAAGCACATCATGACATACAGTATACGTAGTAAAAGGAAATGCCTAGTCAGTGAAGGCTTCTGCTTACAAAATCAGCTGTTTTTCAGGGGTGTCAGAATACAGAGAAATGTGAAAGAGGATGTTTCTGATGAGACAACCCCTATAATTGATCGAAGACCAAAAGGCAAAGAAGGAAATACTATTCTTTCTATTGTTTGTCAGCTATTCAATAGGTGGTAAGTAATGAGATTTATTGTTAGGAGTGAGAAATAAGGATTATCCACAAGGGATTATATGTAGAACATTTGTAGAAAATGAAAGGGACCTTAAAGGAAGTCTGTCACCAGAATACAGCTCATCAATCACTACCAACAGTAGATTAGTATTATGCTAATATGTAGGATCAAACCTACTGTTTTTCTGAAAGTGCAGCCATCAAGGAGAGATGTTCTTTTACATGTTCCTTCTGCTCTATGTAAATAGGCTGCAATCCATCCTATGGGCGGTCTTGCAGCTTGTTCCGGTGATTCTGGCTGTCTACTACTCACTCCTCTTCAACCCCTCTCCTTGCCTAATGATTGACATCTACAGCTCCGATACTCTGTAGTGTAGTTTATTATCCTGTGAGTGTTATAAATAAGCCATTAAGGAGGTTTTGCCACTTTAAAAACATATTTTCACAGCTGGGCGTGGCATAAAATTACAATAGGGACAGTGTTCACCTCCCTTCAGCCGCTACTGTTGTATCTTGTCTCCACCACCAGAATGGGTGGAGAGCTGGGATTGTCCGCTGATTGGCCCCCTCCTCTCTCTAACTACTGTCATCCTTCTGGCATGTAGGTAAACTCCCCGTGTAATCTGCTGTGGCTGCTGCTAGCCACGTTCAGCTCCATAAGGTGGCAGGGGCACTCCTGTGACTGTTCCCTGCTGGGCTCCCTGCAATGTACCCCCGCTGAGAGTGTTTACCGCCGGCATGTCTGCAATATGTGATGACGTCCCCGGGCCCCAGATGCCGGCCATGCTCTGTATCAGCTGCTTTGTTCAGAGCAGTGCTCAGTGCCTCCACTCTCTTCCCCAACTGTCATGGGAGGCCGACAGACACACACACAGGGAGCGGAGTAGCCCTCAGCGGCAGCATCCCCCAGCACTCCCTTTCCCAGCTGTCACGAGTGCCACTGCCGAGAGGCCGAGAGACACACACAGGCGAGCAGAGTAGCCCTCAGTGGCTGCATCCCCTAAAGCTGCGGAGAGCGGCGGTAAAGCCGCATCCACTGCGGTGAGCGGTGATACAGCAGGGGGGAGGACAGTGTCGCCTGTGGGGAGTGGAGGTATTAGCGGACCGGGGGGGACAGGGACACTGTGGATGCTTGCAGCAACCACAGCCACAAGAGCGCCAAACAAGTTGGAAGCTGAGGGAATTTACATTGGTGACAACAAGGCATTACCTGTCACTATGGACGTCTTCACCCATTCTTGTGGTGGAGACAAGATACAACAGTACTCCTGGGAAACAGCTGAGTGGCTCCTATGATTATCCCAGTATGTTCCTTCAGCAGAAGGCAGGTGACAGTTGCCCCTCTTGGTATGTATGTCCAATGGAAGTCAGGTTATTGCTGCAGCCTATTAGAGGCCACAGCGTCACCATTCCAAACTTTTGGCATCACCACACTCAGGATGTGAGCAATGATGCCAGAACAATGGGTGGTGACACTGTGGTCTCTGATTGGCTGCAGTGGTCACCTGACTACTTCTACTGGGTGTATATACCAAGAGGGCTGTTGAAGCAGCTCAGCTGTTTTCCAGTGAAGAGAGGTGAGTATTCTTTCTTTTTTTTTATGTCATGCGCAGATATTAATAAAAATTAAAGTGGGGAAAACCCTTTTAAATGCCCATGTTCTAGCCTGATCATTCACAAATATTACTGCTGTACCTTATATATGTTCCTGCCAGGACCTTTAGAGAGAGGTCACATGACTGTTTTTGTGCTCTAGTTTTGCTGTTGTGGAATAACAAGATCTGAGTTACTTGCTGATTGGCTGATGCACTAGGTATAAAGGACAGGCTCTCATGTGACAGAGCTGACCTGCAGATAGACTTGTGAGATTCTGCAGCCAGGATGGAGCAGTTTCTTACAGAGAGCAGAGACCCTTTTGAGGAGAGAGCTGCCCCAGTGCTGCCGTAGAGCTGGATTTTCCTGTACCAGGAAAAGAGAGAGAGAGTACAACTCAGATTCAACTCAGTGCTGCTCCCCAGTTGTTGCAACGTAAGTGCCAGAAGGAGATTTGCTAATCATCCATGGTAATGTCAGCTGTATCAACTGCAAGCAATAACCCTTCAACAGGAGAGAGACTGAGCAGAGTCGCTCAGTCATTCGGGTTGCAGCATGCTCGAAAACCGAACAACAAGCCATTCAGTATTGAAGGGCTGCTGCTTACAATGAATGGAGAGGGGTGGGGGGAGAGTGGTGAGAGAACTCTCCTCCATCCGCCTCATCTCCCTGCTAGCCGCACTCTGAGCAATCCAGCGATACTCGCTCCTGTGACAGCACGGGAGTGGATATACACAGGGATGAGTGTCGGGTAATGTTTGTCTGACACTCGTCCCGTGTAAAAGGGCCTTAAGTTACTTCAGCGGGAACTCCTATTTTCAACTAGGATCTATGGAGCAATTTACCCCTGGCCAGGGTAAAACATTTATTGACTTTGATAATTCTACACTGCATGCACAGTATTAATTGTAGAGTATGGGCTGAGTTATAGCATTGTATCCAAATAGCACAGTTATTGCCATATTATTCTTTATCCTACATTCAGTAAAGCATTGTTTGTTCAGGTGAATTACTATAAAGCGTTTCCATAATCTGTGTCATATTCCACACCTATTACAAAAGTGACAGACATCTTATTAGGCCATGCTTCTGGTACCTAATAAGGTACCCAGCTACCATGAAAACACATCCACACCCCATAATCATGTTGTGGGATATCTGATAGATGTTAAGTGTCAGCACTTTCTCTCTCTAATCACCTAGATGCTGCAATCACTATTGACCAGGACATCTAAGGGGGTAAACATCATACCTGTTGTACTTACACAGTGAATCACTGTAACCACTTGGTAGCAGTGCCATATATATAATTGTAGATAGATGTTACTGAGGGGTTAAAATCAAGTTATAACAGCCTATCAGTGGTCTATCACTGTCATTAAAAATCTATTAAATTTTGCTCAGTTCATCTGCGTCGTCATTCGAGATAAGCGAGCATACTCGCTAAGGGCAATTACTCAATCGAGCATTGCCCTTAACGAGTACCTGCCCGCTCGGGAGAAAAGATTCGGCTGCCGGCGGCGGGGGAGAGCGGGGAGGAACGGAGGAGAGATCTCTCTCTTCCCCGCTCCCCTCTGCTCACTGTCGCAACTCAACTCTCACCCGCGCTGGCAGCCGAAATTTTTCTTCCGAGCGGGGAGATACTTGCTAAGGACAATGCTCGATCGAGTGATTGTCCTTAGCGAGTATGCTCGCTCATCTATAGTCGTCATCTTTTAGAGAATTTACTGGGAAATGCATGTAAATGCAATAAACAAATAAATAAAATTGGGCTGCTCAACCAGTCAATATTGCTTCCTTATCAACCTTTCGAAAATAGGCTGATCATAAATAAATTATAGGTGCTCAAAGATCTTTAGTGAGAAAACTATGGGGCAGATCCCAACAACAGATGGTGTGTATTACCAAATGTTGCCACCAGGAGAATATTTGGCACTGTTGAAGTATAATATACAGGAATACGTCAGCATTGATGGCTAAGAACCATCCAGTGTGGTTTGGGATTATGTTAACTATGGCTCAGTGATTTGTTGTGTTGGAAAAAACTATAGACATAGTTGTGTGCTTCTTGCACTTGTTTAGTTAATTTTTTACCACCTCGCTGATAATAAAGTTTGACCAGCAACGCCTGTTCAGTCATTGTCTACCACTGCAATCGTACTGTATTGATCTGAATAACAGATTGACAGAAGCCTTTCACCAGCTGCATCAGGGCGCCCACCCACTGGCGTTTGCGTTTTCCGCGGGAAAAAAAACGCAGCGTTTTCGCCGCGTTTACCGCTATTTTTCCGCGCGTTTTTCGCGGCGTTTTCGCGGCGTTTTCGCGGCCTTTCCATTAATTTCCATTGACTTTCATGGGTGCATTAGGAGAAAAATAAGGACACATATGCAACTGACAGTTCCTATGTTAAAAACGCAAACGCAACGCAAAAAAAACGCCAGTGGACAGGAACACATGTTATCTCTATGCCTGTGCAGGAAAAACGCAAAACGCAGGTAAAAAAACGCCAGTGGGTGCTCGCCCTCATATACGGTACATCATACCATTCACGCACAGTGCAACATATTCTTCTGGTGGCAACATATTTTTTTTTGAGAAATCTAAACCCCACCCCACACTAACTTTTATTGGAATCTGCCCTAAAGTTTCTTCACTAGACACCTCTGAGTAACTCCTGTTTAATTATGATCACCCAGTATATGGATTCAGTAGGCATGAGAAGACATTCAGGTATGAGCTCCCAGCAACTGCGTAGCCTGGAGCTGATACATCCCATCTGACTGCAGAGCATCCTGGGATATCATTTTGGCAAGTCCTAATTAAGGGTGTTTTCCAACCATAGACCTTTATTATATGTGAATCACAATAGCCATATTAATCATGTGTGGGGATCCAGCAGCTGGGACTCCAACTGATCCCTACAACAAAAAGGTCCTACGTTTTTCTCATGGAGAGATTATCGCACACGTGTGTCTATTGCTGCACTGAATGAATGGGATTTACAGAATTTAGTAGATATGGTCATAAGAACATTATTATTATTGCTCTTCCATAGCAGTATTGTATTACATACATGATACAAATGAAGAGTTGAATATGTCTTAAATCTATGTGATCAATCATTAAACGATACAACACAAAATGCATTATATCATGTCAGCCAGGCACTGAATGCCAGGTTTTTATCTCTCATACAGAATTAAATACACTCTTCCCTAGTTAGTTTCAAAACACCTCTATTCTAGTAGATGCAATTGCTGTTTGGTTCATTTCATGGAATTACATAGTTTCCTTGCTGGTGCTATTTCTATTTATAGAAATGTATTTATTTATTTTTAGCAATGTCGAAACTTAAAGAGCTGACCGAAATTCCATGGAAAGTATCCTGCATCACGGAGTGTTACATGTAGACACAGCATGACTGCATGCCAGCCCATTGCACGCTTGGAAGTGAAAAGGAGCCGTACAGCAGCGCTTAGTAAATAACCCCTTAACCTCTTCTGTCAAAAGGGAGAGCAGAGTTGTATTTATGTGCAAATCTGAACCTGCACCCCTTGGGGTAGGCAGCGAACTATCCCTTGCTCCTTTTCTGTTTGGGATTAGTGGATTATCTACACACATCCCCCTCTCCAGTTTTCCCTCCTCCCTTATTGCAGCCAGTTATATCAGGACAGCTGCCCCTAAATCTTTTCCCATGCAGACGTGTCACATGGCGGGCCCCAGAAGAGCTGCTAACACGCCGTTCAATTTTCCTGACAAAAGCTGAGAGGGGACACATTTACCAAACAACAGAAAGTCCCTGCTAATCAATACGGCCTGGTCCACGTGGGCCACACACTGCTGATGATGGCTAATCGATAGGCTTTTCCTGCTGACTCGGCACATCTGCTGCATCTAGTGACGAATACAGGAAGAGGACATTGAGGATGCGATCCCCAAATCACTCAACTGTCCATGTTGTAGTGTTTAAAGCTTGTATCAAACAGAATGGTAACTCACTATAAATCCAGCACTAGAAGAGCTGTTCTTTGCTCATTTACATCTCCTAATACCTGGGCATGTTCGCTTTTGCAGGGTAAAATGACTATAGACTAAGTCATTTATTGTCATTATCAAGCAAAACACATGGGGACTGCTGAATGCCAATCTGCACCCAGGACAGTAAACACAGTGTAATATGCCCATATGTCTTCTCATAGCCACACACAGTAGAACATAATTCATTCTTCAATTATTTTGTATGATACCATGTTAGGAGTTACTGTTAGTTCAGGGAAGTCCGGACAGGCCCAGGCAGCAGCCATCTGGAAATGTGCAAATGAAACAAGGGCTGTGAAATAGGGTTTACACATTCTGCCTTTGTGATGTGTTGTATGGTATGTTTCTTTGATTGCATACAATAGGGTTGCATACACTCCAAGACATTTTTCAGCAGTGAATCTGATACCTGGTTCACAACACTCCCAGGTTACCAACAGTCATTTCTGCATATATGACCTGATTGCACTTGGAAAATTGTAGATAGAAATATACTCATCAGTCCTACCAAATACTATGCAATTCAGAATTCACAACCCGTGCTCACTGTATTTATTCATACTTATGACACAATACGAGGTTATATAGTACCTTGCTTAGTATCCTGAGGGGGTCGCACACTAAAGAGGTCTCTGTAGGTAAATAAAGTTTGTGACACAGTGATAAGCGATTAGTGGAATAATCAGTTCGTGTCTGGCCGATTTTGCCAAAATCATTGTGAATCGGGACAACCGATTCTGACTCCTATTAAAGTCAACAGGAGTAAAAATCGGATTCACTAATTTGCCCTTTAGAAGGTCCACAATGCAGCCAAAGCCCCCAAATTGCATGTGAATATAGCCACATATCTGGGGAACACCATGCTCCTCCCAAGAATTGGTAAAAATAGTGTACACGGAAACAAACAAGGCCCATACAGGTACTCCTACATCAAATATTGCACCAAGGTAGGTATTAAAAGAAATGCCATACATTTTCCAAGTTCAAATTCTAACACCTAAATAGTGCGGTGTCTGAGCGGAGGCGAGCCATTGTGGGGGTGACCAAGGGTAAACAAGATGAATGTCACTGGTGGCATTGCAATCTCTCCCAAATATGGCGGAAAGGGGCCTAGCTCGGTTGCACACAATGGAACAGGCACAATAATGGTAGTAATTGTTCTTAATGGTTTTATCACGTGACACCAGTACCTTTTGGAGGGTGAACTCAGGTGGTTGGTAGCGAAATAACTGAAACGAGTCCACGCAGCTTTGTTTGAAACCGAATGTACACAGATTACTCGCTGTTGTTAATACAGTAAGTGCATTTACAATTCCCAGTACTGCAGACTTGCTTTGCATTGTCGTTAATTTTGCGCCAGGTAAAAGAATAACACAAGCAGGTTTTCTGCAATGCTCTCTCTATTAAGGTTACTCAAGAAGAATCCCACCAGTCTTAGTTATCTGAGGGTTATTTTCTAAAGGATTATTTAGCGGAAAATGGAGTGATTTAGATAGGGCCGCTTGCAATCTC
Source organism: Eleutherodactylus coqui (assembly GCF_035609145.1). NCBI lineage: Eukaryota > Metazoa > Chordata > Amphibia > Anura > Eleutherodactylidae > Eleutherodactylus > Eleutherodactylus coqui. The sequence goes on from NC_089837.1 coordinate 302,480,246, forward strand.
CCCTACTTCACATTAAGCAGTGGCTCGTTCAACTCACTGTTGTGTAGATGGTTCCCAGATCTTTGCTCCACACTGCACTTGTTTTGGTAGCTTTTGTATTCCCACTTTCCATTCTGGCAACGTTAACTGCTGCAGCACTGCATTACACCTCCTTCCTCAGCCACCTCCTGTCGACGACGCCCCCTAACTCCTCCTTCACTTCCTGCTCCTTCCGCGCATTTTTTCTTCACTTTTCGCCTCACAACCCGCCTCACCCAACTCACTTCCCTGGCCTTGTCTCTTTTCCTCCCCCTTCTACCAAATCCAGAATTTCTACGACAAGCACCCAATCAGTAGCAAGCTGTTGTTGGGCAAAATAGCTTAAGCCAAGAAATAGGGAAGACACATAGCCAGGTATTTCAGGACTTCTGATAGTGTGACTATCCTGTAGGACCCTCCAGGCCACTACAACAGAACACTAAAGCATGGGCCTGCTCCAAGGAACGACTGCAGAACTGCCAAAAATTCTGACATGCAAGATAGCAGATGTCATCAATTTTCAAAGGACAAATTCTTCCAGGTGAATAGAATACTGAAACATGGGCCTGCTCCAAGGAACAGCTGTAGAGATACCAAAAATTATACTATGTCTGACAGCAGGTGTAAGCAATGTCATACATTTTAAAAGGACAAACTTTACCTGGTGAACAAAAAAGCAAAACATAGTCCTCCTCCTTCTCCTCCAAGAAAAAGCAGCAATGTCACCAAAAATAATGCCAAGAAAGACAGCAGGTGTGATGCTTGCTTTAAAAGCCATGTCATAAATAAACGACAAATTCCTTCTTGAAGGAAAAGCTGTTTCTTGTGCTTTAGATAATTTTCATTTTGGGATAAGGAGGAGGAGAAAACATGATGTAAGCAGGAGAAAGAGAGCAGCAGCATGACAACCACTAGAGATGAGTGAGCACACTCGTCTGAGCTTGATGCTCATTCGAGTATTAGGGTACTCGAGATGTTCGTTACTTGAGTCGAACACCACACGGTACTCGAGTCAATTAAATTTCATTCCCCGCATGCTTAGCGCCATTTTCTAGCCAATAGACATGCGGGGAAGGCATTAGCACTTCCTGCTGTGACGTGCCAGCCCTCTCTTCCCCCACAGTAGTGAGTGGCTGGGCCGATCAGGTGACCGCCGAGTACTTAAACTGGTCCCGCCTGCAGCTTGCCTCAGACGCATGCTAGCAGCGGTTAGGGAAAGTGCTGCTGCTTATATAGGGAAAGTGTTAGAGTAGGATCCTGTCTTCAAGAACCCCAACGGTCCTTCTTAGGGCTACTCACTCTTCATAGTGTGCATTACTGTTGTGGCTCGCTGGGAGCAGTAGTGCACCATTTTTTTTTTAAGCATCTAGGGCTGTGCAGGCCATTACAGCTATACTGTTCTGTGTGTGCAGTGCATAAGACAGAGTTTAGGGACACAGCTACTTATATAGGGAAAGTTATACAGTCCTGATCCTCCGTGCAAGAACCCCAACGCTCCTTCTTAGGGTTACATCTGACGGTGTGCTTTACAGTTGTGGCTGGCTGGGAGCAGTAGTGCATCAATTTTTGTATTACGCATCTAGGCCTGTTCCCAGCCTTTCAATAATAGGGTTCTCAGTCTGCAGTGCCGTACAACCAGCTCTCACCGTGAAACTGCACTCTAACATTTCCGAGCCTACTGCAAACTACTTCAGTTATACCGTTCTGTGTGTGCAGTGCATAACGCAGAGTTTAGGGACGCAGCCACTTCTATAGGGAAAGTTATACAGTCCTGATCCTCCGTGCAAGAACCCCAACGCTCCTTCTTAGGGCTACATCTGACCGTGTACTTTACAGTTGTGGCTGGCTGGGAGCAGTAGTGCACCAACTTTTGTATTATGCATATAGGCCTGTTCCCAGTCTTTCAGTAATAGATTTCTCAGTCTGCAGTGCCGTACAGCCAGCTCTCACCATGAAACTGCACTCTAACATTTCCTAGCCTACTGCAAACTACTTCAGTTATACCGTTCTGTGTCTGCAGTGCATTAGACAGAGGTCTCACTGCTAAACAGTACTGTAATATTTTCTGGGCCACTGCAAAGTATTTAAGCTCTGCCGCTGTGCAGAGTGTCTCACAATACCCTTTTCTTGGTGGGGTTGAGATAGCCGCAGTTACCAGCACTATCCACTGGCTTTAGAGTCTTCTCCCACTCCACACAGCCTCTATTATCTACAAATCTCTGCGAGTGGTAAATTACCCATAGGTATCAGCGCAAGATAGCGGGTTAATTTTTTCAAGTCACAGCATAGAGCCCCCGCTATCTACAAGTCTCTGTGTGCGGTGAATTAAGCCACAGTTGTCAGTGCTGTACAGTCGGGTAATTAACTTGGGCCCTGCTCTATTCTTCATCTGCCGTGATGAGGAGTAAGGGTAAGGGTCGAGGACACGGGCGTCCAAGTGAGGGTGTGGGCACAGGCCGAGTTCCAAGGCGTGGTGAATCACAGCCGGCTGCTGCGGGATTAGGAGAGAGGCATGTTTCTGGGCTCCCCAGCTTCATATCACAATTTACGAGTCCGTGTGGTAGACCTTTATTACAAACCGAGCAGTGCGAGCAGGTCCTGTCGTGGATGGCAGAAAATGCGTCCAGCAATGTATCGACCATCCAGTCTTCTACGCAGTCCACCACTCCCGGCCTAGGGACCGCAACTCTGAATCCTCTGGCTGCTCCTCCTTCCTCTCAGCTTCCTCACTCCATGAAAATGACATATTCTGAACAGGCAGACTCCCAGGAACTGTTCTCAGGTCCGTGCCATGAGTGGGAAAAAATAGTTCCTCTCTCACCTGAGGAGTTTGTCGTGACTGATGCCCAACCTTTGGAAAGTTCCCGGAGTCCGGGTGATGAGGCTGTGGACTTTCGGCAACTGTCTAAAGAGCTTTTTGTGGATGAGGATGATGAGACACAGTTGTCTGTCAGTGAGGTAGTAGTAAGGGCAGTAAGTCCGAGGACAGGGCTTCAGAGGGGGAGGCAAGTGGAGCAGCAGGACAGGTTGGAAGAGGCAGTGGAGTGGCCAGGGGTAGAGGCAGGGCCAGAGTGAAGAATCCCCCAACTGTTTCCCAAAGCACCCCCTCGCGGCAAGCCTCAGTGCAGAGGGCTAGGGGTTCAAAGGTCTGGATGTTTTTTAGTGAGAGTGCGAACGACCGACGAACAGTGGTGTGCAACCTGTGTCGCACCAAGATCAGCCAGGGAGCTACCACTACCAGCCTCACCACCACCAGCATGCGCAGGCATATGATGGCCAAGCACCCCACAAGGTGGGACGAAGGCCATTCACCGCCTCCGGGTCACACCACTGCCTCTTCCCCTGTGCCCCAACCTGCCACACAGATCCAATTCCCCTCCCAGGACACAGGCACGAGCGCCTCCCGGCCTGCACCCACACCCTCACCTCCACCATCCTCCACTCCATCCAGCAATGTCTCTCAGCGCAGCGTCAGCTGTCGCTAACACAAGCATTGGAGCAAAAGCGTTTTATGCCACCTCCTCCAAACTGTCCCCCTCCTCCTCCTCTGCCACCTCTACCTCTCAATTAAGAAGTGTGAGCACGTCGCCAGCAGTCGGTAGCGCGCGGCGCGGAAGCACAGTGATGGGCAAGCATCAGCAAGCCGAGCTGAAACTAATCAGCTTAAGTAACAAGAGGCACACGGCCGCCGAGCTGCTGCAAAGGTCTGACAGAGCAGACCGACCTCTGACTTTCGCCGCTGAGCCTCCAACCAGGCATGGTCGTGTGTGACAACGGCCGTAACCTGGTGGCGGCTCTGCAGCTCAGCAGCCTCACATACGTGCCATGCTTGGCCCACGTCTTCAATCTGGTGGTTCAGCGATTTCTGAAAAACTACCCCCACTTGTCTGACCTGCTCAGCAAGGAGCGCTGCGTCTGTGCACATTTCCGCAAGTCCACTACAGATGCTGCCACCCTGAGGACCCTGCAATGTCAGTTTCAGCTGCCAAAGCACCGACTGCTGTGCGACGTGCCCCCACACTGGAATTCTACGCTGCACATGTTGGCCAGGCTGTACAAGCAGTGTGGAGCAATAGTGGAATACCAGCTGCAACATGGGCGATGGAGTGGTAGTCAGCCTCCTCAATTCTTTACTGAGGAGTGGGCACGGATGGCAGATATCTGCCAGGTCCTCTGAAACTTTGAGGAGTCTACCCAGATGGTGAGCGGCGATGCGGCAATCATTAGCGTTACCATCCCGCTGCTTTGCCTACTGAGAAGTTTGCTGCTAAGCATAAAGGCCGACGCTTTGCGGTTGGAACAGGAGACGGGGGATGACAGTATGTCGCTTGATAGCCAGACCACCCTTATGTCTATATCTCAGTGCGTTTTGGAGGAGGAGGAGGAGGAGGAGAAGGGAAAAGACAGCTGGTCACACTGCAGAGGGTACCCATGCTGCTTGCCCCTCATCTGTTCAGCGTGTATGGGCTGAAGAGGGGGAGGAGGATCCTGAAAGTAATCTTCCTAGTAAGTACAGTGATTTGTTGCGTACTGGGACCCTGGCACACATGGCTGACTTCATGTTACGCTGCTTTCCCGTGACCCTCACGTTAGACGCATTCTGGCCAACAAGGATTACTGGGTGTACACCCTTCTCGATCCACAGTATAAGGAGAACCTTTCCACTCTCATTCCCGAAGAGGAAAGGGGTACAAGAGTGATGCAATACCACAGGGTAGAAAAAGTGATGCTAAAGTTCCCATCCGACAGCGGTAGTGGCAGAACACGCAGTTCAGAGGGCCAAGTAGCAGGAAAAGAGCGGGGATCAGGCAGCATGACCAGCACAGGCAGGGGAATACTCTCCTAGGCCTTTGCCAGCTTTATTGCTCCCCAGCAAGACTGTGTCACCACTCCCCAGTCAAGGCTGAGTCGGAGGGAGCACTGTAAAAAGATGGTGAGGGAGTACGTAGCCAATCGTACCACCATCCTCCGTGATGCCTCTGCTCCATACAGCTATTGGGTGTCAAAGCTGGACACGTGGCACAAACTTGCGCTGTACGCACTGGAGGTGCTGGCCTGCCCTGCCGCTAGCGTCTTGTCAGAGAGGTTGTTCAGTGCAGCTGGGGAAATCATCATGGATAAGCGTACCCGCCTGTCAACTGCCAGTGTCGACATGCTTACACTCATAAAGATGAACAAAGGCTGGATTTCCCCAGACTTCTCTTCTCTACTGGCAGAAAGAAGAAGAACCTAATGATTCTCTTCGCTGCAACAGGAGAAAAATGCATCCTCTATCACCACAAAAAAAGGGGGAATTAGCTTTGTCAATCACTCTCGGATATTATTACTCCTCCTCCTACTCCTCCTCCTAAAACAGCATGTCATCACGCTGAACTGCCAATTTTTCTGCGGCCCAAAAGGCTCTGTTTAAAAGTTTTTTACAATTTTTCAAACTTTCAAAAGTATTGATACTTAAACAGAGACCACTTTTTTTCACAGGGCTGCCTTGAGGCTCTGTTACAAATTAAGCAACAGCGAGCTGTATCTTCAAAAATGTTTATGGGTTTCACCTGCCCTCGCGATTGAGCAATTTTTCAAGGGTACACTTGTACTCTTGGTACACCAATTTTTCTGGCCCTCGCCTATACTGTATCTAACTAATTTTTCCGGCCTTTGCCTACACTCTTGGTAACCACATTTTTTCAGGTGTTCGCCTATACTCTTGGTACACCAATGTTTAAGGGGTTCGCCTACACTCTTGCTACAGAAATGTTACAGGGGTCTGCCTATACTTTTGCTACAGAAATGTTACTGGTATCCGCCTATACTCTTGATACAGAAATGTTACTGGGGTCTCCCTATACTTTTGCTACAGAAAGTTTACTTGGGTCTACCTATACTCTTGCTATAGAAATGTTACTGGGGTCCACCTATACTCTTGCTACTGAAATGTTACTGGGGTCTGTCTATGCTGTGGGTGCACAAAGACTTCCCATTGCTGTGTTTTACCTATCTGTCCCAAATACACTGATTGACTTGGGCAGAAATGTGGGCCAAGGCCAAGGTCCTTGGCGGGGTAAAACTCTGCTATCTTTGGGCACTTTGATTTCTTCCTGTGTAATACCATCTTTGTGCACCCACAGCATAGGCGAGCCCAAGGAACTCAAAGACTTCCCATTGCGGTGTTGAGCTATCTGACACGTACACAGAATGAAGTATGTGGGGACCCATGGATTTCCCATAGCTATTTAACTCACGGCACCTGGGGTCACACCATGTGGAGACTGGGACCGAGCCTGACCCAGGGCCCGCTCACGTGCTTCCCACACAGAATATTGCTGCATTGTGCAGATGTGCAGAAGTGCTGGCACCTGAGTCCCCTTTATGCCCACGTTTGCGGCTCCTGACAATTTTGTGACGGAGGTGGCACGGGATTGGAATGATTATCGTACGTCAATTTATCATCAATTCTCAACAGCATTGTGGGCTATCGCCCACACTTTCAAAGAGGGTCGCTGCCTGGCCCTGCCAACCCTCTGCAGTTTGTACCTCCGGTTCCTCCTCATCCAGTACACACTCAACAGGGAACTTTATGTTATAGCTTAGTACTTGAAGCCAGTGCGGGTAACTTATACACCTCCAAACCTTTCATCTTCCTCTCTCAGTGAGGTCCTAGAGAATACTTTGCCTCGTCATCCCCTTTTGTTGTGTTGAAATGGTTAGTGGCTACTGCATAGGAGACATTATTTGACAGTCTTGTAGAAAATGTTATGTATATTGCAGATGTTTTCTTTTTCTAATACTCCGTTTTCTTTCCTAGTCCTTTCTTGCAAGTCACAGTTGATGCTCAGTGAATGTATATGGTGGAAAGAGGTGGAAGAGGTCAGTATACTGTTTCAGTGCAAAATGATAGCATATAAATATAAGTGTTTTCCTAAACGCATAGCTGAGATGTGAGAATCAAAGAAAAAAATATGTGACCAATTTGATTCAAAATGTCATTTGGCATAAATGATTATGTCTCCCAAAAGTCATGTATCCTCATTTAATAAAAAGGAAAGTTCAAATGTATCTGCTGTCGCCTGGAAGCAGCCATTTTGTCTGGAGAGATGCTGGCCATAAAGTTCCTGAATCAGATGAGATACAAAATGTTTATGTTAATGTCTACACCTATGATCACTGCATCTTAAACATGTCATATACTGAAAACCTCCAGAAACACATATTCGGATATATGCTTTACAGCAGCTTCAAGGGCCAAAGGCACAATTAACGGTAGAGCATTCATTAAATTCTATGGAAAAATGTTTTAGACATGGTTTGTTACCTCTGAAGAGGTCATTGTGCAGAGGAGAGAAGTAGATGAGCTGTGACCTTCTCCTATTATGAATGTTGGATATCTATATATAAGTGTTACCTTTCATTGTAATCCTACCGGCAATAATAATGAGATGACTGCGGAAAAGTTTTCACAGCAGAACAGGAAGTGTCAGTCTATTATTTTATTATCTTAGGGCCCATTTACACCAGCCGATGATCGCTCAAACGACAGTTTGAGTGACAGCTTTGAGCGATCAATTTGCATAAACTATTAAGTAGCTTCTCAGCTACTTAATAGCTATTTAGTATGCAATTAAAGCCTTAGCTGAAAGCAGTTAATAGCCAGAGGGCTCTTATCTGCTTTCAGTTCTTTCGTTCTCTGATGGGAAAAAATGCTATTAGCACTATCCGTGGAGAATTGCTAATAAGGTTGAACAATGACTTTTAGGTTTACCTGAATTTAACGATCAGCTCGCAGTGCACGATGGCTGCGCATTTAGACTCAACGATGATTGCTCAAACTATCGCTTTTTAGCTATTTTTTAGCAAACATTACTCTGTGTAAATGGGCCTTAAAGGCTCTTTTACACTGCAGGATAAACAGGAACAAGCATACAACCAATGGTGAAGTAGTGATCACATATTTATTTGTAATGTATTTATACTGAATAATTGGGTAGTTTCAATCATTCAGTGGAACATAAGCCCTCCTATAGTCATCCCTGCGGCCACTGTTTTCTGTTCAGCAAATCATTACAACATCTGTGTACACCGAAAGTTTTGCATCAGGCAAATTATGATTTGTAGGTCCACATTAAAGATCAAATGAGTGGTAATCTACCGATTTATCGCTGCTCGTTGGATCACTGCTTGTGTTTACACCTAACACTTATCCTGCAAATAACATGTTGTAACAATTATTAGCATGATAATCATATTGTGTAAAAGGGACTTAGTATAATTAATCAAATTTCACCCCCTAGTAGACTAGCTGAATTTATGATATTGATTTTTTGCAGCAACATGAGAATATGATTTTTCAGCAAATTCCTCTGCAGAAAATCCACAGTGGATTCATCATGTGTGAACATACCTTAAGGCAAGTTTTATAACATGATGGCCTTAGATACAGTGGTTCATGGTAGCACAGAGTACCTTTAAATAACATAGTCACCATGGTCAGATACCAGTTCTGCAGTGATAGTGATTACAGTGCAGTTACCTCCAGTGATCATAGGTGATGTCTTCACTGATTGGAGTCTTTCTTTTCCCTCTTTTTTTAAGTCTAGGCCCAGATGATCATTAAGGATTTTTCCATCTATGACTTGTCCCTTATGTACTTCCCATCCTGCCACTATCTCCTCTACTCAGTGGCATTGCATAGTAATAATGCCCTCCTTTGTGGCTCCAATAAGTAATAAAGACCACCTTTATGGGCCCACTTGGTAATAGTGCCCCTCTGTGGCCCCACTTGATAATATTTCCCCCTCTGTAACTGTATTTGACAATAGTGCCCCCTATGAGGGTGCATGCATTATTAGTGGCTTCTCTGTGGCCTTACATAGAATTAGAACACCAACTGTGGCCCCACTGTGATAGACTCTGTAATAGGGCCCTTCTAAGCACCAATTAGTAATAGTGCCCCCCCCCCCCCCCATGGACCTAAAATTCCAGTCAGCAGGACAACTATCATTGATCAATCAGGACTGCGTGATGACTTGTGCTACTCAATTCCTTCCTGTCTCCAGTATTTACCTACTGATTTGTGCTAACAGGAGATGGAGAAGGATTTGATTATCACAGAGTTCTCAGCATCAAACAATGGCAGTCCTGAGTGAGTAATACCTGCACTGCCATCTGGAGTTTTGGGAGTGGGAACCCAACAAGTGGGAAGAGGCTGTCCAGCCGCTGTCAAAGGCCTGAGGGTGAACTAGAAGATCCAGTCCAATGCTGGATAGAAAAACGGGTTTGAATCGTGACTCTCGAAAACTTCAAAATCTAAATGCTAGTTACGTTTATTTTAGAAAGAACAATGTTCTTGGGCTGTCTTTTTATCTTTTCTACTTGTCCACTGAATACTAGCAAATGGCAGAGAAATTAGTTGTAGGTAACATATAGTATTACATGCCAACCATTATATGAGTGCCAACCATGTATTAAATGGACAGTCTAGGTCCACCAGAGTGTGAGCTGTACTTTATTTGTTATGCACTGCTCTAGCTAATAGTGGTACCCTCTAAATGTCAATATGCCCTATTAGGGACAGTTCCTTTAAATCTATAGCTTAGACTTTCTTTCTAGAAAATTTTCTGCTTCCAACTTTGTGGCAGCAGTTTGCAGAAGGCCATTTCTTATTTCAACATAGCAGTAGTCCACTGCAACACGTGTGGACTGAAATAAATGCTTTGCAAAGTTTAGTGGGGGAAAACGTCATTGGTCTGCAAAGAGCCCCATGACCTCAACTCCATCAAACGTGTTTGGTATCAACTGGAACTCCACCTGGCCTTATCACCCAGCACGAGTGCTCAGCCTTACTAATTCTCTTGTGGCTGAATAGTTGCAAATCCCCAAAACCTTGTTCCAAAATCTGATGGAAAGCCATTCAGAAGAACAAAGGCTATGATCACAGGAAAGACACGGGGTGACCAACTCCATACTGTTTTTTTTTAATAAGGTATTCAATAACCATATATAGATGTGATGCTTGAATGTCTGTGTAGCGTACTTTTGGCCATATTATGACCACTATATGTACTAAAATAGCTACTAAGTTAAGTTGAGACAGATGTTATTATTCAGTACATGGGAACCTGATATTACTTCACTAATACTGTATGTCCATCCATCATCTCTAAGTATCGTCCAAGATCATCAATCATTCATCACCTTTAGTTATCAGTCAAATCTCATCATTATTATGTATCATTTCTATATATGTATGTTAGTGTCTGTGCTGCTAATTATCTCCACATTTTAACCCTTCTGTGTAGGATCAATTAAAAGTCTATTAACACAGTTCAAAGTAGAAACCTACAAAAAGCCAGACTTGAAAAACTTCTTGAGAACACAAAAAAGTGAAATTCTACACTTAGAGAAAAACTATTTCAGAATTGCAGGTGATGTTAAACTATGAAGAACTTTAGGGTTTGGAAGATTTCCTGGTAAGGACTCATAAGGGCATATTTTCGGTCCGTAATATGCACACATAAACCACATAAGTGTGCCCTGGGATATTCAGACGTGTGTATTTTTACATGTGTAAAAAAACAATTGCAGCTTGCCCTACTTTAGTCCACGTCACGGACAGTAATTGCTCATTAAAGTCTATGGGATTGCGTAACAATGCAGCAAATGCACAGTCATATATATATATATATATATATATATATATATATATATATATACATACAGTAATAATGCTGCATATTTCACTGAAAAGAATGCATGTTATAAAGCCCTAAATGTTAAGACTGCTCTACAATGAAATATAATGTAGTTCTTGTAAGCATCATAAAGAGAATAATGGATATTTGAAGTCAGAGAAGTAGGTCTAATGTCCAAGATATAGATTTAGTTGTAATGGTGAAGTGAGAAAGAAGAAACTTTCCAAAGTGAAAGGTCTGCAAAACTCAGAAAATGCTATTACTGTAATCAAGTCTGATATGTCTTAAATATATATAATCTTAAACTACCACTTTGGTGCTGCACAAAGATTTTGGTTACTGAAAATCTGACACATTTAAGCCTCATGTCCATGGGGAAAATCAGCCCCGCCGCGGATTCTCCATGTAGAATCTGTAGCAGACATGAGGCCTAAAAATCAGAATAAACTCACCTGCTCCGGACGATGTGGATCTTCCTTCCTTCGCGGCCGGATCTTCTTTCTTCAGCCTGGCGGATGTGCTTGGCACGTCGGCAGCGTGCCGCGCGCATGCGCCGGGCACATCCACCGGGCTGAAGAAAGAAGATCCGGCTGCGAAGGAAGGAAGATCTGCATCGTCCGGAGCAGGTGAGTTTAATTCTGGTACGGGTCTCCCGCTGATCCGGACGGCTTCCATAGGCTGCAATAGAATCCTGCGGGAGCCGTCACCGCGGGAGACCCGCACAAAAATGGGGCATGTCCGGATTTTTTCCCGCACGTGGATCTGCGCCTGACAGGAAAAATGACATCCGCAAGTATTTAACTACCTGCGGGTGTCCAATGCATCCCTATGGGGCGCGGATCCGCGTGTGGGAAAAACGTTGCGGAGTTTAAATATTAATTATCCCGTGGACATGAGGCCTTAAACTATCCCTTCTCTCTGGATTTCAAGTAATCTCTGAATGATGCCAAATGGCTGATGAGCACGGCAGAGAGCACTTGTATTCTGGAAAGCAGTGGTAGTTCAACAACACAAACGTCATCAATGTGATGTTTACATATATATACTAGCTTACCCGTCGTGCGTTGCCGTGAAGACAGACAGACATTCATTCGTTTTTATATATCTAGATAACAACCAATCACAGCGCAGCTTTCATGTTACCTCAGTGGTATAATATATAACAACCAATCACAGCGCAGCTTTCATGTTACCTTAGCAGTATAAAATATAACAACCAATCACAGCGCAGCTTTCATGTTACCTCAGCAGTAAGAGAAATAACAACCAATCACAGCGCAACTTTTATTCTGCCTCAGCAATATAAAAAATAGCAACCAATCACAGCGCAGCTTTCCTGTTACCTCAGTGGTATTATATATAACAACGAATCGCAGCACAGCTTTCATGCAACATCAGTAGTATAAGAAATAGCAACCAATCACAGCACAGCTTTCATTTTACCTCAGCATTCTCAATATCCAGCAATTGTCTTGCGAAACGTTCGGCGGATGCATCATTTTGTGGTTGAACACGCATCCCGTTGCTCGTAATGCCTTTTGCTTTCGTGCTTGAGATGGAAATCAAACGATCTTTGTCTGGGGGGCATAACTGTCGACGATGCTCGCACGCGCGCCACCTATCGTAGGATAGTTGTACTATGCCAGTAATCTTACCAGGAGTGTACTCAACAACTTCCCAAAGTCTCATGGCAATTGGATGAATGGTGTAGTAATGCATAAAGGACAGACAGACAGACATACATTCATTTATATATATCAGGAAGTGAGAGAATTAGATTCCATACGTAAAATTTGGACGCTAATTGTTTTGCGCTTAGAATTGAATAATCGAGTTGGGACCCCTTAGCTTTTCCTATTTATGACATATTCAATGCCCGTGCCAAATTTCAAGTTTCTATGTGAGAAAATTACATTCCGTACGTAAAATTTGGACGCTAATTCTTTTGCGCATAAAATTGAATAATCGAGTTGGGACCCATTAGCTTTTCCTATTTATGACATATTCAATGCTCGTGCCAAATTTCAAGTTTCTATGTGAGAAAATTACATTCCGTACGTAAAATTTGGACGCTAATTCTTTGGCGCTTAGAATTGAATAATCGAGTTGGGACCCATTAGCGTTTTCTATTTATGACATATTCAATGCCCGTGCCAAATTTCACGTTTCTATGTGAGAAAATTACATTCCGTACGTAAAATTTGGACGCTAATTCTTTGGCGCTTAAGAATTGAATAATCGAGTTGGAACCCATTAACTTTTCCTATTTATGACATAATCAATGCTCGTGCCAAATTTCAAGTTTCTATGACATTGGGAAGCGAGAAAATTAGATTCCATACGTAAAATTTGGACGCTAATTCTTTGGCGCTTACAATTGAATAATCGAGTTGGGACCCATTAACTTTTCCTATTTATGACATAATCAATGCTCGTGCCAAATTTCATGTTTCTACAACATCGGGAAGTGAGAGAATTAGTGGCAAAGATGGAAATCGAACGATCTACGTGGGGGGGGGGGTCGTAACTGTCGACGACGCTCGCGCACGCGTCATTTATCACAGAATATTTGTACTATGCCTATAATCTTCCCAGGAGTGTACTCAACAACTTCCCAAAGTTTCATGGCGATCGAATGAATGGTGTAGTAGCGCATAAAGGACAAACAGACAGACACACAGACACACAGACACGCAGACATTCAATTTTATATATATAGATGACACATCAAAACATCATTTTCACTGGAATTCTCTATTAAATGGCTTTCAGTATGACATTTCTGAATTGCTCCAGTAACATTTAATAAAATAGGGCTAAAGCCCACTCTCGGATCTCTGTCGCGTTTCCTGCGGTGGAATTCCACAGCTATTGGGTTTTAATGAACCTAACAGCTTTTCTGCCAGCCAATGCCGACATGCAGAATTTTACCGCGGATTTCTGCAGCAAGAAATAAATTGCAGCATGTTCTATTTCCTGCGGATTTACACCACGGGCGGTCTCCATTAATATAGTGTGTGCTTTTTCGCGATCACCAGCGGGTGTGTTTTGTTTACCAACATGGTACTCCTGCTGGATTAATCCGCGGGCGTATCCCGTGACCGTCGTGGGCATGAGGCCAAAGTGTTGGAAAGGCTGAATGCCCACGCGCATGTTTGCTCTGCAGGATCTGGAGTGAGCATTCGCCTACGGATCCCGCTGCAAATACTGCCCACAGACATGCTATGGAAAATCTTTTTCCATGCCTATGAGTGGAAATCAATTGCGATTTTCCGCTCGGTTTGATAATGTTTCGGTGGTACATGTTAAAGTAACATCCACATGAATGCCAGGACCCAAGGTTACCCAGCAGAACACTGCCCAGGTAAGCGATGCACATGCATCCTGCCATCCACATTATGTAAAAGAAAATGCGATTCATGAGGCCAGGTCACCTTCTTCCTTTGCTCCATAGTCCATTGTTGTGGATAGCGGATAACTTTAGATTTTGCTAAAACCCCTTTAAGAAACACAAGCCTCTTAATACATTTCACATATATCAGCTGCTGGAAACCTAAATATAATACATCTATGAGCTGGAGTAAATTTCCACTGTAATTTATGCCAGAGATTCTTGTATGAAGTCTAGTAAATCTGTTGAGCCATGGGGGGCAATGCCCCTCCCGCTAAATCCTATCCACTTTTTTAAAAGGTGTGAACATGATGTAAAAGTGAAAATAACTTGCATATTTTTTCTTTTAGCAAAAATATACAGTACTATGCAGAAGTTTTAGACAGGTGTAGAAAAAATGCCGCAAAGTAAGAAAGTGTTACTACTTTTATTTTGCTGCAAAAAAAAGAAGGGTTAATAGTTTTTTTCTGTCAATTAACAAAATGCTAAAGGAATGGACAAAAGAAAAATCTAAATCAAATCCATATTTGGTGTTTAATCCTTTGTTTCCAAAAACCGCATCAATTAATTGCACAAAGTCAAGAATTTTGTAGGATTATAGTCAGGTGTATGAATAACAAATTATACTCACGATTATTATTTTCATATGTAGGTGGTAACACAATCATTAGCTGAAAGAGAAACAGCTGTGTTGGATCCTAAAACTTGGTGGGGACAGACAAACTCTGTTACAAAATTGAGGTTGTGGAAGACAGTTTTATGTCACAGATGGCACCATGGCAAGACTGAGCAACAAGACAGAACATAGTTATATTGCATAAGCAAGGTCTCTCACAGGAAAAAATTTCAAAGCAGACTGGGGTTTCAAGAAATGCTGTTCAAGTTATTTTGATGAAGCACAAAGAAATGGGCAACGTTGAGGACCATAGACACAGGGGTCAGACAAGAAAACTTAGTGCAGCAGATGAAAGACACATTATGCTTACTTTCAAAACCAAAAGATGTCAAACAGTCCCATCAGCTCAGAACTGACAGAAACCAGTGGGACTCAGGTACACTCATCTACTGTTCGGAGAAGTCTGTCCAGAAGTGGTCTTCATGGAAGAATTGTGGCCAAAAAACCATATCTTTGATGTAGAAACAAGGCCAAGCAACTCAACAGCACATGAAAACATAGCAACTGGGTTGCAAAAAAATGGCAGCAGGTGCTCCGAACTGATGAATCAAAATTTGAAATATTTAGCTTTAACAAAAGGCAGTTTGTTCACTGAAGTGCTTGAAAATGGTTAAATAATGAGCAATTGCAGTTTATAGTGAAGCATGGTGGATGTTCCTTGCAAGTTTGGGGCTGTATTTCTGCAAATGGAGTTTGGGATTTAGTCAGGGCCAATGATGTCCTTAATGCTGGGAAATACAGGCATATATTTATCCACCATGCAGTGTGATCAAGGAGGCGCCTGATTGGCTCCAAATATATTCTGATTCTGAACTCAAACATACAGCCAATGTCATAAAGAACAATCTTCAGTGTAAAGAAGAACAGGGGGTCCTAGAAGTGATAACATATCCCCAGAGAGCCCTGAGCTCAACATCATCGAGTCTGACTGTGTTTACCTGAAGAGACACAATAATTTGAGCAAGCCTACATCCACATATGTTGGAACTAGAGTAGCTTGTATTGATTGACTGAGCGATACAATTGAGAAGAGCGATTTTTACCAAAATTGGGTTTTCAATGTGGTGGTGCCTTTTCAATGAATGTGGCTCAGTGGTTAGCACTGTTACCTTGCAGTGCTAGGGTACTAGGTTCAAATCTCATCAAAGACAACATCTACATATACTTTGAAAAACTTCATACAGATGTTTCCCTTGGTCAAATTTGAACCAAGAACCCCAGCACTGTAAGGCAACAGTACTAATGAGTGAGCCAGCATGTTGGTTCCTCCTTCTTCACTTTTCTTCTTTTTCTACTCTCTTTTTCTTCTTCATTCTCTTCAGGAGAAGGAGAAGAAAGAAAATATCATGAAGACAAAGAAAAAGATGATTAAGAAGAAGGAGGGGGAGGGAGAAAAAAAAAAGTCTTCACATTCTTCATCATCTCCCCCTTATTTTCCTTCTCATCCTACTCTGAGAAAGGAAGAAGCAGGTGGAGGGATATGGAAGAAGCTTGGTGGCTAGTACTATTGCCTTGTAGCACTGCGATTCTAGATTCATGTCTGACTATGAACAATATCTGCATGCAGCTTGTATGTTCTCTTTGTTTTTAGTCTTCTATTTCTTCTCCTCCGCTGGAAAAGAGAAAATAAGCCGGAAGACATGTGATGGCTCAGTTGTCTTGCAGTGCTGGAATTCTAGGTTCAAATCTTTCCAAGGACAACATCTGTATGAAGCTTTTTGAAGTCCGTGGAGATGTTTTCCTTAGATTTGAACCTAGGACCCGAGCACTGCAAGGCAACAGTGCTTACCACTGAACCACATTCATTGAAGAGGCACCATCATCATTATAATTGCCATCCAATGTTGCTGCATTAGGGACTTTCTGGAAGCCAAATTAGTGAAACCGATTTTTACTCTCATTAACTTAAATGCGAATTGGGATCAAGTTGTCCAAGTTCACAAATATTTTTGGAGAATTGGGCCAATCACTCCCAACCCAATTATTCCAACAATTGTGCATCACTAATTGGAACAAGCTCCCTGCCAAATTCCTTCAAAAGTGTGTGCAAGTGTAATTAGAAAAACGTATGCTGTTTTGAAGACCACTGGTGGTCGCACCACATATAGATTTGATTTACATTTCAATTTTGTTCATCTATTTTTCATCTTGTTAATTGACACAAATAAACTATTAGCACTTCTATTTTTGAAAGCATTCTTAGTTTGCAGAAGTTTTCCACACCAGCCTAAAACTTTTGCTCAATACTGTTTATGTTAAACTTTGCGACTTTTTTATTCCCCCTATTTCTTTTCAGTAAGAAAAGGCTGTTGCACAAATCAGAAACCAGCCTTCACCAATTTTTTCAGTTAAATAAACTTTCTTGGTCATTTCTGCCTTCTGTTTGCTTAAAGGCTAATATGGACTACTACGCATTGCTTAAATAATGCATCTGTAAGCTTTTCTTATGGCGACACAAATGGTTAATAGGCTTGTCACACTAAAGACTGCAAACTGCAATTGGCAGAGCCAGCTCAGCCTTGAGCATAGAATTATTTTCCGTTTTCTTTTAACAAGACCATTGTGTTCTCATCTGACCTTTCACCCCTGATGCACAGCCCCGATCTGTGGTCTGAGATTCCCAGGAATGGGTACATCGAGGTGGGGTGAAGAAAGGAGAGAAAGGGAATGCTTACAGTTGCTGGGCAACATGACCTTGCAATGTCTGTGGCTAACAAAGGAGAGATTCACGTCCATTCTATTAGTGGTCAGCCTCCCTTTCATTGTCACCCTATAGGAGATGTGAAAGCTGCACTTGGGGCATAACAGGACGTGTACGCTGCGCACCACAATGTAGGACACTTGTTCAGTGGGAATCTTGTTAAAACAAAGATACCACCTTCTCATGTTTGCAGACCCTTCTATATCCCAACACATATTCTAGAGCTGTGTGTCAAGAGAACAGCATTCAGTAGAGGAGTGTCTGATAATTTGGCTTACGTAATATACTCTTTAAAGTATTTTAACCATATATACAAATAAAAAGGTCAATATCATTTTCGATATATCTCACGGCTTCTGTGACTTAAGAGTTATTTTACACATAGCACAATTAGGAAAAATGCTGCATTTTTTGTGGTGCTTTTCCTCATATTTTTACGAACACTTCTTTTGAACAAAAAAAGTCGCAGTTAGATGTTGGCTGGAAGTCAATAGAGAAATATGAAATGTATCACAGGTTTTTTTTCTTCACTTGCCGTGTGTTTTGGGTCATTGGAGCTTTTTGCAGTCGCAGCAGGTTATAGGTTTGCCATTTTTATGGCATTTTTATAAGCTTGTATAGGACATGACAAACATCAGAAAAAGTACACATTAGAAATGTGTAAATAAAATAATGCCAGCAAAAAAATCGCTAGTAAAGACATGTATGTACCAGTTAAAAAGTTCTTGGGCATTTTTCATGTGTTTTAGTGTAAAACAACATGCCAGAAGAAAAGCCTAAATGTATTATTCTACAAATGTCTATTTTTATTGAGAACATACCAACATATGTGTATATAGAGGGTGAGGCAAAGGTGTAATGATGAAAAAATTGATTTCCAATGTGTGAAAGTATTAATTGGGAGGGAGGCTGAATTTTTTGGTGGAGGAGATATTTTTGGAGGCCATTTTGAACTCTGCCATATTGAAATCAACTCAGGTTTTTCAAATGGGATGGGCATCATGTGATTTATCAATGTTAGCTTTATTTTACTCTGTAACATACTGGAAGTATCAGTTTTTCTCTATCTTTACTTGTTTATGAGATATTTTTGAGTGCAGTTTCAAATTGATTGTTAAATGGCTGTGCAATTTTACTGGTAAACAGCAGTTTTACCTGCAAAACTGCACAGTCAATAACAATCAACTTACAAACTGTGCCAACTTCCGGTTCAGTGCATCATGGCTGCCCAGAAGCCACACTGTGGAGTCTTATCCTTAGATGTCCTCCTCTGGACTCCACACTGTAGGAACAAAATTAATCAAAAAGGTTACGTTAGGGGTGCGTGGCCTCCAGCACATAGAATAAGCTGCATATTCACTAGCTTCATTACTCTGGGCTAAAAATTGGTTCTCTACGGCATCCACTATGGGTCCCTGGTGACAGAATCAGATCACATATCTTTGTTAGTGTTCCTGGATCATGGGAAAGCAAAAAAGAAGCTGGACTCTCCAAGACTCACAGAGTTCTTTTGTTTCACAAAGTGAGTAAATGGAGTCAGCAGCATGCTCCCTGATCAGAGGGCAGTAGTGTTACAGCTTCACAAGTGTTCACACCTACTTCATCACCTAATCCTACTCAAGGAAGCTCTGGTAATTCACCCTCTCACCAACCAACACCTTTGTTGGAGTTCACAGTGCAGAAAGGAGAACCCATGACATACAAGTGCTGAGGCCAACTCTGAAATAGTGACTGTACTTGTCGTATCTGATCAGCAACACATTATTCAGCAGAACTTGCTTCAGTACGATCACTCTCTGTCCTCCTCCTTCAAACTAGTGTCTGAGGAATCTCTTGAAGCTACGTTGCTGGAGTTGAGAACATCACTCAAGAAAGACATTAATGCTGCTTTTAAAAATACAAGCAGAGTTTACTGG
This sequence comes from Eleutherodactylus coqui, assembly GCF_035609145.1. Lineage (NCBI taxonomy): Eukaryota > Metazoa > Chordata > Amphibia > Anura > Eleutherodactylidae > Eleutherodactylus > Eleutherodactylus coqui. The sequence goes on from NC_089837.1 coordinate 302,499,630, forward strand.
GAGACCGTACTTCTCACATTGAATCTAGAATGGCAGAATTCTCAACAGTTCACAATAAGTTAGTTCATATAAAAAATGCCCTAGAGGAGGAGGTAGGAGCACTGAAATTGAAAGTGGCAGATTTGGTAGATCGGTCTCACCGCAGCAATGTGCAATTCCACGGCATACCTGATACAGTGAAAGCAGAGCAGCTTGCAGAATATCTTAGAGATTACTTTGTTGTGGTCCTTCCAGATACACCTCAAATTCATCTGTTAATAGACAGAGTGCACCAAATACCAAAATCAAAATCTCTGTCTGCATTAACTCCAAGAAATGCTATAGCTCATTCCCATTTCTACCATTTTAAAGATAACCTGATGCTTGCAGCTAGGAATATACAAAACTTTCCAGACAAATTTAAAGATATTTCCATGTTTATTGATCTATCTCCAACAAATGGGTAGTAAGTAGTAACTAGAGATGAGCGAGCGTAGTCGCTAAGGCAAACTACTCGAGCGAGTAGTGCTTTATGCGAGTACCTGCCCGCTCGTCTCAAAAGATTCGGGTGTCGGCGGGGGAGAGCGGTGAGTTGCGGGAGTGAGCAGGGGTGAGCAGGGGGGAGAGAATGTTAGAGAGATCTCCCCCCTGTTCCTCCCCGCTCTCCCCCGCTGCTCCCCGCCCCCCGCAGGCACCCGAATCTTTTGAGACGAGTGGGCAGGTATTCGCATAAGGCACTACTCACTCGAGTAGTTTGCCTTAGCGAGTACGCTCGCTCATCTCTAGTAGTAACAAAAGAAGGGAAAAAACTAGTTTTTGACTCTCATGCCAAGCTGAGCTTCTCCAGGACTGGGGACATATATGTTTTTAGATTTTGATATTAATTCATGTTACTATCAGTTTTTGAATTGTGCTTACAATTTACTAGGCTTCTACAGAAGACGCTATACCTACATATTGTTAGCTGTTCACAAGGTCTTTCACTGCATTTATATGAACTCTAGAAATGGTCTTCCACATAATCTTGCTCAATGTAAAAGGACTTAATAGTCCTTTTAAAAGGTCTCTACTTTGAAAAGGGGTTGAAAGCTTGAATTCAGACATCTTGTACACACAAAAATCACACCTTAATCAGGCAGACATTTTCCCATTAAGATACAAACATTTCCAATATTCTTGCTGCCCTAGCAATTAACAATTGCAGTGAAAAATGCTTTGGCTTTTTTTTACAATTCAGACCTTTATCAACCTAATGTGTAGATATATTATCTTGGCTTGTACAGTAAATAGTATAAATTATAATATAAAGGTCATTTATGCCCCAAACAAAAGACAAACTATATTTTATTGTGCTTTTTTTAAGAAGATCAACCATTGTAAGAATAATTGCAGGAGATTTTAACAGAGTTATGTGCCCATCTCTAGACTTGTCTGCTTCTAGTTTGACAAATAAACTCACCGATTTATGTCAATTGATACAAAAATAATTTTGGGGGGATGTATGGAGGTTGCAACACCCTACTGGAAAAGATTACGCCTATTTTTCATACACGCAGAAGACCCACACTCGCATGTACATATTCTTCACTGATAATCTGTTATTTCAATGTGTAGTATCTTCTAAAAGTGGTATAATTACTTGGTCCAATCATACACCAATCTTTCTAGTTATTTCTGAAACATTTAATAACCCCTGTACAATTCCATGGAAGCGGAACAATTACTTTTTACATTCCTATAAATACTTGACCAAAACATTCTCATTACCCTTTGAAATACAGCCATCCACAGTATAGTGCCCTCATGAGGCTTATATTAGGGGATACTTTATAAACTTAGCAGCTGCCAATACAAGAGAGAACGAATTAAGATTACATCTCTCAACCAATATTCTTCACTTGAGTCAATTAAACAAAGCGAAATACTGCTCCGCTAGATCAGACATGATACATAACCTCCAAGATCAGTTACATCAACTAGATTGATATAAATATGAACCAGCACTGTGTAAAATTAAAGCCAGGCATTATAGTCAAAATAATAAAGCTAGTTCATTATTAGCATCATGTGTCAAATCTAGATTAGGCGGGATTTGATAAGGGTAGGCACTAGAGATGAGCGAGCATACTCGCTAAGGGCAAATACTCGAGCGAGTATTGTCCTTAGCGAGTACCTGCCCGTTCGTGAGAAAAGATTCGGGTGTCGGCGGGGGTGAGCGGTGAGTTGCGGGATTGAGCAGGAGGGAGCGGGAGGGAGGGAAGAGAGATCTCCAACCCTTCCCCCCCCCCACTCTCCCCCGCCCCCCGCCATCACCCGAATCTTTTCTCACGAGCGGACAGTTACTTGCTAAGGACAATACTCGCTTGAGTATTTGCCCTTATTGACTATGTTCGCTCATTTCTAGTAGGCACCCAGTTAATCGTACTTATAGGTTTGTAAACCTTATTAACTTTATTGAAAAAACTTGGACGCCTTCTCTGCTTCTTTCTGTCGACGCAGAAAAGGTGTTTGACTAAGTCTATTGGGGATACTTAAGTGAAATTCTGCTCAAATGTTTAGCAGCATCTCTTATTAAATGCTAAATGTCACTAAATCTCGAACCTTAGGTATGTATATACCTGACTCTGTTATTTATAGTTTAAAAAGCAAATTCTCATTTCCCTGGGCATTGGACTCAACTTTTTTAGGGATTTCACTATTGTTCCCACCCCAAACACTGTTTGTGAATACAGTGATCCCTCACTGTATCTCGGTTCAATGATCGCGGCTTCAGTGCATCGCGGATTTTAGATAGACCATATATAATTCTGTTTTCGCAGAGTTTTTCACTATATTGTGGAATTTTGGGGTACTTACAGGAAATACAGTATGCTACTAGCGCTTGACAACGCGAGACTATACACAGCACACTATTGGCTGATGGAATGTGTTCTGTATCTTGGGTGCTGATTGGCTCACTGATTGTAGCATCAGTCTGTTTGTTTACTTTTTCATTGGCAGTACACCCAACGGATTGATTTGTGTAAATATAATTCTGCTACTTTGCTGATTTTCATGTATCGCGGGGGTCTCTGGAATGGAACCCCCGCGATAGACGAGGGATCACTGTAATTATAATCCCTTACTAAAGGATATTAAGCATGATAGTAGTTAATTTTCTTACAAATGAAGCATCGTGGGTCAGCAGAATAGCAATAATCAAGATAATAATAATTCCAGAAATCTTATAAATGTTTAGGAATTTCCCTATCCCTGTTTCAGTGTCTTAGCTCCATAAACTACAAAGAAATCCTTAGTAAACATATTTGGGAAGAGCAACACCCCCATATGGCAGCCCACACTTTATATCTTCCCATCCATAAAGGCGGATTAGACTTACCACAAGTTCCTTATTACTACTACGTGACCATAATAGATCAAGCCAGACATTGAAAATCCAATACCATCACAAAGCATTGGGTGAATATGGAAAAATCGTTTTGAAATGCTTTACCTGCCAATGTTTTATTATTGCTAATAATTTTGGGAGTTTCTGTACCTAAATCTCCTTGTATACTACTGAAGCTGGGATCACAGCATGAACATGCATAATAATTTCCAAATCTGTTATCCCCTTAAGACTGCCTAAATTACCTTTATAGGTGATACCCTTTATCATCCCAGATATCTCAATTAGTAACTGGATCACTGCAGGGATAATTTGAATCTCAGATATAGGGGAAAGTAACCACCTAAAGACCTTTAATGACATTTCTGCTAAATTTCACATTCCAAAGAAAGATTTTTGTAAGTTCCTCAGAATACACCATTTTATGACTCAGAATCCTAATTTGTGTTCTCTTCCCAAAACTGTGTTTGAATTAGCGGTCTCTGATTTAAATAGAGTTGCCAAGGCCATCTCAAGACTTTATATGGTTATTTTGAATAGATCTCTGTGGGAGAGACTGTAGTGGCCCAGCAGGTCCTACAAAACACTCACAACACACTTGTCCTGTCACACCTGTCTATATGCTGTCCCTGGATGCAGAAGGTGACGTCTCTAGGGGAGACCCTGTGTCTCCCCTTCCTCTCTAAGCCTAGAGCTTAACACTGATGTCAGCTGATCTCTCATTGGCTGACAGTCAGGTTTAATTTCACTGGTGAAGAGTCCAAGGTCGGGAAAGCCACCACACAAGTCCCTATGCAAGAGAAGGAAGAGTCCAGAAAGTGCGAAAAAAACCCCAGAGGAGATAAAAAGGAGGAGTCAGTGAGCAGTTAGGCAGACTCAGCCAGGTGTGAGAGAGGAGAGGTTGTAGTCAGTCTTGTCGGAGAGGAGGAGTTACCCATACAAGAGTAATCCATCAGTGCAACACATTTCACCCAAGGTCAAGTGAGGTGCAAACCCGCTCCCTGGGCACCCCACAGCAGAGGCAGAGGAGAACCTTTTTGAGGTCGGCCTTCTACAAACAGGGAGTCATAGCTACCCGGTGAAGTCAAAGCCAGGATTAGCCTTCAGCCACTTGTCCCTCTGCTTCATATACACTTTGCTAAACGTAAATTAACCCTTCACCTAAAGCAGCTAGTAGGGAATTTGTCTAAACAAACCAGTTCAGTAAAAAGGAAAAGGAGAGAGCGTTGAAGTCCAGTCTTAATCAAATCAATATCCTTGTTTTTTCTCATTGTGTTCAATTGTCTGCTTAGTACTGCGACTACTTGTAGTTGTTCCAAGTACCTCACTGGAGAATTGTAAATTCCTTCTTGTATTTCAAAAATATCAAAGTTAGTAAATCTGTACACTCCCAGATTTCTAAACTATTACTGGACTCGACTCTGTTATTTCTTCGGCATACTACCCCGAGGGTCCAGACGGAGTGTTGGCGTCACCGTGACAAAAACTAGGCCTTCCGGCCATACGTGCTATGGTAAGTTCCTTGGGGTCGCTGAAAGACCCCCTTGCTTACTTCATAATTTAGGTATCTCTATAGGCATAGAAGACTGAAATAAAATGTTTACATTTGCAAGCACGATTTCAAAATGTACATTTCCTTTAGAGTTGACAAGGAAGCCTCTCTATCGTTGGTATCTCACTCCTATATGTCTTGATGCTCTTTATTCTATGAGTTCAGATAAATGCTGGAGATGCTCTAGGAACCTTGAAACACATTTTTTAGGATTGCCCAACTGTTAACTATTTTTTGAATGAAGCTAAATTTCTTCTAGAAAGCAATTTATTCGAATATTATGGAGCTGCTCTTTAGCACTGCTGCATGTAGGCATTGCAAGTTTAGCCCCCACTCATAACACCATAGTCTTCCATGTCCTAGCAGAAACAAAAGCTTAGATTGCGAAAATTTGGAAAATCTCTAGGGTTTCTGTGATGTTGAACCTTACCACCTATGTTAGCAAACACTTGCACATTAGAAGGTATACGTGGGAATTATGCAAAATATACTGTTTATCAGTGGAAGTGGATTCATTCACCACTTTATTCTTCTACCTTGTGTTAACATTACACAAACTTATTTAGTTTTTAGATAGAACCTTATTGGAGGTATTCCATATTTGCAAGCCACCTGTTATCTTGTTATGTTTATGGTTTTTTTATGCAAAATTGTTTATCAGTTACAATTATGTTTTGATGAAACTTTGTATCATTATTTAAAATTGTGACATTGTAACAATCTTTTCTTGCTCATTAATTTTTTTTTTAAATGGTTACATTACATTTATTAATTGGTCTGCGGGAGGGAGGCTGCATCTTTGCCACAATTGCAGAGACCTGCCTTCACCTCTGCAGAGAATGACAAGCAATCAGGTGAAGGGTACAGGGATGGAAATATGTGTTTTCACCAGAGTGGCCCTTTGAAGATCTTCAGATGACATATTTCTGTTGCAGACATATTGGTAAAGCGGTCATTTTAGTACCTTACTTCCTTCTACAAATCTAGTCTTCATATTGCTGGCAGTGGTTTTGTAACCAGACGATCACTACACCTACAGAAGGAAGTAGGAGAGATTAGGTGTCATTCACATGATTGGGATAGCAAGAGGTAATCCATAAAAATACCTCATCGTTGACAGGTGAGTTTCTTGATGCAAGGAGGGGGAATAAAATATCCCACTTAAAACTGTAATTTCAATATGTACTAGTATTATCAGTCAACATACAAGCAAATATATCTTGGAGGAAGGTTAAAAATTTCTTATTAGGAAAAGTGCTCCAAAAAACTGTGTCTCTCTCAGTCACCCATCTGTCAGTGAAGAAGACAGATTTTCACACATACAATGTCTGCGTTAAACATAGCTGTTAATTTTCTAATATTGAACTCTGGGCTGTTCCAAGTTTAACAGCATTGTGTAGGTTAGTAAAGACATAAAAAGGAAAACCTTGGCTTAGTTATAACTAATTTAAAATTACTTTTAAAGGCAAATTTCTATCAATTGTATTTCACAGGGAATACAATTGTGTCCTTCCTCTGAAGCTAGGTTTTGTAGGTAACCCTGGCTTGACTGGAAAAGGTAGAGGTGATGCTTTTGTGGACAACTGCAAGGGGGAAGATTTGAAGTCAATAACGAAAAGCTAAGGGCTCTTTCACACGAGTGTAGTGATTTTCGGTTGGCTTGACCAAAAATCGCGTGAACGGGCGCACAAATCTGCTGTTTGTGCACCCATTCAAATGGTCTGGGTCTGGCGCATATATGCCGAACCTGGATTGTCAGGTTGATGGCCACGTTGATGGCTTTCGGCAAGGGAAGGGGGCGGGAGGAGCAGGAGCTAGTGTGCTAAGCTCCTGTCCCTTCTCCGTCCCTTGTCAGGTGCCAGTAATGGGAGGGGGCGGAGCAAGAGCGTAGCAACTAGCTTCTGCCCAGTCCCGCCCCCTCGTATTGCAAACAGCAGACAAGGGGCACAGAAAAGGAGGGAAGGGGGTGGGAGTTTAGCAGACACTCTCCCGTGTCCCTTCTCTGGCAGCTACCATTGGCTCCCATAGGAGTCTATAGGAGGCCCCACCATATTCTGGCCAGGAAGATAGTTACTGAACTATTTTTCCTGGCCGATGTAAAAGCACCTGGCCGAAATGCGGTCCGAAATGGCTGGCAGGGCGCTTTTAAGCCGTATGAATTTGCCCATCTGAACTGATACATTGTGAACCAATTGTCACATCCGTGCGGCTCACAAGCACCACGCACAGCACAGATGCAGGGTGAGGTACCCGACTACTTTAGTAGATAGACAATACACCGAAGAGCAGTGCGCACCACAACTGAAATACGTAGCCCAGATGTAAAGCCTGGGCGCCACAATAGTACTACACTCAGCATGGCAACAGGGAACGTACACAAAGCTGTAAAAAGCTGTGCACCACGCTATGTGGGATGGTAGCACCACTCCAGGGAGAGGGAAGGAAGCCTGGCCCTAACCTAGCCTGAAGGTGACGGGTCCCTGCCTAAAGCGGGGACATCGCCTAATAAAAGGCACTCCCCCAGTCTTCTTTTTGGGCCCTGAATGTCCCCTATAGGAACCCCTAGAGAGATGAACCGACATGCAAAGCAAAAACAGAAATGAAAAGCAACAAAACAAACTGGAAAGGAACCCGCAGCTACTTATCTGCAAGTAGAAAAATACCCAGCACAGCAGAGCTCCAAACTCCAAGTTCTCCACTATGGAACGGAATAAGCAGCACTGCTCACCAAGACGGGTGAGAATATATAGCCACTCTGCACCTGAAAACGGGCAGAGTGAATAGAAAACCACACCTCCACTAAACATCTAGGCATGGCTAATCCAGCATGCATCCATGCAGCAAAGGCAGACAGCAGCAGCAGACTCTGCACATGATGCATTACCCTTGACCTGATTAACAAGGCAACAGGTCTTTGCCTATGTTGAAACCACCATACCACGACGTTGTCGCAACCGACAAGCCGCAATACCAATGCATCAGATGGGCAGCGTTGATCAGCCAGGTGTGAAAGCACGGACGATATATGCTCTTGTAAATAAAGTCTAAAGGATATTTATGCAACACCTAGTGGAATCTATACTATAACAAATTACAGCAGATATGTAAGCTAAAACGGGTTCAATGTGCTAATAGATGGCTATCTCTTATAAAGTAACCATTCAGTGTATGCCTGCATCATGTACACCTACCAGCTCCTATACATCTAGGATGTCATCAATCTATAATCTGGATTGGGAACTTTAGGCTTTCTTTACATTATATTATTGTTTTCAACTTTAAAGATCCCCACATTGTGCTCCACACTCAAAGCAAGAAAAAAAATAGTCCATTTACAGAAACCCATTTTTCTTGGCAAAAAACAATATGGATTGATAAAGCAGCCAATTATGTGTCTCCCCAAAGCTATGACCAAATCAAAGTTACCCTCTATTTGTAAGAGACAGGTGGTAATGCCCAGTGTTGCAGGATATGTGATGTGCAGTACAGTGATGACAGACGAGACATTAAATAACCAGTAAGGTTGTTTATCAGGGTATCTTCCAACAGCCAGTCTTGGAGTCAGGTAGGAACTTTTCAAATGTTGATCCAGGGATTATTCTGACTGCCATTATGGAGTCGGGAAGAAAATTTTTCCCCCAAAATGGGGTAAATTGGCTTCTGCCTCTTTGTTTTTTTTACCTTCCTTTGGATCAACATGGAGGGTTGAAACAGGCTCAACTGGATGGACATTTGTCTTTTTTCAGCCTAGCATACTATGTATGTTCATTTTCCTGCAGTGAGGCTGGATTTTCTGGGCGGTGACATGCTAACTGCAACACCGCCTGCATCATTAAAAGAAGGATCCCTTCTCAGCAGCCTGCAATTCTGCACCACGCATGCACACTGCTAATGATGCGTTTGCTTCTTCTGCACATCTGACAAGGCAATGAACGCTATATCACTAGCATACATTACCCTGGCAGAAAGTACTATTGGCTGAATATACGCTATGTAGGTGGAAAATGGCCTGACGCAGCATCACATGACCAGGTATTGGATCTACGTCAGGAAGGAAAATCGTACAGGAAGATATGTTAGTAGATTATCAGTACTGCAAGCATACATATTGTACTAATCTTGGGCGTATGTATAGGGCGTGCAGAGGGTGCGGTCGCACCTGGGCCCAGGAGCCCTAGGGGGCCCATAAAGTCTCTCTTCCCCATATTGCAAACCAATACTATCAATGAAGCTTTATAGTTGGGGGCCTAGTTTCAGATTTTACACTGGGGCCCAGCAGCTTCAAGTTACATTAAGTGTCAGGCCCATTAAATGTCAGATTAAACTTTGCTAGTGTACATCTGTATGTTTGATAACCAGATTTTTTTACTATCACACCTCTATACTGTTTTGGCACACAGAGAGGGCCCTAATACTAATTGAGGCCATTGAGAATTCTGTTACTAATTGAGGCATGCAGGATGATCAATTCCGAATTGGGGTCTCTTTTACTAATGTGGGTTAAAGAGGGGATCACTATTACAAAGTGGGGCACAAAGGGGGTTATATTATTATTGGGATCAATGGGAGTGATATTACTAAGTGGGGCCAAAGGGGGTGACTATTAATAAGTGGGGGCACATTGCTACTGTGGATGGCACTGAAAAGCTGATTAGGGGCTACAGCAACTTGACTCAGAGACTGTGCATAGGCGAGCCATGTCTGGAAGAAATCCTAATAGTGGATCTGGGCCCAGAGAGAAGAAACCTATGGAAGAAGAAGAAAACATGGATTACTCTAAACGGAGATGACCTGGGACGTAACTGCTCATTCACACGGGCGTGAAAATGAAGCAGGAGAAATGTGTAAAAAATCACCTGAATAGACAATTTTCTTCAGTCAATCTTCATGGGCGTAAAAATAATCCATTCACAGAATCTGGAGCTGCATGTTGCAGAAAAAAATACACTGCAGCTCCAGGAGGAGAGGGAGACAGAGATGAAAGGAAGTCCCAGGGAACCCACTTCATCTCCGAAGTCGGGCTTCTCTTCACTGCAGAGAAAGATGAAGGGAAGCCCCAGGGGACCCCCTTCATCTCAACAGCGAAGCTTCTCTTCACTGTAGAAAGAGAGATGAAGGGAAACCCTGGGGGAACCCTCTTCACCTTGGCTGCGGGGCTTCCCTTCATCTCTCTCTGCACCAAGATGAAGGGGAGTCCCCTCATCCCCCCTATGAAGGGAACCCCCGGGGAGATGAAGGGAAGCCCCAGGGAGTCCCTTCATCTTTCTCTCCAGTGAAGAAAAGCCCTGGGAAGATGAAGGAAAGCCCCGCTGCGGGGATGAAGGGAGTCCCCCACTGTGTGGCTTCCCTTCATCCCCGCGGGGACTCAGTGCTTCTGAATATTGCGGCACAACAGAATTCGCTCCCCTTCTCTTTTTTCCAGCTCCCATAGGACTCTATAGACACTCCTGTGTTTTGCACAACAAAGATAGGTCAAGACTAGAGATGAGCGAGCACCAAAATGCTCGGGTGCTCGTTACTCGGGACGAAATTTTCGCAATGCTCGAGGGTTCGTTTCGAGTAACGAACCCCATTGAAGTCAATGGGCGACCCGAGCATTTTTGTATATCGCCGATGCTCGCTAAGGTTTTCGTTTATGAAAATCTGGGCAATTCAAGAAAGTGATGGGAACGACACAGCAACGGATAGGGCAGGCGAGGGGCTACATGTTGGGCTGCATCTCAAGTTCACAGGTCCCACTATTAAGCCACAATAGCGGCAAGAGTGCCCCCCCCCCGCACTGTCAGCGTAAAGATCGTTCTCCTCTGCCATAGCTGTAACAGCTGTGGCAGAGAAGAACGATGTTTGCCCATTGAATTCAATGGAGCCAGCAATACAGCAGGTTCCACTGAAAGCAATGGGCTGCCGGCGATCGCAGGATGAATTGTCGGGAAGGGGTTAAATATATAAGCCCTTCCCTGCAATTCATCCAGAAATGTGTTACAATAAAAATATATATCGGCGTATAAGGCGACGGGGCGTATAAGACGACCTCCCAACTGTCACCTTATACGCCGGCAATACAGTGGAGCAAAGAATAAAAATCATTACTCACTTCTTCTGACGTTCTGCGCCGCTCCTGCAGGCTGTCGCTCCCTCCTGGTCCACGGCAGAGTATTGCTTTCTGGATGCAGGGCTTGAAATCCCCGCCTCCAGAAACACAGCCAATCACAGCCATTCAATGACATCATTGTCATTGGCTGTGATTGGCTGAAGGCACGTGTGTTTCTGGAGGCGGGGATTTAAAGCCCTTCGCAGAGAAATCAATGCTCTGCCGGGAACCAGGAGGGAGCGACAGCCTGCAGCAGCACCGCAGAACGTCAGAAGAAGTAAGTAATGATTTTTATTCTTTGCTCCACTGTATTGCCGGCGTATAAGGTGACAGTTGGGGGGTCGTCTTATACGCCCCGTCGCCTTATACGCCGGTATATATTTTTATTGTAACACATTTCTGGATGAATTGCAGGGAAGGGCTTATATATTTAACCCCTTCCCGACAATTCATCCCCGCGCTCGCCAGCACCCCATTGCTTTCAGTGGAACCTGCTGCATTGCTGGTTCCATTGAATTCAATGGGCAAACATCGTTCTTCTCTGCCACAGCTGTTACAGCTGTGGCAGAGAAAAAAGATTTGTCTTCTATATGTTCTCAATGGGGTCGGCGCTGCTGCCGCCGGCCCCATTGAGCGCATATAGAGAAGATTTATGGCCTTAAGAAGGACCGTTGGGGTTCTTGAAACCTAAAATACTCCTAACGCTCTCCCTATAGCAGCTCCACCAAGATACCACTTTCCCTGAACTAATGTCAGAATACATCTGTGGCGAGCCGCGGGAGGGGCAGATTTTAATACTCGGGTGACACCTAATCTCGCCAGCCACTCACTGCAGGGGGGTGGTATAGGGCTTGAACGTTGCAGGGGGAAGTTGTAATGCCTTCCCTGTCTTTCTATTGGCCAGAAAGGCGCACATATTTCTCAGGGAAGAAAATGAAAGTAACCCGAACATCGCGTGGTACTCGTTACGAGTAACGAGCATCTCGAACACCCTAATACTCGAACGAGTATCAAGCTCGGACGAGTATGCTCGCTCATCTCTAGTCAAGACTTATATTTTCGAACAGCAGGAATTTCAGTCGCTGATGCCCTATCTTTTTAGGTGTGATTTTTTTTTTTTTGCGTGGCTAAAATTCTTTCATCTAAACGTTTCCATAGGAAATCATTGGTTCTAATAGTCAAGATTTTTTGTACATGTAAGTTAGCTGCACAAATTTCCTTTTGTGAATGAGCCCTAAGACAGTGGCATGCAGAGGCACTATGTAAAATTACACAACATTGTAGTAGCCAATGAAAACTCTGTGCACTGTCATGCAAACTAAATGCGACTCTGTTTTGTGCATGTAGCTTTACCTAGAGAATTGGAACTCATAGCTAATAATATTCTGAACACTATACATGTTAATGCCTGTAGAACAATCCTTAGTTAGCTGGGTATCCAGGGTGCTGGATTTATAAAAAGTAGTCTGGTGACTAAGTGCCGCAAACACTCATGACAGTCTCGTAGTAAGGATAACATAAATAGTAGAGCTGCACTACTCAAAGGCTTTGCTGTACACTATAATACAATTTGTAGTTAACTTTATAGTAAAGGATCTGCTATTTTATACATTTCTGTATTTTTCCACCTTGTGTCTTGGTCTGATATACTTGAAGCCAGGTTTCGGTCTTGTCTGTTAGTCTCCGGGTAAGCGCCAATGACTGATCTTCTCATTAGTGTAGTTACATCTCTTCTGAGGAGTGTCCTTTCCATCACACTATCTCACCAGTGAACATTAAGCGGTAACTGCCTTCCTAACATATGTCATTACTCAATTAAGGGAGTCTTGGCAGATTATGACTGAGGTCTAATGACTTGTTAAAGATGTCTAACACAGTTTGATTTTTAATTTACAATGGATTGCTCTGATCATGCCTTTTTACACACATCTGGGGGGAAATCTGCTAACAGACCGATTTAAGAGATGGACAGTTAAATATAAAATGCTAACAATTTGTAACTTTATTTACTTTTGTGTGTGAACAGGTTATATTTAATAATTAATGTACCTTAAATAAAATAAAAAATAATGAATACTTTGGAAACTAAAACAGGGCAAGTATGAACTGGCAATGAACTGCGCAATTTCGCAGGGAATCGAAAACATCAGGGACTAATTACAGAGTGGGTGTGTCCTACGCTGATGGGAACGGTCCCCAGCAGAAAGTACAGTAAAATGCGCAGATGTACACGCAATAGCACGACATTCGCAATGTTGCGCTATCGAGTGCATTTTCGCGCATACTCGCGTGAGGCCGCCGAAAATGCTGTGGAATTCGTGCAGTAAGATCCCCTGTGGAAATTCTACAGCATTCATGCTTTGTGTGAGCAAAATAATCGCGGCTAACTGTGTAAAAAAAAAATGGATGATTTCCCGTAATCAAGCCTAATTAGCAGTGAAATTGCCCATCCGAATGATCGGGAGCTGCGTGTCGCTGAAAATGAGTGATGCAGCACTGGAAGGGGAGAGACAGATGAAGGAAAACCCCAGGGGAACCCCTCCTTCTCTGCAGGGCTTCCCTTCATCTCAGCTGGGCTAGAGGGATATCCCCTCTGTGGCAATGTTGGGGTTTACCTGCAGGGGAGACTAAGAAAATCCCCAGCAGCGCAGGATTTCCATATTCTTACCTGCAGGTGAACACCGACACTGTGCTGCTGGGGATTTCCTTATTCCCCCTGCAGGCGGACCCCAGCTCTTCGGGATTCCTCTATAGCAAGGGGAGAGCGGGGCAGAACTAGAGGGTTAAGAAGCCCTCTATCTCTGCCTCCTCTCTCTCCCTACTACAGGGATTTCCTTATTCTCCTGTGCAGGCGAACCCTGGTTGAGATGAAGGGAAGCCCTGCAGAGAAAGGGGTTCCCCAGGGGCTTTCCTTCATCTCTCTCTCTCTTCCCACTGCAGGGAGAGAGAGGTTCCCCTGCAGAGGAATTCTTTCTCTCCCTGCTATGGAGAATTCCTCGTTCGGGGACAGCTGAACAGCACATTTTAAATGTCTCACTGTAAACTCCTGTTCCCACGGGGACTAACAGAAGCTTACAGTGGGACATTTAAAATGTGCTTCTGTGTTTAGCAGTGCAGCAGCACTCCTCTAATTTCCCTTCATCTCCCATTTCGATTGCTTAGAAGTTTAGTCTAAACAATCGTAATGATAACCTAATCAACCTTCCACTCCCCCTTGTTATCCCGCTCCCATAGGAGTCTATGAAAACTCCTGCGCATCACACACCAAAGTTAGGTCAGGTCCTATCTTTTCACGCAGCAGGGAAATTCAGTGAGGATTTCCTTGTTATCCTCTGCAGGGGATCCGCAGTATCGCACTGAGATGATGGGAGTCCCCGGTGATGAAGAGACGCCCTGGGAGCTTCCCTTCACTGGAGAGAGAGAGAGAGGAAGGGGGTTCCCCCGGGAACTTCCTCCATCTCTCTCTCCGGCAGTGCATCGATTCAGTCAATCACGGGTGTGTGAACAACCCTGACCCTTGCAACTAGCACTGCAGAAAATCATCCATTCAGATGATGTTCTGCAGTGCTTGCAGTAATTTTTTGCGCATCTAATAGCTGCATAAATTCCACGCTTGTGTGAATAAGGCCTATACAAGACAAAAATTATGATGATTACAAAAAATGGTCAAATTAAAATCGACAATGAGGCCACAGAATGCGTTTGAGACTTCATCTTCCTTGTTTTGAAAATTGACCAGATCACAACTTTCACTACACATGGACGCCCTGAGAGAAAATCCAGCACTCGAACATCAATACAACATCGCAATCAAAAACCGATTCCACATTCTGGCAATCTCCCAGATGAACCATAGGCAGCTTGGAATGTTATAAAAGATGCTATCTGTGAAGCCCCAAAGACCGTTCTCGGAAACCGGCGTCCCTGTAGGCAGCCCTGGCTAACGGATTACACTATGCAGGTCCTTGAAGCGAAGGCGAAGAGACACCATGACAAGACACTTCAACACTGGCGTGAACATTTCTCATCTGCCCTAAACTATCCACCGGCTAATCTGTGCCATGACCTCGATTAACTCGCATCCGTTGCTGTGGGCGACCATTCTGTGCCTACAGATGCTTCGTCATGGAAAGAGGTCTGTTCTGTTATTCAGAAAATTAGACACGGACGCGCCACCGACTCAGATGGCATTCCACCTGAACCGCTGAAATGCGCAATTGAGTCTATAAGCACCGCTTTACATCAACTATTTCTACGCGTCTGGTCTTGTGGGAAAGTCCCCGTTAAATAGAAGGAGGGCATCATCCTCATTCTGTACAAGGGGAAGGGCCCAAAAACAGCATGCACTAGCTCCAGGCTGATAATGCTCCTTTCGGTTCCCAGCAAGGTCTTCGCGCATTTTCTACTCTCAAGGGTACAACCACTCCTGACCTCCAAGCAGAGACCCCAGAAGTCAAGCGTCACGGCACGCTGTTCCACCATAGCCGCCATAATCACTCTTGGGCTCCTCTCAGAGATACACAGAGAATTTAACAGACCACTCCTCGTCACGCAGGTCGATCTCAAGGCAGCGTTTGAATCGGTCGACAGAGAAACCCTCTGGAAGGCCCTGCGTGGCATTGGCATCCCCACATCCCTTCTAAACCTACTGAAACACATGCATCAGAGCACATCCGCCAAAGTCCGTATCAACAGTTCCATCTCTGCTAGTTTTGAGACCTCGTCTGGTGTTTGACTAAGTTGCGTCTTGGCTCCCGCACTCTTCTGCAGGGCCATTGACTGGATTCTTCAGCGTATTGTCCAATGTAATGGGGTCACTCTTCCAGGATACCACTTCACCGACCTGGACTACGCCAATGATGTTCCACTCTTGGACGTTGTATGTAATAATCTGAGACACTCATTGGAGCAGTTCGTTTTTTGAGGCGTACTGTCCTGGGCTTCACATCTCCTGGTAAAAACCAAGCTGCAGAATCTAGGAGCTGGCGCAATCCCTCTGGACCTAGACGCAAAAGGCCAAAGAGTTGACGCTGTCAGTGACTTTGTGTACCTCCGAAGCATTCAGCACACAGATGAGAGGGCGCTTCTGGACATCCTGCGGAGAATAGCGCAGGCAGCCTCGGCGATGAGGTCTCTGGCGGAGGTAGAACATAACACTCAGGACTAAGATTCGATTTTACCAGACCTGCATAATTCCAATATTATTGTATGGCTCAGACCTGGACCTTGCTGTTGAAAACCACTTAGCATCTGGAGTCCTTTCACATGCGATGCCAATGCCTGATTATCCATGTCCGTTGGTTCAACTTAATCAGAAACAGCAAGATACAGGCTTGCAGGGGTCTTGAGTCAATCACAGAAACAATAACAAGGAAATGACTTGCAATTTTTGGTCATGTTGCACGCTTGTCAAAAGCTGTCCCGGCCCACTGAGCTCTAACCGCAGCAATTGCTATGAAAATCGAGAAATAACCACCTGCCAGATGCCGCAGGCCTCCTGGTCATGCATGGCGCTCGTGTGTGCAACAGATAGGTACCTCCTCCTACATCTACAGTGAATGGAACAATGCTCTCGGTTGTGGTCATTCAATATCGGCGCTACGGACCATCGTTGTTCAAGTGTAATAACTGACCTGAAATGGAACATCTATGCCAGAGGTAAAACCAAGAATAGCATTGGGGTGAAGCGCAATGCTAAACATGGACAAAATCTGGAAAAATAGAAATATTGGCATAACAACTAAATGCAGGATAGTGCAAACCACCATTTTCCCCATAGCCATATATGGATGTGAAAACTGGGTTGCAAAAAAACTGATAGAAGGAGGATTGCTGCGTTTGAGCTGTGGTGCTGGCGAAAGCTGCTGCATATACCCTGAATGGTGAGAGTAACAAATAGAGAAGTGCTAAATCGTATAAGACCCAATATATCACTCGAGGACAAGATGACCGACTCAGACTCATCGATTTTGGCCATGTAATGTGAGCAGAGTCACTAGAAAAATCTATAATGCTTGCACAGATCAGTGGCAAAAGAAGACCTGCCGGCCAAAGAACACAATGGCTGATACTGGCAGAGCTGGTAGTGGTATGGATATCACACAACTGAAAGAAGCAGTGCAAAACCGAAAAACATGGAGGGAGGGAGCCTTTACTGTCGCCGATGGTCGTGAGCGACTAAATGGCTAACAACAACAATGAAGGCTATGGGAGAACCATTTTGGATACTTTATTCATCTGATTCTCCTCTGCAAACAACAGATTTCCAGGCATTTCTAGACTTGCGGAAAAGACAGATGCATGTGCTGTGCGCAGTGATATGTTTATTTGCAATTTGCCACAATTGGGTGTGATGTGTGCACTGATGTACCAAGAGGTTCCCATGGCAGCCAGAAGCCTGATAAAGGCCTCCATGTCCGCCATGTAACTCATCCTATTAGGCCCCGCCTCTAGCAGAGTCTAGTAGGCTGCTGTCATAGGTTTATCAGAATGCACTGCATAAGTAATGCCATGTACTATCGTAGCAAGTTCCTTTGAGGGACTAAAAAATAGCATTAGAAAAAAGGTCAAGGTTGACTCAGCCTTCTATCCTTCCAAGGTTGGTAAAATGAGTACCCAGCTTGGTGGTGGTGGGGTTAATAAATAAATTACTCGAAAGTGTTATAATAAGTATACAAATAACAAGATTTTAAAAAACATTTTAGATAGTGTATTTAGCTTTGACCATTCTTTATTTTTCTGTCCCTTTAACTGTTTATACTAGTCTACTGTGAGTGTGATGTGTCTAAATAACACAATCCTATCAAATGCAGTATCCATGTACTGCTCTACAAAACCTTTCCTAACTCCTAGTCCTTAATAAGATGGAATTTTAAACAGCAACAACTCAGTGTTTCCAGAATGACCCGATAGTAGACCCATTAGAAAAAGCCATTGAGTTAATTAGCATATAGATTTTTCCATAGAAAACTAATTTTCAAAATGATTAACACTTGAGTCTTTTGACCGCAAATCTATTGACTTTTCAACTCTTTTTTTTTTTCTTTTTGTTTTTCATTTGCTTTATATTCTATTTTCCAAAATTTGTAGCCCTGGTTCTGGGTGCAGTTTTTTTTACAAGTTTTGAAGTTTGTCAACTTCTTTTCTGATTTCTGCTTGAAGGCACTGTATTTGCATTGCAAAATGCAAGCCTATAATATTCAAAGTGTCTTTCTAGCCTTGAAATATTGTGTATGGTATGCCAATCCTATGCATATTACTAGAACAGTCCATTCAGGCCAAGTAGCTGTTTTGCAGGCTAATTAGAGGAATAACGACACTTGAATTTACCTGCTTCCTTACCACATAACTAACAGTTCTGTATAATCAGCATGGGGGTCAGGAAAGTGAATGCAGCAGTGCCATTTTTGATGAGAAAGTAAATAAGACGTAGCATTTTAAATCTCAGATGTAATTCATAGGTCCATTGAAAGTCTCTGCAAGAGCTACTTAAAAGTCCAGTTCTTTAGGCCATTTTTTATAGAAGGACACAATGAAAAATGCTGGTAATATGCCCAATTAAAATGGAGAAAAGTTTTAGCTTTCTAACATCAAAGAACTTTAACTGAGGTAGAAGGGCAGGTTTCAAACTTAAAAAATATATTGGTGTTGCAAATGTTATCTAGTAAACTTATCTGGCTGGATAAGACTGTGTTAACTATTAAGATGATGCCAGGGGCGTAACTGTAGGGTGTGCAGAGGTTGCAGCTGCGTCTGGACCCTGGTGCTTGAGGGGACCCTAAGGCCCCTCTGGCACTAAAGAAGACACTATTATGTACATGCTACATGTTGGGTAGCGAGGTCTATTATATATTTTGCATTATGACCCAGGAGCTTCAGGTTATGCCTCTAGCTTATTCATATACAACCACACTATCTTATAGGAGATAAACTTGATTCATAATAAATTTTATACTGCTTTTCTATAGTTTAACCAAATTTCCAGATTTGATCTGTATTTTGCAGAATCAATGGAGAACAGAATTTTTATCTACAGAGAAGGCCATGTATGAGGTTTATAGCAAATCGTAGGGATTTGCATTTTGGAGATTATATGGACTCCGACCAGACAAAGGCACAGAGATGCATTCTCCTATGCATGAACATTTGGGTCCTTTGTGTTTGAATCTCTAACAACAAAATGACTACTATTACTACAGCTACCTTGCTTACACATTGTGCTGTATCCCAGTATCCATAAGAGATCCTAAAACAGTGGTGGCTAACCTATGGCACGCGTGCCAGAGGCGGCATGCAGAGCCCTCCCTGCTGGCACGCGCTGCCATCGCCGCTCACCACTAGTAAATACCGGCAGGGGCCGCGGCTCCCCTGACGGTATTCCCTCACTGCGCTCCTAGCCGTGCTGATACTGACGCACACTGTGACGGGATTCTTTTCTCCCTCCCCCGACGTCTCCTCTTAGGTTCCGCGAGAGCAAGGGGAGGAGGCGTCCAGCAATACACAGACGTCACAGTGTGTGCTGGGATCATCGCTGAGCAGAGGAGCAGCAGAGCTTCCAGGAGGAGGATTGGGTAAGTATGTGGGTCTCGGGGGGATGGCACGCTGTGGGGTGTCACTAATACGCTGGGGGCCACTGTGGGGTGTCACTAATACACTGGGGGCCTCTGTGGGGTGTCACTAATACGCTGTGGGCCGCTGTGGGGGGTCACTATTATGCTGGGGTCCGCTGTGGGGGGTCACTAATACGCTGGGAGCCACTGTGGGGGGTCACTAATACACTGGGGGCCACTGTGTGGGGTAACTAATACACTGGGGCCTCTGTGGGGTGTCAGTAATATGCTGTGGGCCGCTGTGGGGGGTCACTAATACGCTGGGGGCCACTGTGGGGGGTCATTAATACGCTGGGGGGCACTGTAGTGTGTCACTAATACACTGGTGGCCACTGTGGGGGATCATTAATACACAGGTGGCCACTGTGGGGGGTCACTATAATGCCTGGGGCCACTGTGGGGTGTCACTAGTATGCTAGGGGCCATTGTGGGGGGTCACTAATATGCTGGGGGTCGCTGTGGGGGGTCATTAATACGCTGGGGGTCGCTGTGGGGGAATCACTATTATACTGGGGGGGGTGTCACTATTAAACCTGGGGGGCATCACTATGATCGCTGGGGGAATGTCACTATTATTGCTGGGACCGCTAGGGGGTCACTATTATTGCTGGGGCCACTGGAGGGGGGTCACTATTATTGCTGGGGTGGGGGTCACTATTATCGCTGGGGGCGGTGGGGGGGGTCACTTTTACCGCTGGGGTATGTTTACATATGGTGGAAATGGGCAGGGCTGTTTCAAGATAGACGCAGATTTTGACTGCTTTTTGGATGCGGAAATGCTGCAGAATTTGCCACGGAAATTTCCGCTAAGGACATTCTGCAGTATTTCAGCATCCAAAAAGCATTCAAAATCTGCACATTGTCTATTTTGAAGCGGCCCTGTCCTTTTTATAATGATGGAGGTAACATCATAAGTCGTGATAAGCCCCG
Source organism: Eleutherodactylus coqui (assembly GCF_035609145.1). Taxonomy (NCBI): domain Eukaryota; kingdom Metazoa; phylum Chordata; class Amphibia; order Anura; family Eleutherodactylidae; genus Eleutherodactylus; species Eleutherodactylus coqui. The sequence continues at coordinate 302,520,179 of NC_089837.1, forward strand.
CCCCCTGACGTGTTGGCACTTGACAATAAATAAGTGGGTTTTGGGTTGCAGTTTGGGCACTCGGTCTCTAAAAGGTTTGCCATCACTGTCCTAAAACTATGCAGGTAGCCATCTTGCAAATTATTTGGGCAAATAAGACAGATTTACCAAAACAGTCCTACTAGAGAATGATTCTCTTAGCAAATAAAGATTCTGTGGGATTTCAGTGTCTCAGATATTGTTTTCCTTTTTTACTATTGGGCCACACAGCTAAAAAGAGTTCCTGCAAGGTCAACCCACCAGCATATGATAAATAGACAGAAACTGCAAACTGTCTAGCTAACATCTCTCCTTTGGAATGGCCCTGACTCCCCACCGTGGCGTATGCTGCTGAAACCTATGGCGCTAACAAGAGAGATTTGGAGAACCTACTCAATGAGATTTCCTCTCTCCCCCTAATGTTCTCCAGTGTTCTCCTTCGTTTCCTATCCTATCCTCACTTAAAATGTAGCCTCCCCGCTGCTATATCAGTAATTCAGAAATGGTCCGTTTCATTTGGCAGACATATGTAGTGGCCCAGAGTTAATGGGACCCCTCCATAAATATGAATGTGTTTGTCTTGTGTAATTGTATTGTCAGTGTCTTCTATGTGTTCGCATTTGATGTTTATTGCACTCTGCAGCACTGACTGGCTTATGTCTGGGAAACGTATCATGTTGTGTGTCATGTGACCATGTTTCATATATGTGTTTGCAAGGTGTATACAAGTTAGTCTAAGAGAGAGTGCAGAGTGAGTTAGCATGTGACAAGCAGAGAGAAACTTTTAGTGAGTAGGAGAAACTGTGCCGTGTCAGTGAGAGTCCAAGATGGAAGAAGCTGAGTGATGGCCGACTACTTGCCCTCGGCCCACTTCATCCAGGAAGCCTCAGTATTACTAGGACATGCTGAGTGGGAGAGAGAAGCCGCTATGCCATGCTGAGTGCCACTTCCAAATGTGAGTGTGTACCGGTAGAGAGCTGGAGAGAGTGAGTGAAGAGAGTAGCCAGGAGCAGAACCCCACAGATAACTGGGACTGTGGATGTGTCTGCAAACCTGAGGATCCTCCCTGTCACACCACTATCCTGTGTTGGTACCGGTGTTATACTGGCAGATGTAATGTTTATGGACTGTTTGCTCTATTTCATTTGAGTAAACCAACTCTACCACCTGTTTACAGTTTTGCTCAGAAAGTTATCCCTGTGTGTGGACTGTTTATTAAATCTTCAGGATTCACCACAGGAGACAGAACGGTGCCATCACGTATGACAATGAACTGCAAGGTAACTGCTAGTTGCCCTTTCCCCTGTGACCCTCCCCTGCAGTAACATGGATAGGTCCCGAGCTACCCTCACGGGCGAGATGGTAGAGCCACATGTGACAAGGTCACTATCTAGCCCACCATCTCCTCAGCTGTGGGCCAACTCCTCGCACGCTGCACATAATCAACCACAGATCTAGAGTGATTCCTCCTTTTCTAGAGTTAAAAACTAAATTTAGTTTACCCTGTCAAGTCCACTACGATCAAATTAAACAATATGCTGCTTCTCTTTTTTAATGATATCAGGTTTCTGTCCCTACTATAGTTGAACACCTCTGCAAACTGGGTACCTCTACTAAATGACTTATCTTTGCCATTTATGATATAACATGCTAAGCAACCCAGAACATAACCAAATGCCTAAGCATTCCTATATGACTAGATGGGAAGAATACCTGGAAGATGCTCTGGCCTGATGCAAAGTTGAGAATGCTATACCTGATGCAAAGTCGAGACTCATCAAGAGGAGGGCTGCCAAAACATCTGAGTGTACCAATTGCAGGTTAAATGAATATAAATCTACTCATGCACTGGTACTACCCCCCCCCCCCCCCGAATTGCTCCATTGCCTTAAACCAGCAATTCCTATGATATGATGGTGATGCTGAGCCCCCACAGTAACAGCAGCACCAGCTCCTTTCTCATAGCACTAGGATACATGTTGCAAAATCACCAGGACCTTAAACCCATGCAGTCAAACATCTTTAAAAATAAGGCTGTGATAGCTTTTCAGGTACAAAAAACTTGAAAAATAATTTATTCCTTCACCAGCATCAACATTTTGACATTTTTGGGCTATCACAAGTCTTTTTCAAGTGTATGTTCCATCCCTTTTAAAGCTGCTCTTAAATTCAATCTAGTTGGTCTCAAGGTAAATTATTCATCTACCAGCTTTTAGTTTTGGATACCTTTCTAGACCACCAGCTTAATTAATCAATATTTCAATAGGGAAAAGCTCCATCAGAATATACCTTTTGGCAAGGGGGGGTTCCTCGCCTGCCGACCGCCGACCTTTTGGACCAGAAAAGGTGCACCTCAAGTGAATGCTTGGGAGACGTGGATTTCTTTATACTGGCGCCTGTCAGCATTTATTTATATAGCACAGTAAATGTGTTTAAGCATACCATTAACACAGTTCATAAGTTTAGGGTTCACAACCCACAGGAGCATATCACTAACCTCACCTGGGGTGTCTGAAGGGTGTCTTCCCTGCCAGACAGGCGATGGACACAAACTGGTCCACACGGATCAGGCTCCAAGTTCCTAATGTGGCTCCTTCAACACCTCTCCCTGGTCCACACTGGACCTCTGGTTTTCTCAGTCAACTTCTCTCTTGAGTGTGACAGGATCTACTCTTTTTATGTTAGCTCTTGTGACACCCATAGGTGTTAACCAGAGATAAGTGAGTACCAAAATGCTCGGGTGCTCATTATTCAAGTCAAGCTTTTTGTAATATTCGAGAGCTCTATTCGAGTAACGAACCCCATTAAAGTCAATGGGAGACTCGAGCATTTGTGTATTGGACCCGCCGGGTGCCGAGCTTTTTTTTTTTCTCTCTCTCTCTCTCTTTCTACCCCAGCCAGCCACATATTGCTGTGGACGTGCGCATGCTGGCACGTCACAGCAGGAAGTGGTAATGGAGGGGTTTAAAACAGGGAGGGGTCGAACTTGGCGTGGTACTCGCTCGAGTAACGAGCACCATAGAGTATGCTAATACTCGAACGAGCATCAAGCTTGGATGAGCATGTTCGCTCAACTCTAGTGTTAACCCTTTCAGACAGGTTCAGGTTAAACAAACAAATAAAAACAGTAATCTGCACTCTGCTCTGCACGCTACAGGCCACTCTTGCTATTGCCTTACCACAACGAGCGAACATGCTCGTCCGAGTATTAGCATACTCGATGGTGCTCGTTACTCAAGCGAGTACCATGCTGAGTTCGACCCCTCCCTGTTTTGACCCCTCACCGCATTACCACTTTCTGCTGTGACGTCCACAGCAGTATGTGGTTTGCTTGGGGGGGGGGGGGGAGGAGAGAGAGAATGAGAAAGTAAGAAAGAGAGAGAAAAAAAAAAGCTCGGCACCCAGCGGGTCCAATACAAAAATGTTCGAGTCCCCCATTGACTTCAATAGGGTTCATTATTCGAATAGAGCTCTTAAATATTACAAAAAGCTTGACTCAAATAACGAGTACCTGAGCATTTTGTCATCTCTACATGCTACCCATCTATCCTTAAAGTACAGTATATACAAGCATTAGGGGCATGCTGCTAGAATACCTAACTGCTATGTTACATGACCAGCAGATAATTTTGACTCAGTCTATGTCCCATGTGATATCTTCTGAATCACAGCAATCTATAGACCTCTAGTTGCATCTTTATGCAACTTCATTAAGATAAGCTCAATTGCTGCTCTTGATGAGTCATGTCTTGCTTTCTTCCTGTCTTGATCCATAGTACTGTATAGATGCTGATGTTATGTCAGGCAGACAGATGTGGATCTGCCTTGCCACATATCAGTTTGCCTTTTGGCTATCTGAGGAGGGATACAATCTTATCTCTGAGTCTCCAAGCTGTTATTCACACAACCAGTCTCGGTTGTGTGGCTGCTGATGGTGCACTAGGCCAAGTACCTGATAGTGTGAACTGGTGCATATCCAAAAAACAGGCTTTAGTCAGTGCTAGTGGCACAGGTGCAATTAACAATGTCCAAGCAGGTGATCAATGCAGGCAATGACGAAGTCCAGAAAAGTGAGCCAAGGTCATGGATCATGGAAATCAGAGTTATCAGGCACACAGCAATCAAAATACACAAACAAATGGGTCTTTGTCACAATTGCTGAATGGACCAATGGTTTAGGTATCCTACATATGGAGAGAATGCCTAATATGGCGAACCTGGATAGGGATTGGTGGAGAAAATGTTTAGGATGTGCGCACTGGCACTTTAAGACAAGGGGCAATGTACACAAACCCTACCAGCAGACATTAGGGAGACAGAGGAAGATAGAGCATAGCATGCAGGATGTGGAGAAAGGCGGCGCCTGACCATGGCTCCAGTGACAGGTGAGCCAGGAGAGTGATGGTAGGAGTGTGCCAGTTTGATGACCATTTTGCAATGTTAAATAGTTTAACCCTGATATGCTACTTATTAGTATAGCCTATAAGGCATTTACTGTGATACCATTCCCTCTTCCTAATCTAAGAGATTATATATTAATATTGTGGACTTGACAAAAATTTTAACATGTTCACATGTTTCATTCTGGTTCAGGGGCGTAGCTAAGGGCTCATTGGTCCTGGTGCAAAAGTTTGTCTCGGGGCCCCCGAACTTCTCTTAATCCCTTAACGCAGAGGCGTAACTTGAAGCTCCAGGGCCCCAATGCAAAACCTGTAATAGGGCCCCCAACTATAATACTTTATTTATACCGGTAGTACTAGGCTCCCTACATGGAGAAGAGAGGCCTTATGAGCCCTCTAAGGCTCCTGGGCCCGGGCACAACCGCATGCACTGTATCCCCTATAGTAACGCCATTGTTCTGGTGTGTTGTGACAATGTATGACAAAAAAAGTAACAACAATATCTAGATACAGGGGCATTTTCTTAATATTTTCAATTGAAAACAGTTTGTTTTACTTGCGTGATCTAACAGAGTAAATTAATACTTATTCATGGGACAACCCTTTTAAGGTATATTCACATATGCCAGATTTATTGTGACTGTTTTACAGAACTTCATGTGCTTGCTGCTGAATCAACCCCATTCAGATAACTTGAACTGATTACAGTAGCAGCAAAGTAGAAGAGATCCTAAAAGGATATTGACCTGCGGAGTGGATTTTTAATCCGCAGCATGTAAACTATACCACCGGATTATTGGCAAGGATTCCACATCTTGAAATGAGACAAGGGGGGGGGGGGGGGGGGGATTCTATACTTAAATCCACATTAAAATGCAAATCAAAATCTGCGCCAAATGGTACTGATCTTGATGAAGATTCTGCGCGATTGATCTGCTGTGGAATTTCTGCAGCAAATTCTGCAATGTATGTACATACCCTAACATTTCTATCTGCTGAAGAGTTTGCAATTTTTAATTCTTTCAATCCCAGAGCACACCGCTTAGAGGGAATAGTACCTTAAAGGCTTTTACTCATGCCTTAAACTTGCTTCACAACCACTCTGTCCTTCCTGCTTGCTGCTGACCAGGACATGTGACTGTTGCAGCCAATCTCTGGCTATAGAAGGTCACTGCTGTGGCCAGTAATTGGCTGCAGTAGTCACAGATCCTGGTCAGCAGCAAGCAGGAAGAACAAACTGGTTGTAAAGCAATTTTAAGTTGTGGGAAAACCCCTTTAAGGACATTAGTATGAAAAATGAACCTTCTTACAATCCCTTACTAAATGTTAATTAGGGTCATGTAAGTACTGCTCCTTCTAGGTATAGGTGTGGTAAGACATTCAGTGGGAATGATTCCAACTCTTTGAAGCCATAAGTCGCATTTCATAGAACTCTTTTTAGTCCCTAATATGCATTCCATGACAATGAGCTTTCCCAGAAAGATGATATACATATGCATTAGTTTGGAGTTAGGCATGTGACTTGGATGAAATATGCAGGAGGTCATGCCAAGAAGCCACGTTGTCTAGGTCAGGGTATTTAGAAACAAGTCCAGGACAGTGAAGAGCACCTTTGCCTCTGCTGAAGGAATGTCTACCTTCAACTACAGTGATTGGATTTTGACAAGAGGCATTTAACTTCAGTCAGTCTCTTACAGAGTTGATATAACATGCATACGTTTGTTACATCAAATCCAAAATGATGTAATTATATGTAACATTATAGAAGAGAAATTGCTGTTTAACATGGGATATTCATCAATAACATTATTATACCACCCAAGAGTCCAGTTTTTCACGTGACCGTTCCTTAAACTGGGACACAAATGAGATTGGGCTTATGTAAATTAACACAAAATGAGCCCCTTAAATATTATGTTATAGAATTTCTGGCTAAAATGAAATGTTGACAAAGTTTTACACCAGTTTTGGTTCAAAAATTTTGGTGAATTTTGGTACACAAAGTCACATTTAGTGCCCTTTTTTCAAGCAAAGCCACACCCCCTTCTTGTGAAACCACACCCATTTTTGAACATCACAGGAAAAAAATTCTAAAAGTGTCAAAAACATGTTACAAATGTGGCACAAAGCATGTAAAACAGATTTTAGTTACAATTGAGAAATATTTACTCAGATTGGCATTTTATACCTTCCTCTAAGTAAACCATGCACCGAGTTCAGGGTGATAATTATGTTAAGAAGACTAAGCCTATTAATGCATTTGCCTCATTTGGTGGCACCTTGGTGTACCAGATGGAAAACTACACCAGCTCCAAGCTGGAATCATTTCTGCTATGATGTAAGCCACTTTCTGATCTACATCATAGCAAATGTATCAGGCTGTGTTTTTCCATTCCCTCTAAGTTTTGCCAACTTTTTTAAAAAAAGGGCAGAGCCAGGTGGATAGACTCTAAAAGGAAGACAGAAAACTGGCATACAGGGCATAACTCATATGCCCCAATTTGCACTAGAAAGCTGGCATATTTTCCATTGTAAATCTGCCCTTTGTGTTAATATTGATCATATTGTAAAGGATGATCCTTATCCCCCCCTTCAGCTGCCAGTTAATCTACCTGTCACTCTCAGGGGGACATAAAATGTACTCCTGTGTGTAATGGAATAGTCCTGCTTAGCTATCTGGAAAAATACATGCTCTGCTGTCATTACTTCCTTTGCAACTCCAAAACTTTACCTACTTTATATTTATATGTTATTATCAGGATGGTTAAATTTGGACTGCCTGCAAAATTATGACCTCTTAATTATTGGAATCTTAGTAGGTTAGCAAAACAGGTTATTTGGAGCTTGAAAAAAATGAAATTATACAGTAAATAACAGAATATTTTCAGATTTCCCTTTAATCCCACTAATATTCACACTGATCTCCTATGTTTATATCAAAACCTTAAAGGGGTTTTCCCATTACCTAAATTGCTTCGCAGCTACTCTGTACTTCCTGGTTGCTGCTGATGAGGACATGTGACCGCTGCAGCCAATCACTGGTCACAACAGTGACCTTCTGTAGCAGTCACATGTCATGGTCAGCAGCAACCAGGAAGTGCAGAGTGGTAATGAAGCAATTTTAGGTGTTGGGAAAACCCCTTTAACCCCTTAAGGACATGGCCTATTTTGGGCTTAAAGGGGTTGTCCCGTGGCAGCAAGTGGGGTTATACACTTCTGTATGGCCATATTAATGCACTTTGTAATATACATCGTGCATTAAATATGAGCCATACAGAAGTTATTCACTTACCTGCTCTGTTGCTGGCGTCCCCGTCTCCATGGTGCCGTCTAATTTCAGCGTCTAATCGCCCGATTAGACGCGCTTGCGCAGAAGGGTCTTCTCCCTTCTGGTCTGTCCGGGCACGAGCGGTGTTCTGGCTCAGCGCCCTTCTGCGCATCATCGCGTAGCTCCGCCCTGTCACGTGTGCCGATTCCAGCCAATCAGGAGGCTGGAATCGGCAATGGACCACACAGAGCCCACGGTGCACCATGGGAGAAGACCCGCGGTGCATCGTGGGTGAAGATCCCGGCGGCCATCTTGGAGGAAAAGAAGGAAGAAGTTGCAGAGAGGGGATTCGGGTAAGTAAATTTTTTTTTTAAATTTCAACACATCCCTTGGGTTTGTCCTGCGCTGAACGAGGGGCCTATGCAAAAAAAAAAAAACGTTTCGGCGCGGGACAACCCCTTTAAGGACACAACGATTGTTGGCGGATTTTAATCTCCATTTTTCAAAAGCCATACCTTTTTTATTTTTCTGTTGACGCGGCCGTGTTTTGCATGGCGAACTGTAGTTTTTATTGGTGCCATTTTTGGGTACATAGACTATATTGTATAACTTTTATTATTTTTTTTATGATCGCAGGGAGAGAAAACGTATCAATTCTGCCATAGATTTTTGGGGTTAAATTTAACTGAGGAGTATGGATATACATTTACATAGATTGCCACGGTTCTATCTGATGTGGTCCTTGAGCGCACAATCCAGAAAATATTTTTTCAAGCATATTACAAGACAGCAGGGATATTGATGTTCAGCTGAAGAGCCCTTAAAGATGCAAATACATATGTATATAAATGTATGCCCCTTCATTAGGATCAAACTTACGCCTTCCTGGTTGCTGGGATCTATATAATAATGTGGATGTATATTACATTGCTGAGCAGTGTGTGGATGTAATGCAATCATTCCTATACCTGTATGCATGAATGTGTTATATACAGTGTAACAGGGAGCATAGCACAACTCCTGCAGGGCAAGCAGAGAGAATTACCTGGCTGTGCTGTTACCCCCCTCTCCTGATATCACCTTTTCAGTGTCCTGTGTTTCACATCAGCAACTGCATAAGTCCAGAGGTTTAACCCTTTACATAAATCGCTTTCCTAATCATCTATACATAGTCAATGCATTACGCATATGCCACTGGAATTCTACTTACTGACGTTAGGTGTTAATTTATTATGTTTCTTGAATGTTGCTGATGAGTCATGGGAGTGAAGGAGTTAATTATGTGTTCATAGGCTGCTCTAGGGGTGAATACATTTTTATCACTAGTGGAAGTGATTTATGCCATAGTACAACCCAGGTAGTATTGAATTTCAGTGAAAGGGTTAATTCCAACATCCCTGATAGTCTACGGTAGTGTAAGGTTAAAAACAACAATTGCTGGCGTCTACAGTAGTGTAAGGGTTAATGATAAGAGCCCTAGTTTTTTAAAGAGTTTATAGTAGCCAATGGCAGCACTGAAGGTACTGAATAGGTTAATGCCAGACTCTCTCATGGAAAAGGTGATAAAGGGTTACATGATATAGGATATTCTTGTGGTTTCTCACCCCTAAAAGCTCCATTGATGTCTTGATGAAGTTTCTCTTGGGTGGATTGTGCTTCGTTTCCTGCCCTGCAATTATGATAGAACTCAGCATAGAGCAAAAGGTTATGCAGCCATAAACCTCTGCACAGCTGTCTCTGTGATTGGGGGAAAATACTTTATCTAAAGGAGTCTAAACTATTGAAAAGGAAGGGTTCTAGGGGCTTTAGGCTGAGAAACTCAAGTGCAACTTTTTATCAGTCCGTGTGCATGTGTGTTGGACATCGCATGCACATCCTGTCTGTGTGCTGGCCGATATGCGGGACACCACACATTGACTGATAATCAGTCAGAGTAAATAGAAGGCCATATAAATACACACATTCAAATAATTGGTGGATTTCTGTCTGATTTTTGAACTGATTTTTGTATCGTTGGGCCATCAAGACCCCTAGTCTCCCCTCCCCCCAATGTCTGTTCTCCACCTTTTCGGTGGTTCTGCTTTTGATGCCCTGTTTTCCTTTCTAAAGGCACAATTTAATTTTCTATCTTCCACCTATATTAACATAGTCACAGGAAAAGCGTTAATAAATAAAATCATATTTTTTAAGAAAGTAGGACTTCAAATCTGATACAATGTTTAACTAATATGTCTTTCATTGATTTTAGAAGAATTTTAGTAACTTTTTCATACTCGCTTCCTCAGGCAAGCTATCATGAGAGTGGCCAGACAGTTGAAAGCAGATGAAACTTCACAGATACTTTGCACTGCATCTCTGTGCATCATATCAACTTATTTAGTTCATATTCAGAACACACGATTAGCGATGGACATCAGCAAGAGCTCTCATTGCCTCTGTACCCGCTCGAATCTCTGCAATCAAATCCAGTTCTCAACACCTTGAGACGTAAAATTGAAGCCAATGCTCGGTTTAACACATAATCTTTTTTCTTAAGGAGGGGAAAAGTTTGAAACACTTCAGCAAGCAAAGGAAATATTAGTTAATGGCTTGAGATATTGCAGCGTTTAAATATTCAATTTGGTGTAGTAGAAACGTATTGCAGCTGGCTTCTCCTGCTCCGATATAACTACTGATTCCTCTAGCCTTTTGGCTCACCGGAATAAGTGAATAATTGGCCAAGATAGGAGGCGTTTATCAGGGAAAGTCCTAATCTGAGCAGAGACGTAAGGGTGATGGAAGAGTAATGGTTGGAAAACGTAGGCGATAAGAGGCCGGGGGTTGGATTTCCAGAACGTAGACACTTGCGATATGGAAAGAAAGTAGGTTTGTAACCAGTAGTGGAAGAGAGGTGATATGGCGTATCTATTGCTTGTTGTGGGTTAACCACTTGAGTTCCTGCATGCTATTAAAATAAGTCACTGCGAATGTTAAGCATGTGCACATTGAGCCAGAGAAATCTATGATAAACATAGATTTCATGGTTGAGGAACGCCAAATGCTTACAATATGTATTACTTATTTAAAGTTTATATGAGCATTGAATTCTATGGAAGTAATTAGGTTATACTAATATACTGTGTAATGTAATTAGGTCATGTGAATGTGTAGATGTGACATCATAAGCACTGATCTTACAAAGGACCACATCATTTATAACCTTCATGACAACCACAGCACATGTACAGTGGATATGTGCAAAGTTTACAGAGAGCGGGCTCAGAAACCAAGCCCACTCTATATGTTGGTGACTGCTGGTTGTAAAACATAGCTGAAATCTGGATGCAGAGACTGAGATCAGTAATAACCCTGATCAGAGGCGTACCTTGAAGCTCATGGGCCCCAATGCAAAACCTGTAACAGGGCCCAATTATAATGCTTTATTCATGTACCTGGGCTCCCTATATGGAGAAGAGAGGCCTTATGGGCCCCCTAAGGCTCCTGGGCCCGTGTGCAACTGCATACCCTGCATCCTCTATAGTTACGCCCCTGACCCTGATCCTAACCATTAACCATTTTCATGCTGTGGTCAAATCTGAGCACAGCATTTAAATAGCTTGACAGAGGGAAGGGGCTTCTTCTGTTCCATGAATTTCCCATGGCGAGATTTTGAAGTATAGTTCAGTTACCCCGACAAACTGAAGCCCTATGGTAGGACTTAATAGGCTGCTGCTAAAAGTACAATATACTGCAATATTAAAGTATTGTAGTTTATTGTTCAAGCGATCAGACAATTACAAGTTCAAGTCCCTTAGTGGAACTTAAACATAACATTGAAAATACATTACATAAAGATTTAATTATTTTTATAAAATAGATTTTATTGAACTTTCACAAGTAAATTATTTTCAACATTTGAAAATAGAATATTAACTATAGAACAGTTTTATAAATGCAGAGACATATTCCATATACTGTACATATTGACATTGCTAGATTTGATGTTTTCTTCCGTCCCTTAATTTGCTTGTATATAACATGAATAAACATTTCAACCTTTTCTATAGCTCATTCAATGATTCCTCCCCGATTGGTTCCCAGCCCCCCTCCCCCAAGTTGTCTAGCTATGGGAGACCCCCATAGAAGGCCCCTTAAGCGCCACCTCCTTCCTTCTTGTCCCTTTTAGTTCAGTTCTTTATATCCTTTTTATTTGGGTGAGAAAACAAAAGAAAGTGAGAAAGGAGAAAGCATAAAGAAGGGACAGTTCAAGTGTTAGGGAAAAGTCCAAGGACCAAACTTGATCAAAGGATTTCTCCAAATTTCTATATTCAATCACCTAGGGTCTCTCATGGTATCACTCGACACCTCAACTATGACGCGAGGGACAGTCTTGGAACTCTATCCAGATGGCCCAAGTAGCATAGAATTTAGAGTATTCTGCTTCCAGGTCATTACATCTAAGCTCCTCCTATATGTATTACAAAGAGTCCATGGCCCCCAGCCACACTACTCTCGGGATTGCGACACTCTAATACCTGGGGATAATCTGTCGCATAGCCCTAAAAAAGTTGCCCTTCTTTAGCTGAGAGACTGGGCAAAGATTTAATTATTTAAATTAATTTAGTAATTAATAAAGATGAGCGAACACCAAAATGTTCGGGTTCGCGTTATTCGAAACGAACTTCCCGCGATGTTCGGGTGTTCGTTTCGAATAACGAACCCCATTGAAGTCAATGGGCGACCGGAACATTTTTGTATTTCGCCGATGCTCGCTAAGGTTTTCATGTGTGAAAATCTTGGCAATTCAAGAAAATGATGGGAACGACACAGCAAGTTCTCCTCTGCCACAGCTGTAACAGCTGTGGCAGAGAAGAACGATGTTAGCCCATTGAATTCAATGGAGCCGTCAATACAGCCGACTCCACTGAATGCAATGGGCTGCCGGCGATTGCGGGATGAATTGTCGGAAAGGGGTTAAATATATAAGCCCTTTCCTGCAATTCATCCAGAAATGTGTAAAAATAAAAAATATATATATACTCACCTGGTGCCCGCAGACGGAGTTCAGCGCGGCAGGCTTGCAGTTCTCCTGAACTGCTCTGAACAGCTGTGAGTAGTATTCAGCTGTTCAGAGCAGTTCAGGAGAACTGCAGCCTGCCGCGCTGAACTCCGTCTGCGGGCACCAGGTGAGTATATATATATTTTTTATTTTTACACATTTCTGGATGAATTGCAGGAAAGGGCTTATATATTTAACCCCTTTCCGACAATTCATCCCGCGATCGCCGGCAGCCCATTGCATTCAGTGGAGTCGGCTGTATTGCCGGTTCCATTGAATTCAATGGGCAAACATCGTTCTTCTCTGTCACAGCTGTTACAGCTGTGGCAGAGAAGAAGGATTTGTCTTCTATATGTTCTCAATGGGGTTGGCGCTGCTGCCGCCGGCCCCATTGAGCGCATATAGAAAAGATTTCTCAGGGAAGAAAGTTAAAGTAACCCGAACATCCGAACATCGTGTGGTGTTCGTTACGAATAACGAACATCCCGAACACCCTAATATTCGCCCGAGCATCAAGCTCGGACGAGTACGTTCGCTCATCTCTAGTAATTAACTGTTATCAGATAAAAGGAAGAAAAAAACTTTTTTTCATTTTTAGTGCAAAAACATAATAAAATAAACATATTTGGTATTACCACATCCAGAAAAGTCTGATCTATTAAGAAATTGTATCATTTGTCCCGAATGATGAACTTCATCATAAAAAAAATACACAATGCCAAAATTGTGCTTTTTTGGTACCATTGATTTATACATCTTGTCACTCAAAAAGCAAGGCTCATATGTCTATGTCAACGGAAAAATAAAAAGTCATGATTTTTTTGAAAGCCGGGAGGAAAATTCAAAAATGAAATAATGAAAAATTGGTCACCAAAGGGTTATTTATGGTCTTCAGGTTTGTATAGCAGGAACTCTGGGCAGAAATCTAACGCATATTATATTAGCAAGTTAAGATCATTTTATCATTATCTGCTTATTTCAGTAAGTAAAAAGGAAAGTATTAAATACCTTAAAAACCTGTTTAACTTGTAAATGGAATACTCTGGGCAAAGCTAACATTCCGTGCTAGGTTTAATGCAGGAATGCATGGCCTGTGCAGGATACAGGTATTATCTCTTTGGTATTCTATGAATCCCTGTGTCATATATTGCGTTCTGAAGCTCTGCACTAAGCCTGTTGCTAACTTACAAAATGAGAAAATGGGGGAGGGGGTAGATGGAAATGAGTAATATGCGATTGCAAGATCGGATCACAGACAAGATATGTATGCAGCCTGTGACCATGGAGACACACAGCTCTGCATGGGGCCTGTGGATATGAAATGGTAAAATTATTTTTAATGTTTTAGAGACTTTGGAGCACTCTAAAATGTTGCCTTCACCTTTATAGGGGTATCCCAATAAACATACTGTAGAAATCCTCTTGTACAGACTTTTATAACGATAAAAGAAAAAAATAAATCTTGTTATTTGTATAGCACCAACGTATTCTGCAGCACTTTCGGGTAACTTATTTATTACCCCCCACCAAGCTGGGTACTCATTTTACCAACCTCAGAAGGATGGAAAGCTGAGTCAACTTTGACCTGACTACCTGAACCATGCAAGGATTGAACTCGTAACCTTCAGGTATTGAGCGAGAGCTTAGTACTCTGCACCACACCAGGCTATAAAACTTTTGCTTCCCAGAATGAACAGTTTTCACCATCTGTCTGATCCCAAGTAGCTTCCCTCTTAAGGGTTTATGCAGACAAACAAAATACACTCACCACAACGCAGCGTATTTGAGCATAAACTATGTTTAGAGATGGCCCTAAACAGTGCCAGCACATATTACTATAATTTTTGCACTTTAAATGCCAGTTCACACATTTGCAAGTTACTCCTTTTCTGTGGAACAGAATGGCAATTTAATGTTAAATTGGGGCCAGCTATCTTCTTTTCCATGTGTTTCACAAAGGCTAACTTCATCCTCCTCCCTTTCTTTAAGCTGACATAGACTTTTTTGCCAGCTTTCTGCATGACATGGGCAAAGATAGGGCTAGGACTATCTTTTCTCGCAAGCAGAATTTGCATGCAAGAGACACGATCATGAGAATTAAATAATTGAAATCAATGGCTTTGCTTTTTCACATTTTACGGGTATAAATTTCATGCACGTAAAACCTCTACAAACAGGTTCATCTGTTTAAGCCCTAAGTACTGCAAATGTCTAAACTATGCACAAGCATAGGACAAGTAGTCACATAGGGTAATTCTGCATACATGCACCATATACTGCATACCACATGTCCCGGAATTGAGCTCTAAATGGAGCACTATCACGTCCTCTCGCAAGCCCATCCATGCTCCTTACTGTACCTTTTTGCACTGCCAGGCTTGTTCACATTAGCCATGCCATGTTTAAACAATCGGGGCAGCCGACTTAGTAGGCAAGGCAACCTACTTAGTAAGCGGGGCAGCCGACTTAGTAGGTGGGGCAGCCTGCATAGTAGGCGAAGCAACCTAGTTAGTAGCCGGGGCAGCTTGCTTAGTAGGTGGGGTAGCTAACTTAGTAGTTGGAGCAGCCTACTTAGCAGACGAGGCAACCTACTTATTAGGCAGGGCAGTCTGCTTAGTAGGCAAGGCAGTCTACTTGGTAGGCAGGGCAACCGATTTAGTGGGTGGGATAGCCTAATTAGTCCTCAGTGTTATTGATTAACACCACAAAATCGCACCCTATAGGCACAAAAATAGAGCATGTTGTGTATTTTTTGCGCAATTGAATATTCCAGTATACTTTGTTCCATTCCTGGTTTTGGCTCACAAAAAACTGATGAAAAATACACCCATGTGAAGGAGTCCTTATAAGCAAGTCATTAATATCCTCACAGGAGGGCAGGGAATATTGAAGATCGGGAGGGCTTAAATACATGGGCATGTTTTTGTCCCGTTATGCGGCCATGATAATCACGGATGCATAATGGGCCAAAAAGAAACCATTTATTTCATGATTCTAGCCCATTAATAGTGTGAGCAAGAAAAGACAGAACTTGCCTTGTGTTTCCCGCACATATTTTTTTATGTGCTGGGAAAGATAGGTCCTGTCCTATTTTTCAGCTTTTTTTTTAGTGCTGGGATTGAAGAATAAAAAAATCAAAGACTCATAGCTTTTTCATGCGCAAATACGCTTTGTTGCGGCAAGCATATTTGCACAGATGTTCGTCTGTTTAAGCTCTAGCATGGATTCCATGCAGAATCTTCATTAGAAATGTCCCACACAGATTGACTGAAATAAATCTATGAAGGATCTGCAGCTTTAACAAATGAAAGTCCTTGGTACGTGAACACAGCGCATGGGCTTAAACAGATGGGTGCATGCGCTAATATGCTAATACGGGGTTTTGTTGTTTTTATGACTATTCAAACTTCGTGCTACTGTACAAGAGCTTGAAAAAAAAACGGGACGATAGGTCCTGCCCTAGCTTTCTCACATGTAGCTGCGTTTCGTCAATCACGCTCATGTGTTTAAGACCTAAGGCCTCATGTCCACGGGGAAAATCAGGCCCGCCTGATTCTTCATGCAGAATCCCGCAGTGGGTCCTTCCTTTCCGCGGACATGAGGCCTAAAAATAAGAATTACCTACCTGTCCGGACGCTGCGGATCTGCGCTCCGTCGTGGCCGGATCTTCTTTCTTCAGCCCGGCGGATGTGCTCGGCACGCCGGCAAGGTGTCCAATGCATCCCTATGGGGTGCGGATCACGCGTGCGGGTGACCCGCTGCAGATCTGGCCCCGCGGACATGAGGCCTAAAAAGAGGCCTCCTATGCAATATATTATTCAAGCTGAACTAGTGGTAAGGATTGTACTCAAGTTTCCTCCTTAAATACTTATGTGGAGCCAAGTAAAGTGAGTCACACCTAGTAGCATTGCTTTAATTCTGTTTCAGAAGAAATCAATCAAGAAGTTGAACAATCCAGGTGAATGAGAGTCAATAAAGTTGCCTAAAATGAAATGGCTAACCCCAAGTGAGCACTTAATGAAACAATATACTGTAAAGGGTAATATATTCTACAAGTACAAATAAAGTCAATCTGTGTTTCATAGTCTTTCTAGTCTGAATACGGGACTCACTTGCCAATTGACTGAAACAGTTAAAGAAATGTTAACTATTTATACCATGAACCCTTAAAGCAACACAAACTATAGCTGCAGTCCCCAAATCTCCTGTAACTTACGCATCCTCTATTTATTGTAATTACCACTCATTAAGACAGTTAGAAGTTAAGTTCTCTTCCGAGACTCTTCCATCCCACTGGTACATGATTGTTTTGTATTTTATTTTTCATAACCACCCATTCTCTAAGAAAAAGAAAGAAATTAGCCACACGTCCGTTTATCCACAGCTATCAGCCTTGATTGAAAGCTAATGAAAATGCTGTCCCACGTCAGTTTATTCCTTGTATCCATTAAGAATAATTACGGCTGAACAATTTTTGATGTCTGTAACCTTCGCAAGTGTTGCTAATGGCATTATAAATTGCTCCTTGTCCAATGAGTAACGCAGGATGCTTAATTCCAAAGCTTTCTGTCAACGAGGTTGATTTGTACGGCTAATGAGTGCATTTTAAACAAGAGCCACAGCTCATGCATCCTGATGCCAATAACAAGATTTGGTTCAATAAAGAGGCTTGTCCGTAATAATTAGCAAAGGCAAAAGCTTCAGGTTGGTCTGATGGAAACATGTACGTCTTTGTTTTTCCACATATTTAACACATAATTAAATTACTTATTTTTTTTAACCTTATCTTTCCGAAAGGTATACAAATATTTACTATCAGGGAAATAGTCAACACAGTAGGGCATCTCTACATACACATATATATATCTGTTAGCCACTTTAGTCCGGATAGCATAATTCACAGCTATCTATCTATCTCATATCTATCTCATATCTATCTATCTATATATCTCATATCTATCTATCTATCTATCTATCTATCTATCTATCTATCTATCTATCTATCTATCTTATATCTATCTATCTATCTATCTATCTCATATCTATCTATCTATCTATCTATCTCATGTCTATTTCTCTCCTATATATCTCATATCTATGTGTCTCATATCTATCTCCTATCTATCTATTATCTATATCTATATCTATCTATCTATCTATCTATCTATCTATCTATCTATCTCCTATCTATCTATCTATCTATCTATCTATCTATCTATCTATCTATCTATCTATCTATCTATCTATCTACCTATGTGTGTGCCTCTCTGCAACATTCAAAATGCCCACACTTATTCTGAACCAAACCTGCTGCAGAAGCCTAAGGTAATCTAAATTCGGTCTAGTAGAACCATTGGAGGTATGGCTCTTAAAGGGATACTCCTATCTGAGACTTTGATTTTATATCCCCATATATTCCATAAAAGTCTGATAAATGCATGTGTCACCTCTGGAACCTGCACTTATCTCCAAAACAACCACCCCCCTACCAATTGTATGTAGTGGCTGAGGATGCTTAGGGTTCCAGAAACAGCTGAGTGGTATGGTTTCCATAGCTCTGATAAAAGTGAGTAGGATTTACATAAATAGTATAGTTTAGTGAGCTAAGATTGCTGCTGTTTCTGTAACTTCCATAGCAGTGAAAGAGAGTTACAGAAACAGCTTATCAGAGCTGCCTCGGCTAAAATGGACATTAAAATATGGAAATGTAGATGCAAGAAGAATGGTGCAAAAGTAAAGCTGATTTATTCATGCATGAATTGGCATATGACAGCCAGAATGCAGGGGTGTCCCATCCATGAGGCAGATTGAGCTTTCTGCCTCGGGCAGTGCCTCCTAGTGAAAACACTAGAGAAAAGAAGAGGATGCTGATACTGAATCAGGAACGGTGATGATATCATGAGAAGCAGAGCTCTGTAGTGTTACCAGGATGTGTACTGGGCAGTGAAGCGGAAGGACCTGTGATGATGCCACAAGGAACGAGGCTCAGCAGTGCAGACCGAAGGCCCTATAATGATGGATATTTCAAAGAGATCTTATTGCCAAGGAAGCTCTGAGACTTGTATCTTTTTCCTGCCTTCTGACATCCTGTAACAACAGTATGGATCTATTGTTAGTTGTAATTCTGTTACACCCCATCCTTGTAATGTCTTCTAATATCACATAGTGACAATATGAGTATGCTGGAACTTGTAGTTCCCATTTATATTCTCCCCCCGGTAATTTTTTCTGATAACGCATAATGTCCTGGACACGCTGTTATACGTTCCTTAAGGTAAGTTCACACTAAATATGTGGCAGATTTTTTTGCTCTGGAAAATCCATAGCGTATTATGGCAGCAGCAAAGTGCATGGGATCGCATTTACATGTTGTTAAAAAGAATCTGTAGTATCCCAGAGTTGGGATCCCAAAGCATCACTACTCCCAGATAATGTAATGCATAGCTATACTGTATGTTTATTTATGTGTGTAATTATGTGTATATGCTTTTTAATGGGCCTGACAGTGGTAATGTTTGCTGTTCTCACTACCTAGCACTATATGACTATGCAGAATTCACCATAACCTGCTCTAACACCTGTCATTCATTCCTAGTTAGCCTGGGATTGGGTAGACAGATTTCCCCTAGTTCAGGGTTGGTTAGTGGGGAGAGTATAAAAGACAGAGAGTGTGTGGGGTTAGCGAGTCCATTCTAGTAGCCTAGCCAGCTCAGATGAGACTGAAGGAGACTGGGGAGGAAGATTTTTGAAAGAATAGAGGAGAAAGAAAAAATAAATCAAGCCTATTTTGAGGTGTTAGCAGAGCAGAGAGAGAGGACAGGAAAAGAGGAGGAAAGAAAGGAGAGCAAGTCAGCGAGTCATCTTTAATGTAACAGTCAAAGCCAGGAAGGAAAAGAAGTTAATACTATTCCCCTGAGAGGAGCAAATTTCAAACGTTTGTGATTTACCCCAAGTGAATGTAATGCATATAGTGCAAGGGTTGTAACTACTGAATCACCAAGTACCCTCTCTCCCTGCAATAAAGTGTGCAAATTGTTTTCATCTAAAGTCTGCCTCCTGGAGTGCTTCCCACCACCTACAACAACTACACTGAGATACCACACGAGACTACAGGAATATAAGGACTACTACCCCAATTTCATAGAATCATAGAGTTGGAAGGGACCTCCAAGGTCTTTTGGTCAAACCCCTGCTCAGTGCAGGTAAGGTTTTTGTTTAGTTCTTCACTTTTTGTAATTTTAGTTTTTGCCGTACCCATATCCAGGCTGACGTCATGACAAAGTAACATCTAACCCTATCCGACCTAAGTTACAAAAAAAAGAAAATGTCCTAGAAAATAAAAACTTAAAAAACAGCACTTACCTCCTCAGTCTCCCTCCAATCCAGCACTGGTGTCTGCCTACTGGTTTTTGCTTATAGGCTGCCAGCAATGAAGTCCTGTAATGGCAGATTGGTGACCACTACAGACGATCAGTGGCCTTAGCGGTCAGATGCCATTCTTACTGCTATCACCATGCAGCAGGGAGCTTTTCTTATTAGTTTTTTTTTATTTTGAGACAATTTTTCTGCTGTTCTGTTGAACTACTGGACAACAACTTTACCAGGCTGCACGCCAGCTACAGAGTATGTGCGCCAGATGCCAAACTGCACTGTATAGTTAGAATACATAGTTTTTCACCCAAAATGATTTTGGTTCATTTTTCAATGGAATTTCAATGAAGGTGGAAAAATACCTGAAATTATTCATCTTTCTCAGATTGTTTAATATGAGAAAAACATGGGATTTCTAACAGGGGTGTATAGACTTTTTATATCAACTGTATGTTTGTCACAAGATAACCAGCCTTTTAAACAACCTAGTTTCATGATATTCTGTCACCAGTCCTCTTTCCCATATATGTCTATTGTGGCCACCCAGTGGTTGTGTTCTAAGTTATAGAATTCATGGGTTTTTCTAGCATGTCACAATATTGTGTTGAATTGGTGGCATGAAAATTTGAAGTCCCTAAGAAAATTGGAGGTAAGGTAGGAGTGGGCACATCTGTATCAAATGGCTACTTGTTTAAAAGATGCAGCCATGCTAATCCACAGAAATAAAATATGCTGTTTTTCTTCTATGGTAGGTCAATAGATGTAGATATAAGTCCTTGAGTTGCAGAGTACAAGTGGTCCCCCACCAGGGTTTGCTGAAACAAGAAATATCATTAGCTGGGTGTCCCTGTAGATCATAGTGTAGTTCTTATGTTTGTCCCAATTAGGTCAGTTAGTTCTATTTCTAACTTGCTTTTATAACATTTAACTATGGAGAATTATAATCTCACTGGAGTTATTTCAACTGTTCAAGAACTGTAGAGCCGTGAACATGACCCAAGAGAATAAATTAACCACAGTCCATAGTTAGAACAAATATATATTAAGAAATGAGACGGTGATGCACCTGGAATTTCTGTTAAACAAGTGATATTTGCATGTGTTTTATGTCTTTGACCCACTTAGGGTTCTTTTACACTGCAAGATAAATTGGAATGAGCACCACATGTGACTATTGGCGAAGTAGAGTTCGCTGGACACGTGTTTACACTGAACAATAATTGGGTTGTTACACCCCAGCAGGCCGTGGAAACAATGACCTACACTAATGCAACCTAAATAAGGGCTGTAGAAAAGAAATGGGAGTTGGGACCTGCATACATGACCGGACACCAATATCAAACAAGCATAAACCAGACATGCATACAAACACCCACAGGGAAAACAGAGACAACAGACCCAACAACACACCAGATAGTCTCCTATTTACCAATGTGAAAAACAATCAGACAGATGGAAATACCTCTAAGTAGGAAAAAGGTATTGGTTTTTATCTTGCTCAAAAACACGGAAGCTCACAAGCCCACTTCAAGTGTGCTTGTTGTCTTGTGAGTTCCTACACTATCAAGGCAACCACGACAATGGAAAGGGGGATCGTGCCTACAAATTGGGTGATCGTCCCGATAAGGACTGCCCCATGCTGACCTGAATAGTAATGAGCAGGCGCACCAAACAAGGAAAATACAACATAATACACACTGACCAGAACAGTGCACACCAAGTGTAGTCATCAACTACAGACATAGACAGAACACAACTTTCTTCACACCAAGTGACTCACACTTATACACTGAACAAGTCATTGTTCACACCTAAATTCTGGTCACCTCAGAAACTCCACTCCACTCAAAGCTAAATACATGCATAGATTAACAGGAGATAGTTCAGGTGTCCACACACCAGGAAAGGGGCAAGAACGTCAGACACCAAACTGACGTAGTAGGAACATGGTGTAAGATATTACCCACCTGACAACATGCAGGCCATCAGATGTTTGGCAGCCGCACCTGATGAAAGGAAAGGGAGAAAGTCCCTATAAAATATGCAGACAGGGAGGTTAGGCATTCAGCTCATATTCAGGGAAGGTGGAGAAAGCAACTCAAACTAGCAGTACGCATAACAT
This sequence comes from Eleutherodactylus coqui, assembly GCF_035609145.1. Classification (NCBI taxonomy): domain Eukaryota; kingdom Metazoa; phylum Chordata; class Amphibia; order Anura; family Eleutherodactylidae; genus Eleutherodactylus; species Eleutherodactylus coqui. Next base: position 302,542,396 of record NC_089837.1, read on the forward strand.
CAAGTACTGAGAGGGAAAGAAATAATGGATAAATGGAGCAATCCGTATACCCAGCTAGCTCAATCATCCCACATCTGTGGAAGTGTGCTCCTGATAACCCATAGAACTATAAGTACCAGGAGCAACACGTAACATGGGTAGTTTTGATCATTCATTGGATCATAGCCCCGCCTCTAGATAGTCCTTCTGCCACTGCTTTCTATTCAGCAAATCATTACCACAACTGTTTATACCAAAGGAATTGCAATAAACAAACAAAGATTGTTTGTTCCTCATGAAAGATCCAGTGACAATGCAACAATTTATTGCTGATCATTTACTTATTGCATGTATTTACACCTAACAATTATTGTACAAGCCACTGGATTTCATTATTTACAAGATAATTGTTCCATGTAAAAGAGCCTTAAAGGTGTTGTCTTATTTAAACAACCCATGGACATTAGAAAGGATGTCTCCTACTGGGACCCTTCTCTATGACGCAAAAGCTGGTTCATGAGATCTGCTTCCATTGTGGCAATTATGGCAATCCCTATAAAATTACTGACAAGGCATCCTACATTTCCCAGGGCAGAGGAAGCTGTATGGTCACATATGGCTCTCACCAGCAACTAGAGGTGTTTGTCAGGGGTTAGAGATGTTGGACCTGCAGTAATCAGATAAGTATCGGCCCAGTGTCTTCTTAATAAGTCATTCCTTATTTTTAGGGGGGATTTATGCTCTGGGTTGTTTAGTGGCCCAGAGTTAGGAACCCTCTAGTCCTGTGTTTGCCCACCCCATATGGATTTATCCTTGTGCTTTTTGTGTGTTTCTGTGTCTACATGGGTGTTGGGTTTTGTGTCATTGGAGGTGATCTTTTGGGGTCAATGTCTTATGCTTGTGTCACCAATCTTGGAGGTGATTGCGTGACTTTCTCCCCGAACCCACTGTGTGTGATGTGATTGATGAAGCGGGTGGGTCGGAGTTTAGTTGGTTAGACGAAAAAAGTAGAGATGTAGTCGGAGAGGGGGGACGTGTGAGCTGGAGGCTGAGGGTCTTATGCTTCCATCTGTGTTAGGCCTGGACTCGTCACATTCAGCTTTGAGATGCATCCCACCAGGGGACCTGAAGTGAGCATCAGTTCTTGGAGTAGGAGTCAGCTGAGTATGCGGTACACTCCCCTGCTTAACCATGGAGTAGAAAAACAGTACTGACGGTGTTACTGCAAGTCGGAGTACAATTCTACCATGAGTGTTTTGGCTCTTGAATGTCGCTTGATGAGCGAGGAAAGGATGTGAAGAGTGAGAGAGGACTGTTCATGTTTGTCTTTCTATGTCAGGTGTGCTCTCCCCAGAACCACCAAACAGATAACTGGGACTGATGACACTGGTATCTCGGGAAAGGAGTGTTTGTCTAATGCAAGAGTGTCGGAAGGATAAGGTGTCAGTAATGTTGTACTTGAGATTGTTGCAGTAATGTACTTGGAAAATCAGAATAGGAAATATCCATTAAAAAAACGTGTGCCTCCGGTTTTTGAAAACTACACTTTGACTGTGGACTCTTAATTTAGTTTTGTCGACCCGTTACTACAAAGCGGCACTGGCGTCACGTGAACAGTTAAGCGATCATTTCTCTGCTGGCCCAACTGCTAGCTTTTACCCTCGCATGCTGCCAGGACAGACCGCGCTTTGTGATGCGATGAGCGGAGCCGACAAAGCCATCGTGACCCAGCATTTTGTTCCCCATTGTCTCCGTCACCCAAAGCTTTGGCCTTGGCCACTGCAATTGCTCCTGGTTGACGATGTTATTACCTGGCATATTAATTATTAAACATACAATACTTTACACCTAAACAAATATTTTATTGATATATTTATTTTCAATTGTAGAAGCATAGTTGATAGATAAAAGAAACCGTAGATATGGAGGAGGGCTTCAACCATTAAAAAGAATAACTTTATTGATTAAAAAGTATACATCTAGCAGGTAAACGCTCAATGCGTTACGGCCAGACAGTGGCCTTTGTCAACAGCCACTGTTTGGCCGAAACGAGTTCAGCATTTACCTGTTAGATGCATGCGTTTTAATCAATAAAGTTATTCTTTTTAATGGTTGAAGCCCTCCTCCGTATCTACAGTTCCTCTCATGAAGTTTAGCCAATTGCCAACGGCCATCTGAGGATGGAGCTTCCGCTGGGAAACAGATATTTGTTTTTTTCCCCTATACCGGAGGCACTGCTGGTGAGGCAAGCCCATATTAGTTTTTTTTCCTTTTAGATAAATAAAAGAGTCAGGTCTATGAACCCAAGTTTATTTTATTTCTATATGAGAGTCTTGTGAGCCGCATCTCAATTTTGGTAAAAAAAAACAACATTTCCTGACTCAAAATAATACAATTAGAATATGTAACAATATGTAACAACTCAGATCTAGGAGGCATTTAAGCAGCTGGGCAAAAAATGAGATGGTAGTCAAGGTGGTTCTACTGCTCCTCCTGGCAAATGACAAAAATGGTGGTCTGTTGGGCTGAACTGAACCAGTGGTAAAAATAATAATTCAAATAACAAAATAGGCAGCTGTTGTAGCCTGCTACCCGAGGAGTCGGGTAGCATAAGATGTTAATTTGTCGTGACGCCAGTCCATATATGCATAAGGACAAAAATTAAAAAGTACAAAAAGTGGAGAACTAAACAACAAAAATGGGGTTAGTAGTCCTGACCCTCCTGTAGTGTTGTGTGGTATCTCAGTGCAGTTGTTGTAGGTGGTGGGAAGCACTTCAGGAAGCAGACTTTAGATGAAAGCAATTCCATACTTTATTAGGAGAGTGTTCTTTTTCCCAATAGCAGTTACATTATACTCATTGCATTGTCATTATTTAGATTACAGACTCCATGTGCATCATTCACTATGGATTCAGTTAGTGGGCTGTAATTGGAAAGGGTTAACTGACTTGCTCCTATTTCTCTCTCCTCTTACCACTCCAGCATAAACTTGATTTCTTTCCATTCCTCCTCTGTTCTCTCTCTTCTTCTCAATAACCGTTGTTTGTAAGTACTCACATATTTTTCTTCCCACCGCACTGGCTAGGGTAGATGTTTGCATTGTTCCTCCCCGGTTTCCTTCAGTCTCTTCTGAGCTGGTTAGACTAACTAACCCCACCCACTCTCAACCTTTTATACACGTCTTATCTACCAATCCTGAGCTAAGGCAAAGCTAACTAGCCAATCCCCAATCTAGCTAGGGATGATCGACAGGGATGAGAGCAGGTTAGGGTGTAGTCTGCAAAGTCATTCAATGCTAGGTAGTAAGAACACCAGACATTAACACTTTCTTGACAATTAACGTAATAAACACATTCTCATGGCTATTTAATAAAGAAGACTTCAATGAATGCTGCCTAGTTCCTCCTCTCTACATTGCTTGCTTTCTCATGGCTATTTAATAAAGAAGACTTCAATGAATGCTGCCTAGTTCCTCCTCTCTACATTGCTTGCTTTCTCATGGCTATTTAATAAAGAAGACTTCAATGAATGCTGCCTAGTTCCTCCTCTCTACATTGTCTTTCTATGTCAGGTGTGCTCTCCCCAGAACCACCAAACAGATAACTGGGACTGATGACACTGGTATCTCGGGAAAGGAGTGTTTGTCTAATGCAAGAGTGTCGGAAGGATAAGGTGTCAGTAATGTTATACTTGAGATTGTTGCAGTAATGTACTTGGAAAATCAGAATAGGAAATATCCATTAAAAAACGTGTGCCTCCGGTTTTTGAAAACTACACTTTGACTGTGGACTCTTAATTTAGTTTTGTCGACCCGTTACTACAAAGCGGCACTGGCGTCACGTGAACAGTTAAGCGATCATTTCTCTGCTGGCCCAACTGCTAGCTTTTACCCTCGCATGCTGCCAGGACAGACCGCGCTTTGTGATGTGATGAGCGGAGCCGACAAAGCCATCGTGACCCAGCATTTTGTTCCCCATTGTCTCCGTCACCCAAAGCTTTTGCCTTGGCCACTGCAATTGCTCCTGGTTGACGATGTTATTACCTGGCATATTAATTATTAAACATACAATACTTTACACCTAAACAAATATTTTATTGATATATTTATTTTCAATTGTAGAAGCATAGTTGATAGATAAAAGAAACCGTAGATATGGAGGAGGGCTTCAACCATTAAAAAGAATAACTTTATTGATTAAAAAGTATACATCTAGCAGGTAAACGCTCAATGCGTTACGGCCAGACAGTGGCCTTTGTCAACAGCCACTGTTTGGCCGAAACGAGTTCAGCATTTACCTGTTAGATGCATGCGTTTTAATCAATAAAGTTATTCTTTTTAATGGTTGAAGCCCTCCTCCATATCTACAGTTCCTCTCATGAAGTTTAGCCAATTGCCAACGGCCATCTGAGGATGGAGCTTCCGCTGGGAAACAGATATTTGTTTTTTTCCCCTATACCGGAGGCACTGCTTGTGAGGCAAGCCCATATTAGTTTTTTTTCCTTTTAGATAAATAAAAGAGTCAGGTCTATGAACCCAAGTTTATTTTATTTCTATATGAGAGTCTTGTGAGCCGCATCTCAATTTTGGTAAAAAAAAACAACATTTCCTGACTCAAAATAATACAATTAGAATATGTAACAATATGTAACAACTCAGATCTAGGAGGCATTTAAGCAGCTGGGCAAAAAATGAGATGGTAGTCAAGGTGGTTCTACTGCTCCTCCTGGCAAATGACAAAAATGGTGGTCTGTTGGGCTGAACTGAACCAGTGGTAAAAATAATAATTCAAATAACAAAATAGGCAGCTGTTGTAGCCTGCTACCCGAGGAGTCGGGTAGCATAAGATGTTAATTTGTCGTGACGCCAGTCCATATATGCATAAGGACAAAAATTAAAAAGTACAAAAAGTGGAGAACTAAACAACAAAAATGGGGTTAGTAGTCCTGACCCTCCTGTAGTGTTGTGTGGTATCTCAGTGCAGTTGTTGTAGGTGGTGGGAAGCACTTCAGGAAGCAGACTTTAGATGAAAGCAATTCCATACTTTATTAGGAGAGTGTTCTTTTTCCCAATAGCAGTTACATTATACTCATTGCATTGTCATTATTTAGATTACAGACTCCATGTGCATCATTCACTATGGATTCAGGTAGTGGGCTGTAATTGGAAAGGGTTAACTGACTTGCTCCTATTTCTCTCTCCTCTTACCACTCCAGCATAAACTTGATTTCTTTCCATTCCTCCTCTGTTCTCTCTCTTCTTCTCAATAACAGTTGTTTGTAAGTACTCACATATTTTTCTTCCCACCGCACTGGCTAGGGTAGATGTTTGCATTGTTCCTCCCCGGTTTCCTTCAGTCTCTTCTGAGCTGGTTAGACTAACTAACCCCACCCACTCTCAACCTTTTATACACGTCTTATCTACCAATCCTGAGCTAAGGCAAAGCTAACTAGCCAATCCCCAATCTAGCTAGGGATGATCGACAGGGATGAGAGCAGGTTAGGGTGTAGTCTGCAAAGTCATTCAATGCTAGGTAGTAAGAACACCAGACATTAACACTTTCTTGACAATTAACGTAATAAACACATAATTACACACATTACATGAGGTACTAATAGCAATTCTGTGGGACCCCAACTCTGGGGTACTACAAATAACTGCTCGGAGGACATCACCAGAACTGAGATTGGAGCTGCAGGAAGATCATTTGCACATTCCATTTGCATTCTTGGAAGAGCAAAGAATCACTGTAAGCGGGAAGATTGTCAGGATTAGCTCTGTCTCACTGCTCAGAGGACATCGCCAGAACAGAGATTGGAGCTGCAGGAAGATCATTTGCATATTTCCTGTGCATTTTGGGAAGAACAAAGAATGACTGTAAGCGGTAAGATTGTCAGGATTAGTTGGGTCTAGCTGCTCGGACGACATTGCAAACAAAACTTCACTATCAGTAGGAACTTCACTACAATTCTTGATATTTAGAAGTTTGGAAGTGGACATCATCTGACAACATGGAAAAGGGGAGTAGCCATCTGGTGACCTGCAACGTATGCTATTACAGACCTACCCGAGGAAAAGCCAAACTTCACTTGCCAGAAATGCAAGCTTGTATCTCTACTGGAGGAAAAGGTGCGTAGTCTTCAGGAGAGAATAGATACATTAAAACTTATTGAGGAAGGTGAGGATTTCCCTGACAGAGTAGAAGAAAGTCTTTAAAATGTTAAAGGAAAAGAAATGTCCAGTGTACTTGCAGAAGTAGAGGAATGGAAGCATGTGACTCAAAGAAGCAGGAGGATCAGGAGTCAGCCAGCACCCATACTGCTTGGGAACCAGTACCAGGTTCTCATGCTGGGGGCCTGGTACTGGTTCCTCGGCAGAAGTAGAAAGAGGTACAGCAAGAAATGATTCTACCCACAAACAACACGGCAGAGGAGAAAGAGGTACAGCAAGAAATGACTCTACCCACAAAGAACGGAGCAGAGATGAAAGAGGTACCGCAAGAAATGAATCTACCCACAAAGAATGAAGAGGCGCAGCAAGAAATGATTCTACCCACAAACAACACAGCAGAGGAGAAAGAGGTACAGCAAGAAATGACTCTACCCACAAAGAACTGTGTAGTAAGAACACAGAGTCCTCTTGAATGGAGAAAAAGAAGTGCTGTTGTGAAGAAGAAAAGGAGAGTGGTGGTTATAAGGGACTGCCTATTGAGAGGAAAAGAGGCCGCTGTCTGCAGACCTGACACCTCACGAGAGGTGTGCTGTCTTCCAGGTGCACAAATCAAAGATGTGTCCTACAGAACACCACCCATTCCTACTAATACATGTAGAGACAAATGACACTGCAAAAAAGGACCTCGCAACTATCTGCAGAGACTTTGAAGAATTCGCAAAGAAAGTGAAGGAACTAGGAGCACAAGTAGTCTTCTCATCCATCCTTCCAGTGGATAGCCATGGAATAAGAAGATGGAACAGAATTCTAGAGGTGAACAACTGGCTATGTCGATAGTGCCATCAGCAAAGATTTGGATTTCTAGACCATGGAGAGAATTACCTATATGATGGACTGCTTGCTAAAGACGGTTTGCACCTTACAAAAACAAGTAAGCAAATATTTGGTGGGTGCCTTGCTTCACTCATTAGCAGAGCTTTAAACTAGAACAATATGGGAAGAGAAGTGAAAGGCCAGGTAAAAATATACAGCTAATTAATACATGTGAGAACCTTGCTATTAGAAGTGGAAAGGAAGAGCAATGGCAAAAAAAATCAAAAGGAAAGTAAAGGAGCAAGAGACAACGATCACAAACTAAAATGCTTCTACCCAAATGCACAGAGCATTGGAAACAAACAAGGAGAATTGGAGCTCCTAACACAGGCAGAGAAATATGATGTCATAGGCATCATGGAAACTTGGTGGAATGATACATATGATTGGAATAAAGGCTTGAAGGATATAGCTTATTTATAAAAAAAACAGACCTAAAAAAATAGGAAGAGGTATTGTGCTATATGTTAGGAAAGCATTCATCTGCAACACATGTTAAAAACGAAGAAAAATATGTTTATCAAATGGAAAGAGGGGGAATATCTGAAGAAGAATATAAAGCAGTCTGCAGAAACCTGTAGAAATTGTAGGGCAAGCGTCAGAAAAGCTAAAGCTAATAATGAATTAAGGCTTGCAACAGAAGCCAAATGCAATAAAAAAGGATTTGGGGGGTATGTCAAAAGCAAAAGAAAAGTCAAAGATGCTGTTTAGAGATGAGCGAGCACGCTCGGCAAGGTCAGTTACTCGAGCGAGCCTCACTCATCTCGAGTAACTGCCTTCTCCTCTGATCTCTCTCTCTCCCCTCCGCTCTCCCCCACCGCTCACCCCCACTGCCCCCAGCGGGGGCAGGTACTCGAGCTGAGCGAGGCTCGCTCGAGTAACTGACGTTACCGAGCGTGCTCCCACATCTCTAATGCTGTTGGATGCTTCCAAGATGAAAATGGTGAATTGGTTAAGAATGATGTTGAGAAGGCCGAACTTTTGGATCCAACAAATTCTTATCCGCTCTTGCTGACAACTTTATCTTCCAAAAGATAGAAGAGAAAACAAGGGGATCTGCTTTCTTGGACCTAATTCTTACCAACAGGGGGGGGAATGGTTGAGGAAGTAAGAGTGACTGGGACCTTAGGAAGCAGTGATCATGCTATCCTTGAAATTTGGATAACAAGGGGGGTAAGAACTGAGAAGACTCAGACCTCAAGGTTGGATTTCAGAAAGACAGATTTTAAAGAACACAGAAACAGGATAGGAAGAATCCAATGGCTGGATGTTCCTAAGGACAGAAATGTCCAAGGAGGTTGGGAAATATTGCAAAATGAGATTCTCAAAGCACAATTGTTAACAAATCCTAAAAGAAGGAAGAATGGGAAGCATTTAAAGAGACCAGGAGGGATGAACACAGAACTTGCACACATGTTAAAAATGAAGAAAAACATGTTTATGAAATGGAAAGAGGGGGGAATATCTAAAGAAGAAACTGTAGGGCAAGTGTCAGAAAAGCTAAAGCTAATAATGAATTGAGGCTTGCAACAGAGGTCAAAAGCAATAAAAACGATTTTGGGAGTATGTCAAAACCAAGATGAAAATGGTGAATTGGTTAAGAATGATGTTGAGAAGGCCGAACTTTTAAATTCCTATTTTATATCTGCTTTCTCTCAGAAAGTAGATGAAACATCAACTGATCTTCCCTGTGCTATTGGGGGAATAAAAAATGCAGACTATCTATAAGCAGAGAGATGGTAAGGGAACCCATAGCTAACTTAAATGAATTCAAGTCTCAAGGTCCAGATGAATTACATTCTAGGATACTAAAGGAAGCAGCAGAGGTAATTGCTGAACCACTTGCCATAAACTTTGAAAATTCCTGGAGAACAGAAGTCCCAGAAGTTTGGGAAAGGGCAAATGTTGTCCTTATCTTCAAAAAAGGGAAGGTGGATCCAGGAAACTACAGGCCTGTGAGCCTGACTTATATACCGGGAAAGATCTTTGAACAAATTATTAAACAGCATGGGTTTGTAACCAACAAGTCATTCCAAACAAATCTAATTTCCTTCTATGACAGAATCACCGACTGGGTTGATCAGGTAAATGCAGTGGATATAGTATATCTTGACTTTAGTAAAGCATTTGACAAAGTATCTCATACCATACTTATTGAAAAAATGACCAAATATGGGACTGACAAGGCAACTGTTAGATGGATTCACAACTGGCTGAGTGATCATACTGAAAGAGTGGTCATAAATGGCTGCACATCCAAGTGGAATATTGTCTCAAGTAGGGTACCACAAGTCTCTGTCCTAGGCCCAGTGTTGTTCAACATTTTTATAAATGATCCGGAGGAGGGAATTGATGGGAAAGTGATTAAATTTGCCAACAACACAAAGCTAGGAGGGATAGCTAACACTAGGGAAAAGAGAGTATTCAAAAAGATCTAGAAAAGCTTGAACAGTGGGTGGCGACTAACAGAATGGTATTTAACAAGGACAAATACAAAGTCCTACATCTGGGCAGGAAAATTAAAAAAGGCACATACAGACTGGGTGGAATTGGGCTAAGCAGCAGCACATGTGAAAAAGACTTAGAAATAGATCATAGACTGAACATGAGTCAACAATGTGATGCAGCAGCCAAAAAGGCAAACACAGTTCTGAGATATATTAAGAGAAGCATAGAGTCTAGATCACGTGAGGTCATTATCCCCCTCTGCTCTTCCTTAGTCAGACCTCATCTGGTATACTGTGTCCAGTTCTGGGCACCCCACTTTAAAAAAGACATTGACAAACTGGAGCAAGTTCAGAAACTAGAACAACGATCCGCGCCACCACATGGTTAAAAATAAAATAACTCACCTGGTGCGCAGCGGGGTTCCCGTAGAATCGTCAGGGACACCCCGTCTTCACCTGTGGTCCAAGTATGCCTGTAGTATATGTAGAGGATCTCCAGATATCCTTCAGTAGAGAAGGAGAGCCACAGGAAGGAAAAAATCTCAGAGAAAAAAGGTTTTCTTTCAATGGGTTAAATGAACAATGTTTCAAGATCATGATCATTTTCATGATCATTGCTGCAAGAGGTTTCTCTTGTATGCAATTTTGTTATATCCTTTGTTTTTGAATAAATTTGCTATACAAAAACACTGTCTGCCATGACAGTTGATTCGTTCTGAACAAGAAGATCTACAGCAGGAGCGCGGAAAGAAACTTCTTGAAACATTGGAGCAAGTTTAGAGGGGAGTTACCAAGATGGTGAGCGCAATGCAAATCATGTCCTATGAGGAAAGGTTAAAGGATCTGGGAATGTTTAGCTTGCAAAGAGGAGACTTAATAGCTGTCTACAAATATCTGAAGGTCTGTCACAGTGCAGAGGGATCAGCCCTATTCTCATTTACTCAAGGAAAGACTAGAAGCAATGGGATGAAACTGAAAGGGAGGAGACACAAATTAGATATTAGAAAAAACTTTCTGACAGCGAGGGTGACCAATGAGTGGAACAGGTTACCACAGGAGGTGGTGAGTTCTACTTCAATGGAAGTGTTCAAACAGAGGCTGTCCTAATATCTGTCTGGGATGATTTAGTGAATCTTACACTGAGCAGGGGGTTGGACCCGATCACCCTGGAGGTCTCTTCCAATGTTACCATTCTATGATTCTATGAAATAGACCTTTTTTTAATTCACCAAATCAAAGCATGGTGTGATTTTCCTTAAAAAACTTAGAAACTTCTTCAATGTGCCACTATGATCAGATATCGGAACCTTAAATACTGTGCAGGCATCTATTAGGTATTCAGAGTTCCATTAAAACAGCTAATTTTCTAAAGGGGCTTGGCAAACAGCACCCCAAATCAAGAAGGTTTGATTGGGGTGCTGTTTGCTAAGCCCTTTTAGAAAATTAACTGTTTGAGTGAAGGCCCTAAAGCTTTCCTTATGTCACCACCTAATCAGTAATAGTCAGACCACCTAATGATACCCCTAATTGGATAAAAGTAGCTGAATGACTTGTAACCATTAGAGATGAGCGAACACCAAAATGTTCGGGTGTTCGTTATTCGTAACGAACTTCCCGTGATGCTCGAGGGTTCGTTTCGAACAACGAACCCCATTGAAGTCAATGGGCGACCGGAACATTTTTGTATTTCGCCGATGCTCGCTAAGGTTTTCATGTGTGAAAATCTGGGCAATTCAGGAAAGTGATGGGAATGACACAGTGACGGATAGGGCAGGCGAGGGGCTACATGGTGGGCTGCATCTCAAGTTCACAGGTCCCACTATTAAGCCACAATAGCGGCAAGAGTGCCCCCCCCCCCCCCCCCCCCACTGTCAGCATAAAGATCGTCCTCCTCTGGCACAGCTGTAACAGCTGTAGCAGAGAAGAACGATGTTTGCCCATTGAATTCAATGGAACCGGCAATACAGCCGACTCCACTGAATGCAATGGGCTGCCGGCGATCGCAGGATGAATGGTCGGAAAGGGGTTAAATATATAACCCCTTTCCTGCAATTCATCCAGAAATGTGTTACACTAAAAATATATACCGGCGTATAAGGCGACGGGGCGTATAAGACGACCCCCCAACTGTCACCTTATACGCCGGTAATACAGTGGAGCAAAGAATAAAAAGCATTACTTACGTTTTTAGATGATCTGCGGCGCTCCTGCAGGCTGTCACTCCCTCCTGGTCCACGGCAGACAAGCTTTCTCCACGAAAGACTTTAAATCCCTGCCTCCAGAAGCACATGTGCCTTCAGCCAATCACAGCCAATGACAATGATGTCATTGAATGGCTGTGATTGGCTGTGTTTCTGGAGGCGGGGATTTCAAGCCTTGAAATCCCCGCCTCCAGAAACACAGCCAATCACAGCCATTCAATGACATCATTGTCATTGGCTGTGATTGGCTGAAGGCACGTGTCTTTCTGGAGGCAGGGATTTAAAGTCTTTCGTGGAGAAAGGAATACTCTGCCGTGGATTAGGAGGGAGCGACAGCCTGCAGGAGCGCCGCAGATCATCTAAAAACGTAAGTAATGCTTTTTATTCTTTTCTCCACTGTATTACCGGCGTATAAGGTGACAGTTGGGGGGTCGTCTTATACGCCCGGTCGCCTTATACGCCGGTATATATTTTTAGTGTAACACATTTCTGGATGAATTGCAGGAAAGGGGTTATATATTTAACCCCTTTCCGACCATTCATCCTGCGATCGCCGGCAGCCCATTGCATTCAGTGGAGTCGGCTGTATTGCCGGTTCCATTGAATTCAATGGGCAAACATCGTTCTTCTCTGCTACAGCTGTTACAGCTGTGCCAGAGAAGAAGGATTTGTCTTCTATATGTTCTCAATGGGGTCAGCGCTGCTGCCGCTGGCCCCATTGAGCGCATATAGAATGCATCCATAGCGAGCAGCGGGAGGGGCAGACTTTCATATCAGGCGGACACCTTATCTCCCCAGCCACTCACAGCAGGGGGGTGGTATAGGGCTTAAACGTTGCAGGGGGAAGTTGTAATGCCTTCCCTGTCTTTATATTGGCCAAAAAAAAGCGCTAACGTCTCAGGGAAGAAAGTTTAATTTACCAGAACACCGCATGGTGTTCGTTACGAATAACGAACATCCCGAACACCCTAATATTCGCACGAATAGCAAGCTCGGACGAACGCGTTCGCTCATCTCTAGTAACCATATGTAATAGATGTGTATGTTTATAAGGCAGCTGACAGTGTAACGCATCATCACAACATCCTCTAACAGAAAGCTAATCCGCTAATTCGCTAGTCCGCTAATCTTACTACTCTTACAGTAGAAACCTCTTTCTAACTTGATCTAGTAGAGTATGTGTATTTAATATATTTTACCTATCCTGTGCATAGAGCAGAATAGTCAACTGTACATTTACTGTTCATATTGCATTATACAGGAAAATGTCTCACTGGGGCAAATAGAACATTTTTTTGTATAGACACATGCGGTGTCGTACATGACCAACACTGATTTTGTAAAGTAAACATCCATTCTTTTTGTAGTAAGCATATCTGCACATTTATAAAAAGAAATGAAATACTATAATATGTCATTGTAATACATTGCTTGTCATAGACGCTCAGCTCTGTTGAGACTTGAACCTACTGACCTCAAGCTTCCTCATGAGGCTCTTACAGTGAAATAGCCTTCAGGCTCTTGACTTGGTCTCCTTATCAAATTTAAGACCAGCCATTACTGACCTGAATGGCAGTAAATGTTTGAGAACTGATTGGGAATTCCAAGGAACATTATAATGGAATAGTGAAAATATAACAATTTAGTTGAATGATACGGAGTAGATCTTCCCTCTAGTATCCAGCATCGGACCAAATATGAATGATACAAGGGGAAATTTAGAAAAAGAATGTGCGCCTTCCCTTACACCAAAAATCATGCTCTTGTATTGTAACTTCAGATATAACAATGCTAAATGAAATCTGATTACCTTCTGGCAAGGTTTGCTGGAGGGGACATGTACAGTGATGTACATTATCTCTAAAGACTTGCAAAATAGCTCAAAAATCATTACTAGTTTTTCTTTTTCTCTTCAAATCTGTTGGATGTTAAATCATCTAAATACCGATGTTACAATAACCTGTTTAATATATTAAAGTTGGATAAAACGATTGCTGTTGTCAAAATTTACTTTTACTTTCAGGGCAAAATTGGACTTCTATAAAAAAAAAGTTAACCCCTTAGTGACTAAGCCTATTTGTGCCTTAATGACCAACAAATCTTTCCGGTGTTTTTTGATCATCGCATTCCTAGAGCCCTTACATTTTTGCTTTGACACAGCCATATGAGGGCTTGTTTTTTGCGGGACACATTGCATTTTTTAAGGGCATCATTTTTGGGTGCATATAATGTATTGTATAACTTTTATTCATATTTTTAGTTGGATTAGGGGAAAAAAATTCTGCCTTTTTTGGGGATTTCATTTTTACGGCGTTCATTGTGCATAATAAATAATGTGATAACATTCTCTGGGTCAGCACGATTTTGGAAATACCAAGTTTATTACGTTTTTTATGTATTGCTATTTTTTACACAAATAAAAACACTTTTAAAAAAAAAGATTTGCTTTTGTGTCGCCAAGAGATATTGCATCTCTATTTTACTATCGATGGAGCTCTATGAGGGCTTGTTTTTTGCGGGATGAACCTTAGTCTTCATTTATCTGACTTTTGAGAAAATATCACATTTTGCTTGCTTTTTTTTCCATTTCTATTACATTAGAGGCAAAATTAATAAAACCTGCAATTCTGCCATTTTTATTTTGAACAGCATACACAGTGAAGTATAAATAATATGTTAAACTAATTCTGCAGGTCAGTTCGATTATGTCACAAGCAAATTTATTTAGTTTTTTTTTTTGCTATTTTTTTTACACTTTCAAAAAATGTATTTTTTGTTTATCTCTACATTTAAAGACGATTTTTCTGTTTTGTCAATGGTGCTGGATGAGTTGTACTTTTTAATAGCACCACTTGTTGATCCATGTAGCGTTTTGATAATCTTCTATTCTGTTTTTGTAAAGGAAGAGAGGTAAGATTCGCTATTTTCATCATGTTTTTTGTATTTTATTAATAACGTGCACTTTGCGGGTTAAATAATGTATGAACATTTTTCTCTGGGTCATTATTTTTTAGGTGGGGTTTTGACATTTTTATTATTTTTTTACTATCTTTAAAATACTTTTTTTACTTTACATTTTTGTCCCACTAAGGTACTTGATTCAAAAAACGAAACGGTCAGCTCAATCAATCTTGCTCTCAACCTGAAAGTTGCTTGGAGGGGTGCACAGGACAGCTCCAATGGACCCTTGGAGATATGTATAGTGATCCAGAAATTAAAAAAAATCTCAGCACTTTCTTAAAAAGTTCAACTTGATTACTAGTCCATAAAAAATGACCAAGGTAGTAACTGCACAACAACACTTACTTGTTTCAAGCGTTACCGCTCTTAGTCATGGCATACAGAAGAATGAAAACGGTCCAAAATTTCAGTATCAAGCCCATAACGGCTGCCGTCAAAAGACGTGTGGGTGGTCGTTAAGGGGTTAATCAAAGTCTGCATTGTTAAAGGATCCATCAAAATATGTGAGTACAGCTTTTTTAGTACAATGTCAATTTTCTGAAAATTAGTTTCACTTATAAGGAACAGTATGTTTTATCTAGTGAATAGTTGCTTATAAAAGTGGTTGTTCTTCCTTAAATAGCGTTATGCACATCTCTCTGCAATGCTGTTAGATCTATAGTCTTACTAGGTTAGGACTGCACAGTGAAGTTTTAAAATAAGACTGAAATTTTACATTTCATTTTGAAGTCTGTTGACTGGGCATTTGTAAAGCACACCTACAGTTATAATATTAAAACCACTGGCAGGTGACATGAATAACATCAATTATCTTGTGTCAATGGCGCCTGTCAAGGCATGGGATATGCTATGTAGGATGGGAATAAACAGTTCCCAAAGAGGATATGCTGTAAGAAGGAAAAATGGGTGAGAGTAAGGATTTGAGTAACTTTGATGAGGACTAAATTGTGATGACCAGATGACTGGGATAGAACATGTCCAAAATAGCAGGTCTTGTGGGATGTTCTTGGTATGCTGTGGTTAGACTACCAAAAATGATTCAAGGAAGGACAATTAGTGAACCAATCACAAAAGCAAGGCTATCCAAGGTTCATGGATGTTCGTGAGGAGTGAAAGGTAGTTGTCTAATCCTATCCCACAGAAGAGCTGTTATAGCACAAATTGCTGGGAAAAGTATCGGAACATACAGTATATCACAAATTGCTACATACAAGGTGAAATCTGTCCTCCAGCAAATGATACATGTGCCTCAGAACTGGACCATGGAGCTGTGGAATAAGGTGGCCAAGTCTGTTTAGTCATGCTTTCTTTTACCTTACAAGAATGATCAGATGCATGTAAGTTAGGTGACCAGACATCCCGAACAGTCCTGCTTTGGGACCCTGTATCCTGTTGTCCCCAGAGTCCCTAAGAGGGACAACCTTTTGTCCTACTTTTGGGACGTCTGTCCCGCTTTTGAAATGCCGGGTCACTATGAAACTGACCGACTGGTAATTGCTTAGCGATGCTGATATGGGTGCACAAACTGATGGCAGTGTGTGCACCCAGGATCCTCCTTCCTCGACCTCTCCTCCTTAGTTCCGCAGGAGGAGAGCAGAAGGGAAGAGGTGTCTAGGTGCACACACGTCCGCCTGCAGCAGCGCCAAGGACAGGAGCAGAGCTTTCAAGATGAGGAGGTAAGTATATCGGTCTCAGGAGGCACTATTACTACTAAGGCTACTGTGGGGGTCACTATTACTACTGGAGCTGTTATAGGGAGATGCTATTATTAATAGTGTCCTCTATATTGGCCCCAGTAGTAATAGTATTACTACTGAGGCCAATATAGGGGACACTATTACTAATGATGTCACTATAGGGGTCACTATTACTACCTAGGTCACTGTGGGGGTCACTAGTACTACTGGGGCTACTGTGGGTGTCACTATTACTACTGAAGCCTCTATAGGGGACACTATTATTACTGGGAACACTGTGGGGGTCACCATTACTACTGGGGCCGATATAGGGAACACTATTGCTACTGAGAACACTCTACAAATGGCTGCATACCTCAAGCTGACTTACGTGGGGAGGAAATGCTGTGAAATGTCTGCAGTGGAAATTTGCACAGCAAATTATGCAGCATTTTCGCATTCGAAAAACAGTCGAAATCCGTACCATTGGTGCAGATATTGACTGGAAATCAGCTGTGTATCCACAGCTGATTTAATACCTCCTCTATAAGCTTCCTGCAGTCAGCGCTCCCCAGCTCCCAGTTCCCAGCAGCCTGTAGTGGCCTCACCTGACCAGCAGTGCTGGAAGCTGGCAACTGGAAGTCCGGCAGCGGTGAAAGTGGGAAGCCTTCGGAGGAGGTAAGAGGGAGCGCCTCATAGTATGAAATGAGCTGTGGATATGCGGCTGATTTCCAGTCAAAATCTGCACCAGTGGTAAGGAATTTGACTGTTTTGTGGATGTGGAATTTGCTCCCTGTCTTTTTTTGAAATCGCCCTGTTCATTTTATAATAAAGGAGGTAAAATTATATGTCGTGATAAGCCCCACCCCTGACCACACTGCTCTTTCCTGCTTTGATCCTAGGAAAATCTAGTCATCTTAATATGTCGCTTACCAAAGGAATAGATGGTATAAGGGGTTAACCATATTTACATGCCTGAATTTACATGATTAAAATGATATATATGTTTAGGGACTTTCCAGGGCGTTCACATAATTTAATAGAGTTGAGCTTTGATACAGTAAGATGCCAGAGAACAGTTGAAGAACTTTTGGCTCCACCACTTCATATGACACTGCAGAGTCCGGTATCTTGGAAAAGGGCATATGCGCCCAGACAGGATTAAAATAAAGCCTTTGGACTGTAGATCTCCTTCTCCCAAGAGCGAAACAGTTCAGGAGGAAGAAAAAAACAGGGGTAAGGACATTAAGAACAGTGTGGGTGACGCAGAGGTTTTTAGAGAGGCTGTGGTGCAGCAGAAAACGGGAAGAGGAGAGTCTTATGTAGCCAATGAGTCAGCCAGCCTTGTGAAGTGGTGGAGACTGCCACCACTGAACACAGTGCAGGCTGCAGAGCAGCTGCAATCTATCCTGCAAGTGAAGTAACACAACTGAAAGTAGTCCAAGCAGGAGGTAACATGCAATACTCCCATGGGCATTTGAGCCAGGCCACTTTGTGTGCATGTCCTCATGCATCTGCTGGTCTCAACAGCAACTAACAGTCTGGTCAGAATAGCCCAGGTGGTGGGCAATTCATCGATACGACAATCTAGCTTCTCGCATTCCAATAATACGCTCTTCTCAAACTCTATTAACAGAATAGAATCTCTTTGATTGTGTTATATAGGTGTCTAGTGGTTAACAAGCTCTATACAAGCGGAAAAAGAGGTTCATAACACACAAGTAGCCTCTGAGAGCCTTTTATAGGCCAACGATGGAACCACTCTTAGGGCATCAAGTGGCAAGACCGTTCAGCTAATCACACCACAACTACTAATACTATGGGCTCTATATTACAACTGTGTATAACATTGAGTTTGTATAGTACGTAGTCATAACTTGGGCACGTACATGAACTCACAATGAGAGATAGCCAACAACATTGTTAAAATGCAGCTGACCTCGAACTGGAAGGGCACTTGGGGTGATGTGCTATCATGATATGGAGCACTCCTGATAGAGGAAGTGGCTGTCTGACCAAGTCTTCTCTTGACCAGAGGGATTAGAACTACTTTGTTTTCTCTTGAATGCACTGATGACAGTGAAAAAAAATCAATATAGTATATTAGTTCATGTAATTAACAGAAATTATGAATTTCTAATAAAAATAAAAAGTTTAAACTGCTGAACTGTAGTAAGGGAAACTATGAAAACTAATAATTGTCCTTTTTGCAATTTAATGTACATATATCACATTTGTGATTGGGTTAGTTTGCTACCTGTGTGCTAACATAATCTGCAGTACAACCACTAGTATAATATATTTGTCACATCTGTCTCCTGGGATCTGTGGTACTACAGGTTCTCTGGAGCTTTCCTGCTCAGGTGTGCGTGTGGGCATGCGTGTGTTTTTGAGCGTATGCACGCACAAAAGCACGCGCGTGTGAACCCACCCTAAAGTTGCATAAATCGTATGAGGACAAACCTACCAATAGGGAGCCAATGGATAGATGATGTTGCTCTTATTACTATACTAGCAAAATCTTCCGTCCATTTGTCGCAACGGGTGGGGATTTGGCCACATGCTGTTTATGCAGTGTGGAACCGTATCACTATAGATCTATATTGGTAGATTGCTTACAATGCAATTAATATGTCCTTTAAATTACATTTAAATTGGTAATTTTCTGTAATATTTGAATGGCTTCGACAAAGGCAGACAGTTTTTTCCACTTTAGCGAAAGTCAAGTACTTTATATAAGTGTGTTTGATCCTTGACAAATACACAAAACAAATCCCTGCTTTAGAGAGATACATGCTTAAATTTTCTCTTTTCTTGTCAACAGTAATAAGTGTTATATTAATCCTACCGTATGTCTATCTGTCCACTGAATGCAAAAAAAAACCACTCAAGCTTTATTCTATCTTTCTAATTGTTATGGAGTAATTTACATATATATTAAATAAGCTAAAATATACCTCGATCTATACATAGTCTTCTGAATATACAAAGGTATAGGAATATTTACATTAACTTTAATGTGTTGCTTGGTTTCTTGGAATATCAAAGAAAGACTCTTTTATCAGATTCACCTTAGACAATGGCATTGAAATTATGCTGTAGTTGTGTTTGATTGATAGTACTAACACAGACCATTTCACTGAGTGCTGTTGTCATTGGGATGATTTACACATAACTATAATATAGCATACTTATGAAAATGATTTCATAGCGTATGATCTTTTCAACTTAAAGGGGTTGTCTAGTTGTAAACTATTGATAGCCTATCCTTTGGATGGGCTATCAATAATAGATTGGCGGGGGTCCACACAATCAGCTGTTCACCGGGCCGGTGCACTCAATACACTGACCTGATTTCTGTAGGAAGCAGACAGCTTTGTTCTCACTGCAGGGGTCAGACTTGGTATTAAGTGCCTTTCACTTCAATGGGAACTTTGCCTGTTATGCCAAGCCTGGCCACTACAGTAGGAATGGCACTGTCTGCTTACTACAGAGATCACTTCAGTGTATTGAGTATATCGGCTCAGCAAACAGCTGATCGGCAGAGATCCCAGATGGCAGACTCCCCTCTTCGGTCAATAGCCTATCCTGCAGATAGGCCATCAATAGTTTACATCTGGACAACCTCTTTAAAATTCTGTTGTAGAAATGTATTAGTGATAATTGCGTTTTAAAACTCTTATGACCTGTATGCTTCCATTCATTTATATCAGCTGGATCAATTCAATAACCATCTGAAATTATTACAATGCAGTAGAAATCTCAGTAATTGATTTCAGCTACTTCCTAAAGTAAATATATTTCTCCACAGTGTCAAATGTGTTTAATCAAAGGGCAACTACCAAACCCATAATACAAAAGCCCTGTCAATGCTCGAACCCAGGACCTCTTGCACATCACTCGACAGCTCTCTCCACTAGACCATCCAGGACTTGGACAGCTCTCTGCTGAACACATAGCCATGCTCCTGTGTTTTGTCTGACTGGCTCCACCCTCTGTTTCACTGCCCTGGCCCCATGCTGCCACTAATTGGGACTTCCTATGAAAGCCTGACCCTGCCACAGATCCAGCGTGTGATTATTGGGCTCCAAACCGTGAGCAAGCTCTTTCTGCCTGCTCCTTTGCTATTCTACTGAGATCTTCTGATACCGACTTCTGTCTTCCCTTCTGACTACGCTACCTGCCTCCTCCATCTGTACTGCGAACTGAGACCTGCCATTGCTGACTCTGGCTCTTTCCTGACTACTTTGCAGACCCGCGGCTACTACACTTGAGGCTACACCCTAGTGCCTGAAACCACTACTATCCCCTTACTGTGCAACGTATTACTGTGTAGAGATACTTGCGTATCATTGAACGTATAAACCTGAAGCCTGAGGTTCCCTGCTCTATTTCTGTAACCCTGTGACAATTCTTTAGTAAGAGAGGCCCACATGAACGTTACCAAGGATGCGGAACACCATGTGAAACAACTACCAATTTACACCTCTCCCTATCTTCTGCAAAGGAAGATGACCAGGACCTACCTGAGAAGGGACATCGCCCCAATAGGGGGCGGCTCAGCGGTCTTCGGATCTGGGCCCTTACTGCCCCTAGGAACCTGCACACCCCCACATGCTGGGACACATACACATGCCACTACCGACAGGGACAACTGGACAGGATAAGAAGACACTCAGAGCCATAATCACACAATACAGCACCCAATACGCAAACACTAGTAGCAGGTATTAATTCTATATATGCCAGGTATTTTTTGACAGACGTGAGACAGCCATAACACTACCCCTCCTTTTAAAGGGGCCTTTGGGCCCATAAGGACATAAAAAAAATTTTTTTAGCAACTCTTCCAAACCATGCACGTGTATAGAATTTATCTAAAAAGGCCATGACACTAAGGCAAAGATGACAAATAGGATGGAGTAACAAATTGTGCACCTCAAACTAGAACCTCTGCGCCTTACACAAACAGCCTCAGTCTCAGTGCAAAAACAGTGCACAGCCCAGAGGGGAAAAGATGGCAGTCCCTCCTGCTGGCATAGCGTGCACAGGACTTATCCATACCGGCCTAGTGCGGATGCCAAGCAGTCAACAGGAGAAGAGAATACTACTACAGATAGTGTCATACTCAGGAGAAAGTCAGCAACATAAAGAAAACATAGTACATAACATAACATATGAATACCACTCAGAAATTATGCATGCCACAAAAGCAAACAAAGCAGTATAGAGCCACCACACCCACACTACAAGGGAAAGGGGCGCCAGGCATCACCCACCTGCACCATGCATAACATCCGATATTTGGAAGCTGCACTTGCGAAGTGATAAGGAGAAACCTGTGGGTGTATACATCTGTGCGATTACCGTACCACACACTACTCAATGCACGCACTCCAGAATGAAAGGAGGGGAGGGACAGCTAGTGACTACACTATCTTCAGGGAAGATGGGGGAAAACGCTTCAACAAACGCATGCAAAGACACCACATTCTGAGCAAACATCAGAAGCAAACCCAACAGTCGTGGGACAAACAGACATGCCAGAACGCCCGTAACACAGACGTGTCACTAACAAAGCATTATCTTACGTTCATATGAGCAAGTGAGCACAGGGCCCACATGAATGTTACCAAGGATACGGAACACCGCGTGAAACAACCACCAATTAACACCTCTCCCTATCTTCTATAAGAAAGATGACCAAGGACCTACCTGAGCAGGGACATTGCACCAATAGGGAGTGGCTCAGTAGTATTTGAATCGGAGCCCTTGCTGCCTCTAGGAACCCACGCACCCAGGCTAGGATACATACACATGGTACCACCCACAGGGACAACTGGACAGAATAAGAAGACACTCAGAGCCATAATCACAGGATACAGCAGCCAATACTCAAATGCTAGTAGCAGATGTTAATGCTATAAATACCAGGTATTTGTTGATATTTTGACCAAAATATGGAAGCTAGCGGGCCACGTCATGGCTCCTGGCTATACCGCTAGTCCCTACACTAACCAGGAGTCCAGTGACATAACCAAACAAAACCACAAGACACAAACCTTTCTTGCAGCCACCAGAGAAATGCAAAAAGAGAAAGCTAACCACACCCACACCTGGGAGTCAGCATTTATGTGTACAGACCTAGAGCGATTGGCTGACTGGAGACACACACACGCCCAAACAGCACAATCCCTCACACCTGAGCAGGAGAACTCCAGAGCACCTGTAGAACCTCAGGTCTCATGAGACAGATGTAACAGTAGTTTAAATTGTTTTAGGTGTTTCTCCTTGGGCTTTTTCTTTGCTATAATGCCATGTTTTTGTCATGTTAAAATATCCAAACAAGTTGAATCATTTCAGATTTATTTCCACCTTCAATGTGACATGTTATCTGTACAATTCGATTGAAAAACAAGCTGGAATCATTTAGGGTGTAAAAATAAAATTAACAAAATGAAATTAATGTTCTTGCCTAAATTTGAGCACCGTTTTATATTTGGGGATGTGATTGTGTTCAGAATTAGCCAATCACATTTAAACTCATGTTAAGTAGTAGTCAGTACTCCGCTGCCATTATTTACAGGGATTCTGATTTCCCCCATATAAAGTTCAGCTTTTCTAGTATAATTTCCTGACATTTTCAACAAAAGCTGTAAAGAGCTTACAGGACACCAAAGGGATCTGATTATTGAAATAAGGGGACCAAATAATTTCCAAGGCGTTACATATACCATGGATCACATTGAAGGTAGTAATCAAAAATTAGATTAAATTTTATTACCAAGAACTGGATTTCTCTTAAAAGTTGATGAAAGCACCTGAAGAAAATTGGTATTGGAGGCTGCCAAGAGACCTACAGCAACATTAAAGGAGCTGCATGAGTTCCTGACAAGTACTGGTTATGTAGTGCATGTGACAACCATCTCCTGTATTCTTTATATGTCTGGGCTGTGGAGTAGGGTGGCAAAAAAGAACTTTTCTAGTAAAGTAAAACATCCAAACCAGCTATGTTTTGTCAAAACTTACATCAAGTCTGCAAAAAGTTTGTGAGAACATGTTATGTCTGATGAAACCAAGGGGGAACTTTTTGGCTATAATTCCAAAAGGTATGTTTGGTGCAAAAACAACACTGAGCGTCAGCAAAAGACCTCCATACCCACAGTGAAGATTGTGGGGCAGCATTATGCTTTGGGGCTGTTTTTCTGCTGCTGCAACTGGGGCTTTAGTCAAGGTGGAGAAAATTCTAAACAGTTCCAATTATCAGATCTCTGCTAAAAGCCTGAAGATGAAGAGGAATTTCACCTTTCGGCATGACAACAACCCAAAGCATACCTCCAAATCAACAAAAGAATGGCTGCACCATAAGATCAAAGTTTTGTGATAGCCCAGCCAGAGCCCAGACCTGAATCCCATTTAAAATCTGTGGGTTGACCTTTCCAGAGTGCTACACATGAGATGCCCTCACAATCTGACAAATTTGGAGCACTTTTGCAAAGAAGAGTGGGCAAAGATGGCCAAGTCAAGATGTGCTAAGCTGATGGACAACTACCCTAAAAGACTGAATGCTGTCATAAAGTCAAAGGATACATCAACAAAGTATTACTTTTAGAGTAAGCATATTTATGCAACCACATTATTTTATTTTTTTTCTACGATTACAGTTTTTTTCCCCCAATGGAATTATACAGATATTGGGTCACATTGAAGGTGGAAATATATCAAAAATGATTAATCTTTGTTGATTTTTTTAAACATGCCACAAACTTGGCATTTTAACAGGGGTGTGTAGACTTTTTATATCCACTGTATATATAGTGCTGCAGTGCGTGCAGTAATAATACACATTCTGTGTCTAAATAGCAGTATGAACCAACTGAGGTCCATGCTCATATTTATTAACTATCAGACAGAACATTCTGGGGTTAGCAAAATTGTTTAACCATTAAACATTCAAATAGTTTTTTAGCAGCTTACTTACAACGGGAGCCACTAAAAACCTATCTGGGGCCCTAAGGGGTTTGCCGATTTTAATTTTTGCCTCTACCTACTGCCAAGTTTTTTAGGTCTGGGTTAGTGCATTCTCCCTGCTTGTACTCAACCCACAGTCAAGGATAGAGGAGGCTATGGTATAATCTTGTCTGTTTGAGAGGTGGCACTATTAGTTGCTTACTACAACTCAAAGAAATCATGAGCTCCAAGTGCTATCATGACAACCTGGTGCACCATGCTATCCGTTCTGGCACCTATTTTATTGTTTATGGTTTCACAATACACTAAGATAATAACCTAAAACATACCTGTTTGGTTGTGTGTCTGGGACCTGTGATTCTACAGGTTTTCATGAGCACAGCTTGACAGGTGAGGGTTAATTAGGCTGGCTGGGTGTGGTGTTTCTCCAGCCCACCCCCTCTGGTCTGCTGCACATAAATACCAGTATCTCTTGGTAGAAGATGCTGGTCATTTTACTGTTTTACTCTGTTGTAAATCCACGCAGAGCTGGTGTTATGCATGCTTGTCTGAAGTGTCTCTCTCTCTCCTTCACTGAGGATGGTCTGGACACCTGTTGTCCCTCCCCTCCTTGTGTTCTGGGGTGCATGCATCGAGTAGTGTGTGGTACGGTGACCGTGCAGGTACATCCCCCCACAGGTTTCTCCTTATCCCTTGGCACGTCTGCTGTCTTGTGTGTGTCAGATGGGTTATGCCTGACACTGTTCCCTGTATGTCAGCACGGTGGCTGACTCTCTTTCCCCTTGGAGTGAACATTTGGACTAGCTATGGTTTGCTTTCATGGATGCATGTGAGTTCTGGGTGGGGTTTCTGTTCTATGTGGAATGCTAAACCTTGTGTGTTGGTGTGAAAGCGACTTGTTCCATATGTCTGTGCAAGTGGCCAGACATGTGGTGTATGTGCAGTCCTGTTACATGTGATATGAATGACCCTTTGTGTTTGTGCATGTCATGAAGTGTGAACTGTTGTGTTTGGTGTTCAGTGTGTGTGTATAATGTTGTGTCCTGTGCTTTGTACTAATCTCTAGGTTCCTAATCAGGGATAACCAGGTCCCAGATGAAGACAGTGGGGCTGTCCTTCTTGGGACAATCATCCCACTTTTAGGCATGGGTTCTCCACTTTCCCAGATTAGTAAAGAACAAGTACCCTTCTATCGTTGCCTGGAGAGGTGTAGTTTGTCATTGCAAATACTGTAAGTAGTGTTTGCAGTTTTATTAGGACACCATCTTGCGTCCGTACTGACCTGTGGCGCTTTAGTGCGCCACATGGATGTAACAATACCTTAGTAAAATGTATGATTAATCAGAAGAACGACAAGAAATGCTGAAAGACATGATTTGGCTACCACAGAATTGCGACTGCAATCTGATTCAACTCCTTTGGGTTTATCTGGATAGGTGTGCTTGAGATGTGCAAGTTATGAACCAAAATTACCTTTGGGAGTTGCTACAAGAGAAGTGGGCTGCAATTAGAGCTGAAACATTAGACAAGTTGAACGACAAAACGCCCCTTGTTTGCACTGCTACAATCGCTGCTAAGGGTGGATACTCTAATGAGTAAAAATGTAAGGAAATCAAGGCTCACTTCACTTGTGAACAATTTGTATGAGTTAAAAGCATGTTTAAGCCACTTTCACCTCTGTTCAGCAGGTCCATCACAGATCCGGCACAAAGAAAAATAGAAGAAAAGGTGCCACATGTAGCGCTTTTTCATCCAATAAAATCCAATATCTGAATGGAAACCAAACGGACCCCATTATAGTCAATAGGGTTGATTCGGAGCTGTTGGGTTCCATCATAAGACAGATCCATTGTGCCAGGGAATTTCCCCTTTCCTTCTCCTATAGGGTAGCAGGAAAATCGAACCCCCGAGCACAGATGTAAAAGCAGTCTCACTTGCCTAAATAAATCCATATTCATCCCAAGCCACAGTAGCTTTTTTGTTCATTTCCATAAAATCAATGATTTGGGTGGTGTATTGAAATTAATGAGCAGTGGTGTACCATTAAATTGTGTTTAGAACCATAAGTATATACTTAATGGGACATGAACTGAAATGTGAGATTAGAACACCAATAAAAAGGCCTTTAATTGAGTTTAGTAATTGGGGTTTATCCTGTGTAATTAAAGGATAGGACAAGTTTATTTGAAAATGAGATGAAGATATTGAATGACCATATTTTGTACAATGTGTTATAGCAACTCTCCAGGCTTTTGCAGGTGCCTTTCTATCCATGTAGTTCATGATGGGCTTGTGTTTGTACACAGAAGCAAACAGAAGAGGCAGAGCTGCAGGAAGAAGGACATAGAAGCAGCATGAAGCATTGACGATACAGGAGGGGTGTCTCAGACTACGGCCGAATGCACACAACCGGGTCAGATTCCGCATGCGAGATCCTGCAGAGGAATCTGACCCGGTTGTGTGCACAGTGAGCAGGTTTCCCAGTGCGGCGTCCGGCACACATGTGTAGTACAGAAGACGCTGTGGATCGGACAGCTTTCATTGACTTACATGGAAGCTGTCCGTACAAATCCACGCCGAGATAGGACATGCCACGATTTTACCTCTGCGAGCGGAAAATCACTATTGATTTCCGCTCGTGGACAGGGAAAAGCGATTCTCTATAGCATGTCTATGGGCAGTATTTGCTGCGGAATCCAAAGGAAGGATGCCCGCTCCGGATTCCGCAATGCAAATACACCCATGTGTATTGGGCCTACCTCAGACTCCCAGTAGACGCTGTAGCTAAGCTATAGTCATAGATCAGAGCAAAAATGGAGCTGAGCTAAAAAGCAGGCAAGAAGCAAACAGTGAGGAAGAAAATAGCAGCTTTAATAGTATTGTGAACTTATTACTATGGAGGAACCCGTGAACAACTTCATTTTTGGGGGACCGCCTATTCCCAATTCTACTTCAAAGACGTGTAGTGTAAGTATGGGTGAAGCGCTCTATAACTCCCATGTAGCACTATAATATGTCTTAGATGTGTTGACTGTATAGCCAATATATTTGAGATAAGTGGAAATCAGTTTAGAATCTATACTGTAAATGTGACCATAGTATCCTGGGAAATTGGACCAGTTTCTGAGTAATTCTAGGATCTGGGTAAGCCAGACAGGGTAAGAGTGGCCTAGGTTGATATCACAAAGCAATATCGGATCCTTAGTAAATGAGATGAAATCTAGTGAACCCTACTTAATTCACTAAATTGTTACATATTGAAATTAAATCAGCTTTATTCTTTCCTTGGATCTTTTCTTTCTTTTCATTTTCTATATGTTATAATTACATGTTTATTGTATATTGCATAACATTGCACCTTCATGAATGGAAAGTTTAAAATGTAATGGGATCACACTCTGTGTTGTTAATATATGTATTGTATCCACTTATACGCAGTCCGGCAACAAAACATAACATCTTCTCTTGTTTTATTGCGTTTACTTTATGTCTTCACTGCCTATATTGTTCATTGAAGCAGATCAAAGCAATACAATACAATGCTTTAGTGTCAGTTTAACACCAAAAGAGCCATTTTGGGAGTGAAATATATATGACCCTATATATTTTTATTTTTCTAAGACAAACAACCATTACTGCTTGCTATTGATTTTTACAGAAGACTAGATGTATTTTCCAATATTTCCAGACCAAGAGGTCAGCTTTAAATGCAGGTTGTTAGACTCAATGGTATCCTTCAAGATAACTGCTTAATACTTTGATTCAACGATTTTATTTTACGTAGTTAACTGCTACTAAATGAATTTGTGTACTAAGAAAAATTAATTCTTGGACTGTTCCATCAGGTTCTGAAATGTTTAACTAGTTCAGGACATTTCTAAAGCAAAAGCTAAAGAGTAAAACATTGTCGTAGATTATTCCGAAATTATAGGGAAGCTTTACATTGGTTGTATGATTTTTTTTCCCATGTAGACAACACATAGGGCATAGAGTAATCTTTTATGCTCTGGAATGTATCATTCTTCACAGTAACATATAGAACTTTGAGTTCTGAATCCTAAATTGAAGCATTTTAATAAACACGAAGAGCCAGAAAAAATGGGGTGAAGTTTTTTGAAAGGTGTCTATTTAGCCCTCACAACTCATTCTCTAGATTAATTGAGCATAGAAAATTGGACCTCCCCTCCTTCCACTTAATGCTGTTTCTTCCAGGTTACACCATGGGCCAGGGGAAATTCGGGAGCTGTACAAATGAGCAGAATCTCTGACTAAAGGCAAAGAGGTCGCAGGTTAAATGTAGACGGCTTCTCCGAAGGACACGCGCCTGCATCCATTTACATTTTAATATCCTCTGTGAGAGGCATAAGATCTGCATTTTTAAGGACAGCTTGTTTGCAAAACACCATTAACGGGATATTTATAGGGCTAGCGGCAGGCCGACCCTTAGCCTTGTTTTGTTAAACACAAATGAGACATTAATCAGATGGACTTCAGTCCACAGTTACTATTGTCTTCAAATGTCAGTGAGAGAATCATGAATGCAGAGCTTCAACCCTAACTGCTTCCAGACTGAACTTCAAACACTGTTTAAACTAGTTTACGCTATACAGTGGATGGGTAGCAATCACTTTTAGGGGGTATTTGGGCAGTGAATTGCAGGAGAAAAAAGTAGTAAAAGACAATGACGGCAATGACCTTGAGACTGACTGAGTGAGAAATGACATACATTTCTAATTTCTTCTTATTTATTTCACTGTCATCTTTAGTATTGCTGCCCATTGTAAAACATGTACATTTAACACTTTTATAACAAGTACAGTACATGGTCCAGCATGCAACAAACATGAGCAATCTATAAGTAAGGAAGAAAGATACAAGGGAAGGATATCAATAAGAAATGTTACCTCTCTAGGCATCAGAATGATACTGTACCTTATGGCAGGTTCTAAGCTAATGTTTATTTAATTGGTTTGAAGTAGAGATGAGCGAGCACCAAAATGCTCGGGTGCTCGTTACTCGGGACAAAATTTTCGCGATGCTCGAGGGTTCGTTTCGAGTAATGAACCCCATTGAAGTCAATGGGCAACTCGAGCATTTTTGTATATCGCCGATGCTCGCTAAGGTTTCCATTTGTGAAAATCTGGGCAATTCAAGAAAGTGATGGGAACGACACAGCAACGGATAGGGCAGGCAAGGGGCTACATGTTGGGCTGCATCTCAAGTTCCCAGGTCCCACTATTAAGCCACAATAGCGGCAAGAGTGGGCCCCCCCCTCCCAACAACTTTTACTTCTGAAAAGCCCTCATTAGCAATGCATACCTTAGCTAAGCACCACACTACCTCCAACAAAACACAATCACTGCCTGCATGACACTCCGCTGCCACTTCTCCTGGGTTACATGCTGCCCAACCCCCCCCCCCCCCGCACGACGCAGTGTCCACAGCGCACACCAAAGTGTCCCTGCGCAGCCTTCAGCTGCACTCATGCCACACCACCCTCATGTCTATTTATAAGTGCGTCTGCCATGAGGAGGAACCGCAGGCACACACTGCAGAGGGTTGGCACGGCTAGGCAACGACCCTCTTTAGAAGGGGCGGGGCGATAGCCCACAATGCTGTACAGAAGCAATGAGAAATATAATCCTGTGCCACCGCCATCAGGAGCTGCACACGTGGGCATAGCAATGGGGAACCTATGTGCCACACACTATTCATTCTGTCAAGGTGTCTGCATGCCCCAGTCAGACCGCGGTTTTTTATAAATAGTCACAGGCAGGTACAACTCCGCAATGGGAATTCCGTGTGCATCCACAGCATGGGTGGCTCCCTGGAACCCACCGGCTGTACATAAATGTATCCCATTGCAGTGCCCATCACAGCTGAGGTAACGTCCGATTAAATGCAGGTGGGCTTCGGCCCACACTGCATGCCCCAGTCAGACTGGGGTTCTTTAGAAGTGGACACATGCAGTTACAACTCCGTGTGTACCGACAGCATGGGTAGGTGCCAGGAAGCCACCGGCGGTACATAAATATATCCCATTGCATTGCCCATCACAGCTGAGGTAATGTCATGTTTAATGCAGGTGGGCTTCGGCCCACACTGCATGCCCCAGTCAGACTGGGGTTCTTTAGAAGTGGACACATGCAGTTACAACTCCCTGTGGACCCACAGCATGGGTGGCTCCCTGGAACCCACCGGCGGTACATAAATATATCCCATTGCAGTGCCCAGCACAGCTGATGTAACGTCAGCTTTAATGCAGGCGGGCAAAAAATTAATTGGATTACACTGTAGGCGAGGGCCCCAAAAAATTGGTGTACCAACAGTACTAATGTACCTCAGAAAAATTGCCCATGCCCAACCAAGAGGGCAGGTGAAACCCATTAATCGCTTTGGTTAATGTGGCTTAATTTGTAACTAGGCCTGGAGGCAGCCCAGTTAAAATAAAAATTGGTTCAGGTGCAAGTTTCAATGCTTTAATGAGCATTGAAACGTATAAAAATTGTTTACAAAAATTATATGACTGAGCCTTGTGGGCCTAAGAAAAATTGCCCGTTCGTCGTGATTACGTCAGGTTTCAGGAGGAGGAGCAGGAGGAGGAGGATGAATATTATACACAGATTGATGAAGCTAAAAGGTCCACGTTTTTGATGGTGATAGAGAACGTAGCTTCCATCCGCGGGTGCAGCCTACGTATTGTTTAGGTATCGCTGCTGTCCGCTGGTGGAGAAGAGAAGTATGGGGAAATCCAGGCTTTGTTCATCTTGATGAGTGTAAGCCTGTCGGCACTGTCGGTTGACAGGCGGGTACGCTTATCTGTGATGATTCCCCCAGCCGCACTAAACACCCTCTCTGACAAGACGCTAGCCGCAGGACAAGCAAGCACCTCCAGGGCATACAGCGCGAGATCAGGCCACGTGTCCAGCTTCGACACCCAGTAGTTGTAGGGGGAAGAGGCATCACGGAGGATGGTCGTGCGATCGGCTACGTGCTCCCTCACCATCCTTTTACAGTGCTCCCGACGACTCAGCCTTGATTGGGGAGCGGTGACACAGTCTTGCTGGGGAGCCAGAAAGCTGTCAAAGGCCTTAGAGAGTGTTCCCCTGCCTGTGCTGTACATGCTGCCTGATCTCTGCGCCTCCCCTGCTACCTGGCCCTCGGAATTGCGCCTTCGGCCACTAGCGCTGTCGGATGGGAATTTTACCATCAGTTTGTTCGCCAGGGTCCTGTGGTATAGCATCACTCTCGAACCCCTTTCCTCTTCGGGTATGAGAGTGGAAAGGTTCTCCTTATACCATGGGTCGAGCAGTGTGTACACCCAGTAATCCGTAGTGGCCAGAATGCGTGTAACGCGAGGGTCACAAGAAAGGCATCCTAACATGAAGTCAGCCATGTGTGCCAGGGTACCTGTATGCAACACATGGCTGTCCTTACTAGGAAGATCACTTTCAGGATCCTCTTCCTCCTCCTCAGGCCATACACGCTGAAAGGATGACAGGCAAGCAGCATGGGTACCCTCAGCAGTGGGCCAAGCTGTCTCTTCCCCCTCCTCCTCATGCTCCTCCTCAACGCGCTGAGATATAGACAGGAGGGTGCTCTGACTATCCAGCGACATACTGTCTTCCCCCACCTCTGTTTCCGAGCGCAAAGCGTCTGCCTTTATGCTTTGCAGGGAACTTCTTAAGAGGCATAGCAGAGGAATGGTGACGCTAATGATTGCAGCATTGCCGCTCACCATCTGGGTAGACTCCTCAAAGTTTCTAAGGACCTGGCAGATGTCTGCCAACCAGGCCCACTCTTCTGTAAAGAATTGAGGAGGCTGACTCCCACTGCGCCGCCCATGTTGGAGTTGGTATTCCACTGCTGCTCATAGAGCCTGGCCAACATGTGGAGCGTAGAGTTCCACCGTGTGGGCACGTCGCACAGCAGTCGGTGCACTGGCAGATGAAACCGATGTTGCAGGGTGCGCAGGGTGGCAGCGTCCGTGTGGGACTTGCGGAAATGTGCGCAGAGCCGGCGCACCTTTCTGAGCAGGTCTGACAAGCGTGGATAGCTTTTCATAAAGCGCTGAACCACCAAATTAAAGACGTGGGCCAGACATGGCACGTGCGTGAGGCTGCCGAGCTGCAGAGCCGCCACCAGGTTACGGCCGTTGTCACACACGACCATGCCCGGTTGGAGGCTCAGCGGCGCAAGCCAGCGGTCGGTCTGCTCTGTCAGACCCTGCAGCAGTTCGTGGGCCGTGTGCCTCTTCTCTCCTAAGCTGAGTAGTTTCAGCACGGCCTGCTGACGCTTGCCCACCGCTGTGCTGCCACGACGCGCGACACCGACTGCTGGCGACGTGCTGCTGCTGACAGATCTTGATTGCGAGACAGAGGTTGCGTAGGAGGAGGAGGAGGAGGGTGGTTGAGTGGAGGAAGCATACACCGCCGCAGATACCACCACCGAGCTGGGGCCCGCAATTCTGGGGGTGGGTAGGACGTGAGCGGTCCCAGGCTCTGACTCTGTCCCAGCCTCCACTAAATTCACCCAATGTGCCGTCAGGGAGATATAGTGGCCCTGCCCGCCTGTGCTTGTCCACGTGTCCGTTGTTAAGTGGATCTTGCCAGTAACCGCGTTGGTGAGGGCGCGTACAATGTTGCGGGAGACGTGGTCGTGCAGGGCTGGGACGGCACATCGGGAAAAGTAGTGGCGACTGGGAACTGAGTAGCGCGTGGCCGCCGCCGCCATCATACCTTTGAAAGCCTCCGTTTCCACAACCCTTTACGGCAGCATCTCCAGGCTGATAAATTTGGCTATGTGCACGTTTAACGCTTCAGCGTGCGGGTGCGTGGCGGCGTACTTGCGCTTGCGTTCCAACACTTGCGCTAGCGACGGCTGGACAGTGCACTGAGAGACATTGGTGGATGGGGCCGAGGACAGCGGAGGTGAGGGTGTGGGTGCAGGCAGGAGACGGTAGTGCCTGTGTCCTGAGAGGGGGGTTGGATCTCAGTGGCAGGTTAGGGCACAGGGGGAGAGGCAGCGGTGCAAACCGGAGGCGGTGAACGGCCTTCGTCCCACCTTGTGGGATGCTTGGCCATCATATGTCTGCGCATGCTGGTGGTGGTGAGGCTGGTGGTGGTGGCTCCCCTGCTGATCTTGGCGCGACAAAGGTTGCACACCACTGTTCGTCGGTCGTCTGCACTCTCAGTGAAAAACTGCCAGACTGCGAGGGGGCGCTTTGGGAAACAGTTGGTGGATTATTCGGTCTGGCCCTGCCTCTACCCCTGGCCACCGCACTGCCTGTTCCAACCTGCCCTGCTGCTGCACTTGCCTCCCCCTCTGAAGACCTGTCCTCAGTAGGCGTAGCAAACCAGGTGGGGTTAGTCACCTCATCGTCCTGCTGCTCTTCCTCCGAATCCTCTGTGCGCTCCTCCCTCGGACTTACTCCAATTACTACTACCTGAGTGATAGACAACTGTGTCTCATCGTCATCGTCCTCCTCACCCACTGAAAGCTCTTGAGACAGTTGCCGGAAGTCCCCAGCCTCATCCCCCGGACCCCGGGAACTTTCCAAAGGTTGGGCATCGGTCACGACAAACTCCTCCAGTGGGAGAGGATTCGGAACCATTTCTGCCCATTCTGGGCAGGGGCCCGAGAACAGTTCCTGGGAGTCTGCCTGCTCCTCAGAATGTGTCATTGTAATGGAGTGAGGAGGCTGGGAGGAAGGAGGAGCAGCAGCCAGAGGATTATTTTTTTATAATTCTGGGTGGTCGATAGATTGCTGGATGCACTTTCTGCCATCCACGACAGGACCTGCTCTCACGGCTCATTTTCTAATAAAGGTCTACCGCGTGGACCCATTAATTGTGAGATGAATGTGGGGACGCCAGGAAAACGTGCCTCTCTCCTAATCCCGCAGCAGTCGGATCAGGATCAGGAGCTCGGCCTGTGCCCACACCCTGACTTGGGGCTCCGCGTCCTCGCCCGCGTCCACGTCCTCTAGGCCTACCCCTACCCCTCAGCACGCTGTATTACCAGTAGTGCAGAAACAGAACGCTGTAATTAAATGTGCCGCTTATTGGCCTGTGGTTGGAGGCTGACTTCCCTTACGGAACGCACAGCAGAGCCAGGAAACAATTTTGCGCACGCCTGTGGTGAGACGTAGGTGCGTATGACTGAGCTAGTGGAATTCACAGCGCAGAAGCAGTCAAGTGGCCAAAGGCCAGTAGTAGGCCTTAAGTATTTTGCTTCTATTTTTTTAAAATGCTGAGCTGATACAGCAGACAGATACTGTAGGCAGCGTAATATTATGTACACTCTTTCCCTCTGGTGGGATGACGGCGATCATGTAACAGAGACAGCAGATCCAGGAAACAATTTTGCGCAAGCCTGCTGTAACGCTTAGCTGCGTATTAATTAGGACTACTACCCCCAGCAGATAGATACTGTAGGCAGCGTATAATATTATGTATACTGTTTCCCTCTGGCGGGATGACGGCGCTGATGTAACAGAAACAGCAGATCCAGGAAACAATTTTGTGCAAGCCTGCTGTAACGCTTAGCTGCGTATTAATTAGGACTACTACCCCAAGCAGACACACAGTAAACTGAAGACGGTCACAGGCAGCCCAAATATAGTATTTTTCCCCAATTTTTTGGAAAAAGCCCACCGCCTATATAGCCTGAATATCTCTTTCCCTGCCTCACCAGTACTGGCCCTATACTCTGTACAATGACTGCAGACTGCGGACGCAATGCTCTGCACGCCCGATATACAAAAAAAAATTGTGCAACACTGCTAAAAGCAGCCTCAACAGTACTGCACACGGTCAGATGTGGCCCTAAGCAGGACCATTGGGGTTCTTGAAGCCTAAAATAACTCCTAACGCTCTCCCTATAGCAGCTCCGGCACCAGCAGCACTTTCCCTGATCTCTGTCAGAATGCATCTGTGGCGAGCCGCGGGAGGGGACGATTTTATACTCGGGTGACACCTGATCTCGCCAGCCACTTGTCAGGACAGTGTCCGGGATATGGGGGTCCCTGATATATCCCGCAACCCCTGTCCCTGCCTACTTGCCCCCCTGGGCTAACCCCCAGGGCGACAACTGGGCGGCGGTCCCTACCCTCACTAGGGAAGCGGGACACGGGAAGACAAACAGACACTGAAGACAAACAACGGTAGAACGGTCAGACAATCCGGGTCGGCAACAGGAGGGTACGCAGTACAGGGGGGTCAGGCAAAAACGTAGTCAAGGTCCAAAAGCAGAGGTCAAGAAAGCCGGGGTCACAAACAGGAGTCAAAAGAATACGCGGGTGCAGCTGGAAGACCAAACTAACACTGGCAAGGCCTGAGAGGAAAACACACCTATTTAAATGCTGTCAGCGCTCCCGCCCCAGAAGCTGATTGGGGCGGGGAGCCTGACAGCAGCAGGGCTAATCAGGGCGGTGCTGGGGGCACGCCCCCAGTCTCACTGCACAGACAGTTACCAGGGAAGCCAGCCTGGTAGTCAAGCGACTAGAAGCACCCGCTGCCTCCCTAGCAACCCGGCGGCGACCAGTCTTACAGCGGCCCGGGGAGATCACAAGAACCGGGGTACCTCTGCGCCGTGCTCCTGTACCCCGGGTGGCCGGACCGGTGGTGCGGGCACGGCGGCCCCGAGAGTTGCCGGTTCTGACAGTACCCCCCCTTCTACGGGGGGACACCGGACCCCCATGGCCAGGTGCGGGCTTAAGCGGGAAAGCCCTGTGGAATGCCTGGACTAGGCGTGGCGCATGAACGTCCCTGGCAGGGACCCACGTCCTATCCTCAGGGCCAAATCCTCTCCAGTGAACCAGGTACTGCAGCACACCTCTAACCCGTCGGGCATCCACCAGCCTTTCTACTTCATACTCCAGTTCCCCCTGTACCAGAGAAGGAGGAGGCGGGTTCTGGGTGGGTAGAACTGGAGTCACATACTTCTTAAGTAAGCTTTTGTGAAAAACCTTGTGGACCTTCCAGGGGTCAGGAAGTGCCAACTTATATGACACCGGGTTGATGACCTGAGAAACAGTAAATGGGCCAATGAACCGAGGAGCAAGTTTCAGGGAGGGAACCTTGAGTCTCAGATTCTTGGAAGACAACAAAACTTGCTCCCCGACTACAAAAGGTGCAGAGATGGTACATCTTTTATTTGCGTATTTACGCAGTTTCTCTTGGGAACCCTGAAGGTTCTTACGAACCTGGGCCCAAACTGTGCACAGTTCCTCAGAGGATATGTCGGCGGCCGGATTGTTCGAGACCACAGGAGTGGAAAGCGAGAACCGGGGATGAAACCCATAGTTACAAAAAAAAGGTGACAATTGGGTCGACGAGTTAACATGGTTGTTGATAGCAAATTCGGCGAGAGGTAAGTAGTTGGCCCACTGATACTGGTTATCAGAGACAAACAGTCGCAGATACTGGATAAGTTCTTGGTTCATTCGTTCCGTTTGTCCGTTACTCTCGGGATGGAAAGCGGAGGAGAAGGACAAATTTACGTTTAGATTTTTACAGAAGGCTCGCCAGAAGCGAGCGATGAACTGAACCCCTCTATCTGACACAATGTCCTCGGGGATCCCATGTAACCGAACAATCTCCTTGATGAACATTTCAGACAGAAGTTTGGCGTTAGGCAACTTGCAAAGCGGAACAAAATGTGACATTTTAGAGAAACGGTCTACTATTACCCAGATGACCGTATTCCCCAGCGAGGATGGCAGATCAGTAATAAAATCCATGGACAAATGGGACCATGGCCTGGACGGAATGGGCAAGGGAAGAAGAGGACCCTCAGGACGTCTCCTGAGATTCTTCCCCCTTGCGCAAACCGGGCACGCGGACACAAATACCCGTACCTCCTTGGCCATGTGCGGCCACCAATAGAGTCTGGATACTAACTCCAGCGTACCCCTGATGCCGGGGTGTCCAGCTAGGACAGAAGCGTGTGTCTCCTCTAACACTTTCAATCTCAGTGACAATGGGACAAATAATTTGCCTTCCGGAAGGGCTTCAGGAGCAGATTGTTGAGCGGCGTGAATGAGAGGTGAAAGGTCGGAGGAGACAGCAGCGAGGACCACCCCAGGGGAGAGAATGCTCTCAGGCTCCGGCTCGGCAGGTTCCGGAGAACCAAAGCTCCTAGACAGGGCATCAGCCTTGACATTCTTAGAACCGGGTCTATAGGTAACAACAAAATTGAACCGAGAGAAGAACAAGGCCCAGCGGGCTTGCCGAGCATTTAACCTCTTAGCGGAATCTAGATAGGTGAGGTTTTTATGGTCTGTGAGTACCGTGATCTGGTGATGGGCTCCTTCCAAAAAATGCCTCCACTCTTCGAAAGCCCACTTAATCGCCAGCAATTCCCGGTTGCCTATATCATAGTTCCGTTCGGTGGAAGAAAACTTCCTAGAAAAATAGGCACACGGTCTAAGGTTGGTGAGAGTGGAGGGACCTTGGGACAGTACCGCTCCCACACCAAACTCAGAGGCATCTACTTCCACCAAAAAAGGGCTGGACAGATCTGGTTGTACTAGGACAGGTGCAGAAGAGAACGCCGCCTTTAGGGTATCGAAGGCCCTTAGGAAGTTTGGCCCCAGGAATCAAGTCTATTTTACAGTCCCATTCCCTATGAGGGGGCAGAGCTTCAGATAATTGTTTGGAGAACACGTCAGAAAACTCGGAGAGGTAATCTGGTAGGGGGGTCCCCTCGCAGGTGGAGATTCCCACCTTCACCGCACAAAGGTGGTTGGCACAGCGGGGACCCCACTTTACCAGTTCCAACGTGTCCCAATTTACTACCGGGTTGTGCTCCCGGAGCCAGGGGAGGCCTAGGACGACGTCCACAGACAAATCTCTCATCACTAGAAAGGTGCAGGTTTCCACGTGTAAGGCTCCTATCGTAAACCTTACTTCAGGGGTAACCAGATGAACCACCCCTGCTTGCAATGGGGTGGAGTCCACTCCTGAAACCAGAATCGGGGTCTCTAAACGTAAAAAAACCCCGGACAGTTGAGCAACGAAATTAAAGTTAACGAAATTCGCCGCAGCCCCAGAATCAACAAAGGCTTGCCCAGTACGGTGGAAAGCATGAAATTCTAGGGTGCAAGGCAATAACATTTTGGATAACACAGTACCTTAGCTCCTAGACAGTCCTCCCGACAACTGCCTAGGAGCGGGAGTTTTCCTGCCGTGGCTTCTTAGTGCAGGTGGCAATGCGGTGACCCGGCTCCCCACAGTAGAAGCAAAGATTCTTCTTCAGGCGATATTCCCGTCGCTGCTTGGGGTTCATGGCTCCCAGTTCCATGGGCTCGGTGGTGGGAAGTGAGAGAGTCAGGTCAGTAGAAGAAGTGGGCGTGGGGAGTGGAGTGGCCCGAGCGGCGTGTCGGCCCCTCAAACGTCGGTCGGCCCGAATAGCAAGCGTCATGGCTTGCTCCAGGGTTCTAGGCTCTGGGTGGGCCACAAGTAGGTCCTTGAGACCCTCAGACAGACCGGTCAAAAATAAGTCTTTTAGGGCGGCATCGTTCCACCTGGATTCCGTACAATGTTGACGGAATTGGGAACAGTAGTCCTCCGCCATTTTACAACCCTGGCGCAGGGCCAGAAGTTTGGAGACTGCGTAGCCCGCCCGGTCGGGTTCGTCATAAATTTGACCCAGGGCGGAAAAAAAGGCGTCAAGGGATAGTCGGGCTGGAGAGCCTGCTGGTAGCGAGAAAGCCCAATTTTGGGGGTCCCCCCTCAGGCGGGTAATTACAATTCCCACTTTCTGATATTCAGTACCAGAGGAGTGGGGTCGGAGATCAAAGTAGAGCTTGCAGCTCTCTCTAAATGCAAAGAACTGACCTCTCTCTCCAGAGAAGCAGTCCGGCAGCGTGGCTCGGGGTTCTGACATAGTCCCGGGAGCGGAAGGGGGCTGCATGGGACCTGCAGCCGCCACTTGTTCCTGTAGCTGCATGCGGGCGGTTAGGTCCTGGACAAGGTTAGTAAGGACCTGGACCTGGTTCGCTAACGCAGCCACGGCCTCCATCGAGGGATTCAAAGTAGCCGGGCGGATGCACGAGTCTGACCTACCTTCGGCCAGTGTTACTGTCAGGACAGTGTCCGGGATATGGGGGTCCCTGATATATCCCGCAACCCCTGTCCCTGCCTACTTGCCCCCCTGGGCTAACCCCCAGGGCGACAACTGGGCGGCGGTCCCTACCCTCACTAGGGAAGCGGGACACGGGAAGACAAACAGACACTGAAGACAAACAACGGTAGAACGGTCAGACAATCCGGGTCGGCAACAGGAGGGTACGCAGTACAGGGGGGTCAGGCAAAAACGTAGTCAAGGTCCAAAAGCAGAGGTCAAGAAAGCCGGGGTCACAAACAGGAGTCAAAAGAATACGCGGGTGCAGCTGGAAGACCAAACTAACACTGGCAAGGCCTGAGAGGAAAACACACCTATTTAAATGCTGTCAGCGCTCCCGCCCCAGAAGCTGATTGGGGCGGGGAGCCTGACAGCAGCAGGGCTAATCAGGGCGGTGCTGGGGGCACGCCCCCAGTCTCACTGCACAGACAGTTACCAGGGAAGCCAGCCTGGTAGTCAAGCGACTAGAAGCACCCGCTGCCTCCCTAGCAACCCGGCGGCGACCAGTCTTACAGCGGCCCGGGGAGATCACAAGAACCGGGGTACCTCTGCGCCGTGCTCCTGTACCCCGGGTGGCCGGACCGGTGGTGCGGGCACGGCGGCCCCGAGAGTTGCCGGTTCTGACACCACTCACTGCAGGGGGGTGGTATAGGGCTTGAACGTCGCAGGGGGAAGTTGTAATGCCTTCCCTGTCTTTCTATTGGCCAGAAAAGCACGCTAACGTCTCAGAGATGAAAGTGAAAGTAACTCGAACATCGCGTGGTACTCGTCTCGAGTAACGAGCATCTCGAACACACTAATACTCGAACGAGTATCAAGCTCGGACGAGTACGTTCGCTCATCTCTAGTTTGAAGGGTTAAAGGGTGTAAGGCTTGGTTCATACCACATTTGTGGAGCATGTTCCGCATATAGGACAGCAACATCTTCTAATGTATACATCAGATGTATCGCTTGGACAAATGCAATTGTATGACCTAGTTTACTGCACTATTCACTACAGTTAAAGGGGTATTCCCGATTCCAACAGCTTATTTCCTATCCAACTGTTGGGGTCTGACTTGGGAATCTTCATTGAAATAAATGGAGTGCAGTGTGCCTGCCTGACCTGTTCTTCCCATACCGCCAATCTGTGCTTCCTTCATTCAGGGACTGACTGGGCTCCCATTCTTGTGATCAGTGGGTGTTCCAGGGGCCAAACCCCTACTAATCAGTTATTGTTTATTGGTTATTCCCTATCCGTGGATAGGGGATGACTTGTTGGAACTAGAATACGTCTTTTAAGGAAAGGTTTATAGAAGTTTATGGATATGCTTGGCATAAATACTCTAGGAGCATTTCCTGAGATTAACATTGGACATACACTTTAAGCATGGTTTAAGGAAGGGAATTGCATGTAACAAGAAAAATTCCCAAAATACCTAGGTAGTGCCAACATGTTAATGAGGAAATGTTCAGAGAATCATGTTTTTTAGACAAGGGTAAGGAACTTGAATTGTATCCTCTGAGTAATAGCCAGTAGAGGGGTTAACAGGCTGGTGGGACATGGTGAAATTGTTATGGTATACTACCCTTGATACGCCAGCCTGGGTGCCCTAGATCTCACTCACAACCCCTGTTCCTGCCTGCTTGCCTCCACTCCTGGCTAACCCCAGGCGGGCAACTGGGCGGCGGTCCCTATTCTCACTAGGGACCGAAAAGGGACGCTGGCGTACCTGGATGGAAAGGGTAGAATACCGACAGAAAAGGCAGATGAAAATAACCAACACGACAATACTAAGTGGAACTGAGGCAGATGGAAAAACCTGGCGGACAATAGCAAAGTATAGCAGACAAGATGACAGAGGCAGGAGACCAACAGAGGCAGACTAGCTAGCACACTGAGGAAAACCAATAACTGGCAGTGATTGCAAGTCTCTGCCCGACCTTTAAACAAAAGCCTCCGTCCAGGGGCGAAGAGAGGGAGACAGCCAACTCCCAACAGAACATAATAAAAGGGAGCTCGTGCATGTCAGCCGCACTCACAGGTGCGCACGCGCCACCAGCACCACGCTGCCCACGCCGGCCGGGCACCGGCGCCCCCGGCACCCGGACAACAAGCCAGGGGGATGCGCCCTGACCACGGTACCCCGCACACTGCTGCCTCGGGAGGACCAGCAACCGCTGCATGGTAACATTACCCCCCCTTTACTTTGGTCTGGCAGCCCTGGCGGAGTCAAGTGTACTTTCTCTCTCAAATGTACTTTTATGAACACAATCCCTTTATATATATTACACAATCTCTTTATCAAGTGCACAGTCTCTTAATATGATCTCTGACAGAGGTGTAACTAAAAATTATTGAGCCCCAATGCAAAATCTGTAACAAGGCTCCCTACCTACCACGTGTCATTTATAATACTGGTGTCCTGCTGTGTGATAGATGGGCCTTTGGGCCTCTAAGGTTCCAGGACTTCCGCTACTCACAGTCTCTTAGCAATAAAGTATTCCCTGGTGAAACTCCAAGGACTTATGACACGTCTTTTAATATTTAACTCTCAGTCTTTTAACTATGGGTTTTCACTCTCTCTGCAACATAGTGTATTTATGATCAGAGATGTCACAGCTACAATGGTCCAATTGTCTGGCCATCTTAGCTTTTGGACAGGAGGCTCCAAGGAATATTCTTACAGCTCACTTGTTCTGCCTGCCCCTAACTTCTTACACAGGCTTCTAGAGTTCCACTTGTGACTCACGATTGTGCCATATCCAAGCTCACACCACCTTCACATACTTGCTGCCAACTTTACCACCATGGCAATACAACAACTCACGTGAGTGCTACACCCTGCCTTTCATACCTATT
Organism: Eleutherodactylus coqui; assembly: GCF_035609145.1. Classification (NCBI taxonomy): domain Eukaryota; kingdom Metazoa; phylum Chordata; class Amphibia; order Anura; family Eleutherodactylidae; genus Eleutherodactylus; species Eleutherodactylus coqui. The sequence goes on from NC_089837.1 coordinate 302,584,643, forward strand.
CAGGCATCTCCCTGCTTGACGTCTTCTCTTATTTGCCCATTAGATGCACATTTCCTGCCCAGTATGGTCACCTGGTGCTTTACAGCTTCCAACAGCCACCATCAAAAATGCCACACAATGTCCACAGAGGCTATAAATAATGAGGTTATACAAACCCAACTGCACCATCACACACAATCAACAACAGCTGTATGATAACCATCAGTTACACAATATTACCAATGTACAATAACCCCATGCAGATAGGCAATAAACATATATTACTGTAGCATAATAAACGCTGACATACGCGTAATACATGTTTCTTATAATAGCAAATTATACCTCCTTGCTAGCTAGACTATCAAATCCAGCACTTTTATAACTCTACCTCCTATCACATTTTTATAACTACACTCTAGGTATATGGCATTTACTCAACTACGTTGGATATGTTAACTTTCATAAATCCCTTACATACTGGGGTGTTTACAACATAGATTGTTATTCTGGTGTCCCAGATTGGGATCTATGCTGAAGAGCTTGTTGTAGTTCTGTCATAGTGCAGGCTGTTTCCTGTCCACGGTGGCCGATTCTATTGTCACTCCCCCAAAGTTTTGCCTTTCCATCCAGTCTACATTGTTCTCTGGATCTGAGACTTTACTTTATCTTCCAGTTGGACCTCTGATAGTGCCTGTTGGCACAGAGTATTAAGGCAGCAGAAATGCAGTATCGCTCATGACCTGAAGGTTGCGAGTTCAATCCCCGCATGGTTCAAGTAGCCGACTCAAGGTTGACTCAGCCTTCCATCCTTGTGAGGTCGGTAAAATAAGTACCCAGCTTGCTGGGGAGTAAGAAATAAATTACCTGAATAAGTTGGCGCTATACAAATAGCAAGATTTTTTTAATCTATTTAAACTGTCTCACCCTTCACCATGGACTTGGGACCATGGACTTCACCCAGCCACCAATATTCCCAGGCATTGCGGCATACAGGATGTTTACCACTCTAGGTAGTGGCCCTCATAATCCTGTGTTATTACTAAAGCGTCGTTCCTATTATATAACTGCCCTGCTATTCCACTGTAATGTAGAGTGTAGCTAACTTTTAGAAACTTTGCTTCTTCGACTAGATTAACATAAAACTAAAGGAATTCCCTGTGCTGCTAACCCCCTGGCTGCTGTAGAATATATGTGGAGAACCAGCCACCACCTGAAATACAACACCCATTAACAAAACAGTATTAAATATTATAGAAGCAGTATTATAGAATCTTTTATAAAATATGATGGGTACAACTTTGGAGTAATAGGTGCATATTTTTGGCTATCACATTATTTCAGGTGCAGAAGTATTTCCTAATGGAGAAAAAAATGACACATAATACCATAATTATGAGTTTCCTTATGACAAGTTTGGTACAGAACAAATGATGTTTATTTACATTCTGCTCTAACACTTCTGAGTTGTCATCGAAATATAATAGTGTATTACTGTAGTACTGTAGAGGTCGGAGAGCTGAGTCCTTGGTGGTTGTTGTCAATCTGGTTTAGAATCAGCTTAGGATATTGGTCAGTATGAATGATATACCAGAATGGCGCATTTGTACAGCATATTGCACAGGCAAAATTTGCATGCACAATACATAGTAAATAGAACCCATTGATTTCAATTGGTTTATTCACAAAAGTGTATTTTGCACACGCATTTCGTTAAATTGCCCATTGAAATCAATGAAAGGATGCTTGTGTGTTTTTTTCAAGCGCAAATATGCAAAAAATGTGTGTGCAAAAAATGCAGTAAAACACGCACAGTCCATTGCGCAAATACGTAGCGTAAATGCACATATGGGCGTCAAAAAGAAGTTAGTCCGCACAAAAAAAAAAAACGCGGCTCACTCGCCTGAAAACCCCATGAATGGGTGATTTTCTGTAATCATGTCCTGAGCCTCATTAGTGTTTAAATCACACAATCAGGAGCTGCGTGTTGCCGGAAAAATGTGCTGCTGTTCGGAATTCTGTCGGTCGGTAGAAATCCCCCTAATGACTTCTAATTAGAAATGAGCGAGTACCAAAATGTTCGTTATTCGAGTCGAGTTTTTCGTAATATTCGAGAGCTCTATTCGAGTAACGAACCCCATTCAAGTCATTGAGAGACTCGAGCATTTTTGTATCGGACCCGCCCGATGCCGAGCTTCTTTTTCTTTTCTCTCTCTCTCTCTCTCTCTTTCTCTCTCTCTCTCTAGTAACGAGCACCATCGAGTATGCTAATACTCGAACGAGCATCAAGCTCAGACGAGCATGTTCGCTCAACTCTACTTCCAATGTCTTAAATACAGGCACCTGTCTTCTTTTTTGGGCATTGGAAGCAACTAAACTCCCTCCCTTTTTTTCCCTGAAGTCCATAGAGGCTTCTGCGATTTTCTGCGACAAGATAGGACAAGACCTATTTTTTCATGCAGCAGGGAATTCCAGTCACTGATGTCCTATCTTTTTAGGTGCAATTGTTTTGTGCGGCTTACAATCGTTTATCTGAACGTTTCCAAAGGAAACCATTGGTACTAAAAGTCTCAATTTGTTAGTGTGTATAAATTAGCTGCGCAAAATTGTCCATGTGAACGAGCTCTTACGTCCATGTGAAGCCAGTCTAACAATAGCGGGCCATTTAAATTTTTGTCATTAAGCTCACTCTCTTCCGTGTTCAACTCTGTTACATATATTCCTTCCATAGAGATGACTGGTCTGTCAGTGTCAGCATCATTCATGCATTATGTCATGTATATAATTATCTTCCGCATTATTTTGGATATTGCAACATGCTGGAATAATTCCAGTTATGACTTTTACCTGAAATTGTTGAAAATGTAATCACACAGAGTTGTTGTCATTTGACAAGTAGGTTGTAAATGCCTGATTTCCATAGCAACATATGTAACCATGGACACAATTACTACATTCCAATGTTTATCCCCGTAGATACAGATGTTACTGAGAATGGTCAATTAATCAGAAATTAACTGCAAAAAATGTCTCTAAGACTTTAACAGGTGGTATTAAGCAGTTACTTACTGAACAGTATAAGGATAAGCTGCTGCAATAAGTTGTATTGTGTACCAAGTTTTATTGACTTCAATGCATCTTGCAGTGAAGACAAATAAATCATTTCTATAGGGGGTTTATGAAATAATAAATACAAATGGTTTTGAAAAACTTTAGTAACACAATATAGCTTCAAAATCTTGAAAAAGAGACTTGAATTCAGCGGTGACACAAAGCGTGTCTCCCCTGCCTCTGGATCAGCTGGTCAATGCTTACAATCATCTAATGCTATGACTACGTAGGGCAGGTCCGCTGCAGATTTTCCATGTTTAAAGGAGTTTTCTTGACTTATGTGAGAGGCATCTTAAGGGATACCCCATGGCGTAAAATGACAAAGCAGCTCATACCTGCCCCCAATCCCTGCTTGTCACTGGCTCCTGGTCTCACAGCTGACATCATCTTGGATGACATCAACCAAACAAACTGCTGCAGCCAATGACAGCAATCAGTGATTATCGTTGGCTTAGCAGCAGGTTTACAGGATATCACAAACTGACTTTGTTATTTTAGACCAAGGGGTACCCCTTAAAATGCTGCTTATATAACCTGGGCAACCCCTTTAACTTCCATGCAGAAAATTCACAGAATTTAGAATATTATTTAAGTGGATGAGATTTAAGGCCAATTAATATGAGCATATATTCAGGCTGTAAAATACATGTAGAGCACAAGGCTTATTATAGCCCAGGAGGCTACACAAAGAATGTTTATTCAAAATGGACCAATGATCCCTGCGACAAAAAACGCTGCATGTCCTATTCTTGTCCATTCTCACAGATGAGAATAGGACATGCAATGTGCAGAGTTTGTGGAGATCAGGTAGCAAATGGATGGGTTTTTGTGTGCTGTCCAGTGTGAGTTACACCTTAGTTTCTTGGATGCAACTTGCATACAGCCATGTGAATCTGACCTTAACCCCTTCATGCAAGTGGGCATACATGTATTATGTCAATTTAGGCAGCTCTGGAACTGCTGAAGGCTCCCCATGCTAATTTGCAATCAATCTTATTAAGTCCTGCTTGTGGTAGGGCTTAATAGATGAATTCTAAACGTAAAATATACTGCAATACAGAAGCATTGTGGTGTATTATACAGGTGGACAGATATTCACAATTTCAAGTTACGAGGACTAATAAAATTGTAAAAATAAATTTAAGAACAAGTAGTAAACATAAAAATATCTATAAATTAGGTATTTTTGAAGAGTAACAAAAACAAGTCATCTTACTACATTGCAAACCCTGTAAAAAGAAATCCAAAAAACAATAGCAAAATTACACTTTATTCCATTTCACCCAACTTCTTACATTTTTGAAAAGTTTTTCAGTACATTGTATGGTAAATTAAGTGCATTACAAAATACAACTTGTCCAGCAAAACTCAAGCCCTATATGGCTACATTAATAGAAAAATCTAAAAGCTATAGCTTTTGGAACGCAGTTATGAAAGAACAACAACAAAAGACCGAAAATGGCTCAGGAGTGAAGAGGTTAAACAACTCTCATCCACAGGCTGCGGAAAAAAATCTGCATGGGATTTTTTTAAAGTGCAGATTTTAAATTCACAGCATGTTAATTTGTGCTGTTGATTTTTAGCATGGATTCCAATGCATAAGGTGAAATCTATGCAATACCCCTGAGCTAGTACGTTACAAATTCTTCAACAAAAACCACAATATTTGGTACACTTTCTGCCGCTATGTATTTCCTGCAGATACATACTGATTTTCTGCTGCACAAATTTGGACCATGTGACTGTAACTGTCAAAATAGTTTTCTTGAAAACAAAAATTGCCATAATTCTATACTATAATGTGATGAGGATAATTATGCTAGGGGACACAATATCAAATAATGTGTATTCCATTGTTGCACTTTGGCATAGTGCAAACATCTGCAGGTAATACTGTGATTGATGTGTGTTAATAATCCCACATAAAATAAAAAACAATAATATAAAGCAAATCTAGTAACTAAGTTCCGCCCAGTCCCGCCCCTTGCATTGCAAATAGTGGCAGGGGGCAGAGAGGGGACTTAAGCTCAGTGCAGTGCTTCTGGCCTGGCCCACCTCCTCCCCCAGCAGAAAGGGACACCGTATATGGGCCGGGCGTGAAAACCTGGCCAATATATGGATGTGTGAATAAGCCCTAAGAGTATAAACTAAAGGCTACATAATTTCTTATAATACACACCTCAGCTGCTGCAGAACCTCTTATCGTTGATTAATATAAAGCACCCTCATACATTTTGCAAGGAAGGTCAATATTACTAGGACACAAGTTCTTGAGCAGCTTCAATGTGTATTATCCAATAGGAAAATATACATTGAAGCTGCTTAAGAACTTCTCCTTTAAAAAAAAGCAGAAGCACTATACGGCCTCATGTCCACGGGGAAAATCAGGCCCGCTACGGATTATCCGTAGCGGGTCCCTCCTGCCCCGCGGACATGAGGGCTGAAGAATTTATAAGAATTAACTCACCCGCAGCTGACCGGGCACCTCTTCTCTTCTTCACGGCCGGATCTTTTTTCTTCGGCCAGCGGATGTACTCGGCACGTCGGCGGCGTGCCGCGCACATGCGCCGGGCACATCCGCCGGCCCGAAGCAAGAAGATCCGGCCGTGAGGAAGAGAAGAGGTGCCCGGTCCGCTGCGGGTAAGTTATTCTTATTTTAGGTCTCCTGCGGATTCGGACGGCTTCCATAGGCTTCAATAGAAGCCTGCGGGAGCCGTCCCCACAGGAGATCCACACAAAAATGGAGCATGTCACGTTTTTTTACATGCTTCATTTTTTTAAATTCCCTTTTATTGACCATCCGCGGGTATTTATCTACCCGCGGGTGGTCAATGCATCCCTATGGGGTGCGAATCCGCGGGCGGGAGAAGAGTTAAAATCCGCTGCGGATTTTAATTCTTCTTTTGCCCGTGGACATGAGGCCTACCTCCATCAATCAGAGTTTGGCACTGAAATAGCAACATTTAGGATACTGTGCCTATGTAACACCACTCATTTCTGGATAATCATCTGGTTCTGGTAAATATAATATTTATTAATTTTAGTGAAAATGTCCCTTTCTGTGAATTATCTTCTGTTTACAGTATTTACTAACAGCACTATATTATTTTGCTTTATTTGACTGTTATGCCATACAATATACAGCATATAAAAATATTCATTATTTATGTGGCATGCATTGTAAATTAAGCATAAACATTGTTGATTGCTTTTAGTTTAGCAAGTGTTACCTTCATTGTTTCTACTTGAATGCTTTGATATTTTATTTCATAGGATACAGGGTGGATTTATTTCAGAAGGAGTTGCATTATTTTAGGACCCTCAGATTTAAATGTGAAATCATATTTTCCTGTTTAAAAATAGATCTTCCATCTTTAAAGCTCATTTAAAACCCACATCCTCCTAATAGAACTTGATTCTTCTTAAGAGGTTAGGAGAACAATGTGTCTTCAGAACGGTGCATGTGAGAGATATGATAGTAGGTCTAATTTGCACATCTAGGTCTACTTAAACCACAGATTGCCTCATTGTGCCTCAGAAAGATATGGCTGATAGGTCCTGGAATTAGGGCTCTGTACAGTTGTAGAAATGGCACCAATTGGCGGCATGATACATCCTGATTGCAGACCTAATCTTGCTGTAAAAACCTAGAAGAGACCCCATGGGGAAATATTTATGAATTCTGATTGTGACATCCCATTCAGTGTCTCATTCTAGATTTACCTGCATTTGCAACTCATGGATACACAGAAGAAAGAAAGATGCTGAATTTTGCAAATAGAAAAAAGTTTAAACCTTTCATTTAAAGACTGATTGCAGTGATCTTGATCGTATAGTTCACAGCGATGTCTGGGCTTTCATTGTCAGGAACAGCCTCACGTAAAAAGCAAAACTTGAAATGTACACTGCTGCATAGGTAAAATATAATTAGTGGCAAATAAACATTCAGCATTAGGTGAGACTCAAGCCTCTAATTCACTGTGGTCCCCAAATGATAATCCCATACTAGTATTGTATGAATGCTTGGCTACCTACTAGAGATGAGCGAACGTGTTCTTCCGAGCTTGATATTCGTGCGAATATTAGGGTGTTCGGGATGTTCGTTATTCGTAACGAACACCATGCGGTGTTCTGGTTACTTTCACTTCCTTCCCTGAGACGTTAGCGCGCTTTTTTTGGCCAATTGAAAGACAGGGAAGGCATTACAACTTCCCCCTGTGACATTCAAGCCCTATACCACCCCCCTGCTGTGAGTGGCTGGGAAGATCAGGTGTCACCCGAACATAAAAGTCGGCCCCTCCCACGGTTCGCCTCAGATGCCGTGTGAGTTAGATGAGGGACAGTGCTGTTTGTACCGGAGCTGCTGTAGAGAAAGAATTGGTAGTTAGTGTAGGCTTCAAGACCCCCCAAAGGTCCTTATTAGGGCCACTGATAGCTGTGTGTTGGCTGCTGTTAGCAGTGGCAATTTTTTTTTTCTCAAAATCGGCTCTGCAGAGCGTTGCACCCGGCATTAGGGACAGAAGTGCTGCATAGGCAGGGAGAGTGTTAGGAGTGAGTGTAGCCTTCAAGAACCTCAACGGTCCTTTCTAGGGCCATATTTATCCGTGTGCAGTACTGTCCAGGCTGCTGTTAGCTGTGCTGCATTTTTTTTTTGCTTCTCAAAATCGCCTCTGCAGAGCATTGCACCCTCCATTGATACTGCAGGGAAAGAATTGTATAGGCAGGGCCACAACACAGTTATTATTCATAGAATATACGCAGTGCTGCCTTTTGCTTGTAAAACAAGTGAAAATAATTCTATTTGTCCTGCCTCTGTCCGTCCTAAGGGCGGTGGACACGTGTCGGCTGCGTGTGCAACCTGTAAAAATCAGACGCACCCAGCTACGTTTTACTCCTGGCTTCGCCATTTGCTTTCCTTAATTGGGAAAAAAAATACCTGCTCTGCCACAGTTAATAACTCTGCTACCCTCACGTTCTGTGACACATTAGCAGGAAAACAGCACAGTTATTAAACTTCTCATGTTCATAGAATATATGCAGTGCTGCCTTTTGGTGCAAAAAAACGGAAAATAATTCTATTTGTCCTGCCTCTGTCCGTCCTAAGGGCGGTGGACACGTGTCGGCTGCGTGTGCAACCTGTAAAAATCAGACGCACCCAGCTACGTTTTACTCCTGGCTTCGCCATTTGCTTTCCTTAATTGGGAAAAAAAATACCTGCTCTGCCACAGTTAATAACTCTGCTACCCTCACGTTCTGTGACACATTAGCAGGAAAACAGCACAGTTATTAAACTTCTCATGTTCATAGAATATACGCAGTGCTGCCTTTTGGTGCAAAAAAACGGAAAATAATTCTATTTGTCCTGCCTCTGTCCGTCCTAAGGGCGGTGGACACGTGTCGACTGCGTGTGCAACCTGTAAAAATCAGACGCACCCAGCTACGTTTTACTCCTGGCTTCGCCATTTGCTTTCCTTAATTGGGAAAAAAAATACCTGCTCTGCCACAGTTAATAACTCTGCTACCCTCACGTTCTGTGACACATTAGCAGGAAAACAGCACAGTTATTAAACTTAGATTATTCATTCACTAGAGGCAGTGGGGCCTTTCGTTTTCAAAAAAGGGAAAAAATTATATTTGGCCTGCAGTCTTGCGCCAATTTATTAGCTGCCTGTGAAATCAAATCACTGGTAATACAGCATGCTGAGGGGTAGGGGTAGGCCTAGAGGACGTGGACGCGGCCGAGGACGCGGAGGGCCAAGTCAGGGTGTGGGCACAGGCCAAGCTCCTGATCCAGGTGTGTCGCAGCCGACTGCTGCGCGATTAGGAGAGAGGCACGTTTCTGGTGTCCCCACATTCATCGCCTAATTAATGGGTCCACGCGGGAGACGGTTATTAGAAAATGAGCAGTGTGAGCAGGTCCTGTCCTGGATGGCAGAAAGTGCTTCGAGCAACCTATCGTCTTCCCGCAGTTCTGCGCCGTCCACTGCTGCCAATCCCAATCCTCTGTCTGCTGCTCCTCCTTCCTCCCAGCCTCCTCACTCCACTACAATAACACCTGCTCAGGAGCGGGAACACTCCCAGGAACTGTTCTCGGGCCCCTGCTTAGATTGGGCAGCAGCGGTTCCTCTCCCACCAGAGGAGTTTATCGTCACTGATGCCCAACCATTCGAAAGTTCCCGGGGTCCGGGGGAAGAGGCTGGGGACTTCCGCCAACTGTCTCAACAACTTTCTGTGGGTGAGGAGGACGATGACGATCAGACACAGTTGTCTTGCAGTGAGGTAGTAGTAAGGGCAGTAAGTCCGAGGGAGCAGCGCACAGAGGATTCGGAGGAAGAGCAGCAGGACGATGAGGTGACTGACCCCACCTGGTGTGCAACACTTACTCAGGAGGACAGGTCTTCAGAGGGGGAGTCAAGGGCATCAGCAGGGCAGGTTGCAAGAGGCAGTGCGGTGGCCAGGGGTAGAGGCAGGGCCAGACCGAATAATCCACCAAGTGTTTCCCAAAGCGCCCCCTCGCGCCATGCCACCCTGCAGAGGCCGAGGTGCTCTAAGGTCTGGCAGTTTTTCACAGAGACGCCTGACGACCGACGAACAGTGGTGTGCAACCTTTGTCGCGCAAAGCTCAGCCGGGGAGCCAACACCAACAGCCTCACCACCACCACCATGCGCAGACATATGATGGCCAAGCACCCCGCAAGGTGGGACGAAGGCCGTTCAGCGCCTCCGGTTTGCACCCCTGCCTCTCCCCCTGTGCCCCAACCTGCCACTGAGATGCAACCCCCCTCTCAGGACACAGGCACTACCGTCTCCTGGCCTGCACCCACACCCTCACCTCCGCTGTCCTCGGCCCCATCCAGCAGTGTAGTTCAGCGCACCGTCCAGCCGTCGCTTGCGCAACTGTTGGAGCGCAAGCGCAAGTACGCCGCCACGCACCCGCACGCTCAAACGTTAACCGTCCGCATAGCAAAATTCATCAGCCTTGAGATGCTGCCGTATAGGGTTGTGGAAACGGAGTCCTTCAAAAGTATCATGGAGGCGGCGGCCCCGCGCTACTCAGTTCCCAGTCGCCACTACTTTTCCCGATGTGCCGTCCCAGCCCTGCACGACCACGTCTCCCGCAACATTGTACGCGCCCTCACCAACACGGTTACTGCCACGGTCCACTTAACTACGGACACGTGGACAAGCACAGGCGGGCAGGGCCACTACATCTCCCTGACGGCACATTGGGTGAATTTAGTGGAGGCTGGGACAGAGTCAGAGCCTGGGACCGCTCATGTCCTACCCACCCCCAGAATTGCGGGCCCCAGCTCGGTGGTGGTATCTGCGGAGGTGTATGCTTCCTCCACTAAAGCACCCTCCTCCTCCTCCTCCTCTGTCTCGCAATCAAGATGTGTTAGCAGCAGCATGTCGCCAGCAGTCGGTGTCGCGCGGTGTGGCAGCACAGCGGTGGGCAAGCGTCAGCAGGCCGTGCTGAAACTACTCAGCTTAGGCGATAAGAGGCACACGGCCCACGAACTGCTGCAGGGTCTGACACAGCAGACCGACCGCTGGCTTGCGCCGCTGAGCCTCCAACCGGGCATGGTCGTGTGTGACAACGGCCGTAACCTGGTGGCGGCTCTGCAGCTCGGCAGCCTCACGCACGTGCCATGCCTGGCCCACGTCTTTAATTTGGTGGTTCAGCGCTTTCTGAAAAGCTACCCACGCTTGTCAGACCTGCTCGTAAAGGCGCGCCGGCTCTGCGCACATTTTCGCAAGTCCCACACGGACGCTGCCACCCTGCGCACCCTGCAACATCACTTTAAGCTGCCAGTGCACCGACTGCTGTGCGACGTGCCCACACGGTGGAACTCTACGCTCCACATGTTGGCCAGGCTCTATGAACAACGTAGAGCTATAGTCGAATACCAACTCCAACATGGGCGGCGCAGTGGGAGTCAGCCTCCTCAATTCCTTTCAGAAGAGTGGGCCTGGTTGGCAGACATCTGCCATGTCCTTGGTAATTTTGAGGAGTCTACCCAGGTGGTGAGCGGCGATGCTACAATCATTAGCGTCACCATTCCTCTGCTATGCATCTTGAGAAATTCCCTGCAAACCATAAAGGCAGCTGCTTTGCGCTCGGAAACGGGGGCGGGGGAAGACAGTATGCCGCTGGATAGTCAGGGCACCCTCCTGTCTATTTCTCAGCGCGTACAGGAGGAGGAGGAGGAGGAGCATGAGGAGGATGAGGAGGAGGGGGAAGAGACAGCTTGGGCCGCTGCTGACGGTACACCGGCTGATTGCCTGTCATCCTTTCAGCGTGTATGGCCTGAGGAGGAGGAGGAGGAGGAGGAGGAGGATCCTGAAAGTGATCTTCCTAGTGAAGACAGCCATGTGTTGCGTATAGGTACCCTGGCACACATGGCTGACTTCATGTTAGGATGCCTTTCTCGTGACCCTCGCGTTGCACGCATTCTGGCCACGACGGATTACTGGGTGTACACACTGCTCGATCCACGGTATAAGGAGAACCTGCCCACTCTGATTCCCGAAGAGGAAAGGGGTTCGAGACTGTTGCTATACCACAGGACCCTTGCGGACAAGCTGATGGTAAAATTCCCAGCCGACAGCGCTAGTGGCAGAAGGCGCAGTACCGAGGGCAAGGTAGCAGGGGATGTGCGTAGATCGAGCAGCATGTACATCCCAGGCAGTGCAACAGTCTTTAAGGGCCTGGCCAGCTTTATGGCTCCCCACCAAGACTGTGTCACCGCTCCCCAGTCACGGCTGAGTCGGTGGGAGCACTGTAAAAGGATGGTGAGGGAGTACGTAGCGGATCGCACGACCATCCTTGGTGACGCCTCTGCCCCCTACAACTACTGGGTGTCGAAGCTGGACACGTGGCCTGAACTAGCGCTGTATGCCCTGGAGGTGCTTGCTTGTCCTGCGGCTAGCGTCTTGTCGGAGAGGGTGTTTAGTGCGGCTGGGGGAATCATCACAGATAAGCGTAGCCGCTTGTCAACCGACAGTGCCGACAGGCTAACACTCATCAAGATGAACAAAGGCTGGATTTCCCCAGACTTCTGTTCTCCACCAGCGGACAGCAGCGATACGTAAGCAATACGTAGGCTGCACCCGCGGATGGAAGCTACGTTCTCTCTCACCATCCAAAACGGGGACATTTCTGCTTCATCAATCTGTGTCTAATATTCCTCCTCCTCCTCCTGCTCCTCCTTCTGAAACCTCACGTAATCACGCTGAACGGGCAATTTTTCTTAGGGCCACAAGGCTCACTCAAATAATTTTTCTGAACAATTTTTATAAGTTTCAATGCGCTTAAAAGCGTTGGAACTTTAACTTGAACCAATTTTTCGTTACACTGGGCTGCCTCCAGGCCTAGTTACCACTTAAGCCACATTAACCAAAGCGATTAATGGGTTTCACCTGCCCTCTTGGCTGGCCATGGCCAATTTTTGGGATGTACATTAGTACTGTTGATACAGCAATTTTTGTGGGCCCTCGCCTACAGTGTAATCAAATTAATTTTTAGCCCACCTGCATTACAGCTGACGTTACCTCAGCTGTGTTGGGCAATGCAATGGGATATTTCTATGTACCGCCGGTGGCTTCCTGGCACCCACCCATGCTGTGGGTCCACAGGGAATTATAAATGCATCTGTTTCCACTTATAAAGAAACCCAGTCTGACTGGGGCATGCAGTGTGGGCCGAAACCCACCTGCATTAACCCTTTCCAGTCCACTGTGTGACCTGTGAAGACATTAGGGTTTAAGGCTGTACAGCTCCGTTGTTGGTAGACGTCCGTCGGGGTTCTCTTACTGTATATTGCCAGCCTCTCTGCTGTCGGAGCCTATCCTACGTGTCAGCTCATGCAGTACTGGCTTTAGCCAGCATATAGCGCCGTTGTATAACGGCAGAAAAAGAGTAAGCCCCCTAGGCAAACCATATACAAATTGGATTGGAAAGGGTTAAGCACAACATTACTACCTCAGCTGTGTTGGGCAATGCAATGGGATATTTCTATGTACCGCCGGTGGCTTCCTGGCACCCACCCATGCTGTAGGTGCACACGGAGTTTTTACTACATCTGTACACTTATAAAGAACCCCGGTCAGACTGGGGCATGCAGTGTGGGCCGAAGCCCACCTGCATTAAGCACGACATTACTACCTCAGCTGTGTTGGGCAATGCAATGGGATATTTCTGTCTACCGCTGGTGGGTTCCAGGGAGCCACCCATGCTGTGGGTCGACAGGGACTTCACAATAGGGAGTTGTACCTGCCTGTGTCTATGAATTAAAAAGCCCGGTCTGACTGGGGCATGCAGACACCTTGACAGAATGAATAGTGTGTGGCACATAGGTTCCCCATTGCTATGCCCACGTGTGCAGCTCCTGATGGTGGTGGCACAGGATTCTATTTCTCATTGCTTCTGTACAGCATTGTGGGCTATCGCTCCGCCACTTTTAAAGAGGGTCGCTGCCTAGCCGTGCCAACCTCTGCAGTGTGTGCCTGCGGTCCCTCGTCATGGCAGACGCAATTCTAAATGGACATGAGCGTGGTGTGGCATGAGGGCAGCTGAAGGCTGCCCAGGGACACTTTGGTGTGCGCTGTGGGGGGGAGGGGGGGCGGTTGGGCAGCATGTAACCCAGGAGAAGTGTCAGTGGAGTGTCATCCAGGCAGTGATTGTGCTTTGTTGGAGGTAGTGTGGTGCTTAGCAAAGGTATGCCATGCTAATGAGGGCTTTTCAGAAGTAAAAGTTGTTGGGAGGGGGGGGGGCCCACTCTTGCCGGTATTGTGGCTTAATAGTGGGACCTGTGAACTTGAGATGCAGCCCAACATGTAGACCCTCGCCTGCCCTATCCGTTGCTGTGTCGTTCCCATCACTTTCTTGAATTGCCCAGATTTTCACACATGAAAACCTTAGCGAGCATCGGCGAAATACAAAAATGCTCTGGTCGCCCATTGACTTCAATGGGGTTCGTTGTTCGAAACGAACCCTCGAACATCGCGGGAAGTTCGTTCCGAATGACGAACACCCGAACATTTTGGTGTTCGCTCATCTCTACTACCTACATCTCATTCATAGACAAAGGATACAAACTTAGATCCCTAAGGATGCTTTCCCACTCCATTGTGCTGGGATTGATTCAAAACGACACACAGGAGAACAATCTACCAAGTGCTATGTGCAAGGGGCCTAAGGGTACGTTCACACGGGGCAGAAATGCTGCAGAATGTCCACAGCAGAAAATTCCATTGCAAATTCTGCAGCATTTCCACATCCAGTACCATATCCACAGCTGATTTGGGCAAATACAGTGCTCCCCTTACTTTGTGCTGTCAGCACAGCCTTGCACCCGGTGTCCTGTGACCTCTAGCAAGCACAGCGCTCCTGGTCAGGTGATGGAGTGGTTTGGGATGTGGAAACGGTTCAGAATTTTCAGCGGAAATTCTGCAGCATTTCTGCCCCATGTGAACATACCCTAAAACTATTCAGCTTCATTGCTAGTCTACCTATATTCATACTTTCCAACTCTCCTGGAATGTCTGGGAGCCTCATAGAAAAAGAGGAGACGTCCCAGAGTCATTGACAAGTCTCCTGGCTGCACTACTTGCTGTATCCACAGCTTCCTTTCCTCGACACATCATGCAGCATCTTCATCTATGCCTTCACTCATCATCCCCTCAGCATTGTTTCCTCCTGGGGGGCACAAAATTGGCATTATTACGTAATGTAGCCACCAAGGGGCCATTATTACATTATGGAGGAACTATTACCTAATAAGAACATTATTGGACACTGTTAACTAATAGGGGAACTAAGTGGGAGCTATTAACTAATGAGGGGCACAAAGTTGTCAGTATTATCTAACGGGGCACAAAAGGAGCACTATTACATAATGGGGCACAAAGGGGCACTATTATCTAATGGAAGCACAATAGTGGCATTATTACTTTATAGAAGCACAGCAGTGCCATTATTACCCTAATGGAAGCAAAGCAGTGGCACTATTACCTTTTGGAGGGCACAAAGAGGGAATTATTACTTTGTGGGGGCATAAAAAGGGCATAATTATCTTGTGAAAAACACAAAGGAGGGCATTATAATTGTGGAGAACAAAGGAGGCATTATTACATCCTGGAGACACACAGGGAGTTTTTACTGTGTAGACGACACCGAGAAAGGCAGACGTAGACATCTCCAGTAACCCCCTTAATTTTAGTGCCATTTTTTTAGGGGATGTGGGCTGTGAAAAAAGGTACAGCCTACGAAAAAAAATGTTTTTGGCATTCTGAGTGCAGAAAACTGGGGTGCAGGAGCACACTGCAGGCTGGCTACAGGTACCAGTAGTGCACAGGGAGCTGTGGGAGGGTGATGCAGAAGTCTAGCTGTACAAGCTGGAAACAGTTTAACACCTAGACCGTCACAGTCAGTTATCAGTCCAGGTGGCCAGTGCGAAGTACTTGTGTCTGTTGTGCACTCACCTCAGGGATAGATACCATTGTCTGGTTATTGGTCATAGTGGTCCTGTGTGTATAAAACTATTGCCTTCATGCCACTCACGCAGGCATATATCACCCGCATATAACGCATGTTTTTTTCGTACGTGTAATATGTTGTGCATTGAATTCTATTGCGCCTCTCATACACTCATGGAAAAAGCAGCATGTCCTATTTTGCTGTGTAATATGTGAGTAAGAAGGTATGGTTTTCTGGCTTGGTTTCCTATTCCCAATTATTGTTTTAAAAACTTGTTTAAAGAGTCGTACATTGATTTACAGGAATACTGCCATTCAATAGGTGGCGCTGCAGAGGTATTATTCCATCTTCCTTATTTGCTGATGTGGGTAATATGGACCAATATAGGTAATGGGAATTTAATATGTTGCATGTATATTTACTGTGTACTGCGTATTTTATACATGTGAAAAATGCACATAGAACACTGGGAACATACGCCCGTGTAAATGAGCCCTTAATGTGTGGCTGTGTGGCCGGCTCCCACAATCAGTAAAGAACCAGTTAGTTAGTTGCCTGGTATGTTTCCTTTTCTTCTTTGACACAATACTGGTAAGCCAACTACATTACAACTCCAATATTAATTAGCTACAACATGTATACAAATATTAAGCACATTTGTTGCCTTCTAAAGACTTCACATCTAATTAATGATACTACAGTAAAATAAAATACTTAAGATGTTCCCTTTTAAGGCCAACATTGTGTCCTTAAAGGGTTAGTCAATATGGTTTCCTAGCAGAAAAGAAAAATTGGGTTTTGACTGGTAGCTTCAGCATCTTCTGTTACATCATTGCCTCAATTCTATATGCAAATGACATTACTTTAATCAAAATGAGAGCTACTTTGTCTTTCTGCCAATGCACCTCTCTTTTAGTGCATGTCCTTTAAAGATTTTTTTATTGTATGCGCATGACCACAAATAAAAGGAACTATTAGTACTACACTATATACCGCTGTTAGGTTTATCACTTACCCTACCAGATGAATTGTAAAAAGATTCTTTAAAGGGGCCCTAACTTTTCAGACAATTTATGCTCATCTACTAGGTTAGTCTCAACATTTCTGTAATATACTTGTTGCGTTGCCCCTGTAAACTCATATTTGAAATGCCTGCCACTAGGGGGCTCTCTTCCAGCTTTTCTGCAATCCACTCTCTGTCATTAAATACGCAGCTTTCTTAGTACAAAGACACAGGGATGTTTCCATAGCAATAACGGAAAGGGTATCTTGACAGGTGACTCCCCTGCAACTACAGGCTGCAGACTGGCAGATCTGCAGACTCTGTGATAACAATCTCCAGAATCTCTGCCAGCATGTTTGTGTGTGTGTGTGTGTGTGTATGTGTGTAAGTACATTGCACACACATTGTAGGGGGTTTACTAACCATTTGGCAAGAATGTCTCTAATGGGCCATTTACACGGGACGATTA